>NC_132956.1:4818461-5420769 GCF_034638445.1 Ciconia boyciana | reverse complement strand
GTCTGCCCTGACACGGGTTTTCCTGCTACAGGGTTATCTCCCCGCAAACATGGAGCGGCGAAAGCTAACTTTGCAGCGCAAGCGGGAGGAGTACTTTGGCTTCATCCAGCAGTATTATGATTCCCGGAACGAGGAGCACCATCAAGACACCTACCGACAGGTATGAGCCCTCTGCCTGTTGCCTGGCTTTCTGCCTTGGTTATATCCCTGTCCTCCCTCTTGCTGCTTCTTGTTGATGCAGTTGGGGTCATGCTAGGACTTCCTCTAGCTGTAGCTATTGGGAGTCTTCTCCTTGGGAACAGGTTCTGTTCCCTGTCTGTCGTCTTACGGGTATTAGTTTAAGCTTTCCCTAAATTGATCTAATAACTAGATTTCAGACCCCAACTCTTTCCCAGCTCTGGCCACCTGCCCAAACCTGAGCAGAGAAGACTGGAGATAAAACTGTAGATGATTTGCTGAGTGCAGCTTTCATCTGTAGCCCTCGCTGCGCTTGTCAGCAAGTGCAGATCTCGCCTGGGGGGACACTGAGGGGTGGATTCCCCTCTGTTAGCCTGTGAGGAGTTATTGTGCTCCTGGAAAGCACGGCTGGTGTGTATAACCCATGCTCTTTTCCAGATCCACATCGACATTCCAAGGACCAACCCACTAATCCCCCTCTTCCAGCAGCCGCTCGTCCAGGAGGTAAGGGAGGGGTGAAGCTCCTGCCCCACATCTGCCGTGGGGCGTGTGTGTGTGTGGAGTCAGACCAGCACTGCCGCTAGTGAGTTAGCTTTGCGGGGAAACTTCCCTGGCTGACAGCTCCTGATGCAAATACCTGCTGAAACTGTTTGGTCTTGTCCTGTGTTTCCGAAAGACATCGGACTTGGAGCTCAGGGGTTATGGGATCAGCTCTTTTGTGGCGAGAAGTAGCCAAGAGTTGGTAAAAGGCCTGAAGATTTTGTTTTGAGACAAATTCAAGGCATTTGAACCAGAACAGATCGGTTCCGTTTTGCTACGAAACCTCTTTTGTGCGAAGCAGTACGTGAAAAACCCGGGCAGGGGTGGGTTTGAGAGGTGGCCAGGAGGTTTGGGCACCTCCCCTCTTTGGAAGCAAGCTCAGCGTGTGTATGTGGTATGTCAGAGCATGGCGTCCTGGGGCTGGGGCAGTCTGGAAATAACACATTGGTTGCTGGGGGGAGGCTGCTCTGTTGGGAACTGTCCTGATCTGTGATGTTTTGCTGGGAGTACTGTGCTGATAACGGATAACAGCCTTAGCTTTCCACCTAATGTTCAGCAAGGCGTGCTGCTCTGCTAACAGGCAGCCCTAGGGGTGGAAGGGTATTAAGCCACCTGGATCTTGAAAAGTTGGGTCTGCATTTCTTCAAGTGGAGACTTCGAGGGGCCTGGGCTGCCTTGTTCTGTGAAGTGTGGGCTGGCCTGTGTGTGGGATCTGTGGATCGTGCAGGAGTCTCTCCTAGGACTTGTATGCTTCTTATCTTACCTGTATCGCTGCAGAAAAGCCTGTCAGCGCATGATCTCCGCTCCCTGAGCTTAGCAGTTATGCTTTTCTGCCTTTCCTTTGTGCACGGCTAATGCAGGTACCTGCTTTCCCTCATTCTTCCCTAGATCTTTGAAAGAATCCTGTTTATCTGGGCCATTCGACACCCAGCCAGCGGCTATGTACAGGGAATCAATGACCTGGTCACTCCGTTCTTTGTTGTGTTCCTCTCTGAGTATGTTGGTAAGTGACATTTGCTGTTTGAAGCACGGTGCTGCCTCTCTACCGCGGTGTTTGGAATGGTGTGAAGTGCTGGCATCAGAAAAGCTTGCCTTGCTGGAGGGGATGATGTGTTCTTCCTTCAGCGCCGGTGCTAGGCTGGAGATGCATCTTGACCTCTTACTGTATCTTTGCTGCCTGGTTGAATTGACTTCAGTTTCATGACCTTGCTGAGCTCCACGGAAGTTGAAGTGCTAAGGGCTGATTTGCATTTGAATGTACTTAACAACCTTACAGCTTGGAGGAGAATGGGGTCTTTTAGGTGTGGAGGGAGTTTAGGCAAAGCCCTGATATACAGCGTTGGGGGAGGGGAGGGTCTTGCTCTCAAAGCTTGGGCTTGGAGCTAGCTCTTGCTCTAGGAGAAACGAATGAAGTATAAAGAGACCCTGCTGAGAATGTAAAATAAACTATTTAAATAAAGATTTCTGTCCCGTGCTGCTAGTATAGGTGTGTTTCTCAAGCTGAGAATTTCAGAAAGCAAATTGACTCCTCCCTGCTGCTTTTGGCTTTCTTGTCAGCCAGTTGCTTTTAGTCGGAGATCAAATAATTTCCACCTATAGCACTTTTATTCTTTCTCCAGCTCTAGCTGTGTTTTGGGGTTGACATTAACGCTGGGATGCTGTAATCCCTATGCCTAAAGGCTCTTAGTTTTCACTGTAAATAGAAGGAAAAAGGAATTTATAAGACTGTATTAGTGGCAGGGAAATCCTGTTGAACAAATATTTTTAAGGTCTGATCCAAAGCTTGTTGAAGTCAGTGAAAGCCTTCCACTATCTAGCTAAGGCTTTGTAAACTAGTAATGATCTGCCTCTTCTGAGGACATTGCAAAGAGGTAAGCCACCTTGGTTTCCACTGTGGTAGCTGGTGTGGTCAGGATCGATGCCTAGGAAGTGCTGTTGCTCCTCACAGCCCGAAGGAGAAGGCATAGAATGTGTCTCTGCTACCAGCTGGAGTGAATTCCCTGTCCTGGGAGGCCAAGAGCCTGTCCGGTCGGGTCTGAGCGGGATCCCTTTGAGTGGCTTCTCCTGTCCCTTATTGCTTGAGCAGCATTGAAGGCACTTAGTGTTGGCGGAGGCTGATTGCTCAGGATTGATTTATTGGGTTAGAAGCAGAGCTGTGCACACAGTGAGTTATCTGTGCAAGAAGGGAGCTGGTCTGAAGCATCAGAGCTGCCTGCAGGTACCTGCTGTGGCTTCTTGTAGTCCTGTATCCTGTTGGGTGTCGGGGCTCAACTCTCTCTGCATGTGGCTGTAGAGTTCATGCTGCATCGGACCTGTCTGTCTCTCACCGGAGCCGTGCTTCTCGCCATCTTCCAGGGCTGTTTTCTCCTACAACTGAAGCTTTCTCTCTGTGTGTGGCCTTCCTGTTTCCAGCTATTTCTGAAACTTGTGTTGGAGGGGAAAAACTCCAAACCTCTGCATGAGACCAGTTGAGTTGAATTTGGCCAAGCAACATCATGCATCCCCTTCTGTCCCCAGAGCCTGGGATTCAAAGCCAGCCTTTAGGTCACAAGCTGTCTCTGTGGGTACCTGCTCCCTATTCTGGCCGTGTAGCTGTCAGAGTTTAAGGACAAGATCAGTAATTGCCTTGAAGGTACATGGGGAAAGAACTGTCAGTTGCTCAGTGCCGTGTAACCCCTTTTGCAACAGGATTTAAGTTACTGGTTTGGAGTGTTAGCTCTTCTCTACAGCCGCCTTTGACAGGCCCCTGAAGAGCTGGTGCTGGGCAGGGCAGGTATGGAGGCTCTCCGTGTTGGATCACTAATTCTCAGGATCCCTGGATCAGCCAAGTCTGCACTGCACCTGAGTCCTTGCAGCAGGAGAGCCAAAAGAGGCCTTGCACAGTTTGGTAATCCTTGCACAGCACGTGCCAAGCGACAACTCGCCTTTCCATGGGGGGATCTCTTGTTCAAAGGAAATTCTGCTTGTATTCTTCAAGCTGTATTCCCCTTGGGAAAGGGGACAACCTGTGTGTCTCAGGCAGCCCCTGCCCACAGAGCCACTGAGGGCTCACACGCCTGTGTGTCCTCTGAGGGCACTTCCACATTCAAAGGTGTGCGTACAACAAAGGTGAGGGAAAAGTTTCCCTCGCCTTTCCTTGAAAGCTGGCTCTGAGAAGTTGGCACCAGCACTGGCTCCATCCTCAAACCTCCTGAGTTTGCTGCCCCTACTCTCCTTTCAGAGTGGGTGTTTTCTTGACTGCAAGATGCTAGAAGGGACCCACTGTGCTGCCAGCTGGCTCCTCTGCTTAGCTGCCCACCATCTTCCCTGGGATGTTTGTGTTAGAGCCTTTGGAGGGCAGCCTCCTGCAGCAGCTGACTCAGCAGGACCATCGCAGCTCTCCGGGGGCGGTGGGGCGCGTGTGTGATTCAGAGCTGACAGGCGGAGGTGGGAGTTCACAAGCTGTTGACTTTGGTTAGCTGTTCAGCACAAGGCCAGGCTGACACCCTGGTCTTCTACTGTTCAGTCTAGTGGCTTTCCACATTGCAGTCTCACCTCCGATAACAGGCTGTTCCCCATCTCCAAGTTCACTCTAGACTTCTAACTCATCATCCCATGCTTTGGGCAGGCATTGCATTCGCAGACAACAAATCAACTTTTCTACAGATAAATTAAAATCTCTTTGGTGCTCATCAGCTGATTAATGTGTCTGGTTGATGGTGTCTCCATTATATATCAGTTACTAGACCAAGGCTTAAAACATCCTTCAGAGGGCTTGGCTGATTTCCCACCAAGGGCTAGAGCGTGTCCATGGGGAAAAGGTGGGTGGTTTGGGTAGGGGATGGTCTGTAGCTTATCAAACACATTCAGGGAACAATTTGGCAGCTTCCTTTCATTGAAGTTGACACGAGCAATGAACCAACAGTCATCAGTAACCCAGCAAACTCCCAGGCCTTTGTGTGCAGAGGGATTAAACACAGCTTGCTCAGGGTAGTAGTTAGAGCTGTTTGGCTGGATTTGGGAGCAGGGCCATGCTGCTGTGTCTTTGACTTGGTGGCTTTCCATCCTCACTGTAGAAGGTGTGGAGAGGAAGGATGTCCAGGTCCTGAAGGAGGTAAACAGATCAGTGAGTGAAAAACATTTGCAGAAAGCTATTTCTTTTGGATGCTTAGGGAACTGGATGACCCCGTTATTAACTTCCATCCCCCTGGCCTGACTGAAAGGGTCCCATTGATATTGCTTCCCTCTTCTTTCCGAGCATTGCCTTGAATCCAGTGTGTGTACCCCTTTGATAAGCTTCAGAAAATACCACCTAGGCTGAAGCAGGGAGAAGAAGCTTTTCCCCAGAGCTTCCACTCCCCATGTCTGAACTCCCCTGCCTCCTTCTCCAGTGCCAGTGAGGACCCATTGCTTTTCCTGTACTTGCACCTAGTCTGGACACAACTCCTCGTGCTCCTTCCAGGTGCTGTGCAGTCTGCTGTGAGTCCTTGGCAGATGGGATAGATTTACCTGCTGTGTTCTCCCCAGCATGGCAAGCTGGCTCACCTTCTGCTGTGATGTTCTACCTGCACGAACACGGCTGCCTCGGCTACTTGGCAGCAAACATGGGCGCTTTGGGCCTGTGCCACTGCCAGGTCCGTAGCTGGAGCTATTCCTCCTCCTGGCTGATCGATGGCTCCTGCCACAGATTGCTGAGCACTGCTTGTTTTCAGCTGGTGCTGCCGTGAGGAAGAGCTCGAGGGAGGTGATGAGGCTGCAGGAGCAGCTGTGCCTGCTGTTGCTGCCCTCCGGATGGGATGGGTGCAGGTTGCCAGTGCCGCTGCGGAGGCTGAGCTTGAGCGGTGAGGATGGAGGGAGGCAGTCTGGCATCCGAGGAATTGGGGCAAGAGATGGCACCTCGACACCTGCCAGAGGAAACCGCATGCTCCTTTTTCCAGGTGATCAGAGAGGGCCTAGCAAGCACAGGGATGCTGAGCTGTCAGTCCTGCTAAAACTGCATCCCAGCTCAGGTCCCGCAGCCCTTCCTGCTGCACTGAGTCACTCCCAGCTCTCATGGCTTTTGTTTGCATTTAAAATGGCAGTGGCAGAGCTCAGAAATGAATTCAGCATCCACAGGTAGTGTCAGTGCTGGCCCCTGCACCCTCTCCCAGTGCTCTCTGCCCATCTCGACATATGGGACCACTTCCATCCCCAATTCAAGGCCTTGCTTAAGGGATTGTCCCGGCTTTGGGACCTGTTCAGCATTTCACCAAGTCTGTAGAAGGGAGCAGTGCCATGGAAAGTATTGATCTTGCTTGCTCCTGACTAGCTTTGTTACTAAATCCTAACCATAGTTAAATTAAGACTCTGTTCCCTGTGAGCAGGAGCAGAAGTGGAGCTTGGATGACGGGAAGGGGAGCCTTGTACCTGGGTGTTAGTAGTCACCCTGCGACTGACCCAGCTCAGGCTGTAACATCAGCTTTGCTCTGAACTCCAGTTTTGCCCTGGACCTGTCCCTCTCTGCATGCAGTGCAGAATTCCCCATTACTATGCAGAGCTGTGAGCTGAGACTGGGTTTAACTGTTCTCCAGGCATCCTGTGCTGAGCCCCAGCTGCCAGAATATGGGGAGTCATTAAAGCTCCCCTATGGAAAGCAGGGATGTGGGAGGCTGGAGCCCTGGCTCTTCTAATCTGCTGCAAGCTATACCCTGCCTGGCATTTGGGGCAGGGATTCAAGTGGGACTGTGATGTCCCTTCTCCTCTGTCAGCCCTGAGTCCCGTCGAAATGTCACTCACAGGAACTTTGCTTTCCCCAAGCCCCAGCTGCCCTTGGGCACTCTGTGACACTGGCAACGGTGTCCCGGCTGCCTCCAGCCCAGCCACAGGCGGCTGTCACCATGCCTCTGGCTCCCTTTCAGTCCCTGTTGGAGCCATATGTTGAATATCTCACTCCTTTCCATGGGGCCTCTTTAATGATGCCGCCGAGCAGATGTTTGTGCTGAGTCACACACTCCAGAGACCTGGGGCTTTTTTTCACAGCTCCTTGCTGTGTGTGTTGGCTCGTGCTGGGGATCTCCTGCCACTGTTTTGCTTTGACACCGGGATGGTGGCAGGGTTGCTGCTCTTGTCCCTGTACCGGTGCAAGCGGCAGGATGTTCCTCGTCACCTGGGCAGGTCACCACCTCCCCATCGCCATCGTGGTCCTCGTGCCTGGAGCTGCACGGGGAGGTCTTCTGCACGAGGCTCATTCCTGTGTGGCTGAGCCTGCCTCTCCCACCAGTCCTGGCCATACGCATGTGGCCTTGTCCCACTCTTTTGCCTGCCCTTCCTCTATGGGGGAAGTTATCTAGGGAAGGAGATGGCTATTAAACAGATTTTGCCTGCCTTTCTCATTACATGGAATATTTGAGAGTGGCTGTGGAGAAGCCAGTGGAAGAGTGATAGTTTTGGATGATGACCTGCAGCTGGAAAACAGCTTTGCTGCTCTTTCTGCAGTACAAGGTTGCCAGATTAATTCAGGGTTAAGCCCTTGCTTGTCCCTAAGGCTCCCGGTGGCAGTTTGCTCTGGAGCTGAGCTCTGCCTCGGAGGAGGAGCAGAGGTGGGAGCAGCGCTGGAGTGGCTGGCTCTGCGCTTACCATCCTCCTGCGGGCAGGATCTGTGAGTGTTGGTTTTCACGGTGCTGCCAACCTGCGACAGCTGCCCTGTGGCATGTCTGAGCCAAGAGGGTGGCCCAGCTCCAGCCCCAAGCCCCATCCGCTCCCTCTCTTGCTCTTTTCCGAGCAAGATCGAAGATGCTTGTTTGGATTTCTGAGCCTCTGGGTTTGGAAATGGGCCAGTGTAGCCCTGGCATCTGCTGATCCGATTTAGCGGCATGACAGCTCCCTCCGAGGCTTCCATCAGCAGCGTGACGGGCGTTTTCCTCCCGAGAGACCCTGCTGGGTTGGCAGAGCCAGACCTGCGTCTCCTGACTGTCTCCTCCCTAGCTTCCACTGCCTTCCCGTGCCCGATGCCCTCTATAGCCTCCAGGTTAAGGTGAGCCTGGCCTGGAGCAGGTGATCTCTGCTCCAAAACCAGCCAGCATCACTGCCGTGCCACCCTCGAGGCCTCTGCTCTCTCCTTTGCCCTTCCTAGGGGTTCATAAGCCCATTTAAAAGCGAGGACAGCTTTTTGCACTCTGTGAACACCCTTTGGGGACAGAGCTGTCACTGGCCCTTGTGCTCTGAGACCTCCAATTTACTGGGTTTGAAAAACAAGCTTGCACAAATCTCTGCTTGCCCTGCAGCGAGGCTCTTCCATGCACGGGGCTGCTTCTGTTTGCCGGAGCTCTCCTGCCAGCCGGGCTCCAGGAGGAGGAGAGGCTCTGCGAAGCTGAGCAGTCCCTCTGCCATGTGGCCCCGCTGTTAGGCTCCGTGCTGGATTTAACGTGGAGCCTTTTGCTCTCCAGGAAGATGTTTGGGTCCTTGCAACTGTGCCCGAGAGTTCTGCTCTGCTGTAGAGGTTCCTGAGGCTTTGGCAGTTCTTCCTGATGTGCCCTTGGAGTTGGCAGCCACTTTTTGGGTGCCTCTGTTCTGATTCAGTCCTGGGCTGGCACTGATGAATCCTCTCTTTACCAAGCAGGGAGTGGGAGCTCAGCTCCCTCATGCTACCCCAGGTCAAGGGCAGCGTTTGCTTCCCTGGTTTCTGGTTGCAGTGATGGAGTCACCTCTCCCAGTTCTCCCTGTGGTGCCACCAGCTGGCAGAGACCTGCTGTCACCCAGGGCGGGATGGGCTCCAGCAAGAGGGGTCCCACATGCCAGGGGCTTTGTCCATGCACATCCCTCGCCCCAGAGGGACGACAACAGCGGCAGCGCTGTGGGATCCCTCCTGCGGTCCCCTGGGGAGCTGGGCTGGGTTCGGATCGTGGCCGCTGAGTCTTTTGGAATCCTTCAGCCCTTCTCCTGGGCTGGCGAAGTAGGTCAATGCATGAGTGCTGTGCTCTGTGCCAGGCAGGCCACTCGCATCATGCAGGGAGCCTTGTAGTGCCTCTTGCCCTGTCTTGGCTTGATAAAGCCCCTCGGTGTGTCCTGTGAGCCTCCTGGCATCCCCCGTCCTCCTGATGCTCTTCCCTCTCTGTTTTGCAGAAGAGGACGTGGAAAATTTTGATGTAACGAACCTGTCGCAGGATGTTTTACGGAGCATCGAAGCTGATAGCTTCTGGTGCATGAGCAAGCTGCTGGATGGAATACAGGTGAGCCTCTTCTGGGGCCTCTTCTTTCCCCTTGCTGGGGTAGCAGCGTAGTCATCTTCTCTCTGTGTCTGGGTGAGTGCTCTGCATGTCCCAGCGTCAGGGAGTTTTTGCTACTTCACTAAGCAAAACCTGTGGGTAAAATCCTGGGGAAATAAGATGCTGTGGCTGTCCAACTGGCGCTGTCCCGACTAGAGACTTCACAGCAGGCAGGTGATCCTGGTGCTCAGAAGCCATGTCTCCTTGGCTCGTGATGATCTTGGCTCCCTGTGGAGCTGGGGATCTGATTTTGGTCATTTCTAGCTGTTTTTAGAGCTGCTGCTTCTGACTCAGGGCCTCTCTCCACAGGATAACTACACCTTTGCACAGCCAGGGATCCAGAAGAAAGTCAAAGCCCTGGAGGAGCTAGTCAGCCGGATTGATGGTAGGTGACAAGGGGATCTGAGCAGGTCACAACAGCGGGAGGCCTCCTTTGCAAGTAGCACCCTCAGTGCAGGGGTAGATGCTTACCTATACCACGTATGGAAGCAGGGCAGGGTGGGGTTGGCCAGAAGCCTCCTGGGAATGGGGTTCTGCTGGCCAGGTAGTACAAGGTGAGGAGTTGGGGGCATTTGGGAGATGAGGTCTCAGCCTGAAGGTGTGTGAAAGCCAGTGTGCGGGGGCAGTGCCTTGTGCGGGAGCTGGGGCACTGTGGTCCCCAGCTATGTAAGTGAAATATGCTGTTTCAGAGCAGGTACATAATCACTTTAGGAAGTACGAGGTCGAATACCTGCAGTTTGCCTTTCGCTGGATGAACAATCTGCTTATGAGGGAGCTGCCTCTTCGCTGCACCATCCGCCTCTGGGACACCTACCAGGTATGCAGGCTCCCACTGCCTTCCCTGCTCGGCTGGTCATTGAAGGGCCAATTCCCTCCACACAGGGCGATGGTGGTCTTCTGGCAGCACCGTGCTGCTGGGGAGATGAGGGAAGCAAAGCAGTGTGGCCCCAGGACAGTTACAGCCAGCTGGGTGGTGGGTGGCCCAGTAGGACACCTGTGTCCAGGGAAGTCGTGCTCCAGCTGAGCTGCAAGAGCTGACCCAGAGTTTTGCTGTCCACAGTCGGAGCCAGAAGGATTCTCACATTTCCACCTGTACGTCTGCGCCGCCTTCTTGATCAAGTGGCGGAAGGAGATCCTAGATGAGGAAGACTTCCAAGTAAGTCCCTGGGGCTGGGGGTAATTCCCTGGGGGCAGAGGGGAGGGAATTGCTCTGGTTGGGAGCCCAGTGTGGACACAGTCAACCGTCATCTCAAAGCTGGCTCCGAGATCATCCAGTCTCAGGATCTTTGCCTAAAAGTAACTTCTGAGCCCCGGTGCTCAGGACAGAGAACTGAGCTGTTGGAGGGTTCAAACATCAAATACCAGCTCTTCCCTGGGCTCGAGCTTCGGTCATGGTAAGTCCCTTCGTGTTTGCCTTCTGGTGTCCAGCTGTAACACTATGGTAGCACCCTTTATCTCAAGGGGTTTAGGGGCATCTGAGGTGCTTCACCGATAAGAATTCTAGACACAAGCACATCTTAATGCTGTCTCTGAGCCTTTCAGAGCTGTGAGTGTGGTGAGCGAAAGTTACTGAGTGCTGCTGCCTCTGGTCATGCCAGCCCCAAGCCTGCTCTGGATCTGTACTCTGCCTTCAACCGCCCCAAACTAAGCACCTTCCCCTCTTTCAGGGCCTTCTAATGTTGTTACAAAACCTGCCCACGATACACTGGGGTAATGAAGAGATCGGACTCCTGCTCGCCGAAGCCTACAGACTCAAGTACATGTTTGCAGATGCCCCCAATCATTACCGCCGATAGGTGCCAGGACTCGACTCCCTCCTCCCCGCCGTGCCCACCCCCTCGTCCTGGCCCGATCTGATCACTGTGGCATTTTGTCGTCCCAAGTCCTCGGACACTCCGGCCGGGAGCTGCTCCTCGCTGTACAAAGCTCATATTGACTCTTGTCTTAACTCTTAACGTGTGCCTGTCTGCCACTCCATGCGCCTGGATGTGCCACTCCAACGACTGTCAGTATTTCACGCCGTGCCGGTGGCTCGAGCCAGGGAGAGAGGCGTGAAGGGGCTGGGGGGGTTGCGCCCCTTGGGGGGCAGCTTTACAGATCAACTGAGCTGAGGACGAAGCCCTCCTGTCCTCTCCACCCTGGGCTTGTCCAGCTGGGACCACCTTGGCTTCGCTGCCTCGTGTTAACCTGCCACCACGTGCGCTGCCCCATCTGCTCCCCTTCTCTCTTCCGACACCGTTCACTCCAACTCCCAGATGAAAATGCCTTATCAGAGACCCGCCTGGCCGGAAAATCCTTCCCCCCGAGGGCAGCAGGGCAAGAAGTTTCTCTCAGGGCCTAGCTTCGCTCCGAGGGTCCGGAGACCCCAAGCACTTTGTGGGTTCGCGAGAGAACCCCTCGCGCCTGCCCTCTCTCCTTCTCTCCATCCTCTTCGCCTCCCTCTCCCCCGGGGCAGCGGGGCGGGCACGGCGGGGGGACACCACTCCATCCACGCGCAGTTCGAATGATGCACGCCAGCTTGACGGGACTTTTGGTGACTGATGTGCTGTCGGTACGGCCCCCTCCGGCCCGGGGGGGAGGCACGGGGGGGGGGCTGGCAGGGGTACAGCATCTCCCGAAACCCCCTTGCAAAGCCCCCGCTCCTCTGAGGCGTTCTGTGTATATTGTGTTCTTGTGTATATGGGTCAAAGATGTACAATATACGTCTTCTGTTTGTAGCAGATAATGATTTTATATTTATAATGTGCACCCCTTGTTCTCCCCCTCTCCACACCTGGGAAGGATGCCTGGGTACGGCGTTGTAGGGCTTTGGACCGCTCCAGAGGTGTGGGGGGGGGCATTTCGGAGCCGCAGGTATTTCTACCCCAGTATGGTTTTGCAGTGTTGGATCTGCCACGAAGAGGTGCAATAGAAATACGTATCTCAAGGCGTCCCCTACAAAGAGGATTTGGGCGTTTAAAGGAGATGGGAGCTCCCAGCGGGAAGCAGGGGAGAGCCGCCTCGAGGAAACGGGGTGTCCGGGCTCGTCGGCTGCTGGCACGTGCCCCTCCGAGCGCCGCTGGGCACAGCCATGCCGGTGCTGCTGGCGGGACTCTCCGGAGGGGAACGATCCCAGATCCGGCACTGGCTGTCCCCAGCGCTCCCCAGCCCTGCGGACACGTCCTCCCGCAGCTTCTCCCGCGGGGCCGGCAAGGACCGGGCTGGCCTCGCTGCCGTCTGCTTTTAAATCAAACCAATCGTGAATGTTCTAACGGGCCGTTTTCTTCCCGCGGGCAGGCGCCGTCCGCGTCGTGCCAAGGGCTGGATGTGGGAGGGCGTGCAGGGACAGATCCGGGCCACCCCAGGCTTCTCCCGGCGCTCCCGCGGGGCGATGTGGGCTGTCTCGGCAGGGTGCGGAGGTTCCTGGTCCTTCCGCTTTCCGTTGCTGTTCCCGGGGGGAAAAGGCAGCGGGCTGCGAGGCCAGGGCCAAGCATGTGAAAGGCAGAGCCTTGTTGCCAATAAAACTCCAAACAGTGTCTCAAGAAATCGCTTTCCTAACCTGGAGTTGTTTTTCTCAGGTATTTGGACTTTATTTTTGTGTGTGCCTTTTGTTGTTTTCTCCTTGAGGCGGACCTGGTGGTCCTTAGTTTAACATGACAAATCAAAAAAAAAAAAGAAAACCCACAAAACCCAAACCCAACAACTTGAACTGTGTGGCCTGGCAAGTGTTTGCGGTGGGGCTGGGGGCGGTGAGTCCTTGTTTGGCCTTGTGAGGGGCTTTGGGTAAGTACCCCCTTGTGCCTCAGTTTCCCCATCTGTAAAAGGAGGAGGAGATTCTCCTCTTTGTACCATGCTGGGAGACTCGGTGTCCTCGGAGTTTGCTGTTGGCCAGAGCAGCTTATGGGAGGATCAACCTCCCTCCGTGCTGCTGTCAACAAACCTTTAACCCCCCCAGTCACCTTCTATCCCCTATTAATTACTTTTTAAAGTTCAACGGAGTGGAACAGATATTATTACTTCTGGGCGAGTCTAATCACCTGTATTTGTTGCCCAGGCTTTGTTATAATCGATTGCGAAGGGCTGGCTCTCCAGCTCCTTCCCCTGGGTCTCACCGGGGCCATGCAGCCCCTGTCCCCATCCAGGGTTTGTGTCCCCTCACGGCCGCGTCCCCAGCGCCCAGCTGGGCCCCCGAACGCTCTCCCGCGCTGTGCAGAGGGGTTGGATCGGGGAGCCTTTAGTCCGGGGCAGGAGAGCCCGTCAGCGTTGTTTCTGGCCTCAACGCTGGTGGGAATTGGTCCGGGTTTCGGACTGCCTTCCCTGGCCAGGCCGGATCCTGCTGCAGGCTCAGCGCCCTTTTCGGCGCGAGTGCCCTGTTGTCCTTTGGAAGCCGAGGCTGTTTCCAAAGGGGGGTGACCGTACCCCGATCTTGCAAGGTGCTGAGCATCCCTGTCGCAGGGTGACCCAGGCTGAGGTCCCATCCCGCCCGAGCGGGATTTCTCCTCCCAGCCTGGAAACATCAGCGTGGCTCGGATGAAAGGTCGGGTCCCTGCGGGGAAGGGAGCGGGGTGTCCCTGTGGCCGGTGGCACTGGCGGGTGGCCAGGCTGCGCTGCCACAGCGGGGACCACCCCGCTGATCTCTGCATCTGCAGGAGGCTCGGCATCGCCTCCCGCCCTGCCAGCCCGGGGACTGGGCACCCAGCAGCAGCAGATGGGGTTTCACCCAGATTTTAGGAGCCTCAGGTCCTGCCCAGGACGGAGCAAAAGAGGCAGGGAGCCACTGGAGGGAGTTTATTAACTGCAGGGCTCGTTATTTCTCCTTTAATTATCACCATTAACGCGGCACTGTGGGCTTGCACCGCGATGTTGCATCCATTTGTGGTCCAGCGATCGAAACACGCTTGCCTCCGTCTCGGGCTGCGGAGGAGCAAACCAGCAGCGCTGCTGGCTGGGGAGAGCCTGGCTGGGACGGAGCCAGTCCCCAGTGTCACCAGGGCCAGCCACCGCTGCGGTGACAAGGTCGAGTGCCCGTGTCCTGGCGTGTCCCCGCCGGCTCGCCTGTGTGCCGGCACAGTGCAGCCCCTCTCCCGTCACCCGCTTCAGCGCAGCCTTGTGAAATAAAACACTTCCAGGTGTTAATGGGAGCAAATTCTCCGGTCCCGGGGCTGGCGACGGCGGCTTTTTTCTGCAGCAAAGCTGGGATGTTCGAGGGCTGTAAACACCTTGGGAGGGTTTCGTGGAGCCCAATAACCCAAGAGTGAATTTTCAGCATTTTTTCCCTCTCCTGAATGAAGCCTTTATGGAATCGACAGGGAAAAATTGCACTACATTCCCTTGCCACCCCATTCATGACAATAAACGGTGACCGTATCTGCAATCCTTTTTCTGTTGGATGCGACTGGGGTTTTATTAAAGCGTGGAGCCTGAGGAGCTGCAGTAATGGAGCCCTGAGTGATTCCTGCCATTGCAAATGGGCTAAGTCCTGAGGACAAGAAAATCCAGAGGAGGCTGGAGGAGAGAGGAAGCCCTCATGGTGTGACCGGGGCCACGTTAAAATATGGGCCATATGGGATGAGAGATGGAAAAGAGCCTTGAAGAGAAGCTGATGGGCTGGAGGAGGAGGAGGAAGGGCTCCCCAGTCCCAACTCCGTGCCCGGCTGAGTGGTGCTGGGGACACAGGACAGTGGCTCACGTCCCTCCTACTTGCAGACCCATGGTTTCAAACTGGGCGAGCCAAATGGTCCCACTGGGAGCGGAGCTGCAGCCAGCCCAGAGCCGGAGAAGGGTTTCCAAGTCGCTTAAAACCCAAGGAGCCCCGCTGCGTCTCCTCCCGGCCATTTCTCGGGACCAGACCCCACCCGGGGACATTCGTCGGGCTGATAGGTTTCCCTGGCAAACACTGCGTGCACCGGCCCTGCCACAGCCTTGTCCCCCCCAACCCACCCCTGCCTCGCTCCTCCCGGCACGTGCTGTCTGTGCCGGCCAGTTACTGGCTATTTTGGAGCCTTTTTGGGAGGGGGAAAAATTTTCCAACAGTTCAAGATTTTTTAGGGTTTCTTCCTGGGAGGTGGAAAGGGCCAAACCAAGCACCCGGAGTGGGTCCGGTCCCCTTCTCCCAGGGGATGGGGAGAGGGGAGAGGTCGAGCAGCGACCTCGGCTCCTGGGGACGGCCATGCCACCGATCGCTCGAGGACAAGTGGAGGCTGGCTCTATTTTCTTCCCTTTTTCTGCTTCCAACAGCCCCGGGGCTCTGGGGGGGGGGGGCTGCGCTGCTTCTCCCACCCCCAGCCCCGCTGCAGGGCTGGAGCATCGCCCGGACCCCTGGGCCCGGGGCAGGAGGGGGCAGCTCCCACCAAGGGGGAGCAGCTGGGGGTCAGGGGGCAACTGGGGATAGAAACGGGGGTTGGAGATGGAGGGAGCTGGGGATGAGGACTGGGATGGGGACAGAGATGGGGTTGGGGACAGGGATGGGGACAGAGATAGGGGATGGGGACAGGGATGGGGATGAGGACTGGGATGGGGAGAGAGATGGGGTTGGGGACAAGAGATAGGGGTTGGGGACAGGGATGGGGATGAGGACTGGGATGGGGTGGGGGGCACTGGGAACAGAGAGGGGCTGGGGACTGGGCTGGGGGCTGAGGACGAGGCAGGATCCGCTCCGAGGGGCTGAGCCCTGCGCTGCAGGATGGGGGCACCTGCCCGGGATGGGGAGGGCGATCTGCACCGGGGGGGGGGACACGGGACCGGGACCTGCACAGAAGAGGGGGGAGGCTGCACCTTCTCCCCTGCGGTGGGGTGCACGGGGGGGTGGGGTCCTCCCTCTCCTCCCTCCTGGCCGGCTGGAGCGTCCCCTCCCGCGGCGGGGCGGGCCCGGGGCCGGGGCGGGGCCGGGGCAGGGGGCGGGCGGCCGCAGCGCAGGATGCCGGGTGCCTGGAAGGAGCGCTCCGCCGCCGCGACCATTTGCTGCCTCCTCCTCCTCGTCCTCGTCCTCCTCCTCCTCCTCCTCCGGCTCCTCTCCTCCGCCCCCCCCCGAGCAGGTAACGCCGCCGCCCCCCGGCACCTCCCCGGTCCCCCCCCGCTGCTCGGGGGGACCCTGCCCGGGGTGGGGGGGGGTCGCACCCCGTGAGCAGCCTGCGAGCGGGGCACAAACTTCCCCGGGGACTGAGCCCACCCCCCAGCTGCTGGGATATTTGGGGGGGGGGTTCAGCTGTTTGCGAGGGGGCGAGTGGCTGGGCGGGGGGATGCACATGGGAGCTCCCCGGGAAAGCTGAGCTGGGCGGGGGGGCTCTGGGCACTGCACTCCCCCACTCCCTGCAAGGTCCTCACCCCCCCTGAGCTGCTTGCGAGGCTGTGGGGACCCCCAGGGTGTTGCTCCAGGGGGAGGGACGTGCCCCCAGCCAGGGCAGGGGGACGGGACGTGGGGGGGTAGGGGCAGGGACCCCAGCCATCGCACCCACCCCGAGCCGTGGGACCCTTGGGCCCGGGGCTGCCGCTGACCCGGTGGGAGGCTGGTGGCCCCACGTCCCAGACATGGAAAAACCCCAATAAAAGCACCCCAAACCCCAGAAAAAGCCGCCCTTTCCTCTAACCCAGCTGAACTTCACCGCCTTTGAACCATCCCACATGCAGCCGTGGCACCCAGTGTCCCAGCGGGACCTGGAAACTGGGAGAAAAGTGGTTTAAATCCGCTCCTGCACGGCCAGGAGGGTGCTGGGCAGTGGGCAGGGTTGCCCCAGCCCCGAAAAGTGGGTGATGGGGGGTGGTTGTGACCCTTTCTGCCCCGGCGGCTCCCATCCTGTGCCGCTCCCATCCTTGATCCCATCTCCCCATGAGGCTGGCGCTGGTTTTGGGCCCAAGGTTTGAGAGCAGCGTTTTGTGCATAAAAATCAGTTTAAAAGCAGAAAAAAATAACACAAAAGTTAGCTGAGGGGGGGTCAACCAAGCCGGAGATGACACATGGCATCTCCTTTGCATTGCGCAGCCCATTGCATGTAGACCAAAACATAACCAAGATTGATTTTGCTGGAAAATTTCACCCAAAGCGGGGTGATTTGGGGTTTTCCCTCCTGATTTCTGGGGTTTGCCATTAAATTGCAAACCCAGCCAGGCTGGAAGGAGAGAAGGGTTTTCCAGCCCTGGGTAAAGCAGCACGTCACGGCACAGGGGATGGGTGAGCCCTGGCCCGGGGGGGGGTCGTTCCAGCCCCCCCGGTTGGGCTCAGCGCTGTAGGGTGCCCCCTCGTACCCATCCCCTTGCAGGGCAGGAGCTGGAGGTGGGGATGTGCGAGATCACGGCGCTGGACCGGGACCTGAGCCACCCGCGGCGGACGATCGCCCGGCAGACGGCACGCTGCGCCTGCCGCCACGGCCAAGTCGCCGGCACTGCCCGGGCCAAGCCGGCCTGCGTGGACGGTAACGGCAGCGCCGGGGGCGGGGGGGGTCAGTGCTGCTTGGTGGGGACCCACAGGGGGGGGTGTGTGTGTGTGCAAGGACACGTGGCTGGAGACGCAGGTCCTGGCTGGTGCCCCGGGGCCGGTGGATGCTCTGGCCAGGAGTTGTTGGCTGTCTGACCCTGACAGCCCCATCTCTGTCCCTTTGCCCCTGCTCTGGCCTCTCCCTCTCTTTCCCCCACTTTCTCCCCATAATTTGACCATGGTTCCCTGCGCGCTTCTCTTGTTGTGGGCCCCAAATGGGTCCTGCTGAGCTCATGTGCTGCTTCTCTCCATCTCTTCATCCATCCCTCTGTCCATCCTTCATCCATCCATTCCCCCTCCATTCATCCCTCTGTCTTCCACCCCTTCCCTTGTCCATCCCTCCATCCACTCATCCCTCCCTCCATCCACACACGTATCCCTCCATTCATCTACGCATCCATCCCTCCCTCCGTCCACTCATCCATCACCCCTCTCTCTATCCCTCCATCCTTCCCTCCGTCCTTCCATCCCTCCCTCTGTCCATCCCTCCATCCACCCACCCCTTCATCCCTCCCTCCCCCTCCATTTCTCCTTCCACCTCCACCTCTCCACACACCTCCACCCCCCCAAATATCCCCGTCCCCGTCTCCCCCGGCAGCCCGGCTCGTCGCCAGCCGGCAGTGGTGCGGGATGGAGCCGTGTGAGGAGGGGGAGCAGTGCGCCCTGCTCCGAAACCGCTCGGGCTGGAGCTGCACGAGACAACTGGGACGAATAAAAACCATCACGGTAAGTCCCCCCCCTCCCCGTCCCCTGTGCCCCTGCTCCCACCTCCTAGGAGGGGAAACTGAGGCAGGGCTGGCTGCAAGGGCGGGGAAGGGGAAGGGGTCAGGATGCTGGAGCCTTTGGTGACAGGGAGTACGTATCAATGCCAGGGGTGGTTTATTAGCGGCAGGGAGGGGCTGATGGGGTGGGGGAGAGGGTCCGGTGCCCCCCACGCACCCCCCCGGTTGTGTGTGCTGGGACCCCCCCGCCCCGGCACAGCCCTGGCTCCCCCGGAGTCCGCAGCACCACTCGGCACCCATGAAATATTCCCCCAATATTTTTCCCGCAGGTGTCCTGACAGCGGCCGGCGCGTGAGGACGAGGGGACTCGCTCCAGAGCCGGCGGGACGAGCCTGGGCAGGGAGCGGGGTTTGCTCGGTGCTGCCGTGCAATGGCCTTGACCCCCCCACCGGTGCCCCGGGCCAGCGGAGGGACCAGCCACCCTGGGGACAGTCACCGGGCAGGCGCTGGGTGCTGGGGACTTGCAGGGGAGTTGCAATGTGGGCAGGGTGGCCGGAAGGGTCACTGGGCTCCTGTTTGCCTGTGAAGGGTCCCCCAAGGCCACCGTGCTGAGGAGGAGGAGGAAGAAGAGGCCATTGGGGTCTCAGTTTCCAGCTCCAACCCCCCCCGCGTCGCCCTCCGCACCCATCTGCAGAGCCTGAATTTTGCAGCAGCTGAGCAGCCTCAGTGCCTGGCCCGAATTTGGCCGCCCGTCAGGGTGCCGGAGGGTGCAGGGAGCCGGGTGGGGGTCCCAGGGACAGGGGGTCCCGCTGTGGGTACCCAGGGGCAGCGGGGGGGGGACAGCCCTGCTGCAGGGTGGGGGTCGCGGGGCTTTGCAGGGTGCCTCGCCCCCGCGGACAGGGCTGGGTGCCCTCCGCAAGGGGCTGGCGAGGAGAGAGGCAAAGCCAGCGGCCTTGAGGTGTCCATGGTGCGAGGAAATAAAAGTCTGATTTATTTTACAGCTATGAAACTGTATCATTTCAATTTCTTGGAGGGGGCAGAAATTGGCCCCCTCCAAGAGCTCCAAAGCCCCAGGTCCCCAAATCCCTGCCCCATCCGCTCCAAGCTGCTAATTCGTGGCTCAGCCCAGTTACCTCGATGGGATTTTTGGGATCTGGTTTCCTGGTGCCACTCAAGCGAGGGGCTGGGGGCGATGCCAATGGGGACCCCGTCACAGACGGACCACCCAAAAAAAACCTGTGCTGAGACCCCACACAACTCACTTCACGCCCCTTTGGGCTGCTCCCCCATCACCAAGACATACTCTTCGCCCCACCGGGGTTTGAATTTCTTGGCGTGACTCCTTGCACTCGCTCATCTCCCCCATTTCGGGCCAGGGGGATGAAGCCGGGGGGCAAGTGCCGGGGCTGGGGCCGGTGCGGGCACCGTGCTGCAGCTGGTGTGCCTGGAGGATGCCATTGTCATGGAAACCTTTTAGCCGCAGAGTAATTCAGTAAGTCATAATTTCATTTGTTAAAAGAGGAAAAGATGGGGCGGGAGCGGGAAGCTATTTTATTAATATGTAATAATTTCATCCCAAAATGTCAGCAGGGAAGTTAATGGCAGCGGCTGGGCTGAGGTAGGTCTGCGGCTGCTGTTTTTCGGTGCTTTTCTCCAGAGAAGCAGCTTCCCAGCGTCCCTTCTTGTTGCTAAATCCTCCTTCTCCCCTGTTCCTTGCAACAGGTGGAAATCATAGGGGAAAAAAAGTGAAGAACTCCTTTTTTAATACCTTCACCTACATCTGCAGCTCTCCCTTAGCCAGGGAGCACTGTGCACCATAAAGCCTTCCTAGTTATAGGGCTCCAAATTAAGGTATAAAGGCTTGAAATACTGACAGTAAGACTTACCTAATTTTTTTCTTTTTTTTTCTTTTTTTTTTTCAGTCCCCAAAATAGCTCACAAAATTACAGCACAAGGCATTGTACAGGGGAGGGGCAGGGCGGATTGCAGCAACAGGAGGAAGCACCCGAGTCCCTGGGGATGCCACAGCGGGTGACAGCCGAGGTTGCAGGGTCTTGGGAAATCAGGTTTTTTTGGCCTGTTAAGCCCGCTGCCCTTGGGGAGAGGGTAGGAATGGTGACAGGGAGTTTATTTTTGCTTTGAAACACTAAGGCATTAAAATCGCAGTGCAACACCTCCAGCAAGAGTGCCGGGAAGGCAGCGAGGGGGCAGCTGGAGCACCCCGGGGTGGTGCCCAGAGCTGGGCAGCACCGGAGGAGCAGCGGGACGGGTGCCCGGAGCCGTCGCACACGGGACAGACCTGAGCTTTTTGTGGTTTTTGCAGCCTTCGGGCCAGGTTGATGCTCCCTCGCCTCCTCCCTGGCTGTGCCCGCTGCTCCTGCAGTTCCTTTTAATTTAAATTCGCCTGGAGACAGAGACAAGGCTTTCTTTTAAATCAGCTGATCCCCACCAAAGTCTTAATATCCTTTTCCTACCACTCATCACCCCACTCAATTAATTACCTGCCAGCTCCCCTAACCCGCTCTCCACAGAGCCTCTTCCCAAACCTTCGCCCGTGCTCCGTGCCGCATCCCCAGCCCACGCGCAGCCTCCACGCGCGGCCGGGGGAGCGGGGCCTGCAGACGGAGCCGACAAGAAGCAGCTTAAAATTTCCTCGAAAGGCAGAAGAAATAATTTTGCGCAGCCCCAACCCAGAACGAGAAATGCAAGTTCACACTTCGGCAAGCGCATCTGCCTGCAAAATTTATTTTATTTAGCAATGCTAATGGCCTAATTAAAATATATTAGCATGACAATTACATTTCTTTTCTGATCAGTGTCAAAGTAAGCAGGCAGAGTTAAAATACATGAGCTATGATGCAAGTTCTTCACCAGCATCCCCCCAAAAGCTCTCAGCATAGCTTGGCGATGTTAGCAGCCATCCCGGCTTTTCCCTGACGTGGGGAGTTCTCGGTGCCGGTGGAAATGCCGAGCGTGTGCCGTAGCCGCAGGGGCGTGCGGTGAGCCGGGTTTCCCGGCTCGCAGGGCTCCGTGGCCTCGCATCGGGGTCACAGCTCGTGGGGCTGCGCGGCTCCATCGCCTTGCGAAGTGGAGCCCGACCCCGCTCAGCCCGTACCGCGTGCAGGGGACGTTAATGCTGCTCTAACGAGGGTTGATCAAACCTGGGCAGAAAATCTCACGCAGCCAAAATAAGAACCGGGGCAGAAGATGTGCCATGCACCGGTCCCAGGATGCATCGCCGCCTGCCCCAATGGACTCGGACCACATCTCCGGCCAACGGTCTCCATAGATCCCCAGGCAAAGCTCCAACCTTTATTTCCAGTGCTATCGATCCATCGACAATGTCTTCCTCTGGTTCCTTTATTTCTTTTCCACCAAACGCTCTCTGATGGATGGCGGCGTGGGGGAGCGGCAGCTGCTCGCCGCTCTGTTATTAAAGTGCCGCTTTTCGTTGTCTTGTACAACGGGCTGGTTGGTTGCTCCAGCCAGCCAGGGATCTGATTAGCCAGAAAATTAGGATTTAAAATTTAATATTGTGCTTTGTAGAATGAGCTGGGTGGGTTTTTTTGTTTTCTGTATTTTTTTTTACTGGAGGAATTCTCTTAAGAAAATGCCTACGGGTGGGACGAGATGAGCTGATCAGGACGGTGCCAAGAATGAAGTCAATAAACTGGAGAGAAAATCCAGTTTCCCCGTCCATGCGAGCGCTGTGAGAAGCATCGGTTTCTAGCACTGCCTGTCCACCCTTCCTCCCTTTGTCTGTCTGTCCATCCCCGCAGTTTGGTTACTCCTGTAACTCTGGTGCAGTGCTGAAAACCTCACCGGACCCCAACACGTGTTTTACAGCCTCGGCTTCTCCTTGCTGGGTCAGGACCGCGGGCGAAGGGAGGTTTCCTGCCGGGAGCAGAACTGAGCAGCAGCCGAATCCCGACGGATTCACCCTGGCATCGCCCTGGCTCGTCCTGGCATCGCCCTACTTGCAGCAAGGATGCCAAACAGTACAGTTATTTCCATTATCAAAGAGGCTCTGACTGGAGCAAAATCTGGGCTCTTCTTTAAGGAAAACACCGGCTGGTTGTGGAGGGTTTTCACAAACCCCTTCCCCGTCCCGGCCACGCGCTGCTTTTGCATTTCCCTCGGCAGAGAGCGAGGTCTGAGCTCCGTGTTTGCCGTCAGCTTCACCTCCCGCTTGGCACGCGCTGAAGGGCTCCTGATCTGCAAACGCTGCAAAATGTCTACACTAAAAAAACCCCCAAAAAACCCCTTATGAGCATTTCCACGGAATGTAATAAATAAATAAGGGGGAATAAAAATTCCAGGCATGCTCAGAAAAAAAATAAATATCCCTTTTCCCTTTCCTAAAGCAGGCTGCAATAAACGCGGGACTTCAATTACTCGACAGGGTCAGTTTAACATCAGCATTACATGAGTGCATCCCTCAATCAGGGACTGCGGACTCGAGGGCACTAAAACTACACTTGGGAAAAGCAAGTAACTGCATTTTGGAGCCGGCTTCTTGCCGACTTTCCACACACCCGATGCTGCCCGGGAGCTGACGGTGCGGCTGTTGCAGGGTGCTTTTCCCACGGGAGGTGCCAAGAGATGCCCCATTCCCAGCTCCTGGGCTTGGGTGCAAGCTCCGGAGAGGAGCTGCAAAGTGTTGGGAAAAAAAGGGATCCAGGTTGTGAGAGAGTGCTGGAAATTTTAATGTTTCCCTTTTTTATTCACCTGTACACATGTGCGCGCACGCCAACACGTGCCAAAGACATTTGCACCATCGTTAGCAGCTTCTTGCAAGCCCTGTGCGTGGTCCCGGGCTGCTGTGGGTGTAGACGGCTTCGCCCCAAATGGCACCCCAGGGTTGGGATGGGGTTGGGGGTCTGCGGGGACACACACGGCGTTTCGGGTTGTGCGTGCGCAGTGGGTCGGGCCGCCCGCAGGCACGATGGATGCTGTGAATATTGATCACCGCTGATGAATCCCTGCCATCCCGCTGAGTAATTACAGCGCGTTTCACAGCGGAGCATCATCCATCAAACGCTGAGCAACACTAAAGAAAAACTAATCACACGCCGGAAGGAGAGCCCCGACTCCCTCGCCTGCCCCTCCCTCCTCATCCTCACTTTCGTCTGCCCACCCCATCCATCCAGGCTGCCTTTCTTCCCCATCTCCATCCTTCCCAGGATCGGTCTCCCATCCTGAGCTGCAAAGGGGCCCTGGCTTGCTCCGAGGACACGGGCTGCCCATGTCTGCTGCTGCAAGGAAGAAAAATAAAAATACATGGTTCATGGCTTTCCTCCTAGCTGCTGCCCAAGCTCCAGCCCTCCGAGCACTGAAGCACGTTAAATGGGTATTACCCACCCATTACCCTCCCTCTCCTCCTCATCGCTGCCCCAAGCCCTCGCTCCCCACCATGGTGGCCCTCGCCTGGGGCAGCGTGGGGACCCCAGCTCCAGGGGCTCCCGATCCCGACGCACCCTGCGATGCACAGCCCAGCGAGCCAGGGCTATTTTGGGAGGCTGAAGCAGGAGAGGATTAATCCTCAGCAGGGCAGCACCATTAAGTTTTGTCACCTGCTATCCATCTGCCTCTAAGGAGCTGGCTCCATGCCGCTCCTTCCCTCCCTTCGCTTTTTCTCACGCAGAAGAGCCTGAGGCCAAACCTGTGCACAGCACCCGGTGTAAACTCCCCTGTCCTCACCAAAGGGGACTTGGACCCCCCAAGAGTCTGGCTGAGTCACACACAGAGGAGAAAGCTGCCCCCGTCTTCTCCTGGAGCATATTTGCATTGCATATATAACCTATGTCTATACAGAAAGTGCTAATTATACTTACAGACAATTATAATTAGCAAGTAGGGAGAGCTGTCCCCTGGATGCACCTATGGCTGTGGGTGTGTAGTCACTATTTGTGATCAGAGAAGCTCATCCTCTGTGGGTGTGGAAGCAGCACTTGCCCTAAGGAGACCCGTCCCACAAATAAACGCACGTGTGTGAGCACCTACCTGTGGGTGCCCAGGGCTGGGCATGGCCCCTGCACCCCCCTGACACCCCCCGAGCCAGCACTGCAGCGGCCGGAGGGGCACAGTCCACCCTCCTCTTGCACTTCGGTCTCCTCCGGGAGGTTTTCTGAAGGGCATGTCCCCAAACAAGACCCTTCTCTGGGTCTGGGACGTGACTCGCTCTTGGCGTCCCTGCCATCCCTGCACCCGGCGCCTCGACAAAAAAAATTCAGAAAATTAGGAATGCTTGCAGAAATCCAATGAACTTCCTCTCCCCTTCATCAAAATCTGCCGGCCTTCAGCACCACCCCAACACCGGATAAAGAGCTGTGTCCTTACTCTGCCAGCGTGCCGAGCCAGCGGATCTTCTTGTTTTCTTTGATTTCATTTCTTCTTTTTTTTGGCGATTCTGAAAAGAAACGGATGGGGCAAGGCTGGTGGCTGCACCTGAAGCATTGATGACACCAAGCAGCACGCACCACGTAATCAAGAGGAAATTAAACTTCTCTGCTAGAAAGTTTTGCTTGCAAAACTGCAAATTAATTACTGGTTTCAGGCAAAGGTGCCATCAGCGACAGCCCTGGGAGATGCTGTTGCACCAGCTCCGGAGGGAGGGCAGATCTCAGCAGCTCCCACAGACGCTGCTGCCAGGGCTGGGTCCAGGCAGGACAAACCCAGCTTTGCAAACTGGTGCCGGAGAGACCTGTGGCAGCCTTGCCTTCAAATTAAGGGCAGAAGCATCCGAAAGGACAAACCTATTAGGGAGAAAACAGGAATTTAATTACACGATATTTCAATATCAGTTGGAGATGAGGGTCAGGAACCATGACAGCGTGGCGGCCGCTGAGGATGGGAGATTATTGGAAAGTGGGGCTTTTCATGAATCAGGCTGACAATTGTCTGAGCCCAGGAGGCAAAGGATGGGCCAGCAAGGCAGGCAGAGAGGCGAGGGCCAGGATGAGGCCTCAAAGCAGATGACTGTATCTGTCCCCTGCAGAATTCGGGGCACTGAGGCTGACAAGGAGATGGGAGAAAGGAAGGGAAAAGTGTCTCCTGGCTCCTGCAGAGTTTTGCATCGCGGCGGTGGGTCTGTGCCTCTGGCCCCAGAAGGGCTTCATGCTCGTGGCGGATGGGAACGATACCTGCAGCCTCGGAGGGCAGCAGCCTCCAGTGAAGCCCGGGCTCTGCAGAGAGGGGCCGGGCAGCAACGGGGTCCTGATGGTGCACCACTACCCGCAGAACATGAACCTGTGCAGGGAGGGAAAATGCTTCTTAGGGAAGAGAGACAACGCAAGAGCCCTGCTAGGATGAGAAACCCTCCCCAGCCGGAGCCAGGGACCAGCCCGGCTGCAGAGTCCGGCCCTGCTGCATCCACATGGCTCGGCTCCTGTCTCCATCTGCTGGCAAATCCCACTGCCCACGGCTCGGCATCGCAGGAGCCCCCGGCCCACCACGAGCATCACTAGATGGGATTCAAGCCCCAAATTCCCAATTCCCATCCCTTTGGGGCTCTCGGCCACCCCCTGGCCAGAGGGCTGCCGTGCACGGCACCTGGGGGGATCCCATCCTGCAGCACCCAACCCTGTTACCCATTGCACAGGGAACAAACTCACCTCCGGGAGATGTTCGAGGCAGCACAAGAAATCCCTCCGCGTGTCCCTTCCCTATCACTGCTCTTTGCAAACGCTTTACTCCCGCATCTGGGACGACTGGGACGAATAAAAGCCATCACAGTAAGTGATGTCCCGGACCTCAGGACAACACTAGCAAGGAAGGACTCTTTTTTTTTTTTTTTTATACATTAGAACATTTATTTCTCAGAGAGAAAATATAGTCTCAGACAGTCAGGTTATAGTAGGTAAAATTAGCATTTTTTTTCTTTACAAGCATAGATTTTCTTATTACCTCTCTTATACCATCTGATATAAACAATTCTAGAAAGCAAATAAACTCACTTTCTACAATAAATAGAGCGATCTGTGCTTTACAGCAGACTGACAGTAACGTTTAGGTCCCGTAGCAACAGCAGGATATTAGCCAATTCAAATTCTAAAATGTCATTTAAAACCAAAACAAAACAAAACAAAAACCAAAAAAAAACCCCAAATCCCAAGATCTTAAAACATATACACAGGTCACAAGTCCACAGCTGAGCTACCACCTGGAAAAGTGTATGTTCCTTCAAATAAATTACACTGTGTGCATATAAAAGACCCAGCAACACAACTGAGGACTTCAAGAATGGTGACAATAGGTCTAAATAATTTAGAACAATATTTTACAACTATATATACAACATCCTTCCCTAGCCACACTCCATAGGCATTATTATTATTATTATTTTTACAAAATCCTATGCCCCATCTCTATGTTACAGGAATCTTCCTTAAAGTGTGGTTCCATGTCCCAATGTATAAGAAGTGGTATTTTAAAAAAGTAGACCAAGTAGAAATGGCAGTGATTACTCCCCACTATTCATATTATTATTATTACTAATTATTATTATTTTGACCCCACATTCTCTTCAGTATGAAAAAGTTAAAATAATAAAAAAATATTGAGTTAAAAAGCAAAATGATGATATTCAATCTACAATCTTGCTCTGCACCTTTGGTTCTTAAAATGGGAAAGCAAAAAGGGATACGCAACAGAAGAGATCAGAGAAATCATAAAGTCCTTGGCTAATAGAAAAGGTTTTGTCATCAAGTTTCCAAACATCAGTTGCCCCCATTTTTGCAATGCAAACCCAAAAAAACAGGGATTGTCTGCAGAGCTGGGTTTACTTGGGTTTTAATGGATGACAATGCTGGAGACCCACACACCAGGGAAAGGATATGTGTGTGGGGGAGAAGGCGAAAAGGCAAAATGGTCGTGTGCTCTAGTTCGTGCTTGGTTTCAACCCAAACAGAGTCAGAGAAAAAAGTCAGAGAGACAGAAAAAAGGGAAGAAAGGAAGAGGAGCCTTACACCAAATGTGCATAAACCAACACAAAAGATGTATCTCCCTCCAACCCTGATCAACCTCAGTGCCTGCAAAGCTGCTCCAGCTCATTAGACACCTCCAAAATTAGTTTTGCTTCTTAAAAAAAGGAAGTTATCTTTGCTTAGACTCAGTACTGTACTAAACCATGATATGAAATGTTACTGGAACAAGCACAGTCACAGAAATCAGAATTTAAATGTGAAACTACCAAATAAATTTCTAGGGGACACACACACACACACAAAAAATCAGGTAATTTGCTTTTCGTATTTAAAGCTCTGTGCATCTGTGCATGTAAGTGTGTGCAGCAGAGGGGAAGGTTACCAAAATATCTCAAGCTCTTCTAAATGCAATGAGAGAAATCTAACATGAAAACACTATGTACGTAGGCAGGAAAATCGTAACGCAAACTCCCAGCTACGATTTTTTTTTTTTAATGTGATGGGACAATCAACGTCATTTAAAAAAATAAAAAGGCCAATCACGGTTAGGGTAAATTTGGCACAAGAAAGTCCAGTTGGGATTTCCGTAAAGGATCCTGGTGCGGTTACAGTGGTGACGGGTTCCCGGGAATTACTCGGGGCTGGCTGATGACTTAAAAACCCCGACGGCACGGGGGAGGCAGGGGCGAGGGAGGGTGCATGAGGTCCGAATATCCGAGTGCTGCGCCCTGCTCACTGCATCAGCTCACCTTGGCTCCCGTCACCTGGCAGCTTTTCCTAACTACCTTACTCCTGACCCTGTAGACTATACATTTCATCTCCTGCCAGCTCTTCAGCGAGACACATTCAGAAAGAAGCTGGACAGGCTTTTTGGCACATTTCAGGGTACTTCGAGGAGTGCTGACAGCTAGCTGGGAACGATGTCCCCCAGCCGGTCAGTGCACGAGACAGTCCGCTCTGCCGACGCAGCGAGCATGGAGTCTGGAGGAAAAGGAGGACCGGCCACCCCGACCCCTTACAGATAATTCGATGTAACGAAGGGATGA
This sequence comes from Ciconia boyciana, assembly GCF_034638445.1. Lineage (NCBI taxonomy): Eukaryota > Metazoa > Chordata > Aves > Ciconiiformes > Ciconiidae > Ciconia > Ciconia boyciana. The sequence continues at coordinate 5,392,689 of NC_132956.1, read as the reverse complement.
TCCCCCCGCACGCGGCTCATGTGAATCATGGCTCGGTCATATGCCACCTGCACAGACTTGCGGATGCTGGTTTTTCGTCCTTCCATCATCTTTAACTTGTCCACTGTGTCGTCCACACCGAGGGGATAGACTTTGTCACGTGGAAGCCACTGCCTGCAACAGAAAGGAGAGCGCAAAGCCCCGTCACCAAGGGCATGGAGAGGGGAAATGGGGAAAGAAGAGCAAACACCTGGAGCTCTCTGCAGGAGGCTGACTGCTCCAATGTGCCTGGCTCTCATACCTGCTTCAACAGGCCAAGGAGTTTGTCCCAAGAGTTTCCAAGACATGGCCAAGTACTCCAGCTCCTCAAGCATTCCCCACATATCTCAGCAGTGATTATTCACTAGTTGTCATCTCCTCCCCAGGAGCAGCTACGATCGTGTGATCTATTTGTTTATAATTAACACCCTGCAATGATGCTACAAATGTTTAAATGCCTGCATTTGGCATGGAAGAACCACCTGTAGCCAAAATGTCTTCCTGCATGAGCACAGTTTTATCTCTCCTTGGAGTCCTTACTCAAGGCTGTCAATGCTCCTTGGAGCTCCAGGGGAAACTTGGAAACTCCTGTGTTCCACAGAGCAGCAGATAGAGGGACTTCCATGGTGGAAAGTAAGTTTTTATCCCCAAGAAAGCTCTGCCTTGTTCCAAGAGGCTGTAAGCATCAGGGTTTGGGTGACTACAACTATCTGAGTATCATCCAGAAACAGGCAGCTTCCAGTAGTCACATCCCAAGCCCAAGTTGAACCCAACCGATGACTTAAATTGCAAGTGCCTTTTCTATAGCAAGTTTTTATTGTGCAGTCATTAGCCCAGGTTAACTAGCACACTCAGAAACATCTTTCCTAACGAAGTGTCATCTTTCCTAACGTCATCTTTCATCATCTAACGTCATCTTAGTGTCATCTTTCCTAATGAAGCCCAGCCCCTAGGAGTTAAACCTCAGCCACTGCTAGCACAGTCCAATGCATCTCCCAGCCAGCCAACAAGGACAACCCAGGGCAGCTCAGCTTATCTTCACCACAAAAACGAGGTGCCAATTTCAGTCTTTGTGACCCTTCTGCAGCATCACTGAAGTCAGCAGAATTTGGATCTGGCACTAAGAGGCGTTTTTAGGACTTTCCTGAGGCACCCTAACTTCCCACAAATTGCAAACAAGGATCTAAGTGGCCACGTAAAAGTCTAAACATCCACCAGAGCTTGTCTTCAACAACAGCAAGGCAAAGTCAAGGAAATGCTGATTTTTATTGGGAAGGTAGTTTCAATGACAAGTTTGGATTTAGATTTTTCAAAACTGATGACTACAGCAACAGGAAGCATGGCACTGCCATTGATTTTCAGCTAAAAATCATTAGCACCTCTTCAAAGAACATGCCCTGTATCAAGTGGTTCTGGTAATCAGGGACAGTGAAACAATACTAATAAAAAACCTCGGGAACGTGTCTCTTGGCACCTCTTCTCCCCAGAGGACAGAAACATACTCATCAAGTGATGCAAATGTGGCCCCTTTCTCAGCTTCCCAAGAAGACGGCACATGCTTTTCCTCTGCCTGTGTTGCACCTTGCCTCCATCTCTTTAAACTGCATAAAACACTGCAGCAGCCCCGAAATGTAGGGGGAAACACTCCCCCTTGCTGCTTTACCCCGCTGTGTCTTTGGCTCTGCTCTCTCCCCATGCACCTCCCCTCCAGCCTCGACACAGCCTCCGGGCAATGTTCGCCTCCTTCCTCCAGCCCCTCGCCCTTCCCTGCTCTTATGGGAGATGCTCTCTTGCCAGGGCTGCCGGACTGCAACCTCACTGAAACCCCTTCCAGGGATGCCGGCAAAGACCTTCCCCAGGAGAATAATAAGAAGAAGGCCTCTCAAAATACCACGAGGCTCCTTTTTAAGCTCTTGGTATCTTATTTTATAGAGGTAGCAGAAGAAGAGGCAAGCCCATTCTCTCCTCCGTTCTCATGTGCACCCCAACTGCCCAGCATCCGCTTTTTCCGCAGTATAAACTCTCTGGATCTAGCATTTGCAGGTATTGCCTCCTGGGTGACAATTTATTTGCTTGGTTCACGTTCCCATGTGGCATTTGCTGGTTAAATAATCCAGTGGGTTCAGCGTGCGGCTGCCTGCCTCATTATGGGGACTCACCTCGTCCAGCATAATGCTCCAGTTTTACAAGTTTCCCATTGTTTCATACATGGATTGCAAAGCCTTATTGCTCATTTTTAAGGCACTTCACTGGTTTGTGGCTTATTATATCTGGCTGGGTTATTGTTACCATGTGAACCTGGTCAGCCACTGATACTAAAATCAGCAGATTCAGTCTGTCTGAGACAGAATGGTAAAAGGCCTTGAGATATTTCACTTGCCCTGAATCAGGTGCTTACACCTGCTTTTTCCACCTTAAACAAATATCTTGATTTGAAAACTGCAGGTACTCAGCACCCTTGAAAAATCAGGCAAGCCTAAATATGGAATAAACCCAGCATTTTCAAAATGTTACCCTGGAGATTTTTGGCGAATCTTTTGTGCAGCAGTGGAACTGGCTGCTCAGTCTGCTGGTGTTTTAAAGTCAAATCCTCTCTCTAATTTGCTGCAGATTTTGATTACTAAATTGGCTCTTCATGTACCCCAGTATTTTTGCGGTGATGTGACCCCTGGGTGAAGGATGCTGGGCTGTTCACCATGGAAGTGGAGCAGTCAGATGTCATGCTCTTGGGCCAGGGAAAAGCAGGCTGGCTTCCTCATTTAGACTCTTCTTGACTGCTGCATATTTAAATTCTCCAATTTACAGGTAACATCATCATCATCATCATAATCCCTATATGCTCCCATATACCAAAGATTATGTTAAATCCTCCCTCTCTGCCACAGTACTCGCCACAGACCCCCGTCTGTCTGCACACACTCACCAGGTTCTCTTGTTGTCAAAGAAAAGGACAAGGAAGAGCTTTTCTCCTGCCTCTGTCTGCCTCTGCTCCCCCAACTTCAACACATCCACAGGTGGGACTGGGATGGGGACTCCATTGTGGAGCAAACCCTCGCGCGGCATCTTGGGATCGATTATCTAGTGACACAGGGAAAGGATATTTAAGAAAAAAACCCTTCAAGTACTGCAGAGAATGCATTTTTTTTTCTGTTCTTTCAGTCTATCCAAGCTAGACAATTAAAATCTACTTAGGATGGGTAAGAAAAGTTGCTTTGTCTCAGTGGCAATTTTTAAAGAATTTTCCTGTCCTCAAGGCTTCCCCTGTGGAAGGGAAGCCAGTCGGTCCAAAGGCCAAGCACCCAATCTTAAAAAAGGGAAAGGACATAAGTATGTGGTTCTGCGTGGATGTAGATTGGTAATTCAGTACAAACTCAGTATTGTTGTGTTCAGCAAAGGATTTCCTTCCTGCACTCCTAACTGGTACAATAAATGTAACACCATTGCTGTACTCAGCAGGCATAATGCAATTTCACAACAGCTCCATTCTGGTGCAATTCAGTTGACTTCAGCGGCATTGCTCAGATTTATACTGCTATTAGACCAGAATCAGGCCCAATATTTGGAGAGAGTCGACAAGCAGTGCCAGCTTTATCAAGCTAGAGAAACACAGATTATAGTCATTTTGGAGAGAAGTACCAACAGACGCATCGATTCTCCCCATAATAAAGCAGAAATGTCAGTGTCCAGCATTTGTGCCGTGTGATCACAGGAGGAGAACGAAACAGCAAAGGGTGGATGCAATACTCGGTCTAGTCTTCTTTGCCTCCTGATCTCGGCTCCTGAGGGCTTGAAAAAGCGGCTTGGCTTTTACATTGGCCAGCTGTAGGAATTTATTGAGACACTTTTCCACCACAACAGATTGCTATAAAAATGCCTTTTTTTGGGGCAGTCTCAGTGTTTAAAGCCATGCTAAAGCACAGTTTAACTTTGGCTGTAGCCACACAAATATCTAAAAATGCTTGGCATGGCTGGCAGATCTGTAGCTGTTCTCTCCTCTGGGCTCCCACTTAGAGTAAGAGCATGGATGAGGGTCACTCTTTTAGCAGAATCTGCCCTTTTTGACAGCATCAGAACTGTGCTCAGCCACAGCCAGGCATACATGCTGTGTCAGCTTACGGATGGTTTCACAGCTCTGCTGCTTGGATGTAGAGACCTGTGTAATTTCCGTGATGACTACACTTGCTTTCACCCCCTACAATTTCTCAGCAGTCACAACCGCTGTCTGTCTTAGCGATCCCAACCATAAAGGTACTTAAGGGGATGGCTGCAGCCATGCAGAAATTACATAGAGCAGAGATGGCAGGAAGAGCCACGTCTCAAGGGATATATTTAAAAGTAGCAGAAACAACAAAACGTATCAGCCTATCTCATGTTCTTAGTCATATTCTCACTTCAGCAATCTCTATTGATAACTTAACAAGCACTTAAACACCTGCAGCGGTACTGGCACTTCCTAGCAATAGCTGCATGTCACATCTTGCTTTGGAACTGAGTATGGTGTTCACTGAAGCCAGGTTTATGGATTTCACATTAATAGTCAAATATCCAAAGACGGATAAATATTAAGGAAATACGTTCAAAGGACTAGGTGCAAACACTTGCGTATATTCTCATATTTAAATCAAACATATGGTTATTGAAGAGGATATATACATCACAAGGCCAGTGGAACCTGGTGCCTGCCTTTATAAAATTTAGGTCTTCTCATGCCAACAGTACTCATTACTTTCCCCATACCTGCAAAGTGAACAGGAGAGGAGAGGGAAGATCTCCTCCTATCCCTGGCACCAAGAGACCAATGTTTTATGAATCCTCTGCAAAGCTCTGAAACAATGAGCATGGGGAAAATTAACTGTGCAAAGGGGAAAGGAAAAAAAAAAGCATGATTTTGGGAAGTTTTCCTTTTGTGTCTGGTTACACTGGACACTAGCACTGTGTTCTGGGCTACCTGTGCTGTGGGTACAGGCTGCGAGAGAGCAACGGGGTACTTACCAAGGCAGGATAGGAGGGATAGCCACGGCACTTGGCCCACACAAGCTCCAAGGGCTCCAGCTCAGCCTGGCTCTCAAAGGACATCAGGAGAGTCCTGCCTAAGGGACAGAAGGAGACATGGCTTAGGAGGGCAATTACTAGCAAGGGGTTACGATAACACAAGAAACCACACCGTCATCTAACCCAGGCATGACGGCCTGCATTGTCTCAGTAGCAATCAGCTAAAACAGATGAACCACTGTTGTACTTAAAACATACTGACAATATTTCTGGTTTAATTTTTTAACCTATTTGCTTCTGCAGCAAGCAGAAAGCTGGAATTTCACCTTTTTTTGTAACAAACCTATTGTCCAGCTATTTGTCACACAAGAGCACACATTTAATCATTACTGTGTGCACATAGGCATAATTCCGAACCATTTCTCTTAATCAAGGTCTAGAGCAAAACGGAAAGCCACTTATTGTTTGTACCTATATGCATTGGGTCTCCAAACCAGAGGTGGTAAGACACACATCTCATCTGCAGTAAGTTTATGATAAAATTTAACGTGCAGTGAGATCCAGCCTGGCCACGGTGAATGCCCAGCCTTCTTTATGCTCTTGTCAGTACAGTCATGTTCCGCATTAAGATAAAGCCACAGTCTCCTCAATCATGGGTCTAAGTCTATGCATGCATGTAGCTTCAGATGAACTCTTCAATATGGAAATATTAATCAAATTCAGTTCTGGAGTGAATAGCTGCTGTATCACTGAAATCAAATGGGTATACAAGAGATGAATTTGGTCCATTAGGCTCCACCAAGCCAAATCCATCCTCAATGGAACTGATGAAGCTGTATCTGAGATTAATTTGGACCACTGTTCAGAGAGCTCCTTTTTATTCCTCCTAAATACAAATACCTAGACTATTCTGATGCCATATCCTTTGGGGCTATTTGATCTCTGCAGGAAATGCCTGGTTCTAGTTGACAGAAGGCTATTAGCCATCAATTTTTTCAAACTTAAGTCAGAAGTATTGCAAAAGATCCATTCAAGACATGAATAACTAATCTGCCAGCTCCTGGTTCTGGAAAAGGAGTAATCTTCATTAATATGAATTTTATAGCAAATAGTGCTTGCTCGGGGAATGGTCAATACACTGGCTTTACCAGAAGTCAGACTGAATCTAGAAAAGGCTGAATACAACCCAAACAAGCACACTGCCAAGCATCTGATGTGCTTCTCCACTATTGCATTCCAAATGTATTCTTCCATTAATGAAATGATGTTATAAAACACAGAATTGTCCCACTGATTCTAATTCTCCCGGTATCAGCCCTGCTCTGTAAGCTTATCTCCAAAGCAGATCGCTGAGCACGCGGGGTCCAGGATAATAACGGTTCCCAGGGAGACAGGAGCCAGCGCACGGGAGCTGTACAGGGTACAGGGAGTCAAAGCTGAATCCTGATTTCAGCATAAACCCGCAATAACTCTACCATTGACACACCACAAGAAAGACAAGAATCTGGTTGTGTGAGCTCTGGAAGATCGGTGTCGTGCCTTGGGTAGTATTAGAGGAGTGTGACTTAATTTTACTGGTGTATAGCACAGTCTGACAAAGGCGACTTTGTTACAAAGACCTTGAAAGGAATGATAGCAATACAAGAGGGAACAGATATGAGTCATTTCCTCATATAAGAGGGAGCGACCCCTCTTATAATTATGATTTACAGTTTGTATTGCAGTGTCATTAAAGAGAACTAGTCCCAAAACAGGAGAAGACAGTGCCAGGGACATTACACACACCAGACCTACAGAAAGCACCCATCCGAGGAGAACACAGGGCACAGGCAATCCATAAAAGTGAAAGCAGGAAATGTTTTATGCAACAACCTAAATTTGTAACAAAGCAGGTGATAACGCACAGGCAGGTCAGCAGTCTGATTTTATAATCTGGACAGTTCATGCAGAACTGGTTCCTGGTGTGCATTGAGACCTGCTCCCCCTGGTTCAGATGGATGTCAGCCCTACAGTGCGGTGGGACCCCAGCAGGGTGTTCCCCAAAGCGGGGCTGCTCTGCAGCCGTTCTCACCTGAGCTGCTGTAATCGGAGTCTCCATTCACACCTTCCAGGAAGGGCACCCGAGAAAGAGCTGGCTTCCCTCGACTTCGCTTGGGAGGCATCAAACCACTGTCAGAAAGATATGGAAAAGCAGGGATTAGGAGAAAACAGATTACCCTTGAAAACAAAGCCAAGTAAATGGATTCCCCAGCTCTGTTTAAAATACTGGAAGATTACCATACTGGCGCATCATCGACATGAAAAGAACACTGAACACTTCAACAAAATGTCATCAATACATCTCTTCAGGTGCAAGTACACTGGATATCATCCTAGCTTTGCCATGAGCAATGAAAGGGGCCTAATAGAAACCAAGCTATGAACATGAGGAAGAAACCCGGCAAAGACTTCACGCTGGAGAGCTGATGCAGTGATGCTTGGCGCTTGCATGAGCTCACCCAGTTGTGTATAGACTTCAGACGACAGAGCAGCCCTCCAACATGACTCCAACATACATGCAATTGGACTCTATCAGCCCATGTCCTGAACATCCTTTCACCTCATTACTACAAACATTTCAGAAAATGGATTATCTCTACCTCAAGCAATCATGTTTTTTCACTTATTGTAATTCTTTTTCTTTCTTTTACGATTTTCTAATAAGCAACTCATTCTGAATGAATTTGGTGCTCAAAAAGGAAGAGTGAAGAAAAAGCAGTAAACAGAGCTATTCCTAAATAGAATAATTGTACAAGTTATCCATGAGACATCAGCTTTTTTTAATTCCTTGTTTTGTGGGTGTCACATAGCTCTAATGTAATTTTTGCTATGTGAATTGCTTGCAATTATTGTAATAAGCACTTACATCGCACTTTTCATCTTCAAAGTACTATATAAACATCAACTAACAAGTACCCACACTCCCCTGTGAATTCAGATTTGTCTCCTTCACTTACAGATGGGGAAACGGAGGCAAAGATGGTGGGGCCATAAGCCCAAGAGAGGGTTTGAAGATGAGTTTCTGGCTCCTGGTCCTGTTCTGAGAGCATCCTCACCCTATGAAGGATTCCTGCATGATTCAAGGGCCCTCATTTAAATGACACTACAACTATGCACGAATCCAGTTCTCTCCTTTTTGTCCTCTTTGATGTGGCTCCTCGCTTTACTATAGTTTATTGCAGTAGTTTCTTGTGAGATCTGCACGGGGGTCATGGTAGTATCTGGCTTACAGAAGAGGCAATGACTGAGCTGAAGATCTGGGCACACAGCCCAGAGAAGAGGGGAGAGATGAAGAGGTGGGTGGGTGCCCCATCTCCGAGAAGAGCTGGAGGTCCTATGCCTCCAAGGGACTCAGCATGTGCTAAGAGAGATAATTTCCTGGGGTGCCACGTGCTTCCCTCAGGCTGCCCAGCACCTGGCTGTTGAGGTGGCATCACTCTGCTACAGGGAAAAGCCCTCACAGCAAAATTGCTCCTCCAAACCCAGGGCCTTGCCCCTTGTCATGGGCACGAAAGCCTTTACAAACAGATTTATAATGGAAACACTAATCAAACCTTAGCTACAACTGCAAAATTATACACCTCTTTTGACAGATAACATTTAGGATCACTCTGCATAGCAGAGCGAAGTTTTCATTTGAAAAAAGCCCCTGGGATTCAACCCTGCTGCAGAATAATTTGTTACGCAGCTAATAGTTTTAAACTGTAGCCTCAGTCCTGAGAATGGGTGTGCATGGGGAGCTTTACGATTTTAAGTGCCCAACTGACATTGCAAGCTTGAGGTCTTACAGGACTGACTGAGCACATGCATTGGGAGGAAGCGTAAAACATCTGAACATATTTCTCTAGCGATGGGTCATCACCCTTAGGGTCATCAAAGACAAGCAGAGGGCAATGGCATGTTCAAGGCACTGAAAATATTACTAAGAATATCAACTAAGAAAGACTTGATTCTGCCTGGTATGATGGTCCTGGACGATCTTAGCCATCAAGGTCAAATGTTCTCAGCCTGCCACTCACAACTCACACAAACATGATTCTGGCTTAATACGGGTTTTACCATGCAGTGAAAGAGCTGTGAAATGACTCGAGTCAGTGTTAGGAGGGCTGGATAGGTAGATTAAGACCAGAAAATGGATATGGTACCCATGTATGCCTACTGCATCGGACCAAAAGATGACAGATGTTTGCTTTAAGTCCGTTCAGTCCTGTCTGAAGTGCCTAGTTCTGCTTTTAAACCTCTGAGAGGAAGAAATCAGCAATTCAGTAGGTGGTAGAAGTTCAGCTTCACCTGCAGTGCTGAACTGGACATTTGAGTTCAGGTTTTTTCTAGCTTTGGCTCTCAAAAACTCCAAGAAGGTATGCATCAGCAGAGAGGCCATGTGTGCATTGAGAAACAGAAGTGTAAAAAAAAATTTGCTTGAAAAATCAAGCACTGCTTTTGGGACCTATAGCTTAAGAGGATGGGATGGAACCTCAGACGCTTTTTGTCTTTTAGGGCCAACACACAGAATAAGTAACAGTTTGGGCTGGGTTTGAAACCTAAAGAAGTGAAATGATAAAACCAGGCAGATTAATCCAGACACAGAAGGTGTTCTGGGGAACAGTTTTGCACGGAGCACTTACCTGCAAGTTTCAAACACCAGTCCACTGCCCAGGCCAGAGCTGCACTCAGAATCAGAGCCGCTCTCTACGTGTTTTGTGAAGCCGTTAGTCACTCCTGCCGAGGAGACAAATGCGAATCAGGCCAAAGAAGCAGCAGCAACACACAGAGATGCTACCAAGACTCAGGTAGGGTCACTGTCCTATGACTACCAGCCACAAAGATGCTGAGTACTTCAACCAGAGATGGAAATTCTGCACCGAGTTCCCCAGACTCAGCTGCAACCAAAAGGTGACTAATAAAAGGTATTTCTACCCCGACACACGAAAAATTAGGCTGTCTCTGAAGAAGCAAGCGCTGGAGAAGTGCCCAGGGATGGTATAGGAGAACTCCATGCTGCATCCAGCTCACTGGCCAAGCCCAGAGGCCAGGAAACAAACCACTTGCTCATCTGGCTTCAAATATCGTTTGGAAAAGACACAGAGGTTTCACGCTGACTGCCAGGGACTTCTCCCTGCCTCACCCCGGGCCTGGCTGCCGGGCTGGTCCCTGCCCATGGGAGCAGGCACATAAAACCACAGCTTATTCGGTTACAGGTTCTTTGCTCTAGGAAAAACTCATTGCTTCAATTTCTGGAAATGATATTTTCCAGTGGACAGAGTAGACAAAGGAAGCAAATTTCCCCTGGGTAGAAGAAGGCTCCCCACCACCTTCCTCTCCGGCCGGTACAAATGTCACTGTAGCCATAAGTGGAATATTTCACTTCTTTGCCCCAGACACTGACAGTGCTGGAAATCTTCCCTTCACTGCCAGGTTTCCTGCTCTGTGCATGGGAGGGATACCTACACAGAGAGCTGGGATCACCTCCGAGTTTAGACAAGATCTCACAACCAGGGACAGGCAGGGGCGGACAGGGAATGACCCCTGAGAGCATTCCCAAGCCCAGAGCAGGCACAAGAAGCCAGATGACCACGGCCTTCCCCCATCCAGGGACCCGTCACGCCCAGGTTCCCCGTGGGCTCATCAAAAGCCCGTCAGCCATACAAAGGGCAAATTCATGCCAAGGCCACTATTGTTTTTGGGAACGGCCACAGGGAGCATATTTCTGGGAAACACCTTGTTCTGACAGTCCCGATCATGCTGACCTGCTCCTGCAGTAACACAGATTTGGCACACCAGACACTACCTCCAGTTAGGAGAAATCAACTGTGCTTGAAACTGGAAGGAGCTGAATCACAAAAGCAGTGCTGCAACTCATAGGAAAAAGCCAGCAGTGCTGCTTCAGCAGAGGAAAAATGTCACTGCCTAGTTATCAGTGATTTTTCCAGCACCCTGCCTTTATTTTCCCTTTTTTAATTTCAGCCTCTCATTCTGACCTGTATCCACTGTGGACAACTCCTCTCTGCTTTAATTCCCGGCAGATGATGACGGTGAGTCCCTCAAACCTTTGGAGAAGCCATTTGTGTTTCCTTTAACCTGTCCCGGTAAGTCAATCCCCACATTCAGTTGCTTTCCTTCCACTCTCCATTTGCTAGCAACCTTCTGACAGCCAAATAACTTTAAGGTAATATTTGAGGTACGGGCTAAGTCAAGCCTTACAGGTGGGAATTGTCCCATGATGGCTGTTAACACAGAATTAAAAATAAATCACATTGCTGTCACTCAGATGTTCCTTTCCACCTTGTGCCTTTCCACATTTCAACTCAGCTGCTTATTCTCATTTGCGGATCTAATTTGAAAAGGAATCTGCTCAGTATTCCCACTAATTTTATTTAAATCCCAGAACTGAGGGTACAGCTGATGTAAAAGTAATGTTTAACATCTCATCTTACATGGGTGCTGTGGTACTGGTCCACTGCACACTTCCAACCGAATGCACCGTTTCTGCAGCAGGGAATTCTCACTTTACAGGAGCCCTGCTGACTGGGAAAGGGAAGAATTACTTGTGACCTCCCTGGGCTTCAACTTGGTACCTTTAAATGTCTAAAATGGAGGTGTCTAGAGCTGAACTAAGTTACCAGAAACTCCATGTAGAGTCAGTGGAGAAGAGAGGTGCAACTCATTACGGATGTGTCTTGTCTGCCTTATTTTAGAAATCTGTGGAAGAGTTGAAGCTTTCATCAGGCACATCTGGTTATGGGGACTATGTTTCCCCCAAGCATAAACTGAGTTTCAGGTGAGTAGTTTGGATGCAGACATCTTTACTCGGTCCCAGGATTCCCACTCCCTCAGCCCCATCTCACAGTTTCCAAGGGTACAGAAGGAAGAGAAATCCCAAGGAATTACCTCTCTGTCCCGCCTGCCTGGGCGACTTCTCTCCATCGCTCTCGCTGCAGGTCCTGCTCTGTGGCCGCTTCCGAGCTTGTCGCTCCCCGTCAGGGCGGGAGGGCGAAAGCTGCCCGCTCTGCCCGTGGTCCTCCCCATTCTCAAGGGAGCAGTCCAGGCCTCTTTGCAGCTTCACCCCATTCTTAGCTTTTTTAAAAAGGACAGATGTCCGTCGGCCCACGCCGCTGAAGGGGGGGCTGGCAGGGGTGTCTGCAGGCGGCAAGGCCAGCCCGTTCAGGCCATTGTCACTGAGCAGGCGCTGAAAGGCTTGGCTCTCCCGCTGCAGCGCCTTCTTGTCGAAGAGTTCCCTGTCCGACATCACCCTCTTCTGCAGCTGATTCAAGGACTTGCTTTCACTGATGGGTTTGAGCATTGGAGGGTCCTGCAGAGAGTCCAGCTCTGAGAGGGAGGGTGCGGGTCCTGTGGGCTCCAGGGTGGGAGGATGCGGGGGCTTGGCATCATCTGCTAAAGGAATAAAGAATCTGCTTGAACATTTTAGAAAGAGTTATTGCCAAAACTACTAACAGCCATTCCCATCTTTCACTAGGGCCACAGACAGGAGAAACGGCAGGTCTTGACTGTTGACGTGCGCTAGGAGAGCTAGAGCTAAAATCCTGCTGCAACCTCTCACCTTTCTCCCCTTCCTCGTCCCCTTCCCTTGGTGTTTTATCCAGCCCCTCTTCCCGCGGCACAGGCTCCCCGTTGGGCATGGTCTTGTTCTGCTGCTGGGCCAGCCTCTGCCGAATGGAGTTGATCTCCCGTCTTAGGAGCCGGATGCGCCGCGTCCGGGCGCCGCTGGACCGCATGGTGCTCACCATGTCTAGCTTCTCCAGCAGCTCCTTCAGCTGGGCCTCCAAGGAGAGGTGAGCCCGGTTCTCTGGGAGGAGGATGTTATCCACTGCATCAAAAGAGAGCGTAACAGTGAAGGGAAGGAGCATGGCTTCTTGAAGAAGGGAACTCCACTCCTGTATTTGGGACCACTGTCAGGCCTCATTCCCACTGCTGCTATGCATGAACCAACTGCTTTAGTTTGGGGATTTAGGAATTGTTAACCTTGGAGCTCGGACTTCCCTCCTTTGGGTAAAGAGCAGCTGATTTAACTTGCACTGCTCTCCAGTTCCCATTACTGTCCCAGGGGCAACAGCAAAAGAACATGTGTCTGCACCCACACAAGACAGCTTACAGTCCAGGTCCTTGGCAGAAACCTATTTTGTTGCCAGATTAAATGACAAAATCAGACCACAAACAGAACTGGCCAAAACATAACATGTTTGCCATTCCTCTGGCTCCGCTGAAGGGCTGGCATCCACTGGAGCAGGGCAGACAGCTGAGGGCTGTGCTATCGTGCACCAACACAAATTTCATAACAGACTGTCCGTCTGCGTCCAAGAGGGCTGCAACATTTAGGAAACGGACTGCAGACTGCAAGCTCTGCGTGCTGGATGGCAGCAGTGTTCTGTACTAAGTTTAGCCAAGTTATTCAACCAATGCTTTGGAGCTGCATCTCAAGACAGCTATGGGAATGGATGTGGTCATGTTGTGAATGGAAAGCCTCAGCTAGAAGAACTGCTTGAGTTCCAGCACCTTAACCCCACACCACCCCCTCCCAGCTCTCCGTGCTCCATCTAACCCAGTTGCTCTATACCTTGCCAATTTACAATGAAATATATGAGCTCTCCTCAGAGCAAAAAATCCTAGATCCACCTTTGTATTGCTCTTTAAAATACCAAGTTTATACTACAGCCATGGCACAAATCAAACAGCATGGGCAGTCACGAGGCTCTTCTGAGGCAGACATGCACTAGGAGAGCTGGAGCTAAGCTGCACCTAGCTCTGAGTGTCCGGCTCACCTGAAATCCTGCTCTTTGGGGCTATGAAGGAGTTAGATATATGCTTAAATAAATAGATGGATAGGAGCATTCTCGTATGCTGAGTGACGGCTATGATTTTCACCTAGGCTGAGTGACACACTCAGAACAAAGAACACAGTTAGGATCTACCTGAAAAAATAAAGGTTAATAAACACTCACCATCCTCCCAAGAAAAGCGGTAAAAGTCCTCGGTCTTGGGTGACTCGGGCAGGTGAATCCCCACATCAGTGTCAAAGCCGATGTTTTCAGCCTGCCGCCGTGCATGACGCAATATCGCTCCTCCGAGGTCTCTGAGCCGGACAGCTGCTCGGTGGAAAATCGTGTCTTTAGCATTATACCTCATGCAGTTGGTAACTATAAGGTTAAAGTCTTCCTCAAACTCATCCAATGTTCGGTACAGGTGGGACTCCAGCTTCCGCCTCATGGTGGAAAAATCCATTGGGTTGGAAATGAATTCCAGGTAATCTGGAACCTAAACATATAAAACCTGTACAATTACAAAAACCATTTACTAGCCAACTAGAGCGCATCCATCATAAGCACTCTTAATGCCCTTTCCACCGGCAAGGGGCAGCGCCAGCAGTTCATTTCTGTGTCACCCAGTCAAGGCAGACACATCCTGGCTCTGCAAAACATTACTTGTCTGAGACGTGCTGAAGCTTCCAGAAAACAATACCCTTTTTTGGCCTGGAAGGATACCCACATTGTGAGTCCTCTTTGAGATATTCTTTAGTCCACCAGCAGCTTGGGACAAGGTGGTTTGTGCTTCCAGGGTTATGACAGCATATGAGCTTCTGCCCAGCAATACCTCATCTACCACCCGTTAGACACCTCTAGGAAAGAGACTTGCCTCGTTCAGGTTAACAGGCTCTGCAAAGATCTGGGCAGCATCCTTCTCCTGCAGCAGGTCCAGTGTTGTGCGCAGAAGTACATTGAAAGGGGTCAGCTGTAGCTCCATAGCAGCCTGCTGAACCTTGACCTGGGAACGGGAAAACAGCGATGAGCACAGTTATTGAGGACAGGATATATGAGTGGTGTCTCCCTCCGGTTTCTCCTGAATCATCAACCCAGCTCTACTCAGTGGTGGAAACCTCAGGTCACCATACCACTAGCCTGGTAGACTCATTGCTGAAGAATTTGTGGCAAACACCCTGTCCCCTCCACGTGCAGGATGCACATTAGCAGACAGCACTTTGCAGAGTCTAACTGCACAATCCAATCCTTTTGTATGGGGAACTCCTGTTTATCCAATCTCATAAACCCAAAACAAGAGAAAACCTCATAAAGTTAAAAGATAATACAACTAAAAATGAAAACAGGAAAAAGCTCTTCATGCCTGGTAAATTATCCTGTAGAACTCCCTGCCTCAAGATATTATTATGCCAATTAGCAACATTATACAAAAGTTAAAAGTATGTAGGCGTTTACATGAACAACAACATCCATAATTAGACTAGAGAGCATAAACAAAGTTTAAGATATAAGCTCTTACACTTCAAGGCAGAAGCCAAACAACAACAGTGGTTAGAGGTCTGCAAATTCCTAATACAGTTTCTTACATCCTTTCTGAAGTCTCAAATACTGTTTGATTTCAAGCAAACAAGTTGTAGCATCAGTTTGATCTCTTACACTGAAACTCTATTCAAAGGAGACTGGAACAGGATAGAAGTATTTATTTCTCCTTTAACGTTTTAATTTCTTTGATCTTATAATTCCTCATTATGTCATTAAATCAACCGCTTCAGTAGCAAGGAAAGCAAGTCTGTTTACATAAAGCAAACTGTATTTGATGTACTCAGCAACAAGACAGCATCAAGAAGAGAATGAATGAAGACGGATATAAAGACCACACTCTTCCCCCAACACAGGAAAGAATCCGAACAAAGACTGAGGACTCTGGAGCTTCCTTCTCCACTCAGCTAAAACCTGGGCTGGGATAGAGCTCCAACTAGATACCCTTATCCTTTTATAAAGCACACCACAGTTTTAACAAGCTTTTATGGATTTAGCCAACTGTGACAGGGATATATCAAGATATCAAAAGCAAATAAAGCCCAAGAGTGATTTTTTTTTTTGATCCTCCTACTTAAAATATGTCCACACAGCAAGCAGGACTGAGCCACTACTGTAAATCAGGGACAACGTAGCAAATGAACCAGTGCTGGCATCAAAAAGACTCCAGAAAAGCTGTGGGAAGTTTCTGGCCACAAAAAAATAGCTTGCAGAGGGGCTGTGATCACAGAGGATGCTGCTTTCCCTCTGCCTGGCTCCCTGCAGACAGCCTGAGTGCCCAGCAGCAGTCAGAGCACCCAGGCAAGGCCTGAGGCCACATGTGCAGGCTCACCCTGCGCAGGGAGAGTCTTTCATGAAGCCGTCCTTGAAGATACTCATGCCAGAGAGCCCAGCTGTGGCTGCACCATCCAACCAGGTATGGCAAGCAAAGACCCTCAACAGGCAAAGCTGGCAAGCATGGGAAGTAACAGTGCAACTTTGGAGAATTGCACACAGATCAAAGAGGAAATCAGTAAATGGTCTCCATCTTAAAACTGTGTCTTCTCAAAAATGTACCTAGACGGCAAAACACAGGAACTTTTAGCTTTCGAAATGCACAGCAGAATTGTGATTTAGACCTCTTCTCCAGAGTAGGTGTTACCAAACTCCTGAAATAAACATTAAAGGAGATCAAACTTCTACTCTGCAAAACACCTGGTCCATGCCCAGAAATAGAGGTGCCGTAGGTCAGGAATTAAACCCACCGTTAGTTATGCAAATACATTTTCCCAGCACTCTGCAGCCCAGCACCAGTTCTGAGGGCAGAGGCTGAGCAGTGCGAGCCTGTGACTGACACAGGGAGAGATGGCTGCTCTGCACATCCAGAAGTCAGACTCTATGAAAAGAGGAAAAGGCTCAAGAAAAACTGTCGTGTTCCTCCTCTGCCTCCTGCAGCACAAGGTGCTTGCACGGGACCGAAGCTAAGTGCAGCAACTTGACAGCCAAAACTACCCACCTGCTCCCGTTTGAGTTTTTCCCTCTTACGGATCAGCTCGATGAGCAGCCGTGCCCGCTCCAAGTCATGCCGCAGTTTTTGCCAGTACTTCAGCTCCTCTTTCACTGCACTGGTCTTCTCATCCTGCTCCTTCTGTAAGACAGAACAGTAGGGTGAGATGAAAAACGTGACTGGCTTCCTGCATTTCCTCCTATTTCTAGGTGTCCCCTGTGAATTGCTCACATAGTCTTCCTCCTATCTACTTGTCTCTTGTTCAGACTATGTTCCCTCCTTCCTACAGCATTTAGCTGTCTAACAAACACAACACCAGCTTTTCTGGATTTCATGTTATCTGTGAAGTTAGGCCTAAATCATCCTGTAGCTACACTCTGGGAACACGCTTCAGTGCATGCTCATGTATGTCCTCTCTGCTTATATCCAAGTTCATTACAGAGGCTGGAAATTCTTTCCGTTGGCTGCTGTGCATCGAAGAGGCAGCCCAAAGCGTTTCCAGTATAAAGGCAAGGCGAGCAAAAGCATGGGAGAAAAGAGCTATTATTATCCTCTCTGTAACCAATAAGAAATAGAGCCACGGAAGAGATTCTCCAAAACACAAAGGAACAGCCAACGCTGGGAGATGAGCTCACACCTTCCAAGACACTGTTCAGTGGCTTCGCAACGCAATCATCCTCCCTCTCCTACATCTGTAGCAGTTCAAATGGTTTTGAGGATATAGCTGAAGTGCATATACTTTTGCATGATTGCCAAGAGAGGACAATTGCTTCACAAGATCTTGATGGTTTATATTTATAGGACATTTGTTTTTAAGGACTTACTTACAGTAAATTGCCAACTTAATACACCAAGGAAATGCTGTGCTTCCCCAAGTTCCAGACTGATGAGTGGGAAATGTTTTCCTTATTAATCACTCAGAGCAGTCTTCATACAAACCAAAAGCCTATAAATTCCTCCAGCTATAGTAAAAATATACGTGCACAATGTGCACAATGCCTACTGACAGGCTATGTTAGAGGGTAGAGTCTGACTGCTTCATTACTTCACCAACTACCTCTTGTGCCAAACGCAGTGCTGTTTAATAGCATCGAGATCAAGTGACTCTGGATGCCAGCTCAGAGGAGGAAGCAAAGGAGTCCAGAGCTGATGATTATGTCTAAACTTCCATATGAATGTCCATGGGAGGGTCAGAAATTGAAGCTGCAGGAAGAATGACCCAAACTGGAATTTGGCCAAGACTCTGGAGCTAACACCCATTTTCTTGAGGAGGGGATCTTTAATCACTTGTGAGGAACGCAGTTTCATGATTCATCTAAGCGATCAGTCCACCAAGGGCCCATCACACCCTTGCACAATCCTGGATCTCCTGACTCGGGGGAAAAACTCTTACCTGCTGGCTCATCAACACCAATTCTAGTGGCATGATGGATATCCCACTGATACACTAGCTCAGCTCTTCAGGCATGAGCATACCAAGAGGAGACCAAAAGAGACTTAAATCAGGTCACCCTCTGATCCTTTCACTCTCACTCCCCTTCCCAGCCATGCATCAAGTGCATCTCCCCCAGAACGCAAGCTCTCCGTCCTGCTGTGCGGGTTCAGCCAGGGACCAGTACCTGCTCCGCGTTCCTCTGGGACTGGAGGTGCGAGTGCAGGCGCCGGATCAGGGGAACTCCGTTCCTCGCCTGCCGCTTCAGCAGCCAGTAGTTGTGGAGCCTCTGCATGAACTGGTTCTTCCTCTGGAGGGAGAGGCCGCTGCAGATTTTGTTCAGCCTAAAGGAAGCAAAGAGGTGTCATGGAGCCAGCTGCAAAGCAATCGTGACTCTGCAGACCCTGGTGATACCATCAGGTTTCCCAACGAAGCTTTGTGGTGTCGTGTCACGCTCTGAACTACGCACGCAACCGGTACAATCTGGGATCTCCCCAGTGCAAAGACATATGCGCCTACTTTTCACAATATATCCCTATTTCAGTAGCAGCTGGAGGTTCTCACCAAGCACTTGCCACAGCACGGTCAAAGTACGCAATCACCAATTCAGCTCCCAGCCTTAATTTCAAAACTACTTTCAGTGTCAAGAACTTTCCTGGGAGGTCATTTAAGTCTGACATTATTAAGCTGAAGTCTGGGAAACTAACATGACAGGAGTCCAAGAATAAGGCAGCACCTATTTTAACCTTTTCGAACCTTTCGTTAGATTATACGTGGTGCCTTATCAGCAGTTTTCCAAAGCTTATGTGTCAAAATACCAGCAACACATCACCGCACTTCCTCAGGCACCAAACGAAAATTCAGCACTACCTAGTTCTGCATGACAGAGAGCTGGGAGGAAAAAAATACACAGCCAAATTCAAAGCTGCTTGCAACACTGACAGGTTTGACATGCTCTGTAATAAAAGGAGGAATTAAGAAACTATGAAATGAGGAGATTAAAAAAAAATTTAATAGCAGGATGACCCCTATCTGCCTGCCAATTTGAAGTATTTTAAAAACACCTTCACAACGATCTCTGTGAATCTGGATGCTCGATGGGTGTTTGCTGTTAGGGACCACCACAGATTCTGCGTTACACGACAGTTTGGGACAGCTGCTCAGCAAATCAGGGAAACCACAGCGTGCCAGTGACACTCACATGGAAGAACACTGGTCAGGATGATTCTGCAGAGCATGCTTTGAACATGGTTATTGCTAGGTCTTGAATGGGGGGGACAAGGAGAGGGATTGAGCCCTCAGAACAGACCCCGTCCAGTTCCAGCTGTCCAGCTCCTTCCCTAAACCTGCAACACTCACCTGTAAGAGGGGATTTGTGTGACTGTCATCATGGGCACAGACGAACGCCCGTTGGCCACATCACCAGCCTCCTTTTTGATCTTCTGCTTCAATTTCACTTGGTTCTTTTTCAGAGACCCTTTGGGAGGGACAGAATTGGCTTCCTCCTCTCCCTCCTCCTTCACAGTGTCCTCCTGCCCCTCACCACTAGCAGCTGGAGACCCTTTTTTCACCATCCCAGGTGGGGAATGACTCTCACAATATGCAGTCTTGCGCACGGTGAATGTCGTGCCATTGATGCTGGTCTCCCTCATGGGTTCGATCTTCATGAAGAGACCAGCCCGCTGGGCACAGGTGACGTGGAAGGCAGTGTAACAGTTCACCTTGTGGCATTGGATAGCAGCTCCCATGCCCTTCTGCTTGCAGATATAGCATGTGAGCTTCCACCGAGCCGGGGGGATGTTATTTATCCCTTCAATGGGCTCCAGGAACACAGTGTTTGCAAAGCAGACCTCTGGGATCCAGATGGCACAAACCACGTGAGCCCAGCGGCCGTCGCTGGTCTGCTTGAAGGCTCCACCTTTGTTCGGGCAAAGGACACAATCCACAGGGCGAGAAGGGGACTGTAAGCAGCAGCGGCAAAGCCACTGCCCCTCGGGGATATAGGGCACGCCGTAACACTCCTGGTGCACAGCCAGATTGCAGATATCACAGAACAGAATGACATTGCTGTTGTGACACTCATCATCCATGCAGACGCAGCAGAAGGCATCCTCATCAATGAGGGACTGCTGAGCCCCATTGTTCCGGCTCTCAAGGTACGACTCCTTTTCCAACCGGTCCACCAGCAGCTCAAAAGTGTCAGCAGAAACTGTCCCATAACCATCATCCCTTCTCTTCTCGTTGACCATTTCCAGCCATGCCAGATCCTCCTCATCCATGTCATACTCCACCTCTACATCGAGGTCCTCAGGAGGCTTTTCAATGTACCGGTAGTAGGCAGCAGGGAGAGGAGGGGCATCTGGCTGGCTGAAGGAGTCCACCACACGGAAGTTGGGCTGGGGTAAGTGTAAAGACTTCCCTGGTGCATGTTTGGAGCAGGACTCCTTCTTCTTGCCTTTGGAAGGTGTTTTCTTAGATTTGGAAGGGAAAAGGGGCTGCTCGCTGTTTTCCTTGTTGCTGTTGCACTCTGTGATGTCCTGGGCAGTCAGCTCGTCCTCCGTGATGATTTTTAAGGGATCATAGATGCTGATGCGATGAAGCCGCCCATCAATGTCTACCTCGACGATCCGCTGGGCCTGAGCGTACGTCAGTGTCTCCCGGGTCGGTGAGCACTTGAGGCTGTAGGGCGAGGGAGAACGCCTCCCCTCCAAGTTCTGCCGGGACCTCCTCCGAGGCTTCCTCATCGCTGCGGTCCAGAGACCCTGTAACAAAACAGTACAGAGGACAGCGTAAGCAAAGGAGACAAGCAAGGAGCAGCGCAGATTCAAAAACTCACTGAGCATTGCAACAGAGCAACATCTCTACTAAAGACCCCAGCAATTCCAGGCTTGCTGAGGCCTCTTCACATTCTTACATACAAGCAGGTAATGGATATATCAACCATTTCTTGCAGTGTGTATCACAGCAACGCACAGCACCCTCCAAAGTTCTCTATTTGCATGCCAGGAGACATATATACCCCCATACCACCAGATGAGAACAGCTCAAATTAATTTTACAGCATTTTGTGCATTCAGCTCAGCAAATCATTCAGATGCCCCAAAATTCACACAGCACTTATCACATCTGCTTGCACCATTCACATACTAAGTTCACACAAGCCAAGGAGTCCTTCTCTGTTTTTTTGCCTGTGGCTTTTCTTTTATATCCCCAATAGCACACAAAATGTGCTGGATGTTTTCCAGACGGAAAGGAAAGCACTGTTCCTGCCCTGTGAAAGCAGTTCCCAATTTTTTTTGTCACTGAGCTCCATATGAGAAAACTAGCAGTGCTCCCTCAGTCCAGGAGGGAGCTCCTCCAAGTTTCCCACCTCAGGGCTGCCACCACCACTTCTTCCTTTCCCACACCGCGGATGCAAAATGTCCTGTAATGAAAAATCATCCTCCAGCTTTGCTTTCCCTTCCCTCGCAGACGTAGCTGTTCCTTACACCACTCTCCAGACAGTGTGCATGGAATGGACCATGTCCTTCCCAACATGCAAAACTGGGTCACAAAAGCCCAAACAGAACCAGAGGATGAACTGAGCAACATAGCGGGTGCTAGATGTGCATCCCTTCTGCTCCTCGGTGGGATCTGTGAGGAAGTGAAGGGGAATGGGCATGGGAATGAGCAGCATGGATCCAGACTTACTAGTTTTGGCTCAGCCTTAGCCCCTCTGGAGCCACAATCTGTGCTCAGGCACCCGAGCCGGTTCTGCATGGAGAGTCCATGGGGATACGAGCAGGAAAGCAGCAAGACAGCTTCTGGACTGCACCAGGAACTGTGCAACCGTATTTGCTCAGAGCCTTAACGAAAAGCCCAAGCCAGCTCTGCCCTCACAAACTGCTAATCAGCAACCCAGATAATTATTTGAGAGTCGGCTCCTGACATTAAGGAGGTGCCCATCCAGGGGGAGCGGAGCAGAAGACTGGAGCGGGCGAGATGATCTGGGGGAGGATGGAGATGCGGCAGCAGGAGCCTGGCGATCTGAGGGCAAAGGAAGGAGGCAGCAAAGAGGGAAAGCGGAGAGGAAGCCAAGTGAGTAATGCAAGCGAGAAGGGCAGTGTCAGGGATGGGAACGTGCGTTATGGGAAGAAAGGGGCTGGGGCTGAAACAAGACGGAGAAGAGACAAAGAAAAGCAAATGTAAAATCTCCCCAAGAAGATAAGTCAGCCCAGAGCTTATCTGTTCCTACGCAGAGGCCTGAACCAGCACCTCACCCTTATTTAGAGCGATCCACACATTCCGCCCCTTTCTGTGGGACCTGCAGACAAGAAAACACACTACAAACCCATAATTTGTACTTAGCCGTTGCATTATTTCTGTGCTGTGAAGGATATAGCTCCACAAACCCTCCATCATGTGAGTCAGAGCAAGCAGCACCTCGCAGGACCAGGACCTACAAGAATTCCCAAGCTTATTCCAGAAAGATGTAAAAAATTCCAGGAGTGACACATTTCTCTTGAAAGTCCTGACTCTGTGAACCGTGAGACGAAGCCATGATACAGCATGTGTCCTAAGAAACAAACAGGCTTTGGGAAAAGTTTCCAAACTCTCCTTTGCATCCACAGAAATAAGCTGCAGGTGCCAGTTTCAGTCCACACACCCACGATGACAGAGCCTGTAGGCACAATTTAATTTCAGATGACAATTTCCACCTGCAAATATAGGTACCACGAATTTCAGGACCTTTGCCTTAAAACTCTAATCAGCCACTTGATCAGCAGACTGCAGACACCCAACTGCACTTGTCCCAGCCGAGCTCCAACAGCTTCAATCAGTAGGAAAAAAGAATTTTAAAATAAGGGTATAAAGGCAACTTGATCATCAAATGAAATAAACCAGAAAATCCCACTGACAAACAGCTCTCTTACAATTCAGGCAGGTTATGAGCAAAGAAGATACTGGAGGCAAAAAGATATATGAGCAAAGAGATATTGGAGGATAAAGTAATTGGCATGAGCTGACCACACTCATATTTAATATTGTGTTCAGGAAAAAACAAGGCATTAGCCGATTGCTGGGAGTGCCGAGGGACAAGCAAATTTCAGCGAAACAAGCACCTCCAGGAAGGGTTATTTTACCTGTTGATAGGGAAAAAACAAGGGTATGGTGTTCCCGTTGCTTTAGTGAAACAATCAGTGTATTGTCTAGAGAAATTACCCAAAGTGGGCTTTCCACCACAGCAACTGACTGCCATAAAACAACCCATTTGTAAAACACGCAATTACTTAGCACTACACAGAAGGATCTAAAATGGCACAGAAGTTGCTGCCAGCGAGAGCTGAGTGCCTGGGATAAGACATGCACCTGGATATTAGGAGACACACAGCTACCCACCTCCAAAATACCTTGAAAGCAGCAATGAAATGAACTCAGACACACTGAGCTGAACACTGTGACCTTGTCTGCAACACAGAAACTTCTAAGCAGCAATCTAGGAATGTTTTGATCTTCTTGGCACACTTGAAAACACCTCCCAGCCACGGATAAAAAAGAATCCCTCTGCAAACAGCACCCGTGCACGCTGAAATGCTAAACAGACTTGACTTCAGCGGGGTTAAATGCTATTTCAGCCCACGCTGATTCTGTCCCACCACGGACAAAGGTTGCTGATGCGAAAGCAGAAAGTTCAAACAGTCGTCCTCTCGCTGTCGCCACAGTGTGCTCAAGGCTTTCCAAAAACCTCCCGTCATCCATTTCCGCTGGGTATTGCACCAGGAGCAGGGGGTAAGGTTCCTAGAGAGCACAACTGAGCAAACAACATGGCTACAACACACAAAGCCACCGGAGATGAACTTATTTCTACCCCAGGAGTTCGCTCAGGAATGGTTCAATTCTCCCGAGCAGCAGCTTTCACACCTGTGGGCCAGAGATGCCTGGGGGGCTGCAAAAGGTGACTAAGAAGAACAAGCCCATCATCAGGAGACTTAAATTTACCACAAAGGGGTTGAAAGCTCCACTGCAAAAAACTGGAGAGATCCACGTACTAAACAATATCACAATACAGGTCCCTATTGTACACGCAGCCTTAAAAAATCCAGCACAAGTGGATTCTCTAAAGGAAGGGCTAAATGTTGTCGTGATGTACAGCCATGCAATACTGCGTTGGCCCATTTCTGAGGGGCAGAGGCACCGAAGAAGATCTCAGTCTCCTTCCCACCCCTCCTTCCCACCGCAGTCCTTCTTTCCAGCCTTCCCACGCTGACAACCACAGATATTCTTTCCAGCACCAGGTTTCTTTGCTAACCTGCAGAGGACACAAGGCTGGAGCTCAAGGCAGTGCTGCTGGCGGAGTTTCCCGGCCCTTTCCAGCATGGCTTGGGGATCCCAGTGAAGAGCTAGGTCCCTCGATGATGAAGACCTTCAGTGATTTGCAGCAAGGAGAAGGCCACCCGGACCTCGGCAGGCAGCAGTAGATGGGAACAAGGTGGCTCTCGTTCCATGCTGGTGCACCGTTGACTACCAGCAGTGGCTACGGCTCATACAGCCCTAAAAAGTTTGAGGTCCAGCGTTACCAGAGACTGCCTCTCTCTGGGGCACAAAGTCAAACATGAGGTCTGGAGACGTTGACTCCTTGTCGCTGTCCCACGCTGGCAGCCATGCAGCTCCGGGCAGGCACTTGTTGCTGTTCGCTGGGATTTAAAACCCGTTCCTGCGCAGTGGGGAACAGACACCTACAAAGCTATTTAAGAAACGCATCCATAAAATAAAGGCAATGGATGCCAGAGGAAACAGCCTGGAACAGGCGCAGCCTCCTTTCCACTTTTCTTTCACCAACCAAAATGCCGGGCAGAACTCCTGCCGCCCTCGGCGATGTCCCTCCATGTTCCCACCATATCCATGCTTGCCATGGGCCCATATTCCCCCCACGCGCCTGCCGAGGGTTTACACTCCTCCTGCCCACGCTGATGCCTACAACGAAGTGTGTCAGTGCTCAGCAGAAGTCGCGGAGAGCTGCTGACTCAGAGCCTGCCCCAGCACACGCAGAGATCTTTATCGACCCCCTGATATTTCTGTAACAAAGTTGAGCTGATGGGAGATGCACCAGGCTGCAGAAGGGGACCTCCCTCTGGAGCGGGGAGAGTGCAAGATGTTATGTTGGGCTGCAGATGAAGTTTAAGGTAAAGTCTGGGCTCAGCCACAGATGGTGCGTGCCACGAGCTGTGTCTGACCTCAGCAGCAGCGTTCTGAGGGAACTGCGACATGCCATGAGCTGCATCTGGCCTCAGCAGCGTTCTGAGGGAACCATGACATGCCATGAGCTGGGTCAGGTGCCGGCTGAGAGCTCCTCTCAGGAGCTCCCCTGTGCAGCGAGGGCCGCGGGATCCCTGCAGGGAACCCCAGCAGCACCCAGTGATCTGGGTCAAACACAGCAGGGACCCGGACAAAAACAAAGCCGCCCCCGGGTGAGGAGAAGGCGCGGCGGGTGCGTGCGATGAGCTACGCCGGTCCTCAGCACCGGGCCAGGCGCCGGCGGCCCACCGCCCCCGGGGAGCGAAAAAAGTCCCTAAGGAGAGCGGGAGCAGGGCCGGGGCGGGCGAGAGAGAGCGCAGGCGGCGCCAGAAGGCTGTTGGCTGTTGCCGCCGTCCATCCCAGCTCCAGCACCAATAGCAAAGCAAGGCGCTGCGGGTCTAAAGGGGGGTGCGCTCGGCCCCGCCTGGGCCAATAGCGTGGGAGAAGGTGGGCGGGGCCCCCACGGGCGCCGCGAAGAGGGGGCGCCAAGATGGCGACAAGGGGGGGGCCCGGCTGACACGGCGCTGCCCGTTCTCCCTCCCCAGGCGCTCGCCGCCGCCGCCCCTTCCTCGGCGAGGGGCCGCGGGCCGCTCCCGCCGCGCGGGGACCGAGCGGGAACGCGGGGGGAGGCCCACAGGCTGCGGCGCACCGGCCTCCCCCGGCTCCTTCCCGCCCGCCCGGTCACCTTCCCGCGACCCCGGCGCGGGGGTGTGTGAGGGAGGAGAGACCCCCTGAGGGAAGGGTGTCGCGGCCTCCCGCGCAGCGCTTTACCTGGCCGCCTCAGCGCGCCGCCGCCGCGGCGGTCTCCACCGTTGCCGCCGCCTCCTTTTTGGGGATTTTTTTTTGTTTTCTTGTTTTCTTTTTTTTTTTTCCTTTTTTTTTTTTTTTTTTTTAAATCCTCTCTTTCCGCCTCCCCCTCCCCTCCCCCCTGGGGCGGACGGGCTCACCCAGCCGGCGGCGGGAGGGGAGGGCACAAGATGTCGGCTCCGTCCGCTCCGGCTACCGCCGCCTCCTCAGCGCCGCCTCCTCATGCTGCTGCCGCCGCTGCTCCCGCCGCTGCCGCTCCGGCCCCGGTGCCGCTTCGCCCCCCACCACCCTCACCTCCCCCCCGCTCCCTCCCCCCCGGGACCCCGCTCGCTCCAGCGCCCCCGCCGCTCCCGGTGCTGTGTGGAGGCGAAGAGGGGGAGCAGGGGACACACGCACAAGATGGAGGCGGCGGTGGCGGCGGCGGCAGCAGCGTAGCCCGGCCGAGCGGCGAGGAAAGGCGGCAGCCAGCGGGCAGGCGGGGGAGGGGGCTGCCGCGCTTCGCTCCCCCCCGCGGGCAGGGACCGCCCGCCCCTCCCCGGTCCCTTCCCACCCCCGGGCCGCTCGGAGCGGGAGGCCTCCGGGGGCTGCGGGGTGACGGGAGGGAGGGGGGTGTCCCTCCGCGCTGGCCTCATGGCTGGGGGGCGGGGGCCGCTGCCGCCCGCCCCCCCCACCTCCGTGCCCGGCGAGGCGGAGAGGAGCGGCTGTCCGCGGAGCCGCGGCCTCCCGGCCCTCGCTTCTGGCTCCGGGCGGCCGGAGGGGGTCTGTCCCCCCCCTCTTCCTCGGGCCGGGGGCTCGGGTACAGGCGTGGGGGTCCCTTCCTAGGCCGGTGCCTTGTCCCCGGGAGCCCCCAGGCCACTGGAGAGGGGCAGCTTGGATTTTTGCCCCAGGCTCATTGGGGTGCCTTCATCCTGCACCTGCTTTTTTGCAGGAGGCATGGGGTCCCCCAAAATGTGCAGGCGCATTGCCAGGTGACAGAGTGCGACCCAGCTGCACCCCTAGAGAGCCTGTAGCCTTGTCTCTGCCACCGTTAGCCCAAACAAACAACATCAAACAAACAGTGGGAATAATAAGAGCCTGTATTTATTTTCTAGTGTGATACTTCAGGTCCAGATGGCCTCCTAACGTGTGGAGGTGTGACAGGGTGGAAGGACAGCAAGAGATGGACCGAGAGGAATGAGCAAGCAAGAAGTTATGTTTGCAACTGAGATAAGTGGTGAGCTAGGAACTGCAGAGGCTCCTACACTTTTTTTATAGAGTGTACCACATACTTGAGCATATGTACGCTCCACCTCCCACTCACGATCGTGCAGGGTATTGCATAATTTTACCATCTGAATTTATAGAATTAACGAACTGTTTTCAAAGGAAAAAATGAATGCTATTTTCCCTCATTTACAGTCCAACTATAGATCTTTTGTCTTTTAACGTATGTTAACCGTGGAATCTGAGAGCAGCCAGTCTATGACAAGTCTGTTTTGCAAAGTACTCGGCTTGGACCAGGGCTTGTCGAAGCCTTAAAAGCATGGGAAAACATGTTATTTAATGCTGAACAGCCGTACATGTCAACCTCTAAGTACTCCTCTAAGTACTCCTTTCTGTATATATTTTTTAAAGAATCTACTGTTAACACATCTGAACTCAATAATAAATAATAATGTGTTCTATTCTTGTCCTGCATGAAAAATAATATCAAAGATTTAGAAATAAAGTCCCAATACTCTCGCTGATTTACCCAGGATCTCACCTAACCTCAAAAGAACTGCTGTGCAACAGCACAGTCCTATCCATGAAGGATTAAAAAAAAAAAAAAATACAGGTGTTTCTGCTTCTGAGTTGAGTGTTGGGAAGACAGTTAAACAGTAATGAAATCATATCAGTAACTGCTGAGCAACTTCACTGTCTCATTTTCCTTCTTCATGTGAGAACTTGATTTTAACAGTGGGTTTTATTTGAGGTTTTTTCCTAGCATTTTTGGTGTCTTCTTTTTTTTAAAATATGACAAGCTTTTGCAAACTCTTTCATTTTGACCTCAGTTTTGAAACTCTCTACTCTTAGATTCGCACTGGAATTGGTTTATTATAATCACATTAGGTTCCAGTCTTGCAAAGATTTGCATACATGCTTAATATCAAGCATGTGAATAGCCCTGTTAAGTTCAGTAGGATGACTCGTGCACAAGGTGATGTACAGACATCTGCAAAGATTGGGGGCCATGTGTTAGAACATCAAAACAAGTTATCCATCATTTAGTTTTATACTAGAGCTGTGGAACTAACGTGTTATTTGAAAAAACATCCTGAACTTATCTCAGATCCCAGAGGCACAACTTAATTCAATTTCTTTGCTCTCCCAGTTTTTAAAGGGTGCAAGTTCAAAACCAGTGATGTCGCTTCAAATGAAAGCAGCAGCCAAGACAGCTCAAACAGAGCTGGGCACCTTCAATCTTATTATAATTTTTTTCCATCTTTATTCAAGTATACAAAACATACTTAAAACAGGGAGCAAATTATCATTTGGAACTGAGAACTGACCTTGTTTGTTGACTCATTAAGCCTCAAAAACAAATAATGTTTGTATCTGTGCTTCAGCTGTTTGTTCTGTGGCCATTTTCTTCAGAATTGTTGAAATTAATGCAATTGTTAAAAAGGACCTGTGCATATTAAAGGTTAAAAGCCTGATATCAAAGCAATTAGCCTCAGCTCCAGTTTATTTCAGCTGGATTTGCATGTGCTCAGCTGCACGAAGACCCTAGTTTTGTGTGGAGTATATATAACCCCATTCAGTCCCACTGACTTCGGAGAGGCAACACAAGCACTCGGCACTATCACCTCAGTGGTGTTCTTTTTTTAATCTTAACATACAAATCATAGTTTTAAAACCCTTTTGCACGTGAAGTGGGCTGAGGGCAGATCTGAAATTATGGTTGATGGTGGAAGAATTTTTATTTTTCCAACCAAACTTGGTTAAAAGGGGTTAACTCACTCTCATTTAACAGGAAATCAATGAGGGTTGAAGATATATACACTAACCTTTCAGTATTATTTAATAGAGCACAATCCGACAAAAAAAAAGGAGTTATCTATCAGCCAAAGTGCTAACTGAATCAGTTGTGAAGCAGCACTTTGGCTGAACATTGCATTAAAAGCTGTATAAACCCGTGTGCTCAGAAAATAGCCTCGTAGAGAGAAGTGGGGCAAAACATCCCATACACCACCTTCGCTCGGAAACTCTGACATTTTCACAGTGTAGTAATGCTGATGGCCTTGAACATAACTGCAATTAGCACAGCGAGTGTTCATCCGTTTGGGGGAAAAATGAATTAGTATGGGGTATTTTGCTCTTCATTCAATCTTTTTCTTTCATGTCTTGTTTCTCTTAGTTGGGAAAAGAAAGAGAGCCATAATCATGTTACCAGCCAACATTCCGCTGACCCATGATATGGGGGACTGCAGAGGATTAGGAACGCTTTCCCTGGTTGCTTAGGCAAGAGTCAGACATGGAAATATGAAGAGGTATTACCATACAGTATCTCACTAGAGTTCTCAGATGTGTTTATAATTGTCTATGTTTTTCTTCTCTCCCATTATCACATACTTAAAACCTGAAAATTATTTGTTTAGTCTGCTACCTAGAATGTGAAAAGGTTAAATATGAAAACAGATCATTTTTCCTGTAGGATAAAATAAGCGTATGGTTTTCTAAGAGGCTGTAGATATTTTCAAAGCTCTGCACTGAAAGGCTTCTAGGTGGTGTCCAAAACATGGTAAGTGTTGTGTCTCTGTTAAAAAATCCTGATAATGTTGTAGTGTCTCTTAAAAAAGAAAGAAAGAAAAAAAAAAAAAAATCATTGCTTCATCTGCTTTTTCTTTCCCACTTACATCTGGAAGTGACTAATAAACATGTCCCATAAAGTTCCAACTTCACAGACCTAATTAGCTGTCAAAACTTACACAGAAAGATTGTTTATGATGAAGGCTTCACTTTCCAAATAAAAAAAAAAATGCTTAGATAATAAACTCAGAAATAAATGCAGAAATAACAAGTAAGTAGTATTTCAAGATAAACATCTGTATGTTATGTGAGACAGGCACAAAGAAATTGTATTCATATAAATTTTTATCATACATCCTTAATATAAACAGCAAACATATTTGACTGGCCTAATTTATGGAGTTCTGGATGTTCACTTAATGTCTGAGTGATTTCTATCACTCAATCTTGTATTTTTAAGTATGTAAACTATGCAAGGGGAAAAAACTGTAACGAAAGGAATGTACATCAATTACGTGTCAGTGTGGGTCATCTAATAGGCACACCTGCACCTCGGCTAAGATCATTGCTTCTTTGCCTAACAGTGTCTGTCAGGGTCATACACCCCCTCTGTTTCTTGTACTGATTTTAAAGTATTTTAAGCCTTGGCCTGAGTCACTGGCTCTGTCGAGTAGGTGTTTTTCAAACTCCTTTCATGAAATGCAAATATGATTTTTTTTTTTCCTTCAAGTAGCTCATTCATCGTCATTGAAACATGTCCTCAGATGCCGTACGAACACTAGGACAGTTGGTCTTTACAAACAGGCACTGTCTTTCCACTACCAACCTGCTACATTTCCTGCTATCTATTTTGGGTTCCTGGCTGGTACATACCACAAAAAACAAGTATGTGCACATCTCCAGGGTTCCTGGGCTTGCAGAGCACCAGCTCCCCGCATTTGTTAGGATATGGGGAATTGCAGAAGAAATAGTGCTTGGCTCCTGGACAGCGTGCTGAAGGGTCACTGTACAGGGTTGGTGGGTGAATTAATGAAACCAGAGCATGGAGCCCACACCCCAGCTGCTGAGATTGCTCTCGTCATTTCAGAGCATTCAGTGTAAGCTCACAAAAGAGAAAACCTACTGAGAAACCCAGGCCCTGAAACAGAAAATATTTTCTGAAAGTATATTCAGCAGAAAGACTCATACTGAAGAAACTTTTCTACATGCTATCCCTGAAGCAAGCAAGACTAGCGTTCATTCTCACTGACAGCAAAATCTGTGTACTCTGTTGTGTTCACGCTTGTTCTTCTCGCACCCATTCATATCAGAAGTCCACAGTGCCTCTCCCATGCTCATCCTCTGGTCAGACAGACAATTCCTGAAGGGCATCTCAGGTTATTTCTCTAAAGCTATGGAGGCTCCTTTTCACCTACCACTAGATAGATTGCTCAGTATGTTACTTTATCATGAAGAGGTTTTCTCCTTCAGCAAGCATTACAGAGAGCCAGCAAACTCCAACCCTCTTCAGGTCTGCCTATCCCCTTTTGAAGAGGGGGCAAGATGATTAAAAAAAAAAAAAATCACACCTTAAATTCCCACTTAAAGTGGTTTATGAGTTCTGTCTGAACAGGTTCTTCACCTTAACAGATGAGTTTCTGAAAGAAAGCCCTGTACTCCAAAAGTCTCCGTAGATTTACTCGCTTTTTCTCTACAAGATTGAGCTTTTAAGACTTCTCTGCCTCTCTATGCCCATAGTTATGTATAGTCAGGAGGCCAGCCTGCCTCACCCACAGTCCTGAGACATCTCCCTGTGCGTTCGCACACACTCACCTGGATGATGACCCTCCACTGCTAACCACCAAGCCTCATTTTACCAGGGCTTAGGCAGCTCTAAACATCTGCAGCTCTCCGAGATGGTTATGGCAGCTGCAGAGAGCTCTTCTCTGACCTCTGTTAAGGATTACGCAGTGGACATGGCAGCCAAGTCAGATGCCAGGCTCGAAAGGACAATATTTCAACTGCTGTTTGACTGATGCAGCTGGAACTTCTCCCTTCCGCTGTTCAAGGAAAATGCAGGTTGTCTCACACTTAGGAAGACGACAGGATGGTCCCTTACTCTCGTCAAGCTGGGGTTCTTCAAGACAGAGTCAGCAGGAAACCACTGCATGTCCTCCAGCCCAGCTCTTTGGAGCGCTTTGTAACAAACACATTGAATTTCAAGGGAATTGAGGGAACATCACAACGGTTCTGTGCTCACTGTCCCTACCTAAGAGTGGAGTGAGGCAAAGGGCTTGTACATGGCCCAGAGAGATATAAGCCAAGAGAAACCGCATCTCATCAGCGCAGAGCATCTGTGCAGCTACAGCAGGATAACATCAACACCGTCGTATCAAAAAGCTACAGTCACTGGAGGATTATCTCGAGTACTACACGGCACGAGGTGCAACAGAGAGACAGCCAAGAAACACGACATCACCTTGTCCAGCTCCCAGTGGAGATGAGAGCTCAGAAAATTCTGGTAATGTTACAGTTTTCCCTTATTTGAGGTCTGTACAGCAAAACCAGATATCACTTAAGGCAAAGAAGAAAATTAGAGAGTACTGAAGGCGTACATCCTGGCTAAACCAAACCAAAATGACTCAGCAGCTACAGAAGGGGTGGAGAGTTGAGAAATACTGCATGTATTACTGAGTTCATATACCTTCTCCACAAATACTTTTCTATAGCCCTGGGGACTGAGTGCTCCGAACTCTCGCACAGAGAAGACACTTGTCTCTTGGCACATGTCCCTTGGGATGGACTTTGGAATGACCAGCTGAACCTGACCGACCGTAATAAGGAAGAAGATGCCAACTAAAAAAGATATTTATGCTGCAGTCCAAAGGTGTTATCACAACTAACAGTCATACCTGCCTAGCGTTGAACTATCTAGTGACTATATCAGTAAGCCGTGGATCTGCAGGTACACCAGAGTCAGCCCAGGCTGAAAAAATTCCTGAAGATCCTGAGTAAATATTCAGGCTAACTTGTGCTGAGCTCCTTGCTACTTCACAGACTGTGCTATTTAATACCGAGCTCAGTAGCTTAAAGCTAGTTCAGATACGCTTGCGTGAGCCACAGTCACACCTGTGGATTGTGGGGTGGGTCAGTGCATTGCCACCAGTGTACAGGAAAGGATTTGGGATGCGATTGCAGTAATTTAGAGATATTTGTAGTTTTTGCTGTCAACTGCAGGCAGAATACATTGGCAAGAGATCTTCAGAGCTGGACAGCTCTTTGGCAACCAAGCACCTGTAATTGTAGGGAGAAACTGTAGGTCTGAAACAGATCTATATTTCACATACATACTTTTTACATCGTTTTACATCTGACAAACCTCTGTTACTGCTGGTGAGCCTTACACTTGATAGGTTCCCAGAACACCCCTGTGCAAAAGGCACTGATTGCGTAAGTCTGTGCTCCTGTTCAGACTCTGTCGGACCACAGAAGGTATTGAACCCGAGTGAATCATAGCTCCATTACTGTTCAGGCTTTTCTCTGCACTAACATTAATATATAGGGACATGTAACCTATCCAGAGGTTTATCTGAGTCCATTCAAGAAAACTAACAATTCCCATCCATCAGCAACGCTGCAGGTAGATATCTGATTAGAGAATCACTTTTTATAGATGGCTGTGCACTTGTATTCTGCTCAGCATATGACCAGCAGAAAATGAGGTCTTTTTTTGTAAGTTCCTCTATAAATTTCAGGTTAGCAATTAGCATTTCCAGGACTCTGATAATTAACCAGAGCAGTGTGTAAGGGAATATGTGACAGGTTGGGGGGCATCCTGATACATATTTAAAGATTTTTTTTTTGTGGGAGTGAAGCATACTTATTCATATTTTGAGCAGGAATAAATAAAGGCCTGTCAGAAGAAAAAAAAAAACCTATTCTGTAGCACTGGGAGAGGGGATAAATAGCCCCCAAAGACCCCATTGTACTCTAGCAATTAACTGTTTAGCATATGGACAATGAGAACTTCCAAGCATAGAGGAGGAAGGGAAAAATTCTCAAAAAAATACTGTCCAGTCTCCTGGACGTGACCTCAGATACCAGCGGTCCTAGCAGTTACGTTGCTTTAGAATAAGCCACACAGCGCACAAGGGATGTATTTCAAAAGGACTTATGAGAGGTATTGTCTACAAGATCATCAAGATGAATTAGAAAGAGCGCCAGGAATTTACATAACCAAAGTATCAGACTTTGAAACTCCCTCGGAGCCCCCTTACTCCCCAAAGCCCTGCTCTTCCACATTCGCTATCCTGAAGTATCCCACCCTGGGGATAAGTTACACTTGGTTTACTCTAAGCACGAGTATTTAGATGCTCATATGAGACCCAAACTCACCAAGGTAAGAACCTGCAGGCACAGCTGTAATAACACTGCAGTCACTTTCAGATTCCATTTGCTTATTTTGTTCTTGTAATTATTTTTCATCTCTGTTCTAATGGTAATAACATTTCTAGCAAACAGCCATGTACTTGAGTGGTGGCTTGGGACACACTGACGCATACGCATCAAAAAATGCCAGGCTTCAGACGACAATCAGTATACCTCCAGTACATCAAATTACTTTAAATATCAAAACATACTTTTAAATTTGAATGACTTAGCATACTGTAGAACCAAAAGATGGAACCAGCTTTCCCTGGAGGGAGGATCCAGATGACTGGCTGGTTGGTCTGGGTTCATAAAACAACCTCCCTCTGTTTATGGGTCATACTCTTCTTATCACGATGCTATCTGAACACCTTTCCAAAGCAATTAAATCCAGGTGAGTTGTCTGGATTTTCTCACATCGTCCTACATTTTTTCTTGTCCACATCCAGGAGCAAAAAAAGAGATTATCGTGTTGTTTTTCATCTCATGTAAAACTCTACGTCTACTAAAGAAACGGTGTCCTGGAGCAGGGCTGGGTGCAGCTGGCCGGGGCCATGCGCTCTCCCCAGCTGAGTGCCAGCAGCACTGACAGTCCCACCCCTGTCACGCACAGGGACTCTGAGCATCTCAATTTCTTGTAGCTACCAAGAATTACTCACTAAATAAGTGAATGTATTAAAATTTGCATAGACAAATAAGAACTGCAAAACCTCACTGAAAGTGCAGTAAAGGCAATCTGTGAAGCTCTTATTCACAAGGATGTTTTCTAGCCTGTAGTGATTTGTGTGAGATATTCTATTTAATAAGATTATCTTAGATGCAATTTATAATTATGCTGACTGAAGGAGCTAATCTGATACCAAGAAAGTAAGATATCCAAAATTATCTTCTGTGCTCACTGAGTTGAATTCAACACAGTTGAACTGTGTTCCTCTTTCTGGTAATGCTAGATTGTTCACGCAACATTTTTATGCTCCCCCCCCCCCCCCCCATAGATGAACGTTTTGTTAGTTACTTTGAGAGCTGAGCCTTAGGACCGACAATTGACTATTTTCCAAACAATCGGTTTAAATGTCTCTTCATACTGAGGAACGAGCAGCCCTTAAGAGAGAACTGAAGCAGAGGATCCCTGGTTTAAATGATCCCGCAGAGCAGAAGGAATGAGAATATAAGGGGTCACATCGCTGGGCTGTGTAAGGAAACACCAGCCCTGCTGAGAGATAAAGGCAGCCTGGAGCAGGCAGGGCGACTCCAGGGAGAGCGTGCCCAGCGAGAGATAAGTGTGGCGAAGAGAGAACGGTTGGGGAAACCAGGCTGAGCAGAAAGAAGGGGCAGCAGGACTGTTTGATAACCCAGCTCTTTGGGATACACCGTCTATCAATGTGGGAAAGCGGCCTTGAATTCCCGGGATATGTTTGCAGCTAGCAGTGAGGAGACGACAGCACTGGTCAAAACCCAGGGAATGAAATAAGCAGAGCGAAAAAAAAAAAAAAGGAGGCAGCGGCTGTCTGGAGGGGGAAACACCCTAGCAGGGAGTTGTGTGTATAGCAAGAGTTTGGAGCTGCTCTGAACACGATCCCATGATCGACTGGATTCCCACGGTGTCCTGGAGCCGACACCGTCCCAGCAACCTCACTGTGCTGGCTGCTGTTTGACCACTCAGGAAAGGGGACACACTCAGAGCTAGATTGGATAAAGTCTTGTTACGCTGAATTTCACTATTTCTGATTATTTTGCTTGGGACTCACTTCCCAGACAATTTTACCTTTTTCTTTAGCTTATCCATAATTAAAGTACTAAAACCTGTGCTTGGAAAGGCTAATGAGAAGGGAGCAATGAAACCCCTGCTCTCTCAAGTTGACAAATATGAAAAGAAAAAAACAAAACCAAACAAAACCAAAAAACCCCCCAAACACCAGGTAAAATTCTCCCACTTAAAAGTTTCAATGCGAATATATTTATCTTTTGTGTTGAAAGCTGTTTGGGGTGCTTCCCCCTTTAGTAGAACAAGGTCCAATGCCCACAGCATGGTGTCATCTTTGTGTTTGCACACAGCGAAGTCCCACAGGCCAAACGATGGCCACCAGCAAGGCAGCGTGGAGTAAATCCGATCCGTCATCCAGGAGAAGTGAATCCCAGCCACGGCCGCACTGGTCGCTATAATGACATCCCACTTCGCTTCTTTGAGTCCTTCCGTGCAATGGGACTGAAGGACAAGATCTCCTTGTAAATATGCTCTTGAAAAACAGAACAAAATAATCGTGAATATCACTAGCGTGTGTGATTTTAGAGGACAGAAATGAAAGTTTGACTGTTATACATGCAGAGAAGAGGTATTCAGTGGAGAGGATACGGCAGGTACAAGCCGGGAGGAGGAGACAGAAAGCAGAGAGGCAAAAAACAAAAAAAGAGTCTGCCTGAAGAGATGAAGGGATCTTTGCTGAATGCATAAAAGCAAGAGCAAGGAAAGGGAGATGTGCACGATCATCGAGGCACCAGCAGGCAATCGCAGCCTTACTCAGCATGTGCACAGGAAAGAGAGAGAGGCAGGAAAGTCCCGTGCTAGACAGGGACTTCAAAGAAGATAAACTTCTTACTTCTCCATTCATCTATCGAAAGCTTTTCATGTTCCAGAGAATCATCATAGGACTGTTGTGCTTCCGTCTCCTCCTCGATGTCTCGGAACTGCTCAAAATAGGGGTGAGCCAACGCCTCCGTCGCTGTAAGGCGCTTTTCCACATCCAGCTGCAACATCTTGTCAAGGAGGTCCACTGCTGTAGGAGAAGACAGGGACAGGGCTAAGCAAGGTGCAATGGAGAAGAGGCATCCTGTGCATGAACCCTGCAAGTCATGGGCCTAGTGTTTCCAGTACTACATCTCCAAACCTGAAAATGAAAGATTCCTCAACCTGGCCAAGGTAGCTTGGAGCTCCCGTCAGTGGGGATGAAAAACCTGCCCACCAGCAGCCTCAGGGAGTTCTTGCTAACAGAAGTGGAGGTGTAAATTGTGCAGAAATAACAAATTAGTCTTAAATAAGCCTTGCTGCATGGAGGGGGCTGCAAGAACTTAAACAACGAGCCAGTAACTTCAAGATATTTTTCAGTTTTAATCATTTGCTCTCACTCTGACCCCCGCAACTCAAAGTAGTCTTAACATGAGTAATCTATATAGAAATCTATACATCCCTGGTAAACAGGAAGGCAGGAAACTCAGATACCGACGAGTCTGTCAACCTCGCTCCCTCTTGGTTTTAACAGCTTAATGCTTTCTTTCTTTCAGCTTTTAGAAGAGTTTTGCTTGCTCTCACCTCTCATCTACTTGGGAAAAGAGCTCCTGTAAGAGATCAGTTTTTTACCCTGAAAATTGCACATTTCAGCTGCCGTTAAGTATTGATAGATCCAGGTATTCAACAAACAGCTATGATCTAAGCTGTACTCAAAAAAAAGTAAAAATAAAATTACTGGAGTGGACTCCAGGGGCTCTCTTAGCACTTTATCGAAACCTATGTTACCTTAGATGTGGGGCTGGGAAATAATAATGAAAAAAGAAGAGCTGGTTTGTTTATCTAAATGCTACTGATCATAATATCACCTGCTTGGCTACAAGCAACAACCTCAGGAAGCCAATATCAGCCAAAATTCATCCCAACTGTCATACCAAGTGCAGCTGATACATGCAAATGTCCTAATCCTGTAATTTGCATCCCACAACGTAGACATCCTGTTATATCCAGCACCTGCTCTCTTCTGGCTTGTTGATACGAGAGTCAGAAGTTTCTCTCTTCCTTAAATGTTGTATGTTACAGGCCATGTAATTTGAAAATTAAATAAATGAAAAAAAATCAAGTAAATGGCCGAGAACAGCAGAACATTGCCATTCTAATGCCAATAAAGAACACTTTTGCTTTTATTTCATACATATTTGCCCTGGGGAGGGCAGAGGCACAACCTGCAAGGGAGAAAGTAGCAAGAAGTTATGAGAAAGAGGAGAAAGAAAAATTGCAGCTGTGGCGGTCAGCCTGCCTCCTTTCCAGCTGTGAACTCGTGAGAAGTGCTGGAGGATTACTTACCCTGTGGATTGGCTTTGGGGAAAAGCACAGACAAATCCTTCTTGGGGATTTTAGGAAGGGACTTGATGTAACTCTTAGCCTGAAAGAGAAAGGAAAGCACAGACATTTACTGCATGTGGACAACTGCCAGGGGGCTGGGAAATACAGCTCTCGAGTCTCATGGCTCAGATGAGCAAAGGCAAATGAAGAGAGCAGCAAGTGTCACATTTCAGTGACCAGTTGGCAAGGAACTGTTTCTATCAGTCGAGATACAGAAATATTCCTGCTTTAAGGGCCAAACTGGAGAACAGATCTTCCTTGCCCAGGGGGAAGACTGCTGTCGCTCGTCTTCTCTGCTGCTGTAGAAGCAGCACGTCTCCCATCTCAAAGACACAGCTGAGTTAGCCTCTCCCCACCACAACCTGAATCCACAGTGAACCTCCTTACCGCTTTGTCCTCCAGCTTCTCCACGAAGTCTTCTCCTGGATACCCTGTTACTTTCAGGATCTGAGTCAGTTGATCTAGGTCTGGCAGGCTGCGTTAAAGATCACCCGTCTAGGAGAGAGCCCTGGACACCACCCAACAGCTCAGCCTGCAGGCTGGGTGCAGGAGAGCCCAAGGACCCGTGGGAGCTACGAGTAGGTTATGATACAAACCCAACAGAGCCACACAAGTAGAGACTCATTAGACTGGCAAGGAGAGCTCCAAGGCTCTCTTCCCGGGATGCCATTTTCATCAACGGATAATTCTGCTGGCACAACTCCGCCAGGGCATGTGCCCCTAGGTTTGGGGATGGAGCTGTGGCCACGCGAGGTTAGACTGCTGATGTAGAACGCACGTGGCCAGCACAGAGGTGTATTTCTAAGGGTGGCTTGGCCCCATCCGATCTTCTCTCTTTTTTCCTCACCAAAAAGACCCGCTGGTCTCTGCGATTACCTCCTGGTAAACCAGACTGACACCTATTTCTCTCAGTAGCCTCATTCATAAAAGCCCTTTCACACATGCCAAGAATTATTTACCCCTCCCAGGAAAAAGGTTCAGCTTGAAAGGATACAGTCTTTTCCTTTAAACAGCGTTTTCCCAGTCAGCATTTCTGCCATGATGCAGCCAATAGACCAGATATCCACTGTTCAAAGACAAAAAGGAGAAAAAGAAAATTTAAAAAAAAAGGACAGTAAAAAGGACAGTAAAAAGGAAGCAATGATTGCTGGGGCTGTTGCTTGCTTTGTTGCTTGCAGCAGGCACTG
Source organism: Ciconia boyciana (assembly GCF_034638445.1). Classification (NCBI taxonomy): domain Eukaryota; kingdom Metazoa; phylum Chordata; class Aves; order Ciconiiformes; family Ciconiidae; genus Ciconia; species Ciconia boyciana. Next base: position 5,352,857 of record NC_132956.1, on the reverse strand, counting down.
ATTCAAATTTCATTCCCATTTTCCACCCTCCCCTGTTGTTTCTATGCTGCTAAAGTCTCTGCTTTCATAATTTCCCGCAGGCACTAGCTTTGGGAGTTGTGCAACAGCTCTGGGACTCACTCTGCTCCAGGGGACACCGATGATAAAGAAGAAAAACATCTGGAGGATTACGTGAGATTTGACCCAGGCGTGACAGCGGGATCCCTGGGCTTGTCACCGGACAGTCACACCACTGAAGCAAGGCAGCTCACCTGTCTGGTTGTAATGCATCCAGTTCAGAATGACTTCTGGGGCTCTGTACCAGCGTGTAACCACGTAGCCGGTCATTTCAGCATCAGCGTGTCTGGCCAAGCCAAAATCCAAGATCTGCAGTTCACCAAAGGAAGAGGGAGAAGGAAGGGCAGGAAAGAAAAGAGAAATCCTATGGGCAAGTGAGAATCTACTTCTAAGAGGAAACGAAGCAGATCCAATCAGATAATAACAAAGCTACAACTACACCACAGCCACCCATGGGACGGTTCAAAGAACTAACAGGTTTATCTTAATTCCACTGTAAATTGCAAGCCGGCTGCAAAACCAATTGTTGTGTGAAGACCCTACTGAAAGGCTCAGTGCTGTGTGCTACCTGGAAGGTCATTTCCTTTCTTGAAGCTTAAGTTTCAACTCGATGAGCTTTATTTAATTGTGTTGTTCCATAACCTGGCGGCAAAGGCATGCTCCCAGGCCACCACGACTCACCCTTTCCTATAAAAACACCTTGCAGCTGACAGGGGATGGCCTCTCCCCTCAATACTGGAGATGAGCATAGCTTGACCCAACCTTTGCAGGCAAGGAAGCCATTCCCTGTAATATACATTCCAGCGAACGCATGCTAGAGCGCCGCACCAGCGAGCTGCAAGCAAACCCTTCAGAGCAATACTGAAAATAACTTTGTCTGGAATCACAACCATCATGCTGATGAGAACCAAAGGGTAACTGGGGTTGAATCCAGTTATCCTTCAGGGATCATTCACCCAACGCGACTATTGCTCAGCAGCATTGAATTTGTTTAGGAAGTCGTTACAAACTGCCATGCTGCAGGAATTACGGGGACAGGATGTTCATTCCAAGTCTTGGGCCCTGATTCAGCAAGTTACATCAGCAGGTGAGTATTTCCCACTGCCTGCAACTGCCAAGTAATGAAACGCCTTGAACTGAGTCTCGGAAGGCAAGAGGAAACATGACGGTGCCGAATTCCTGCTGGCAGAGCAGTTCCTCCACGATCTGATATGCTACATGCTACAAAGGGGTGCTTTTCCACCTACCTTTAGCTGACAGTCTTCGTTCACAGCCAGGTTGCCTGGCTTCAGGTCCTACAACAGACAAGAGCAGAATAATAAGGATGTTTTGATTTGCAACGCATCAACGTGAGCCTCAGCCAAACCTCTGCTTGCCTTTGATGGGATCCCATAACATCCCGAGTCCAGTATGGATCCAGCAAAGACACCATGCCTGCTATACTGTACAGCTTTAGATTACTATTTTATTTTTTCTGAAACAGGTTTAGTTCAAAAAGCATCATAAAATGCTTCACAGCTCATCAGAAAAATACAGCATTTCCTCAAAATGCTGCACAAATGAGCAAATCTAAACACGTACAGGGTGTGGGAGGGAAAAGAGGGAGGACGCTAGAGGGACCTTAGAGCAGACAAGGCTATTAGTGAAACGATGATTAGGAATTTATTAACTTTACGATCAAGCTGTGTTTCTCCTAGACAGACAAAAATCAGAGTAACAGCGCACATGAACTTACCCTGTGGATGATGCCGGCTGAATGAATATACTGCAAGAAAAAGAGAAGCCACGTGATCACCAGCAGACAAGACTTTCTGTTCTCCAGCAGAGAAACAAGAGCTACAAACAAGACCTTGCTGACAACACAACTCTGCAGCCTGCTGCAGGCCCCCGGCCCCAGGGCAGCACTTTGAAAAGAAATCTCCACACTGAATTTCTGACAGTATTTGCAATTATATTGCCAGTCTAAAGAAGAGGCATAGAGCAGAAGAGGAGGTATAGAGCAATAGTTCCTTACAGCGAATAAACTAATAGCTTCAAACTATCAAAGGATTACAGGTAGGAACATGGTCAGTAGACGACATGAAAACTTCATTGGTTTGGGTGTTAAGCTATGTGAAAAAAAAATCTCATAATTAAAACACAAAATTAGAAATCAGTTGCAAAAACTGACTACGTGGCTTTTATCACACCAGTTAAACCTTCTGCGTGTTCTTCCCCTCATTATTTAAACTCAAGATAACAGTGATCTGGGGGAAGGTGTTATTAAGGTGAACTCATTAATGCCTGTAAGCCACTGCTCTGACTCCAGGTGAAGGATTTGAGGGCAGCATTAAGACATTGTCTCTGCATCTCAGGGTTTGCAGTGATTGCCTTCCGCTCTCTCAAAGCCAGTTAAAGCAGCATATTCCTTCCTTATTCTACTGAAGAGAAAATAATTCCCTCTCTCTTCTCCCCCAAGAGCCTCTGTTAGGAATTCAGCAGAAGCTCCCTTTGCTACCAGCCTCTTCCTTTCTACGCAGAGTTTTGCTAAGGGTTGGGGCAAGTCAAAGAGTGACGCAACCGCTGCCACAGAAGAACCATCGCAAGGTCTGTGACTGCTGATTGCTTCAATACCCGATTGATGTGAATGAGCAGTCATTTGGATTGATGTGTGCTGGAACAAGAGTAGTTCAACAGCAAGTATCTGTTCTCAGGGGATGCCATAAACCCCCAAATCTTCCCATACAGTGTTGGAAGGGGGTTTTGTTATGGTCAACGCAGAGGTGACGTGTAGAGGAGACATGGGGAGATACTGAACTCCTCCAGACCCACCTACCTTCAGCCCTTTCAGCATTTGGTAGACCAGGTACTGGATCTTTTCATCACTGAATTCATGTCCCATGATCTTTTGTAAATCTGTCCGCATGTATGGCATCACCAGGTAGCTAAAAGGCAGTAAGACAAGGCCCTGAGTCTAGAAGAAAAACATAGGGAACCAGGCTAGCCTTGTTCTCACTTGGTTTTTTCCTATGGCTTTGTAACTTACTGTAACTAAAACAAGTTATTGTGACGCTGTTCCTGGCTAACTAGCATAGGCTGCAGTGATGCTGGGATTTTGACTTGCTCTGAAAATTGCCCTTTCTCCTCCACTCAAATCAGATATCTGTAAGTAAGAACAAGGATCTTCCAAACTTTAACGATCCTGAATTAGTTTACTTTAGACCTCAAGTGATACTCAATTCTGGACGGCTTTACACCACCTGGAAGCTGAAACATCTTGCACAGCTTTAAAGAGTCTTGCAAAACCGCTGCGTTGGCTCCCAAATTTATCTTTGTTATGTTCTCCAGCCCTGCCTCGGAAGACAACATCTAGCTTCCTTCAGTCTTTGGCCTGCCTGCTGAGACTGCTAATTAGTTGACGGTCTTCCAGCAGAAACTGCTCTGAGAACCTTCAAACACTTTTCCTGCAGGCTGCTAAATACCCAGCCATCAGCCGAAAACCCAAACCCAGGTGTACGCTGTTACGCTGTTCGTGCCTAAGGGTGGGGAAGGGAAAACGACTCGTTCAACCTGACCATCAACACTGACAGAAATGCCAAAAACAAATTAAAAAAAACCCAACAAAAAAAACCCCACAACAGTCAGAATCAAGACGAAAAGAAAGCCAGATCTTTAAAATTCCCAGTTTAATTCCCCAGGGCCTGATGAAGAATACTTTTCCCATTCTGAGTGCAGCCTCTTAGCTCAGCAGTCACACAGGCAGTGCGTTAGCAAGTCATGCTACATGTGACGCCATGGAATGTAATGCCTTTTCATTACATACGTTGGTCCATATACACTGTGAGCATGGCATGGGAACTGTTTATGTATTCTGGGTGTTTTAGCCACGGGAACTGACTTGTGCTTTTGATTCTCCTTGTTACTTGGGGATGTCTGGCTTTAGTCTGGCCCCTTTTCAACTCAGTCTGTTGGGCTGCACCTCAACCTCATCCATTACCCTAATGCTAAGTCCCAGGTGTCCTGGGCAATGGCCGAGTCTAGACAGAGGGAACGCAAACTCCAGACTTACAAGTTCTGGAATCCCTGGTAGGAGGCAGCGGAGGTGAAGACATCAAGCAGCCCAATGACCTGATGGAGAAGAGAAGTCCACCTTTAAACCTGGAAAGCATTTGCTGTGCACGTGGGACTCAGGTAGCAGCTCTCCAACGGCACACGTACACGGATGAGCACAGAGAACTCCATGTGAGGAATCCGAGGACTCCTCGCTATGCTGCGCAGCTGCTTTTCCTCTTACTAATACACGGGAGCACCCATTACACATCTGCTTCAGCCTGGTGCCAACTGGGCACAGCAGACAGGTAGCAGTTAAACGCCAAGACTGCCTGCATGTGTCAAATGTCAGGACCTCTCAATTAAAATAGAGGTGATGCCACCAGGAAGGACTTGCTCCCAGGTGGCAAGAAAACCCCCTTCTTTCATCAGGAATGGAGAGAAATTAGTACTTACGTTCTCGTGTTGCATGTGCTTCAACAGCATGAGCTCTCTGTACGCTCTCTTGGCAAAGATCTCCGACTGGAACGGGCGGCAGAGCTTCTTGATAGCCACTTTCTCCCCTGTCTTCTTGTCTATGGCTGAACTGCGGCAGACAAATAAAACCCAGTTCTGACATTGAAAAATTTGTTAAAACATACTGCCAATACCAAAGGTCTTCTCCTAGACAAGAGCTAATTCTGGAGCTCGCAGAACAGCAGCAAAGAAAGGCCCCTTGAGAAACCCAGTGGAGCTCTGCACACACAGATGTTACCCTGTATGACTTTGGGCAGCAGACCACAGCCCGTGCTCTTTGGAGGACTAGGTGGGATACCGAGCAAAGTATTAGCGGCTCGTCTTTATCCCCCTTAACCTGCAGAAACAAGCTGGAGCTAACAGAGCCATGAGAAGAGGGAAACACAAATGGCTAAAGGTCAGGATTAGTTCTAACTCTGCCTTCTCCTTCCCTAACGCATGGAGATGGGGGAATAAAGCAATTTCTGCTTTGCCATCTGCTTGGAGGTTGTTGTCTTTTAAGGTACGTCAGCCGCCTTCGCTGTGTTCTGGAGCAAAGACAGCGGATGCCACGCACTGAAAATACAGGCTGCTCAATGAATTCTCCTGCATTTACAATCTTTGATGCTATACGTATGCTTCTGTGTAAAAGCAGGTCTGGCTGAAAATGAGAGTCTTCTATAAAGCTAATGAAAACATGGTACAACAGCCGTCGCTGAAGACGTGACGTGTTATTCCCTCTGGTAACATTTATCGTTTGCGGCTGGATAGGGCGATCCCGCCACACTTTCTCTGCTTCTGGAGGCTCTTTGATCAGGCCCCAGGTTTTGCCAGATAAGAAGTGGGGAGGGAGGTCCTCAGGCAGAGATAGCTGTAATTCGGGATTCTCGGTGGTGTTTTCCAGGGGGGGTCTCGGTGCACCCCATTACACATTGGTGCCTCAGCCCTTCCTTGACCCCTCCAAGAGGCAAACAGATGAAGAAAGAGTTTCCCCTGCCAAATCACGCTGTGGGTTTCCAGAGCAGTTCTACTTTGTAAATCCTTATCTCCTGGGGAAGCAGAAGGGCTATAAATCAGCACGTTCAGTCCCACGGCTGCTAGCTGCACAGGGTAACTGAGCCCACGTGAACGCTGGCATTAGCACTTTTCCTGCATCCTCCAGCCTCACACAGACACACTTCCCCTGCTTCCTTCTCCAAAGGGACGCGTGATTCACCCCGCCAAGGTCCCCGACTGCCAGGCTCCAGCCACTGCTCCTTCCTCGAGGCTCTCGGAGGACCTGAGACAGGGAGGGGCAGGTACCATAAAGCTGTAAAGCAACGTTACCGTGACCTCCAGGGCCATCACTCAGAGGCAAGACTTCATAAATAAACAGGGAAATGCCTTCTGTAATAACGCAATCAAATGGTGCATTTTGCTGGGTTTAGGGCTGATCGCATTAGGAGAGGTGGGAATATCCTGCTCCGCGTGGCTTTCCCTTCGGTTCAATGCTGAGGAGGGTTATCAGTTCCTTGCTGCAAGTCTTGGAAGTTTCTTGCACAGCTTTCTCCGAGCGTCCGCCACAAGCGATCAGTTGTGGTGCGTCCTCCGGCAGTCTGGGCTATCAACAGCTCTCATCACCCTCCCCAGTACCATCGGGCAATCTCCCCACTCTTGGCCACGAAGGTCCCTTCCAGTTGCTCTAAGTTGTGCATGATGAGAGCAAAAAACATCCTTTGGGAGCTTTGGTACAACGGCGATTTTGTCAACGCATTCAGCTGGGAAAAGCAAAGGAAGCACAGGAACAGCTACACGAGGCAGCTTCAGCGCCGAAGATGCCACAGGGCATCTTAGGAGGACAGTGAAGAGTTGTCTCAGTTTCAGGACTTCAGCAGGTGTCGGCAGAGGGTAAAGTTTTCTGAGGAGCCAGGGAAGTAAGATGAAGGAACTCGGACCACGTAGCCAAGCAGCTTCTGCAGAATTCAAGGCAGATTTCCTAATCCGAGGGTGTGTGTTCTTACCTGCCTTCCCAGCTGCTGGCCTACAGAGCATCTAACCCCACCACTCAACGCAGGAGAGTTGGGGTGATGGAACTTCAGCCTGCCCAGCACAAACAGCATTACTTTCACCCTCACCATGAGGCACAGCTAAGAGTTAATTCGGCTGACACAGCTGGGAGAGCCCACCATGTTCTTTCCAGCACAGTTTTCATGAACAGCTGAAGTTTGGGATAACACCAGGCAGGCTGAGCTGTGTCCCTGCCTCGGCTGGCTCAGATTGGCAAGACCAGAATCGGAGGGGTCAGAAGACTCTTCTTCCACAATTATATTCAGCTGGAAGCCAAATCACTACAGATTTTGGCAGAATTAATGAGGGAAGAAAGACATCTTTGCTGTTTTTCCTGAGTTAGTTTCTCAGCTGCTCAAGGAGGTGTGAAAGCCAGCAGCTCCGAGTAACACTGCGATAGGAAAGCTTCCCAGCAATTCCCAGCAGAGGACAGCAAATCCTAACTCCACAGGCTTCCACCTCTGCTTTGTACCGGAATGGGCACCAAACCCTCCCTGCTGAGCACTGTCCATGGGATACCACCACCCCCGGGCCCGGGGCTGCTTTAACACCCATCCCTCCCTCCGAGAGCAGCCGAGACTTTCACAGGGACCAGTAAAAGATTTGTCTTATTGTTGTTTGGTTTTTTCTGGTGGGCAAGGAAACTTTGCAAGGATTTCCCTCTTCCCTTCTTTGTCCTGTCTTTATTTTCTTTTAGTCTTCCTGCTTTCCTTTATGATAAAAACCAGAAACCACTGTAGAAATATATATTAAAAAAAATAAAGTTTAGTCTTGCCTAATTTTGCAGGACTCATTTAAGCGTCTCAGAAGCTTAAATGCACCTGGCCAGCGAAGTGGGGAAAGGAAACACTGGGTGCCTCTTTGTAAATCGGCAGCCAGGGGACAAGGACAGAACCTGGGAGCCAGGGCTCCTGGATCCGTGCCGACAGCCGGCAGATAGACTTTGCCCAACACCTACAAAAGAGGACACACCTTTTTTTTTTTTTTTTTTTAGCTCAGCGTGTTATGAAACAAGGGCTCCGTTCAGATCCTATCAATGGGCTGCTTCATGGTCAACCTTTCAAAAAGTCGCCCGTCTCCTCTGGTTCGCCAATGTAAACCAAACAAGATCTGACTTCTGCTTGCTCTCGCTACAGGCACCTTTGCCCAACTGATTAATTAACAGCAGCTCGTGCTGCTCTCTCGTAGGCTGAGGATTATCATCATCCGGGAAGGAAGTCCCACTCTGTTACTGATCCTGGTTTACAATCATTTCTATCTATTTTATGATTTCAAGCTGGAAGCCGTCTCAAGGTGGGGGTCGTGTTGTCCAGCTCCTTTCCCCCAGGCAGCCCAGCATCAGCTGCCTCGGACTAAGCAGCCGGGACACGCTGCAGCCACCCCTCTCCCCGGAGAGTCGGTGCTTTGTTCCAGCACCCAGCTTTCTTATCCTTTACAAACTGCTTTCAGACACCCAGGTATTTCTCCCCCCCTTTGCTGCCAGCCAGAAATCCTCCCTTAATGCAAGCTCAACACCAAGGCAGCTCAAAAGCCGCCTCACCCCCAACATCGAGGTGACACCCCAAGCTGCCTCGCTGCACCTGGCAGCCCTGCCTACCTGGTCCTCCAGCCGCTGCCTAGGGATGCCCGCCGAGGCGAGCTCGGGTGGGAAACTTTCCCCTCTCCGCCCACCCAGGGCGACCACAGGAGGAAACATCTCTCTCTCTTCAAGCGACCAAGTCTCCGACCCGCTGCCCGCACCGGAGCAGGAGACAAACCACCTTCATCACACATGCAAATGGGCCTTTCCTAATGGAGGGGTGCCGGCAGGCACCTCCTCGTTTCCCCCCCGGCGTGAAACTTTAAACACCCCCAACTCGCCCCTCGCTGCTGCCCGCGGTGCAGGCAGGACCCCACTCACCACACCGAGCCGTAGGCTCCAGACCCCACGGGGTGGAGGGACGTGTATCTCCTGGGCAGCTCCCAGAGGGTTTTGTTCACCTCCTGTCTGTAAAAGCCTCTTCTCCTTGCGATGTTCATCGCCCGGCGGGTGCGGGACTGCAACCCCCCCAGAGTACTGCAGTACGGGAGGGCTTCTGGGGCGAGAGCGGGACAGCGAGGCCTCCTGCGCTGGTAAAAAAAGGCTCTAGCGAGTTTGCTTCTCTGCTTTCAGCTGTTGCGAGCGTGAAGGGACATGTCTTTGGGCCCTCCTCCCTCCGCCTCCACATTGGCGGAGGTGAGGCATCAGGCTTCCCGACACGCCTCGGTCTTGTACAGGTGCCTCTGGACTCTGCTACAGGAGCTGAGCACCCAGCCCCGCAGCAGGCACACCGCCGGGAGCCCCACCGTCACCTGCAGCTCTTGCTCTCCTGTTTCCACCGGACCACCAGCAGAGAAATGTCCTCCTGGGGCTCGAAGGGGGCCTCATGAAATCCCCGCTCTGAACAAGCGGATGAGTAAGGACTTGTCGAGCCGGGGAATCTGAGGGACAAGCCACAACGCCTCGTCAGACAAGCAAGGACATTCTTCTTTCCAGCCGATGGAGGACAGCTCCAGGCTCGTGACGAAGGACACCAGGGTGTTACATCCACAGAAGAGCAAGCGATGGTGATTTTCTCCCAAGCCTGGTTTCCCAGCACATCAGGGACGTGGTGAAAGCAGGCTGAGGGTCTCCACCTTCGTCCAGGCGGCTGCAGCGAGGAGGTTCAGGAGCAGCCACGAGATGGGACCACCCTGAGAACTCTTCATGCCCCAGGCTTTGCTGGGTCTGGTTTCATCTCTAACCCCCTTCTCGGGTCTTCCTGGACAGCGCAACGCCCACGTTCGCTGCTGTGCCTGCTGGTACCACGCCAGACCGGCAAACCCAGCCTGTGAGAAGGTCCGTTCCTGGTAAGCAGAGAACACCTCGACATTCTGCCCCGACTTCAGGAGGCTCAGGTGGGGCTCCCACACAGGAGGTAGGTGCATCCTCCATACTTTCCAAAGGAAGTGACTAAGCTGCGCCTTAACGAGCCAGCCCAGCTGCTTACACCGTGCTCTACCCCACCAGCCTTCAACCCTGCCTGTAGCCTAATCCGCAAAGGTGTCCCCGCTCCGAGCACATCTGCGCAGCAGGATTAGAGCCAAAGTTACCTGACAAATAGGAACTGCTGAAAAAGCACCGTCAGGGTTTTAGGAAAGACTCGTGTTACCTGCTTACAGGCAACCGCTGCGATACATATTAACGTTGGCCCTTACGTCCTTCAGATAGCCACGGTAAGGTCTGCTGTTTTATGGAACAGAAACTAGGGACGAGGTGCTATAGCCATTTTTTAACCTTGCTTATGTATATACATGTAAATAAGCCCTGGCTATAGCAACAGCAGGGTCAGGAAATGCACCAACAACTGGCTCGGTTCTATAAATACATCTGTGAGCAAGAGGTGTTAACAGCAAAAACTCCTGGTACATAAGCAAACGTGTAACTCACTTGTCATTTTATGAACACAACTCTTGCTCAACTACGTGTGCACACGCAGGTAATCAGCGCACAATTAAGGAGTTCTAAATATCTAGGGCATGACTTGGCTTAGACAGATGAATTAATTCAAGTGACCGATTCAAATCCAATAGGAAACCTTGAGTTCAGTAACTTGATTTTGTAGGTGTAGTTTATTTTTTGCCCCAATTCAATTCTCACCAATTTTAGGGGGGTTTTTTTTGCTAACCAGGATATATTGTAACTGAGCTCATTCAGGAATTGCGTATCTTGGTTTGGTGGATTTTTTTTTTTTCCCTCCCAGAACACAATAAATGACAGGTCCTGTTCAGGCTCTTTCCCCTCTCCTCTCAGTTTTGTACCAAGGCAAGCAGAAGGTGAAAACAAGCAGGGAGGCAGCTACCACAGAGTTGACAGAACACCCCATTTATTTTTCTTTGTACTTACTCAAATGAGCTGCTGCACAGCTCAGAGGGGAGCGTACCTGTCGTGGGTATCAGCTACCTGACTTGGATCAACACGAACCGCCCGGTTTTACCAAGGCCTGGGAACTTCTGTTATCGAGGCTTTTGTTAGTGTGAAGACGACAGCTTTGGTCAGTCATTCTTCCGAGTGAATGGCACTGATACACAACAGAAGTTGGAAAATCTCCACTATGGAGAGCCACGATGCTCCTGCTCCCATAAACGCCCTTCCACCACCAACTAGATGGCAGCTGAAGAGGAAAAAAATCACTTTTAAATAGCAAACAAACACAAACCAGTACTACTGGGGAAGGGTCCCAGGTCCGGGCAAGTGCAGAACACTGTTGTGTTGAGTAAGCACTTCCCTATACTAAACAAAAAATAAAAATATTTTTTCCTGTGTCCGCTACTCATGGTCAGACTCTAAGCTGGTTTTATATTGAAAGAATTCACTTGGGACAAATACGGACACAAGCCCAGTGTCAGCAGAGAGAGTCAATCATCAAGTCACCCGGCCTTGGCCCCCCGGCCCCAGCCATCACAGACAGGATCCCGTACGACGCAAGGGAGGAACTCACACCGTGCTAAAACTGACCGTTCAGCGAAGAGGTTTATAAGTACCAGCAGCGCAGTAAATCTGAAAAATAGGTTTTATTTTTAACCAGTGGTATTGTGACATCTTATCTGGCATAACCAATTACAGCAAAATTCATGGATAGAAACAAAATAGCAGATCTCTTCTTTGAAGTGCGTCCTTCTGTTCAGTCTGCAGGGGCTGAACAGCATTGCACTGAAGGTAGGGAGTGCATGCCACACGGGCTCCCGTCAGAGCACGGACTCCGAATGAAACATTCCCACTCACACACGCGCACAGACACGCACACACACACACACACAACGTCTATATTTTTAAAAATCTTTAGCAATATTTCCGCATGAAATCACACTGTAGCATCTACACATATAATGGCTGATAAAAATAATCTTGCTGTAGGTTTACATAGTATATCTACATTTTCATTTGAATACCTGGACTGCTGGTCCAGCAGAAAAGGGAGGTTTTCTGTCTTGATTTTGTTGGGCTGAGGAGAGTTTTATCCCAGAGCACGAAATAACTGCTCTCTTCATCTCACCCCAGACTTTTATTAAGTGTTTGACCTGAAGAGATCACTGGAAAGTAGCCTAGGAAGAATCAATGTCATCCGTGTCCCATCCCTTTGTGCTGCCTCTTTAAACACGGGGTAAAAACACTACAAACAGTTCCTCTCCGTCCCATAGGTCACAAGAACACAAAATACTGCAAAAGCCTTTCTCCTCACATACACAGGTACGCTGTCCACACAGGATGCCTGCAACAAATAAATGTCTAAAAAAGTCTCCTCCACAAGTCCTAAAATCGGGCTCCTGAGCTCCCCAGGTACAGTTCTAGCACACAGACATGCTAAGAAACCTCCCTCCTGCCAGTGTCTAACTCTGGGCATTTCGGTCACGCAGAGTCCTGTAAAATACAAAATATCTGAACCACGTTTGGATTCAAACATACTCCCTTTCGTGTTTCCTCAGGCAGAGATCAACCTGCTAAAAAACGGCCAAGAAGCTCTTATCTGAGAGGGTAAAAAAATCCTCTAGTAAATGTTAGGTTTTTTTATATATATATATTTATAAATATTTATATTTATAGATATAGACAGTGAAAGGGAGACTGTGGTTTTATGCATGCTTATTTCTTTGCTTTGGATTCCAATACTTCTAAAAAAAATTCTTTTCAGGAAATAACTTAAGTTCTGGCACAAGATGCCATAGTTGTTTCTTTGAAGAACATTTTTTACGTTTGATCTCACAAGAAACCCTCTGTCCCAAGCTCTCCCCCTCTGAAACCACGCGGTCAGAAGACAAAGAGAAAGGTGCATGTTTCTATGCCGTACATTTTATCCTTTCCTCACCAAAGCCTCCAGAATGGCAGGTATTTCACAACGAGCTGCAGCACAAGAGGAAGGATGCTGTGATTTCGCGGCACTGGCTGAGGTACTCAGTAAAATAGTTCACCGATGATTTAACTGCCCCAGTGCCATCCCCACAAAAGTAACGACAAAAATCAAGCAGCTCTACATGCACGTACAGCTACGACATGCAACAACACCCCATCTTTTAAGAAACAAAATACACAAACGTGTGGCTAGCAAGAATCTTCTCCAGCCTCCATCTCCTGGGAGCTAATGCTGGGAAGCCTCAGAACGAGAGGAGGGGAAGAGGGAAAAATACAGGAATACTCAATCCAGGGGTAGAGGCTCTTGCCTCGGAAAGTTATTTCCTGATTACATCGAGTTCATGCCTGGCTATCTGGGAGCCTTCACCCTGAAAAACAGTGGGTCAGAGACTTCCACTCCAGACTTCCTTTCCCCTCTCTCCCCATTCATTTAAGGCACAAACATATTTACAGTTTCAAACAAAACCTTTTCATGTTCCAAGAATCAGACATTAGAAGGCCTGGACATTCTGCTGTACCAGGAAGATCTGGACGTAAATCAGCCAGCTGGCACTGAACAAGGACATCCCTCAACCCCACCTTCAGTCCTGAAGAAAACAGAGGACTCTAAGCCTATAAAACAACTTCCGTTATTTTGAGGTTACTTAATTGTAGAAGAATTGATAAATGGCAACGATTCTAACCAAACTTTAAACGTCAGCTTCCCCACCTCGCCCCAGCAGTGCAAACTGGTTGAGCACTGTTACTCTGGAAGGACTAAAGAGCAGTCCGAACAGGTCTTCAGAGGCTTGCCCCAGGCTGTACACAGAATACAAGAGAGCATGCAGCATGTTTACATAGACTCAACTTTCTTCCCTCCCCCCACCCTCCCCAATTCAACACACACAAAACCCCTCCACCAAGGAGAATATTGTTGTGATGAGGCACTTGAACGATAATTGGAGAGTCCCTATGAAAAGGCCTTCCCCTCACAGTGAAGTGGGACAAACAGAAGAGAGCAGTTTCTCAGGACTCCATCTCCTCTTGGTCAAGCGGTGGCGGCACAAAGCTGATTACTTCGTCGTAAGTCAGGCCTGGTGGGAAAAGCGTGACAGACACTTAATCCGCAGTACTAAAAGACATCCCTCATGCAAGAAAACCTGCAACAATCTTAAAGGTTCTAACACTATTTTAAGCGACAAACATGGTTTAATTAAGAAGAAGAAAAAGAAAAGAATGGTTACCCTGTTCTCAGAGGCTAACATACGCAATAAAAGATACTTCCAGAGCGTTGAGGAGATGTGAATAAGTTTGAAAACATAAAGATATGAGCAACTATGTCACCTACATGTTTGTATGCTCACAGTGATAATTAGTGACCAGGGATTACACTCATTATGCGCACAGCATGTGATAGATTCACTCAGTGTTAAGGACCTCCAAACGAACAGGATCCCCACGTCTTTATCGGTGTCTTTTGTGCCTCCAACCACCATGGCTTAGTTGAACTGCAGCTATGGAACGGACCGCAAGGAAAGCGGGTTGGCTCTCTCTCCCGTCCCCCAAACTCACTTTTCCATTCTTCAATCTCAAGTTCTCTGCTTTCAAAAGACTGGTCATAGGGGTCTGCCACTGGTTCATCGTCCGGGTCGTGATACTGAGCAAAGTAGGCATGAGCCAATGCTTCTGCTGCAGTAATTCGTTTGTCTGTATCCAGTACCAACATCTTCTCTAGCAAGTCCACAGCTGCAAAAGCACCAGAACAGAAAAGAAAGGATTTTACATAGTGAGCTGTGTGACACTATTCTGAAACATAAGCTCATAAAAGCCCAACGTATATAAGGAATCTGTATTTTCTCAGGACCCACCCATCATCCACAATTTCTTCCTCTTGCACCCTCAGCCCACACATACTTTGTAAACGGGACATAGCTCTGTTCTGAACTACTTCTGCAGTCGAACCAAAACTTTGGGAAAAGTCTCGGTGTCCCAGGACACACTAGCTTCAGCTTCAGGAAGAGCACAACATTTACAAAGCGAGCCTTACCTAGTGGATTGGCACCAATAAACACATTTTCAAAGTTCATTTTCGGCATGTAAGACAAAGACTGAATGTAGTTTCTTGCCTGTGGAAATAAACACTCTGTTGAAGTATAATGCAAACCAGCCACCGAGACAGAGTACATTTCAATCATCCTGAAGCACTGGTTATTACAGTCTCCTCGCTTTGCCTTCTCTTCACTCATTCTGATACTTACTAAGCCCATCATTGTTATCCCTTCCCAACTAAAGGCCACTCAGGACAGCGGAGGAAGAGCGGACATTATTTGGGGTTCATGCAAGACTGAAAAGCAAAGAGGTGCTGCAGGAGCTGACTGCCTTGGAGTCCCGGTAAGGCTGCGTGCAGCATGGCGTCTGTTGGTACGCTGCACAACATGGCACACAATGCAAAACCGACACATCCAGGCTCTCCTGCGTCTCAGAAGTCTGTGGTTGAGTACGCACTGTCCAAATCTCAAGTCTTCATTTAGTACAAAAATCTCGCTGAAGAGCAGGTAGTTAATTGCCCACCCCATGCCACATGCGAGCATATCATTTACAGAAGCAGCGAACACTGCAAGTGAAGACCTGCCCTGCAAACCCCCCTCATCTGCTCAGGTCTCACCTCATGGCTGGGCATCCTGTTAATGAGATATGCAGGGGGTGTTCCCGTCAGACGCATGATCTGCTGAAGCTGGTTAATATCTTAAGTGCCTAGTCAAGGGCTTTGTTAAAAACAGTGCAAAAACCATTTTAAACAGAAAACAGCTGCATACAAAGCATCTCTTCTGCAAACCACAAGGCAAAAGCCAAACAGGCAGAGTCCACTCATTTTTTCAATTACTTGTGAAAAGTTCAGCAATTGCACTAGTGAACATTTAAAACAATGCAGAATTACTGATCAGTTGGTAACAGTGTCAGTACAGAAAGTATTTCCGTCCGCCATAAGTAGCATTACACTACAACACGGTTGCATTCACATTTCCCAACAGTTTTAAGCCACCAGAGTAGATGTTTCCTTTGGCTGAAGCTACTCCTCAAAAATTTTCCTAGGCTGCTGCAGCTACGGACAGCCTCAGGAAAATGAACAAAAATTAAAACAGAAACAAAAATTGTATCCTCTGCACTGGTTACCAGCTTTTTTTCTTGCTGCATAGAAAGTACTTAAGTTCCTTGTGGTGCAAAGTGAAATCGGCTCACAACTGACACCTCCTTCTAAACAGCTTTGAATGCACTTTGATACGTGGGTGAGGTGACAGAAGGCAATAAATGCAAAATTAGCAAAACATTAGCATTGCATAAGACAAACTTAGCTGATGTCAGTGAACAGACAGAGAAAGTAAGAGCAAGTGAAGTAATGCAGCAGAAAAACAGAATTCCTTACAGTGACACACTAAAGGCCCTCAAACACTTGGTAGTTTTGCTATCATTGTATCTTTTGCTACAATGGAAAAAATTAGTAGAAATAGTACTTTACTGCATTTTTTTTTTTTTTTAAACAGACTCTTGATTTGGACCCAGGAGCAATTATTCTTTTTATTGTGCAATGTTAAAAAAAAAAGAAAAACACCCACTTCAACCTTACGTATGCAAACTAATCTTTTGCTTAACCTCGTCAACCTTCAAGCTTATCTCTCGCTAATCCCCTGTACTTCAAATCCCAGACTACCCTTAAGGTCAGTTCACAGGGCACCCAAAGCACCCTGCGTTATTCAGTTCTAACCTTTCCAAGGCTAGAACATCCCAGGGCTTTTTAAACTGGTGTGATATTCAGCAAGTTGACCAATTGATTCCAACTTGCACCGCATGCCTACCTTCATCAAATATAATTCAAGGCTAACCTCGCATTTCATATTTCCCGTCACTGATACATGAAAAAGAACATAAGCTGCAGTACAAAATAATCTTATCATCACTCTCCAGCGCGCTGATCCTCTATTACGTATCAGAAACAGCAGAGTGACTTGCTAAAGCGTGCTAGTTACCTCTACGGAAGTTCATTGCTCACTAGGCATTAACTTGATAATCTGTACCGTTACGGCATCTCTTGCTCTTTTATGCACTTCACTTTCAGAAGCAGGTAAAATTAAATGCCATTTAATACTGTCTTTGCAGAAGTTCACAATTCAAGATTAGAACAATATAGAAACGGCAGTATGGCTGAAAACAGAGGTCACCCTTTAAAAAGGAGACTGCCGAAAGCTTTTTGCAATTACCTTGATAAAAGGGCCCCACACGGCAATACCCTTTAAATACATGGCACAATTAGTTATATTCTCAGCAGATTATATGCTGTGTGCCCTGGAAACAGCTGCCACATAAAAGCACCTAAAAGGCATTTTGGATTTTATGCTACAAAAACAAAGATGGTGGCAGTAGCGTTTCAGAAATTAATCATACTACAGAAGGGACTGTGTGTGTTTAGAGGATAACACGCTTGCTCCTGTTAAGAAAGATCCTTGGGTAGGCAATCTGGAGAAATAATAATTGAGACGAGCCTTAAGCTCTTAGCTGTGAAAAATACTTCCCCAGCAGCATCTGATCATACAATGTATCACGAAGTATAAACCCACAAACTGAAAGAAAAGTCACGAAGCAGTAAAATGAGAATATGGAAGGAAGAAGTCATACCACAGGCAGAGGTAAGAAGCATAAAGATCAGATACACACAGCATAAGAACTCAAAGCCATCCAAGAGCGAAGAATGACAAAGGAAGAAAAACAACAGAAAATAAATCCCAACACATACTATAGATAGACTACGGGAGGGCAACACACAAACTTGGGACTTCCAAAAGGGCAGATATTACAATCAAAGTGTAAACTCACAGACTCTGAGGAGATTTTCTTCAAAAGCTCAGGCCCTGGGGTTCCAACGAGTCTCAAAATGAGCTTCAACTGATCAATATCTAATGATGGACCATAAAGGAAAATGCTGGGACAAATCAAAATGAAAAGCGCAACACATCAGCCTATTAATGTTGAAAGTTAATGCCAGCCAAGGCCTCAACTGAAAAAGCTATTTTAAGCAAACCGTATTCATTCCTCTCGTTTACAATTGAATACCCCGTGTAACACAGCTCTGTCTGCATCAGACAGATCGAACAACTCGTCTACAAATACACCACATGCATTGAATCGGTCACTGCATCCTTAACTATGGTGGAGCAGAAGTCAAAGCTTTTGCCCCCCTGGCAAAGGACAAAGGATCAGTTTACATGCTCACTTCACCCTTTCAGGCCCCACACCAAAGTAGAAGCGGTTAGCAGGATTAAGTTGCATTAGTGACAGATGAAGTAAAGCAGAAGGCTGAAAAGTGTAGGCACTAATATTAAAAAAAAAGCCAAGGCCTTTTGTGAACACCTTCCAAGGTAACTCAGCCACTTACAAAACTTAGGAAGTAAGAAAACGACTGGACCCTGCTCATGACCTTCAGCGTCCCTAACCCTGAATGTGGGGTGCACCTTTCTCAGGCCCAGAGCAGCCGGGGCGATGCAGCGGGCAGAGGGGCTCGCCCCCGCCAGCTCCCCGGGGACCAGCAGGCCAAAGCACCTGGATCACCCCCCTGCCCTACAGACCCATTGGAGCGGCAGAGAGAACAGAACGTGGGCTCGGATTTAAATTCTCTGTGTAGAAAGCTCTCGGGATGTGGCATTGAAGGTGCAAAGAATGTTTTATCCAGAACAGAGCTTCCACCAGGCCACGTACCAATCTGAGCTGCCCTCTTTAACAAGGCAGAAAAATTAAATATTTGGCATAGGTGACAAAACATACACTTGAGGGGAAAAAAAAATAATCCACTAAATACAGAGTCATATGTCTAAAACTCAAGATAGTAAGGAGACACAAGGCCTCTTTTTAAAACCATTAAAATAATAAATCTCCTTTCTTCTCTGAATTATCCTCCACGCTGCCGTTCAAAACCTACCAGTGATTTCAGACTGTGTCTGCAATGTTTATATTTGCCCTTAAAATTATATCAAACTAATTACACATTTTCCTTTCAATAAGAACAGTTCACTTTCCAGACAATGTTTTTTCTGGGATCAATGCCTTCCTGATGTTTTAAGATCCAGTTACAATTCCTTGTTAGAACGTCTTTTAATTCAAATACTATAAGCACTTCAAATATTACATCTTTTTTTTTTTTTTTAAAGCCTCAGAGTTCCTGTAATACTGGCAAGCTGTATATGAAGGAAATCACCAATACTTTGCTAAAACCTTTGTCTTTTGATGTAAACTTCGGTCTAAAGCTTTACATATGAAATGAATTAAAAGCCCTGGAAATAGTACTTTGTCAGAACAGTTGAACTAATTTCTCACTTCTCAGGTTGCTTGGCCAGCTCCCACTCCAAACCTAAGAGTAAATCCAATGTATCTAGTTGGATTTAGCTTAGCTGCTGAATTGCCAACTCTTAATTGTCAATGCTTAAAATGAAATCAGTACATCTACTGGTGTAAGAGAATTAGCAGAGGGTGCTATACTAACCACAATTAGCTCATTTAAATTGGCTTTTCTTCAGTGCCGTTTAAAACAGCCCTTACACCTTTCACTCGTTCTTGTGCAAGAAACAGTTGTGCAAATGTCAGGCTGCCAGCATGCCTCAAGTCACATGCCACACCTCAGTTTAAGTACTTAAATTCTTTTAAAGGCATTTAAAATCATGTGCACCAGGTGTGCCAACAATACTGCTGCCCAGTTTGCTGTCAGCCCTTTTCCCAGGGAAAACTGCTATCGGAAGATACTTGCGTAATATACTTCAGTGACTTCTCAGATAAACCAGAGAAAACACTGAATGTATAACTGGCACTGCCACAGGCATGCCAAAACCCACCCCCTGCTTCCAGTTTTAGGCCTGCCATCTATAACCCACTGAATTGCAGCATTCATTTAACTACAGGGCCTACCACGTCCCAGAGAAATGAGCCATAAGCAATTAAAGACAGGAAAAAGACTTAGTAAATACAAAGCAAAAGAAAAAAAAAAACCAAACGCATGTGCATGGAGAAGGAAAGCGCAGCATGCAACCCCCAAATGCTGTCACCAAGGCACCCCCAACGACTGACAAGTCACAGTGACTCTAAAATTCAGAGAACAACCTGCCATCACCATCAGTAGCAGGCATCGCAAGACTGTAATAGCTTATCCAGGCAAAGCAAAGTTCAGAAGTTGTTTTAGCTGCCACCACAAGCAAGAGTAAGGTGTATCAGAAGAATATGTCATTTCAGACTGGTTAGTGATCATGGAAGTCTCATACTACTGAATAAAAATAGTAATAAAAACACTCTTCAGAGTTTAAAGGGAATACAGTCAACTTAAAACATACAGAAAAAGAAAATTGGCTAAACTAGTACAAAACATTCAAGATATTCGTATTTATACTTTATATCATTTTATGCAAGTCAAATTTTCAAAGTCAACTTTCCTGCTTATTTGTATGAATCACTCACATTACAAGAGCTGTAAAAAAAAATCAAGAACATACATGTTTAACAGAAACTGATCTTGGCATAAGACAGATACAATAACAACAAAAAGAAAGCCTCTAGCTAATCCTCACCTTAAAAGCCTGAAGGACTCCAATTTTCATTACCTCAACTTTTTTGCCTCTGACTAGTCTATCCCACAAGCTTGCTCCCCTCCTGGCAGAGATTCTACCGATATTAGAAATCCATCTTTCATCCAAATATTTCCACCCGTAGATTACAATAGGAACAATTCAATTAGCTTACATTCAGTTTTAAGTTAGGAATATCATAACAGTCCTACAGAGCTAAGCCCATATTAATCACTGTTTTTTTTCTAATACTATCTATAATTCTTGCTTTAAGTCAGTGACAGCCATGTTCAGAATCTTGACAGATTAGGTCCTTCAGAACCTAAAACTAAATTCAGCATTAGTTCATCAGTGGTATAATCATCACAAACGGCAATGAAGATCATCATCACAGAATACAACTTTACTACTTACCAGATTAAATTAACTGTACAGCTTGCCTGTACTGAAGCCACTTACAAGTAATATATGCATCTCTGGGCTGTATAAAGAAATATCTGATGGACTGTAAATAACATCACACCACTTCTGCTAAATCCTTGGTGAAAGGAACCAATATTTCAAACAAGAGAACCGTCTGAACAGGAGGATGATCATCCTGAGAAGGCATTACCTATTCTGTCACTATCTATTTCATTTTGGAAATGTGAAGCTATATAGTTAAGAAAATTAACATCTTGAGACCAAAAAGCAAGAAGAATGTAAAATTTTCAGTTGTCAAACAGGAGCAGTTTCCAGCTTCCTGAACACACAGAATGCAGTCACGTTGCCTCCAGCTGCAAAGTGAATTCCCTAGAACTGCAGTGGATTTGCATATACTGTATCCTTGGCTACCAGAACCATGGTAAATATACTGTGAATTAAGCATGTTAATATTAATTGCAAAGTCAGTAAGTTGGCAATTGCAGAGTGACACTGCAGGAGTAACACAGGCCTCAGCAGATCTGTGGGTACAAAGACATTATTAAGAGCCCTAGAAGTACCCAACAGGCTCTACATCTGGAAAATTCCTAAAACTTTCTCCAAAAATCATGCATATGTAAAGATTTCAAAGAGCCTTCCAAGACAGGAAGAAGCTAGAACCCATCGTTATCTTACTTCTGCTTGCTGCCTTTAGATGTCAGCAAAACCAGAGTGCAAGCTGACAGCTTGATACCTTTCTAGATCCTTGGATGAGTGTTACATGCACAAACAAGATTCATAACCCAGCCCCGCTCCTCTTGTAGTTCTAATCTCATGATCAAACAGCATATACGTTACTTAAAGCAGGGAACCACACACACAAACCCTAAGAACTACAGTACTACAAAGTTTTATCTACAATGGGAAAGGATTGGGCCTTATTTTTCTTAAAATCTAACCAATTCAGAACAGAAAAAGCATTAATTCAAAAGCGTTACTCCCATTTGCAAAAGAAATTGAGCATTTAAGGTAAAGAATCACAAGCATCTGCTAGGAGAGATAAATTAGTAAAGTATCTTAATATGACAAAGCAAACAATTTAGATTCTAAAAGTAAGCTTTATTTTGCATTGCGGGTATTATTGGCTATAATTCACCTCTAAGAACACAGTTGGAGAAAAAACTTTGCAGGCTTGGAAGATAACTGTTTTGTTTAATTCCTAAAGAACACGTTGTGAAGCATTTCTTACATATTGCAAATCCTATTAGCAAATATTTTATGTGCACGTACCAAGATTTTTTAAATCTAAAGCGTTACTAGGGTTAAACAGTGGCAACAGCTTAAAGACTTTTGCTTTGTTTGAATCAACAATTCTTGATCTCTCATTTTTACTTGACAGAAACAAACAAAATCTGCCCAAACCAAATTATACATGCTAAATCAGCCAATGGAAATATGGCAACTTGTTTCTAGCTTCTAAGCCACTTTCATGTTAGTTCTGCTTCTGTCCCTGACAACAGAAAAAGACAGCAGAGATGACTAAACAGTAAAGTACAGCAAGTTCAACAAATTTGGAGAGAGCTTATGAGATGAAGACAGGCAGAAAAAGAGAAAAAAGGGTAAAGTTAAAGCACACTGAAAAGGGAGATGAAACTGTCAAAACTGGAATGAAAGCCTTCCCCACCACCAAAGAGTTTTATAATCTAGATGCTTTCCAGAAGTAACGTAGTACACAGAAGGCCAGCATTTCCAACACTAGTTTTCTTTTAATCAAATGCTAATGTATTTGAATTAACAGATATAAATACTAATAAATTAATAAAAGTTATTAAAATAAAGAAACTTGTGGTTGAAAGAATAAACTTTGGTAAAAGGTGGGCAATGTAATTTTCTCTGGCAAATAAAGTCCAGTTTCTAGGCAATGAAAAATCTTGCCAGTAGTAAATTACCCCTATACATCGTGCGGCTGAACAAACAAACGTTGCAAGTATAACAATCTGCATCGAGTCTCAGTTCCAATTTCCTGGGGAAAAATCATGACCAACTCTCACAAAGTGCTCTCATAAATTTGCCAAAGTGTCCTACCCAGCCCACTTCGGTGCAGCAAAAAAATAATTTTGAAAAGATGTTATTCACATCTCGATGTGATCTTTCTCACTTCAATACAAGCATACAGCAAAAGATGGCTCACAATCTGCCTACGCTCCAAGCATGGAAGCGGAACCTAAACATTTCAGAGCAATTTGGAATGGGAACCTTGGCACTGAAGAATCTGCAAACCCACTGCTTTCACAGCATACTACCAGGATACAGAAGAGAGGCCAGAAGGGATGCTTCACATTTGCTAGAAACCTGAAGCATGAGAGGATTCTTAGCAGACAGCCTACTCCATGCAGTTATTTTCTACAAACTCAAAGAACAATGAATTTAAATAAACTTAAAGGAAAGTAACTCCCAGAAACAAACAACATGTGAGTAATTCCAGTGATGCTAATAGACAATAAAGAGGAATAGATTTGCCTTCTTGCACACTGTGATTGTTTCATGTGCAGCAAAATCAAGAACTCACCTCATCATACTGTGAGTACAAGAAGCCATTAATTTAAAACCAAACAAATAAAAAAACCCCCCACAACCAAACCCAGAACTTCTTTTCTCGTGAAGTATGTGAAAGTGAAGATCTCTAAGTTCCATTTCAAAAAATATATGACTTTTAAAGGATACGGTCTGTACCAGGGAACAACGTTCTTCCAGTCAACAGTTCAGCCATAATGCATCCCACTGACCAAATATCAACTGAACAAAATAAAACAAAAAAACAAAACAACGTAATGCAGAAAAATAAAGTCTCAATAGAATCACCCTATCCAACAAGTACAAACAACTTTATCCTTAAATAGTCTTATGGCATTGAAACAATCCAAGATACATTGCAAGCTAACTGATACTGTTCAGTAACTACGTCGTCTAAGACTTGTCCAAATAACAGAATGCTAGACCAGGCAAATTTTCCTTCCGGAGCATAACGTGCATTAAACACCAAAGAGCCAGGGGGAGTCTACACAATCAAAGAGGAAAAAACCTGTTCAAGACAACTCTGAGGAACGAATTTGCATATGGCCTTACTTAAATTCTACCCAAACAACCACCAACTATTACACTACAGATACAAGACAAGTCCATACACATGCAAGAGGAAAAGAGAAAAGAAGAAAAAGTAATGAAGTATGAAATCAGAGTAGTGCGTTATTTTCTTTGATCCATATGCTCTCCTGTACAAGAACTATGCTCAGCATTTGCTTTTCTTCTCTGTGCCTGATCTGGAAGCATTGTAGGGAAGCACAGTGTGTTCCTGAAAAGATACTGGAAATTGTAAGGAAGATATAACTGTGAAGAAGCGGCTAAGGAGAGAGGAAAGCAAGGGAGATTTATGTACTTTTTAGCATTTCTTCACACCATAGCTCCAGACATTTTTCAGCGTATTCCCAGCAGCTTCCTAGAAACACACCTTCTCCTCATCCAGATATATTCCATTCACTTACTTAAAAAAACACTGTGCTAGGAAAAATAAGGGATAAGCGCTGACAATATTTTGCTGATTGCAATTTCAAAGGTTCAAGTTTAAAGAAGTCTTGTGAATGCTATCACAATGATTCTTAACTTACATCTGATAGACTGTGGTTCAAATACTAATTCTATGCCTTCCTTCTTTTAATCACCCTTACTGAAGCCTAATTACCGTGACTTCCAACTTATGCGATCAAATGGAAAGGAGCACGTACAGAGGACAACCTCTTTTTTTTCCAAAATTCAAGAACTGCAAAGCCTTGTGTTAGTTAAATGCATTACCTGTCTGGTTGTAATGCATCCAGTTCAGCATGATCTCAGGAGCCCTGTACCACCGGGTAGCCACATACCCAGTCATCTCATCATCTGTGTGTCGGGCCAAGCCAAAATCCAGGATCTACAGAACAGAAGAGACATCCACTAACTACTGCAGTGGAACAACGCAAACTAGTTAGAGCAAATAACTAGGCAGTTATTGGATTGGGTGGAGGAGAGGTGGTGCAACTGCAAAAGCAGATTATGAAACTAAATTTCACAACCTGTTAAGAGACACTAGCCTAGAACAGCGTAGGACTCAACAATCAGAATTACGTCTCGATATCTCCTCTCTAAAATAACTAAACCCATACTAAAGCTGTTAACTCTTCACTTCCATGATGATTCATTAAAAACACATGAACAGATACAGAAAAAACATCTTTACAGCCTCTTACAGCTGGGAAGGACATTATTACTTCGAGCCACAAAAGTATTTCCATAAGGAATTATTTTGTCCCTTTAATTCCAAGGAACATCCACAAGGCATTCCCTCAAATCATAGGCAAACCAATCAGACCTTGTGATTACATTACCTTTAGCTCACAGTCTTCATTTACAGCTAGGTTACTAGGTTTTAAATCCTAAAAAATTAAATAACATCAGCATTAACAGCAGTATATATGTTGCTTCACAAGCCTAAAATAGATAAATATGCAAATGCAGATAGAAAATAGATTCTAACTGGCTGTAAATATCAACTCTCCATACTCGGAAAAATTATTTTATCCCAGATCAGCTATCTCTTCTGTGGTCCTCAGAGGTGTCACATGTAAGCAGAAATGCAGAAAGGCTTATTGCAACACCAGTCCTCTAGATATATATTTAACAAATAAAGAATGTGTTTCACAAAGATGCAAGTCAAACATAGGCAGGAACAGAAGCTACAGATCTTGACAACCACTCCCCATGTTTAACCTTTTGACTGTTTAACTGAAATAATTCTCAGAAAATTTCTTCTTATTTCTATAGGTACTACACTGTAAGATTCTGTGCTACATTTTTTAAAGACATTTTAAGACAGTACAGAAAGCAATCTTAGGATAAATACTCACCCTGTGTATTATGTCAGCTGAATGGATGTACTGTAAGGCAAAACGACAAATTTTATATAACAGTGCAAGTAGCCTCCTTCTCATTTCTTCACTAGACAATGCTGCCCTACCCCGTCCCACACAACTCAAATGCTATAGCTTGTCTGCAGAAGGAACCGACTGCCTGTCTATGGGCTTCAAGTAGGCATTTCACTTTGTCTCTCCTTAGGAACACCCAGGAGCACTTCCACCATCAGTGGAACAACACAAGTAAACAAAACTGAAGAAATGGAAGATTCATAGTCAGAGCAGATTAGAGCCTACTCCATAATTTTCCAGACTCTGCCCATAGGAGTGTATAGACATATCTTCTTAAATGACACATATCTTTACTGATACAGAGCTCCAAAGAGGTATGAAGGGAAGGAACAATAATAATAAGTTATCCTACGATACACTCGGAAAGTTACAGAAGCCTCACTATGTACTCAGATGGATCTCTGAGGATATGACATTCATCAAGGACTTCCACCTCCTGTTGATGAGCTATCAACATTCAGGTAGGACAGGTGCAAGTACCTTCAGTCCCCGAAGAATCTGGTATATGAGGAACTGCACATGGTCATCAGTGAGTTTCTGGCATTTCACAATGTTGTTCAGATCTGCTCCCATAAGGTGTGTCACCAAGTACCTATGAACAAAAGGAAACACATGGGCTATGAAGCAATCCCTTCAATGGGATTAGGATAAAAATTCTCTGTAAAGCTCCAGTAGCAGGGCTGAGTGTCCCAAAGCTTGTTGCTGAAGGAAATACAGCTCACGACACTTTAAATAACGTAGCAGATTAGTACGCCAATTCCTACAGCGCTGGTCAATAAAACACAAGTGAACAAGTTTGAAGAGTCCAATAGCTTAGGATGTCCTAGTATCTTTTGTGTTGGAATTCGTAATTGTTTGAGAATGACGGCAGACAAATTAAGGTGGCAAATATTTCTATAATAATCTGGGAGATGTAAGGAAGATACAAAAGATGTTTTGTTGCAGTCTTCAGAGAAGTTACCTACACATCATTGAATTCTTCTAGTGACTTGGCAGGGGTGAACACATCCAACAAACCAATCACCTAGAAAGAAAACAGTGAAAAATGGGTGAAATACATTCATAGTATAGTATGATACAGTTAATAAGATCCTTTGTAGAATAGAAACTACTCATTCCAGTAGACGTTTCATGTCCAACTACATGCATCATTCAGATGTAGACAAACTAGTATTCATATAAGATCAGAAACAAACGTTCAATCCTCGTGTTAAAAATATTAAGGTTAAAAATATACAGCTGTCTTTTCACACCAGCCATCCACTTACAGCATCAAACAGGAGCCATAACAAAAAAGGCAGGTGTAAACACTGATTTAGAATACCTTATTTCAAAAACCAACTAAAGTTTGCTCAGGAAATAAATGGATGAGAAAAACAGAAAAACAGCCACCAGACAAAACTGTTTGCTTCCTGCTCAATTCTTAGTTATCCTGTTGACTACATACTAAAATAAGAATTGGGAGGCTGTGTTTGTTTCACTTGTACTGAGTAATGGCTAGAGAAATTCAAGGATCTGTGACACAAGCGATGAATAATAATGACTACAATAGAAAATAAGTCGGGAAAACAGTGCAATGCAATGAGGACCCAATTTTCACAAATAGCTTCACACTGTCATTTGTATTTTCTGCCCAAAGAACAGCTACTCCACCTTCCATTTTACAGCTGAGCTGTTCTAACAGTAGAGAGTAAAAGTATATGCATGTGTTACCTTGTGGAAAAGAATAACTATACCTTATTATCCCATAATTATCTTCTAGGTCATTTACAGCATTTTAAAAAATCCATCTGGTTGATAAAGATTATTCTAATTTTCACTGGAATGTGCTTTGAAACCTTATTTTCCTTCTCTTAACAGCAAATAATATTTTATTTTATTTTATGAATATATGAGATAAAGGGACAGGTTCTCTTCATCCACCTCCAAAAGACTCCTCTTCCCTTTTTAAGTCAGCATCTTGCTTGTCTCGGATACACAAACATCATGCACATTTCAGCCACTTCACTAATGGTTCAAGTGTGCAAATGAAACCATGAGTTGGATTCCTGCGTTCCCCTTCGCACCATCTTTTTGATCCTATTGTTGACACTTGTCAAGGATGTCAGAATCAATTGAGTTATCTCTAAGCAGAGCATTAAAGAGAAAAATCATTGAGGAACCTACCCTATGTTTTTGGAAAAGAGAGCAAGTGGGTAGGAAATAAAAGCCTCTGTCTAATCTATATTATACATTATAGATTGCATTTTATTGAGGAAACTGAAGAGAGATGAACACTTTCCTGTCTCTCTTGATACACATCGCAGCAACTCCATTTCTAGACAGACATCTTATTCAAACTCTAACATTCACATCTGTCCTGTATAATAATTCTCATGTTTACTGTTTCTTTCTCTGGTGGACTCTTCCATATCAGTTTTTACAGAAAAAAAATCAACATTATCCATGTAGTTTAGCATGGAAAGACAAAAACTGACTTTGCTATCTAGATTTCAGGGTTTTTTTCATTTATCATTTTTATTTTCCTACACCATAAAGCACACTATCAAACTATCCATATCTTCCATCAAGTTTCACAAACACTTAAATACAGTTATTCTGCAGCGCATCACTGACTCGCTTCTAAAGAAGTGGGAACACCAGCAGATTCAGAACCCAAGCCCTAACCTTGCGCTTTCCCCTCCCAGCATTTTGGGATGTCACAGAGCTTATTAATTTCTTCATATGACAACCAACTCATTTGCTCTCCTATCTGCTCAGCGTTGTGCTTTACGCAAGTTAACAAGGCCTCCTGGAACTTGGAGGTACAACACAGACACACTCGAGTGCTCTGCAGATCCATTTTTTTGCTCAAGATCATCACAACCAGACTAGATACAGGACATAGAAAACCATCCCATGCTCAAGCCCCTTAAGCCGCCATAGTCTCCAGACATGCTGGTGCATTCAAGTGTTTTACTTCTGAACTGAGATCTGAATAGTCAACACACTAGCACTAGTAAGCCTGCCTGAACTGGCTCTGAACATCTCTGCATCTGCAGGATTTTTAAACCACAACCTAGATAAACTTCCCACAGATAGATGACAGTACGATGAACTGATAATAAATAATTCTATATATAAACAACTTAACTTCCTTTCATCCCTTACTCTCAAATCTACATAGGCTCTTTGCAATACTAATCAAAAAATATTAGTGAATGCTAGACATAGAACTGTTGTAGCACCAGTCACCATCTAATTTTCACTGCTTAACCTTATTCGCTTAGACAAAATGGATTGATATGCTGAATTTTTTTTTCTTTGATAACAGATATTCAAAGCTTTCCTGTTGGGACACTCTCTCAGCTATGAGAAAAGGTCCAGAAAAAACTCCAGGGGATGGATATTAAGCAGGATCAAATGCTACCTCTACTGTTGAGACAGCGGTATCGTACAGAGGCACTGAGGAAGTATTGTTGACAATAGTACATATATGCATCAAAAGTTCCAATTATGTTAGCCACACTAAAAACGCCAGGAAGATTTAAGGGATACCAACTGCTGACTGCGGTGGTTACAAGCCACAACACGCAACCATCACTGCCACAACAGAAGTCCTGAACAGAGCTTCAGAGGAGAACCTTCCAATGAAATGAGGCTTGTTTGGCTTTTTGTGCTAGATGAAGGTCCTAGGTTTGCGCAGCTCACTTCCAAAACAGTACTTCCCTTCTGCTGAGTTGGAGTTTGCTTGGACAAAAGAAATCAAGAGCCCTCCTTTCCTCTTGACATTCCGACAGCTCTACAGAGGGCAGGTTATGAGACTTTTTGCTCCAATTGCATGTAATATTTGCTCCAAACAGCATGCAATATAAATATGTTGGTGTGTTAATGCCACAAACACACAGAACTGGTCAACCAACTGTTTTCTATACCAAGTGGAGGTTATATCGAAAAATGGTTAGACAGTATACAGCACAGTTCAACGTAACACTTGTCACATCCTATTTTGTTTCCCTGTTGATGATTTAGAGTGGATAGCTTGTACAAAAAGCCATCCGATTCCCACACCCCCCTGCCGACCCTTTTTTCCTCCCTATTTTACCTACAGGAATCTAGTGAACATCTACTCCGCATCCTTCTGACATAGGCAAGCCAAGACAAACAAAAATGAAAAACCCTCCAGAAGACACTAAAAAACAAACTTTGAGATTTTCCTTTTTTAAAAATAAATTTTTCTTAAACTAATGAAAATTACAGCTTACTACAGCAAGCGAGCAGGAAAATGTAAGTGACATCACCTGTGTCCTAAATCCTTATGACAGCATGAACCTGCTCAGCAGTAATTTCCAGATTATTGTAGGAAATATTAAGACTTTTTAATACAAAATTGGTTATGTGGTTTTGGGGGTTTTTTTTATCTGCATGCTTTTCTAAAACCATAATCCCTTGGACTACTGCAAGCTTTGTATTTGTATTAGAAAAACATATGCCACAAGATCCTTAAATGCAATCATGCTGGATGCTCCCTGGACAGTCCAACTTTAGACCACCTTTTCGTACCATCTCCTTCCACTTACATTTTCGTGTTTCATGTGCTTAAGTAGCCGTAGCTCTCGGTAGGTCCTTTTGGCATGGATGATAGACTGAAATGGTCGGGACAGCTTCTTTACAGCCACACGCAACCCAGTTTTTGTGTCAAAGGCAGAGCTACAATAAAGAGTAATCAAATTATCAAAAGGAATTATTTATAAACACCTTCAAATCCATACTTAGCAACTCCAGATGGCAACTATCTGGACACTGAGTCACAGTCAACCCCATTTCTGCAATCAAAATAACTTCCAGGCATCCTGGTCCACAACCTGCACCCCCACCCAAAATCCCCACATATTCACACAACTGTTGGTTTCTACAGAAAGCATTTACAAGATGAGTCTTGTTCATACAGTAAAGGGAAATTTTGTAGAAAAAGAGAGAAACATTTATGATTTTTCTGTCTAAAAACAGTTGTGCTCTTAAACATAAACATGGCAATAAAACTCTGGAGAGAGGAAGAGTACTTGTAAATATGATCTGTATTCCTAAACATATTTTCATACACCACACTTCATCACAAAATGCTATGCTCAAGATACTATCTTTTATGGTTTAAGTCCATACAAAAATCCAAGGCCTGTGCCTAATAAAATTAACCATGATGGCTGCTAATCACAATTGAAGCTAAAAATCAAACCTCTCTGGTAAATCACATCTAATCCTAAACTCCTGTTACACAAAAATGCATGTGAAAAAATGACATTTAGCTGTACATTACTAAAACTTGTCCCTTTAGCAGAAATTTATACATAAAAAGTGTACATATAAATAATGTTTCTTCTTCGAACCCATGAAGACTAACTCCATCTGATTTGGTAACTTCATATACATATAGTTGATATTTTGTACTGCAAAATCATCTTTTGAAGTAAGTCCTATTACAGCCTCTTTATTTATAATATTAAGAAGCAAAAGCCCGATACTTTTGAAACAACCAAATATTTAACACATGAAGAACTCTGTTAAATTTCTGATACACTGCGTAAAATCTTCCAGAGCTTAGAGCTTACATGTGAGGAACTAAAGAAATGTAGGTATTTAGCTGTGAAATAAATTACTCCTCTTTCTTCTCTGATGTTCTTACCTAAAACAGCTCTGGTTTGTCAAAGAGGAAGGAGGAGGAGAAAGAGAGGATGTGAAATCAAGGTTACACTTGATTCAAGATAACAGACAAGAGGAAAGTATGGAATGGAGAAAGAGAAGGACAACATTTGTTTATTCTTCTGCTGCATTTTGATTCAGGGCAAACTCCTGCTTCCATTTAAAAGGGAGTAAGCACTACTTGGAGAAGGAAAGCTATACATTCATAAATGTAAAGCATGAAGCAGCTTAACTAACAGAAAGTTCAAAACCAGTCACAAAAGTAGTCCTCGAACAAAACCACAACTGCATATACAACCCTCACGCCCCACCCCCGACAAAGCAGCTATCTGAAATAAATGTAATTGCCATTTATTTTTAATGCAACTAACTGGAATTAACTTGCAAAAAGACCCCTTATCTCGAAGTTGTTCAGTTTCTAAGGAAACTTGCTATATGAGGTTTATGAGAAATAGAAAACAAAACACAAGCTTGTTTCTACAAACAGTGATCCTTCCCCTGGGTCCTGCAAGAGAATGGAAAAACCCACTGTGCACGACGGAAGAAGGGTATCTCCTTCTCTATAAGGGGCACCTGCACGCACACAGTGGAAGGAGCTCTTCGGAAAAGATACGAAGATGCAGCCAGATAGAAGATCACAGCAGCACCAAACTGTCATAATTGAATTACTCAAGCTACACACCATACTGTCTCAAAGAATGCCCATTATCAACCATTTCCACACACGAGTTACCCTTTACACCTCACTCAGCCTGGGCAGACAAAAGAAGCCATTAAGCATTCATTTTTTTAATCTTGATTTCAAATGATCTTCAGCAAGTCCTCACACATCACTAGAATATCGATATTTAAGCTGCAACACTTCAGGAAACACAGAATTCAATTTTTTTAAGCCTCACGTAGACCATTTTGCAAAATACAAACATACCTAATCCAGGCTGTAATTATATGACAATATTTTAATGATACTCAAGGTGTTTTCTAGGACTTAGAACAAAAATAAGATTAGTCATCATAATTCAACACATGCTGTTGTGAATTAGTCATGAATCTTTATCAGCTTTCAAACATTTCAGGTACAAAAGGCAGCATATACCAGTATCTCTTTCATCTTGAAAAGAAGGGGATCCCCTGCATATTAACCACCTTCACAGCTACACAGTCAGATCTCTCTCTTGGTTTCCACAAGATCCTCTTTACAGAAGATTTCAGAGCCACGAGATGTATCACAAGGTATTTCAGAGTCCAAAGGAAATTCAATTTCACCTTATTTTTAATGACATTTTTGGGGTCGTATCAAGTCATTGTTCCGCTGCACTAGATGTACAACCTCCAAGGAGAATTGCAATCATCAGAGCTGAGACACTGTTTAACCAGCACAACGACATTGTGCACAAGCCCAGGAAAGAAAATTTTGTATTACTGCACATTCACAATCTAGAGTTACTCTTGAAGTCAGAAGAATTCTAAGTTTGGGCACATTTGAGGCCTAAAAACTATTTCCCTACAGATAAAGACATGCTGAGCAATTTTCTGCCAATACGGATAACTGCCTAATGGTTTTCACGAGTACGGAACACAGAGCTACAGAACAGCTGTCATGTTGCAGAACGTTTGACAGAACACTAAGCTGGCTTTCATCACAGACTTAAAACAGCTGCATTACACTGATCATATTTCAGCTAAAAAAGCCCAATTCGGAAAAAATTGCGTGATCCACAGTTTTAAATCCCTTTTAAAACAAGATCAGCACAAACTCAGAATTTATCACAGCTTCCATGGTTTTTTACAGGTCTTACACAGTATTGTGCTACAGCACACGAACTGCATCCGTCTCACTAAGTGAGCTAAAACTACAATTCTGAGCTAACCTGAATTGAATCCAGAACATAAGAGCGAGAATAAAACAATTTATTTTAGAGAACCTATCCACTGATTCAACTTACATATTCTAAGAAGTAACATGTGAAGTAGTCTGAGGAACTGAAGTACACAGAGAATTACTCAAGTGCAATTTACTTAAACATTAGATAATTAGCATGCTAATTTTTGTGCAAAGACTATTTTGCTAAATACTATGCTGCTCGTCACTAGCGCCTATGCAAATACCCAACCTAACTGCATCTCTTCAGTGGTACCTTTGGAGTTAATTTATGCACCCCTAGTTACAGAGCGAAAAAACACAGTTCTTACCACCTGACAGTTTATCATTAACACCAGTCACTCCTGAGTTCAGTCTATACATGCATTTCAATCAGCTACCCTCCCAACACACTATAAAAAGTTGTAAATCTTATTCTCCTCTGCTACGTTGGCTTCTGCTTCTAAGAAAGCTGCAATAAAAACCTCCCTATAGAACAGCTGTGCTCACACAAGTTTCATTTCTTAATATACAAAGTTCCCATGAAGTTCAAACTACTTGCCTTCGCTTTCAGAGCTCTGCTCACAGCTTTTCTGTGCATGCCCATCTCCTGCTCAATCCCCCTTCCTCACATGTGTTCTGCTAATCCTACCTGTACAGCTGCTTCATCCCACTCACAGGTTTACAGTTCTTTTCATATCACTCCTCATGTATCTGCCACACCTTGCTGGAGAAGCAGGCACTTGTCCCTCCAAGCGCATACATACTTGGAGGCACCTGCACACTTTGATAAGGGATTAGTAAGCCTAAAGACGCACACTGGTAAAAAAAAAAAATGCACAGAGGAACTGTTACTACAAATGTGATATTTAGGGTTGTTACTTCATGTCTTCTGGAGCCTAATGTTTTAAAATTTCTTAAATCCATAGTATTTCTCTGTTAGTTTAAAAAGAGGGGAATTATCTCAGTATCTTCATAATACACAGGAAATTCAGAGTCAGCATTGGTACAACTGTGGGGCAAAATGGGAAGAAATCACAGGTTTTGGAAGGGCCACGTGACCTGACCATCTACAAACAAAAAAAGCAAAAAGATTCTCATGCAAGATGCTGAGGAAGAGTAAGTCTTGGCTGTTCAATTCCTTTCCAAATTAAATAAGGCAATACAGATAGCCTGCAAAGCAATTAAACCAAAACCCTTCTTTTACAAAGGTATCAATACAACACACAAAGAACTGCTGCAAAAAATACGACGACAAAGTAAACTCCTATGAGTATACCGAGTCTGCCTTCACAGCATTTTAGAAACTGATGGCAAAGATCATCAAAACACCTCTCTGCTTAGCTTAGAGCTGGCTGAACTAATGCCATTTGCCGAGACTTCCCTCCAGAACATACAAGAAATGAAGCGATCCTCCAGCTAAACTGTGAGCCACCGATCGATCCCATCTCCATTCAGCAACTTCCCACTGCAAGATGCTGCATTATCTAGGCCCTTCCCTTCCTTATGTGAAGTATTACAAGACTGATACTTCAGGAACCCACATGTGTTTTAGTGTAGACCTGGTTACAAAATCCTTTTCATGCAAAAGACTATTTTGTATGAATATACAAAACTGTTGCAAGAATAAATGCAATAGCATTTCACACAACAGATGTCGCAGCAGTTGTTACATGACTTAGTAATGAACAATCTGAGGATCCATATCGATGTTTCTCGAAGTTTTGGAACCAAATCCCTACTTGCATCTCCACATGCTTTCAGTTTTTAAAACGGATCCTGAAAAATACCTGAGTTGGCTATTTGAACATCCTCCTTCCAATACTGCACACAATACTTCCAAAAAACAGTGTAATATTTGCTCTAAGTTTAAGCACATACCTTGTGCGCCTTAAGCTGCCTGCAGAAAATGCCTCTCTCTCTCCATCCACTGACTACAAAATAAAGTCAGGTTCTTATATTAGGGTGTTCCGAGTCATACTCACATTAGAGATTTAAAGCAGCCTACAGCAGACAGCTCCATAGTCTGATTCATCTGCTGGCTTAATTCTTTCTTTTTTATTAATTTTCCCCCCACTTTCTAGAAATTCCTCATTTTTAAATACCTCACCTTGACAACTAAATAAACAATACAGCATTTTGCTACATTCTAATATAATAATGCAGTAGACATACACGGAAGTGTATTTAACCATTCAGTTTCAGGGTGGTTAAAAGCCCGCAATTTACTATCCCAACACAGAGGTACACCAAATGCAAAGTCTCAAAGGAAACCAGGGAACTTTTTAATGGGGAGAAAAATCTCTAAAGGGACAGAGAGCGGAACAAGTCATTGCAGGAACATCCTAAATACTATGCATCACCGTGTGCAGCTTAATAAAGTAACATATATATGCAAGGTTTTTTGTTTGTTGTTTTTGTTTTTTTAATTCTGATGTACTTTCCACATCACTAGTCTTTCTGAACCGTATGTTTTCTGAAAGCTATTTTGAGAAGAACATGCAGAAAGCCATTCACATGGACTGCAAAAAGCCTTATGTGCCACATGTCTGCAATTGCTTCCAATACAAAATTGTTTCATCTGGTCTGAACACAGTTGCACAATCTTCGAAAGTTTTGACACAGCAAAACAGGAAATTCATGATGCAAACTTCAGTTATTGGTTGTGAAAACAAACTTTGGAAGTACCACACACACAATGGAGATTGTGGGGAGGTGGAAAACAAGAGGAATGGGCTAGACTGTGTAGGGTCAACCTTAAAAATACAATGGACAACACATTGAGCAAATTAATTTCCTATTACATTCAGGGGCTTATGTAACTCTGTGGCACTTACAGAGGTATTTATCAGCTACGGCAGCGAGGCCCTTCTGTCACCAGAACTAAACCCTTCTATTTTAAAAAAAACTCAGCAAGTACATTGGTTAATCTTGCTACTAGAATTGACCAGCCTTTGTCTTCTATGAAATATAAGCATTTGCATACTTGAGGCACAGCAGTTTTAAGAAATGCATGTGATTTAAGCTGAACTTACCAACAATTTTGTAACAGTAGGGTAAGAACAGCTGAGAACTTTATTTCTTGAAAACTGCAGCACATGCAAAACAACTCCGTTTCTTTACTAGTAGAGTGCACTATGCATCCCTCCTTATGGTGTAACATAGATGATATTCACAATACAGATTTGCACATTATGTTAATGAAAAAATATGCATGCCTGCTCAAATACAGGAGCAGAGCAGCTGTGTAATCATTATGCACCCACATTTGAAAATTCTGATCACACTTTGACAGAGCCAAAGAACACAGAACAAAAACCAGAATGTTCACGTGGAAGACATTTCTTAATAAAAAGACACAGTAATCTGTGAACACTTTCATGCAGCTCTACTCTATGACTGCTGAAGTCTGCCAAACCGATTCAAATACAACTTTGTATTTAAGATTAAGCAATGTATACAGCCCAGTTAATTTATGTTTAATGATCCAACATACTTCGGCAGAGAAACTACAAATTAAGGAAGTATTGTGTTTCACACGTGTAACCTGTCATATGTTTTGTTCCTATTAGGTAAGCATTAAAAACTAAACTCTTATCTTCAAGCTCTCCGTATTTCTGCAGGTCTCATACCAGGACTTTACTCTCCCAGGCAGCGCATACTGCACTAATTCTGTCATTCTACAGCAATAAAACAAGTTTTCCTGTGCTGATCTACGATTGCCAAGAAAATACCAACACTTGTAAACCCACTGTTGCAAGTCAGGGACACAAAAACAACCCTCATAGCCTTCCTTCTACCCTCCCTGCCTATCAACAGATTCCAGTGAAAAATATAATTCCCTCAAATATAATCTATCCTTCAGGTCCAGAAGGAAACTAGGACAAGAGCTGCTAGGCCCTCAGCTCTGCACAGCCAGCTACGGGGGACTTGCCAGTCTCCATCCCTCTCCACCCCCCACCTACTAACTGCAAGAAGGCACGGTGAAATATGTCTATATGAGATCATTCGGGGAAGGGGGGGGGGGGGGGGGTTGGGACATGATTATCTTCCCCTGCAAAAATGTTTTAGTGCCACCTGCCATGTGGTGCAATCCCCGACGCATTCCAAAGACAAGACTGCGGCTTCCCGGCAGCACCCCTCTTCAACCGAGGGGAAAAGTGTTTCTTGCAGGAGACTGATAAAAAGCTGGGGGGGGGGGGGATCGCCAGAGGACAAGCAAGCCCCGCTCTCCTCGCTTTGCTTCCCGCGGTGACCGCCCTGCACGCATCCCGCCGCGGGTCCCTGCAAGCTGGGGCAGGTTTCCAGGCGGAGAGAGCGGGCGGGGGCCGAGGGGGTGGGCAGCAACCTGACGCGACCCCCCCCCCCCCGCACACACACACCCCCGCACCCCGTCCCCTCCCAGCACTCACCAGACGGAGCCGTAGGCCCCGGAGCCGACCGGGGAGAGGTTCTGGTAGCGCTCGGGCACCTCCCACACCGTCTTGTTCAGCTCCTGCCGGTAGAACTTGGGCCGCTCCTGAGACATCTCGGCTCCGGAGCCCGCCCCGCCCGGCCCGGCCCGGCGGGAGGGGGAGGCTCTGCCCGCGGCTGCAGCAGCACCACCGCCGCCGCCACCACCTCCAGCAACGCCGGCTTCTTTCTTTCTTCCTTCCTTCCTTCCTTCCTCCTCTCCTCTCGCCTCCCCGCCTCGCTTCTCCAGCGGGCGGGGGCGGCCCTGCAACAGCAACGCCCTCCCCGCCGCCGCCCCCTCACGCCGCCGACCGTTGGCCGCCGCCGCCCCGCCCGCTCGCGCGCGCCCCCTCGCGCGGCCGGTTGCCCTCCCCCCCCGCCTTCACCTCACCTCAGGGGCGGGCGCGGGGACAGCGGGGCGCTGGGGGCCCTGTCACCGCCTTCCCCCACCCCCCCCGCCTTCTCTCCCTGCTCCCTCCGTCCCTCCCCCGGATCGCGAAGGGCGGGATAGCCCCGTGAGGTGAGGCGAGGTGAAGCGAGGCGCGGCGGGGGTCGCCCAACCGGCAGCGAGAGGGGCGGAGGGCTGACGGGCGGGGCGGCGGTGGCGGGAGACACTCCCGTCGCAGGTAGGACGGCGCTGGCGACGCCACCGCCGCTGCCTCCACCCCTCCCTCCCACCCGCCCCGCCCTCAAGCGCCACAGCCTGGGCTGGGCCCGGGCAACGGCCCCCCCCCCCCGCCCTCTCCGCCGCGACAGCGGAGCCCAATCGCTCGTCACGACAGCTCTCGCGAGAGCTGAGGCGCCGAGGGCAGAGATGACCCAATATGGAACCAGCGCGGCGGCCTCTCGCGAGAGCGGCCCGGCGGGGAGGGGGCGGGGCCGGGGCCGGCGAAGGGGCGGAGCCTCTGGGGAGCGCAGCGTGGGCCGCTTCACGGGTGGGAGGCCCTGGTATAAAGCTTCTGCGCTGTAAATAAGCTATAATTTGTAGCTTCTGCGCTACAAATAAGCTACAATTCGGGCAGTGCTGCCCCTTTTTTGCCTTTTCATGAGCCCTGCTTGGCTATTCTGCGCAGTGCCCCTTCGGGTGTGCTGTAAGTAAAAAAAGAAAAGGAAAACAGATGAAAAAATGTACTAAGGTAGCACTTCTGCAGGCCCCGGGTAACCCTTCAGGGTCACTGGTGAGCAACAGCCTGCCACGCTGTGTCTCAGGCTGAGCATAGCTCGAGTGCGCCTGGACTCTTAGAAGCCAGTATTAATTGCTCTGTTAAAATTCTTAAGGACACTTGTTCCTTTCCAGGGGCTTCAAGCCAGCAGTGATGGGGGAAGCTAAGCTCTCTCTGCCCAGATTTCCCAGTGTACTGATCTTCTTGTGTGTGTTTAGAGAATAAATTATTTCTCAATACTCTAATAGGCCTTGCAGTATCAAAGATACATATGTGCTTGCTTTCAAGTATGTGCCTAAGACTCTGTGAAGTCATTAAGTGCTGCAGGTTAAGCATGTTTTGGAGTGGCGCCCGGGGTGTCTTCACCAGGTAGTAAGTACAGAATGTCACAGCACATAAATATTGTTAGGGATTTGTGTTTAAGGCTTTTGATCTCAAGCTTGAGGAAGATGAGTCTTGTTAGCAGTACTGTGCAAGACCGACACATTCCAAATGGAATATGGAAGCCTGCTTGTAAAACATTTGGCTTCCCATGTCAAAACCCTTCTCTTTCCCTACACAGCGTAACAGAGTGGGAGCCTGTCCTCTGCTGCTGTGAGTCAGCACTGAAGTCCAAGTAACAGGAGTGAACAGCTGGAAGTTACCACTGCTTGCATCTAAAAACTACTTCTTGGCATGCTGGGGTTTTGAATGTCTTTAGTTTGCAAACTCTAGCTTCTTCTTAGTTTTTCTTGTTGTATTAGCTTGCCTTGAAAAGGTGATTGTGCTCAAAGATGTCACGCACAGCTAAGTCTTCAAAAGCTTGTGCTGGGTATGAAGAGCTAATGAACAAAATGGCTCTTAAGCTCATCTGTGGAAGACCCTGATTTATCTGCTCTGCAAAAAGAGGGAGAAACTGTTCCCTAGGGATGGAGTGTGTTTGAGATGTGCCTACTACCAGCTCTTTCTGCGGTTTAGAATGACTGGGGCGTGTGTACGTGTCAGTAGGTATGTCTCACAAGACAGTAAATACTGTGCTGGAGTCCCTGTTGCTGTATCAGAAGCAGCGTATCTCAGTGATGGAAAGCACTAGACCTGTACAAACTGATCTTGGTGGTCCAGGAAATGAAATATGAGGAGAAAACTTAAATCCCAATGAATATTTTTGCAGGTTTTGAGACTTCAAACTTAGATTGCATTCTGAATAGACTCTCAACTGCTCACACAGCCTTTTTATATTTCCTCTTTTCTTTCTTTGTTCTGCCCATAGCAAAAAAATATGTTCCTACATGTCACCACCCTTCTTAAATGTACTTTCACATGGTAGCTCCAGATTTGAATTTTTTTCTGCCTCAGCTGTTGGTATGAGAACTTTGTCTTAGATCTGCTCTTGCACTGGACCTTTACTTACTCAGTATTCACTTTGGGAACGCGCATCTTCATTTTGGGAACTCACATCTTACCTACTCTGAGTGATAGTGATTGAATTCAGATCTCCTTCCTGATACTAAAATTCTAAGGAATGGAAGTCAGACATTTTGGGGATTTAAAAACCTGAATGGTATCAGATACCAATTTTATACAGCAAGTTGTGGCATTTGTACAGCCTCAGATTTAGCTGCTCTGTGTATCGTTCAGACTAATTCTTTTTCCTCCAGGACTGGAAACAAGGAGAATTCAAACAGTTTCCTCAGCTGTGGGAGGTTTATAGAGAGGGATTGTGTTTAGTTCCCTAAACACGGGCCTGCTTTTGGGATCAGAAAATGGAGGGGATTC
Organism: Ciconia boyciana; assembly: GCF_034638445.1. Lineage (NCBI taxonomy): Eukaryota > Metazoa > Chordata > Aves > Ciconiiformes > Ciconiidae > Ciconia > Ciconia boyciana. Next base: position 5,312,418 of record NC_132956.1, on the reverse strand, counting down.
AGGCTGATTTTTCCTACAGAATAGGAACAAGGCAAGTTCCAGAAGGACCCAGCGTTCCTACGACTGATTTGGCAGTTGATTTGTTTGATCCTAGGAGCAGCATGTCTTTCATGGATTTCAGTCTCCAGAGCCTTGCTTATCCCTGCTGTAACTACTGGCTTCACAGGAGTTATGTTGGGATGGACTGATCATGTATCATACTTTTTATTTTGGTTTTAGTAGATACTTCAGTCAATGACCCTGCTTCTTTCTTCCAGTCTCACTGCCAAGAAAGAGAGCGTTCATTGTGGTCTCTAGCATTTGCTGCTCCTCAGTTTTTGACTGACTGTGATCAGAAGGAAAATACGGCACTAGACAACGATACCGTTGGTGCTTACAGGGTCCAAAGAGAAATGCAGACTGAGGAGCACTTCCAGGCATACTTTGAAAGAAAACTGTCCTCCACCTTGGGTGGAGCACTACAAATCCCTGGAGAGAACAGACGGCTACAGTGCAGGTGAGTTCTGTGCCTGGAATTTATCGGGTGTAAAGAAACTAAGGAGACTCTTCAAGCCCAAGTGTAAAAAAGGTGCTCACTTTTCCACAGCTGGTAATGAAAATGCTGAACTGCAGTGATTGATAACCAAAGCAGAACACCCAGTTACAGCAACTCGTACCTGAAGCGTGCAAGATCAGCTTAGCGCTGCACTACCAAAGTTGCTATTTGCAATCTGCAGAAGTGTCCGTTCACTTCAGGACTATGATAGTGTGAGGGATATACACGCTGTAAAGAGAAACTGCCAAGAGTTGTAGTTCCCTCCAGTGCTTCCCTCAGCCCAGCTGTCAGAAACAAGCTTTCATTTGCTTTTTTCTGATTTGTGCCTTTTGATACTTTTATTTCTTAAATTTCAAGAGCTTTTTTCTGTTTCCTCTTAGCTGGGGACACGGAAAGTTGCATAATGGTATGACTGAGATCAGCTGAACTGCTTTGGCATTATTTTGCAGCTTTGTTCCTGTGTTCTTTGAAGAGAATGGGTGAGGCTAGGGTACTGATAAAGCATTAATGCTTCCACAGGCTCATTTTCCCATCTGCCAAAATTCTCTTTTGGGCATTAGGGAGCAGAAGCATCTCTTCTGCCAGAGGAGCCCTGTGGCATGCAGGCTCACCAGAAGGCAGTCTTTGTTGGCAGCATAGGAGAATTTCTGATGTTCTTCCAGCAAGGCAAATATAATAAAAAATAGGAAGCCCGTTCATCAGCTTCCCTTTTAGTTTTGTTTGACTATGAATACACTGTTTTCTTTCTGAATCTCTTTTTGGATGCCAAGTGGACTGTCAATGGTTATGGCTGTGCCTACTCTACAAAGTCCTCCTAAGAAAGTAAATAGAAAATCTCTGATTCATCATTTATCTGGGCTTTGTTTCAGCATGTATACTGAACGTATACTGAAACTTAAACTGTTGTTTTGAGACCATGGCAGGACTTGAGACTCAAGTCTAGCTATGGGTGAGGTTCCACAAGGTGTGGTGAGCTAATCTAACAGCTTGCTGCTGCCAGAAGGGACAGGGACACACAGAGAAGGGAAAGTAGGGGAGCCAGACCTCTCTCTTTCTGTATAACTAGCTCTTACATCAGCTCAGCTATATGAGGGACTGCAGCCTAAAACTGTGGGTCATGTCTAAGTTACACTGCTGTAAAGTAATTTCCTGGTGATAAGGCAAATGGAGCCATAGTTTGAGGAGCTATTGTGTTTTCTAGTTTTCATTCACCATGAAGACTTGTCATCAAGGTTAATTCCTGTAATAGTTAGATCCTTTAGATTGTGTAATAGCCTTCTGTTCCACTACTGTCTTTTTCTATATTAAAAAAAAAAAGTAAGGAGATTGGATGAAGTTCTGGAGTCAGAGAAATGAAATTACTTGATGGAAAGGGTTGAACTGTGTATAGTTATGACATGTGATCTAGAGCTAACAGTCTGCCCACCCAGAAACACCTGGTGCAGTAAGTCTTGCCCAGAGATCAAAGGGAGAATTTTGCTCTAAAGTCATAGCTAATATTATTGGAAACTTTATCATTGCACTGGATGCTTAATAAGAAAATGTCTTTATTCCCTCCCCCAAGTCGTCGTTTAAGAACCGTGTCTGCCTTGCTTCCTCATACTCTTTTCCCTGTTTCTTTTCCACTTCCCTATCTCATGTGTTTTCTCTGTTCTCCATTTTGTATCCACTTGTCAGCCCAGTGTGTAGTCGCCTTGGGACAATAAAATGATGGAACGGGACTCAGCTCTACATTAACTGGGGTCAGTCCCCACAGCCACTGTTCAAGGCTGCCAGAAGCCTTGGGCAGACACTACCTCACTTATATTTGGTTTGTAAGTAGAAAATCACCACTGTTGCCAAGGGATTAAAAAAAGGAAGAAGGAGCACAGGGTTGTGAGGTTAGTCAGAGTTTACCTACTGGAAATTCTGATTCAAAAACATATATGCAAAATAAATCATGTAGGTCAAGTCCTGCTTGCATCCCCTTATTTAATAACATAATACAGGAAACATTTGACTGGTTTTTGGGATGTGGGATAGGCTTGCCTATTCCCCCCCCCCAATGTAGTATGTTTTTCTTCTAGATCAGAATAGGAGGAATCAAAATACCATCTCCTATTTTTCTGCGGTGTTAATGAGGTCAAGTAATGGATGCATTCAGCGCTCTGGGCTCCGGCACTGACAGGCTATCATACGAATGGCACACAGAGTATTTGCGATTCATCTGAATGGAATGCAAAGGCATGGGGGTGCCTATGTAGGATTCATGTTATGTGCCAGCTGGATCTGCGGAAGCCTAACGCCTGCGTGGGTTCACAGTATATGGTGCCTGCAGAGAGCTAACCGTAGCAGCGTTGCTTCTGTGCCTGCAGAGCATGAGGTCATGCAAAAGCGCTGCAGAGATGGAGATTGTAAAAGCCATTGCATATAGCTTAGCTTATCTGATTCTTTTTCAGCTTCTCCTGGGGAAGGTTCAGAAAGATCACGCTCAAGGTGTTCCCTGTCCTGAACTGGCTGTTTTCGTATCAGTTCAGAGAATGGATCTTGAGGGATCTACATGCAGGCCTAAGTGTTGGGATGTTTCAGATTCCTCAAGGTAGGCAGAGAGAAAAAAACACTCTAGCTTCCTTTTGTATATCATGCTTTTCATAATCTGTCTCCTGTGTGTGTTCTTTCTGATGTCATCAGGTTATGTGGGAACTTTAACCTTGGAAGCTCCTTAAATCATTAACCTATTTATTTGCATATTTGCAGGAGAACTTCTTTGCTATAATCAGATGTTACATGGTGTAATTTCAAGGACAGGACACTACTCAAAATATAAACTAATAGCTGCATTTTCCTATATTACAAACAAAGTGACATGGTCTTTAAAATCCACCTTGCAAAATCAGGTCTGTTAGATTCTCACATGCACAGCCACCCCACTAGTAGGTAGTCTAAACAAAGAGTTGTTCTGATTCTTTGTCTAATTTCTAGTTAGCAAGAGCCCAGGTTGTAAAACAGTGGCTTTTGTCACTGACTGGCCTGGCTTTATCAGGTCCTGAATGGGGATTTTCATAAAGGTTGTCAGGTTTTCATCAGGAAAATTTTATGTAAAAATAGTAACCAAAGAGAGAGCGCCTTCCCAATTTGCTTGATTTTAGAAACAGATTTTTGCTTTCCAGGACTTTTAGGAGTTTGGCTGACCAGGTTACCTCTGCCAAATATCAATGGCTTCCTTTCTGTGTTCTGCTGCTCGATGACATATGTTATATTTGGGACTTCGCATCATATCTCAATTGGTGAGGTTTATTTTGTACTGTGAAATGTGTGTCTACAGGACATAGAGATTATGTTCAACGCTGCTTAAAAAAACTGGCGAGATGTCCTAATCTATTTCATCTAATATGCAGATGTTATTTAGGAGAGAATCCAGACCCCAGATTCTCAGTTCATTGTTGTTCCACTTCTGCAGCTGATCTGTGGTGAGAATTTCACCAAGTCAGTCAAGTTGCAGCTGCGAGGTTCTTTGTACCTCCGAGGACATGAGCTATCGCAGACACCAGTGTAAAGGAGACAGCTGGAGTGTCATGGAGGCGTCTCTTAACATAAAGGACCAGTGCAAGCTGCTTCACATTTACCCCCAGGATGTTACTGTGAATCATGATTTGGCTCCTGGTCTTCTCTATGGTCTTCTACATGCAGTTTCTTGCCATGACTGAACTGTTGATGGGTTTACATTCTTAATTTGTTCAGAAGCTAGATTATTAAAATGCTGTTTACATGTGAGAAGGCCCTTCACATTATCCTAATGAGTGGGTATGTGGAGCTCTGGCCTCTTAGGTAAATTGGCAGTTCTTTCTCTGACTATGTTTTTCAGCCTTTCTGGCGGCTCATTGTAGTGCATCCATTTTTTGTGCTTTACATTAAAATCTTTTTGTTGTGCATCTGACCAACTGAAGACTTTACTCGTAAAACGGTAGGAATCTGAAATTTTCAGACAGGACTTTGGAAACTTTAGGTACTTACTCAGAAACAGTAAAAATTGATTATATATGTGGATTATATATATGAATGAAAATAGACTCTCATACTGCACAGACTGATGGTGGAGGAAAGAGATGGATGTGTGGTTTTAAGGTAAGTCTTTGTTGCAACATCTCATGTAGTTCCATTTTCTGTTCTCTGTTCTGTTGGTTCCAGGCTCATTTAGCATGCTAAATGTGGTGGTGACAAACATTCTGAAGACTCTTAATTTCAACCAAACATTGTCCTCCAATGGTTCACTGGACAACTTCTCAGACCCTACATTTATGAAAGATTACATGGAGGCCTTGACACTTACTGCATCAATAACATTTTTGACTGGCATCATTCAGGTAGAAAATGAATCTATTTTATATCCTTAATGATGTATCCTTATGCACATTCTTCATACAAATGTAAGAATTGGTACTGCTTGCATATTCTTGCCGCAAATACTAAACTCAGCACATTTGAATACCTATGTTGTGCAAAGTGGGACATGAAGGTCTGTCTCTTCCTCTCATGCTGTCTGAAAAAGATATGATAGGTTAAGATTCATGTGTCCATGATTAATATGTGTGAAGTAAATTATTATCTTTTATGTTGACCAGTTCTGCAATATGTTGACCCTTAGGTAGTCCTGCATAACTGCACACTCTTGAGGTAAAGTGCTCCTATTTTGGTTTGGCAGTCTCTTACTTAATTGTGCACAATGAAAATAGAGTGTTCAAATAACTATCCATCATGTATGGCAGTGAAGAGTCATGCTCTTCAAATAAGAAAACAAGAAGGGCAGGTTTAGACATTGATAATTATATCACATCTCACTTCTCGTTTGTTCCATACAGTTGCTGCTAGGCTGCTTTTGCCTGGGGTTTGTAACAACATACGTACCGAAGACTCTCATTGATGCTTACCTCACTGCAGCAGCATTGCATGTCATTGTATCACAGTTTACCTTTATTTTTGACGTCATGCTTGACCTCCATAAGGGCCCCCTGGACATTTTCTATGTGAGTAAATTCATTATTAGCCAAAGAAATGCAGGCTTTTTGGAGGGGAAAGAAAAGAACAGCTTCAGAAATTGAAGGCAATTTCAATCTAAGTCAGTTGCTAAGGGATATTTGTGCAAGTCTCAGCTGTGGTTTACTTCGCCTTCCTGCTGTCTTGCACAGTGTATGGAGCTTATTGTGTGACATGCAAGAAGAAATGTATGTGTGCATATTTTTAATCACCTATGTAGCTCTAAAATGTATTTTCAGCATGTCTATAATTGTAGTAGAGCAAAGGTTAGAGCAAAAGGTATTTTTTTCCTCAGTAGATCATCATGGGCAAGCTATTGGGCACACAGTATCTTTATCATATCTGACAAAGCAGCAGCAGACTCCAAGCTAAAGACAAGTTAAAACTAATTTACTTTATAATTTACTAATTTACTTTACTCCTAATTTACTTTAATAATGGCAGTCAGACAACTCGAGAGAAAGGTAGTGTAGAGAGAAGAATGACGGTACTAGATCTGAACTATTTGTGGCAGTGTTTTCTCGGCAGGTACCAATAGACGAGATAGATTTTTTTTTTAAGTACTGTTTTGCTCTTAGCATGTCTCTTCTTCTAACTGAAGATACCACTGTAGGAGAAAGGATGAGTTCAAGTGTCAGGGCAACCTATGTCAATCTCCTGGAATATAAAAATAGTTGTAGGGTCTGCCTCTGATCCTTTCTGTGATGATTCTTTTTCAGAATCTATTTCATTTCTTTCTGGCTCTCCCAAAGGCTAATGCCACCAGCATATTGCTATTTTTGCTTAGCATGGCCGCACTACGACTCAATACATCTATCATGATAACTTATAAACAAAGTCCTATTGCATTTCCTATGGAACTTCTCTTGGTAAGTGATCTTCAAAATGCCATTGTGATAACTGAACTGAGAGTATAATATACTTTATTTCAAAAAACATTTCACATATTACTTCAAGATGCAGTTATATTTACACACTGAATCTGTGCTCAAGTCCTTTAAATACTCCTACAAGATTAACTGTCTTTAGATGGATGGTGTACAGTTTCAGGAGCAAATGCTATATAATCTCTAGTATGGCTTCTTGTTTTCTTTCCCAGATTATCACAGTCACCATTATTTCTAATCGCATTCACCTTCATGCTGAATCTAGTAGTGCTGTGGTCAGTATGATTCCTCAGAGGTTAGTAATCTATGCTGTTTATGAGGGTGTACTTTTGAGGTACGAAAGAGATGTTTCAGCCTGTTCTTCAAATCTGACATGGGCTGACTTCCCAGGGAAGTACAGCTAGAGGAATAACTCTTCAAGAATTTTAATTGCATCATAATTTCTGAGCATATGCAGAATTCAAACTACAGTTTTCTTTATTAGATTCAGGTTTTGTTAGCACAAAGAGGAAGGAATTTGCATTTTTTGTGAGGTGGAAGTCTTATAGATTGAGAGCATCTCCTGTGGGGTGCTGGATGCCTCTGATGATGATCCTGGGTTTGGAGTTACTGTGGAGAGAGCTCAGACCATGTCTAAACTTATCTGTTCTCTGATCCTGTAGGTTTCTGCGTCCTACACCACCAGATTTATCAAACCTGAGCAAGATCATACTGCATGCCTTCTCCCTTGCTATTGTAAGCTACTTCCTTCTTGTTTTTGTTGGGGAGAGGTATGCTTCACTTCACAACTACAATATTGCCAGCAATCAGGTGAGAAGGAAACTACACATACTTCCTAGGCCAAGAAGCAAGCTGAACTCGACTTGCAAAGCCACTAACTACCTGACAGTGGTAGAAATGCAAAGACGGAGTGAATATGCCAGATGATGGTTTTGTGGCAACTTGTTACCCTTCCCTACGGAGTGGATGTTATAAGCCAATAATGTGAAGGCCAAAACATGGCCTTCTTTGACCAAGAGGCCTTTGTATATTCCCAGTGATTGGGATGAACCTCACGCACATGCAGTACTGCAACTGATCCCTGAGGACCATTGCTGTCATGAATCCACGAGACTATAAAAGCATGATAAATTAATAGCTGAAATTGTAAATGGCCAGAGCAGCTGTAGTTCTTCTCTAATGTGGCTACTATCCCAGTGTATGGATTCTCTGTCCAGAGTGATTGCTCTGAGAGGCTTTTAAGCTAAAACTGTGTTTCCAGTGTGCTAGAGTTAGTAAGCATTAGGTGTTTTGCACTACTCCATGTTCAGCTTGTTGTGATGGCTTTGGATCTTTACTAGTATGGAACTAAGCCAATAAGGAAGCTGCCCTGACTTCTCAAAGCCTCTGGGGATAAATATAAAGGGAATGTCTTTTCCACTCAGCTTTTGTCCAGGTGTACTGCGCTGCGTACTGAGATCTGCCACATGTTAGCTTGAAAGTCAGTACTTCATAGCTTTGGGGTTCTGAGTGTATTTCTTTGAAAGAAGGAACTTAATTTTTGGGTCCGTGATATCCTCAGCTATGAAAACTGTATGCCTTTTAAGGGAGCTCATTTAACCATGGGAGACCTTGCTTTCCAGAAGGTTTCCTGAGCTTAGCAACACAGATGGACAACCAGCGAGTGTGAGCAAAAGGGAAGGACTTCCTGATAAGCTACTTCTATGAAGGTAAGTCATTCGTTTGGAGTTTTCTCTGCTTCCTTCTGTTTCTGTTTTACAGGAGCTAATAGCTGTGGGGCTAAGCAATATTTGCAGCTCATTTTTCAAAAGCTGTGTTGTCAGCTGTGCTATCTCTGGAACTGTCATTCAAGAGAAGACAGGTGGAAGAACACAGGTGAGGTGGGCTGGATTTGCTAAGCTTCCAAACTCTCTCTAAAATCACTGTATACTGAGTATAGGCTGACATTTAATCTAAACAATTTGTGAGATATAAAGTTACATACCCATGCAACATGAATTCCGACACCCTCTCTGTGTATGTTATATTGTGTACTATACTTATATGATATTTACAGCACATGATGTGCCATGGAGGAAGCCAGGATCCTGTGGGGAGAATAGGATATGTTCATGCAGTTTAAAACTGTATTTTAGTGAATATACCCAAAAAGCCAAATGGAAAATTGTTCACACACCCTTAATTCTGCCACTTCTTCCTAACTTTTGAGTACTTGACTTTATGATCTTTTTTTTAGGGGGGAGGAGGTTGTAATATGTAATAATGTTTTTATCATACCTCTTAACCAAATGTCTCTACACACTTCACTGCATCATAGAAATAATTTTGTTTAATAAAGAGTTTATTCCAAAGTCTGACTTGCAAGAGAAGTATCTTAATACTCAGGTGAAATTATCAAACCAAAATCCTGCATTGTTCTGTTGTGCCTAAGAGTAGTTCATTTAGGACAAATTTATGTCTACAGAAAACTCTTGCAGCTTCAGTATTCTAGAAGTCGTACCATGCATTGCAGCATGCCTGTGGCCTTTGTTAATTGTCCCCTGGTTATTTTTCCCAGTCGGTGGTGTTACATGGGCCATACCTACTTGGTTAGAGAGGACAAGTAAGGAAATGGTTCTGTCAGGCCTCTCTAATAAAGTATTTCTGTTCAGTTAGCAGCAGCGATTGGAGCATCTATGATGCTGGTGATTGCACTGAAACTAGGACACTTTTTCCAGATGATACCTAATGTAAGTGAACCTGAAATAGTTATGGCAGCAGCCTACGTACTTCCTCAGCATAAAATGAAGATTTTCTAAGCATAATATGAAGATTTTTCTGGGACAGTTAGGGATTATATCATGCTCTAGAGTTAATCGTTTTCAGGGATGGACCAAACCAAAACAATGACTTTAAAGTCTCCTAAATTTCAGCAGGCTAACGTATTAGGTAATTAATATTTCATCTCTCTCCCATCTCTTACTGATCAGTACAAGCTAAAATTAATTGGCTAAAACTGGATTGAAATTTCACTGCCAGCCTCTATAATTTAAACATTGTACTTCACTTTTGGTTTCACATCTTCCAACTTTTTGCACACCTGTATAACAAATTCATGAGTTTCTCTCTTGCATCAGTATAAATAGTTCCAAGGTGGGTGCTTCAAAATCTTTACTGTAAAGAGGTAGATAAAATCTTCCAAATGGAAATTGGGGTTTAGTGTCTCTGATTCTAGCTTGGTCTTTGAGGTTTATTTTAAAACCATATGGACTCTTAAACGGCTTTCTGTGGATTTTGCATTGCCAGTGCAATAAACATAAACATTTTGTTATCATAGATTATTCAGAGTACTCAGTTTTCCTCTTTTCCCTTAAATTTTTCTCTCTACTTTCTTTTCTTTCTGCAAGTTTTCTTAGGGAACCACTGACAGAGCATTACTTCCTGATTTTTTCCTGGCCTCTCTGTAAGATGGGAGAATTAATCCCTTCCCCAAAACTAGCTGACAAAACAGAATTTAACCATCTACTTCCCTTCAGTCTCCTTTTCCTTGCTAAGAAAGGCTGTTTCAACAAATGGTGTCAAACAACTTCCTAAATCTGGCAATGAACTGCCCATGCTAATTGAAACCATTCTTTGAAACAGCAACTCTTAATTCTGTAAAATTGGCCTTTCTCCTAGTGCTGCAGGAGGCGTAGGGATTCACTGAAGAACGCTGTAATGGAAACTACACATAGCATTCAAGAGGAAGTCCAGTTGTATTGGCAGAAGTGGTTGTGAAATCAAACAAGAAGTTATGTGCTAGTTTCGTGTTCATTTGCAGATCAGAGGAGAACTGTTATACGTATCTGTAAAAATTATGGAAATAAAGCTATTAAAAGATTTTAATTTCAAGCAGTTTGTCTGTCATGGATATCTGTTCCTTAGCATGTTTGTGGTTGCAAACAAAAAATAACAAAATAATAGATGCTATTTTTCTGATTTGCACAGGGTATACTGGCTGCTATTGTGGTATTTAACATGCTCCCATTTCTTGAAAAATTTCTGGACATCCCCATCCTGTGGAGACGGGATAAGTATCATTTCGTAAGTGACAAAAAAAGCCACCTAGGATTTAGAATGTGCCTTAAAGGGAGAAATGGATGTTTTGGGAGGGCAAGGCAAAGCAGTGGGCATTCCCTTAGAACAGGGATCCTTTGAAATATCTGCTGAAAGAAGTGTATTGAATATTGAAATCTCTGCAAATCAATTTGCAATTAATTCTGTACAGGGAGAACTGATTATTGTTGTTGCTTCCCAGATGCCCCGAGAAGGAAATTGTCTCACTGTCAGCTGGGGCCACATTCTCATGTCAGCTCTTGTGCAGGATTTCTCAGAAAGAGAAAGACCCCCAATATGATGTGTTTTTTCCTAATAATTGAAGCCCTGTTAAAAAGTCTGGAGATTTGAACTGTGATTTGTGATTCTCGTTTGCAACTACTTCCAGGACTGGGTTGGTCTAGATGTGCCAACAAAGCTTTTCATGTATTACCATTTCTACCCTTTTTTTTTTTTTCTGCAATTTGCAAATACTGAGGCTGAGTTGGAGGTCATTTTACATCTTTTTACTGCTCATGTTCTCTCTGTCTCTTCTTCAAAGGTTATTTGGCTTGTAACTTTTGCTGCAGTGCTTTGTCTTGGTCTTGATGTTGGTTTAGTGATCGCCATGGGATTTATGTTCATCATCATCACCATTAGGTCACACAGGTACTTGTAACTTTTAAAACAAAATACTAGTTTTTCTTAGAGTTGATATTTTAGAGATAGTTATACACATGCCAATGAAAAAGCTGTTCCATGTTTGTAAACACTTCAGTCAGGTCATTCTGGAGTCTCTCTAATGCTATCCCAAACCAGTAATCTCTTCAAGTTTATGGGCTCTGGATCGGTCCCTTCTGCAGGTGTACCATGGTATTGAAGACTGCTTATTGTGCTCTAGGCATCAGCCAGGAGAGGTGATCTGTATACAGACTTCTGTAGGGATAAAATGAGATGTTGTGCCTTTATTTCAAATACATTAATCAGTCTTCACTGCCATTTACCAAGTTGCTTTATCTTCTCCGTAAACTCAGTTCGTGATAGGGGAGGGAGGTTACGTCAGGCACACATTACTCAGTTTATTAGCTGCTAATCCGAACAGGAAAATTATTCATAAATCCAAGCCCCACCTCATGAGATTTACCATGATAGGGAGGTGCTTGTCTGAGTAGACTGAAGCCTCTAGAAAAACATGGAAAGAGGTAGGAAATAACTCAGTTGCTGCAAATATCGAACTGCTTGTGATCTGGTCCAGAGTGGCTCTGAAAGAATACCTTCAGGAAGAATTTCAGTTGCTGTCTGAAACTCACTGTATTACCTCTGCTCCGAGTTATCCTCTTGGGTTTGCTTTGGGATTTAATGAGCATTGTGAACGGGCATTTCTGCAGCCACTGTTCAGTTAAGTATCCCTGTTGTTCATACTACCTTCAGGGTGCACAACTGCTTATCAGTTTCCTACCAGTGAGAGCATTATGCTGACAACACTCAAAAAAGCTTGGGAAGTTATCTGCAAGCAGATTGCTTTGAATAGAGCGTCTTGACAACAATTTTCTATACATCAGGGCCAGCAACCAGCCAGCCAGCCACATGTTTATTCCACCCATGCCCTGAACTGACCAGAACCTGCCCCAAAACCACACAGCACCATTAGCAAAGCACGGTACCCAAACCAGGATATTCTCCTTCAAGGCAAAACCCTGCATTAATGCTGCTATACTACCTCTGGATCAGACCTAGCCTACGTGCAGCCAGCTCTAAGCACAAGTTATAGCTGCCTCCACCTGTCTGTGTAGATGTATCTTTGAGGAGGGCTGTGGGGAGACGGAGAGGGAACATACTTCCTAGCGTAATAACAATAATCCAAGTGTTCCAGAGCTAGAAATGGGACATTATACATTCTTGAGGACACCAGTGTAGCTGAAGGCTGTGTTTGTGTACTGCGCCCCTACTCAAAGAACCCTAATTATGAGTGAATAACTTTTTGTACTCACACCCTCTAAGTTATCCAGTTGGTGTATCCAGTGAAGAGGAGAGAAATGGAGATCAAGCTTTTGGGAACAGATGGTTTTCTCTGTTCTCTGTGAAAACCTAATAAACATCTTGTTTCAGAATGAAGATGGTGGTGCTGGGACAGATTCCAAACATGAATATTTATAGAAGTTTATCCATCTACAGAGCCGTAAGAGGAAACAAAAAACAAATGTTCCATCTCTCTCTGTAATCCAGCGTCTTCCCTTAAATGCCTGGGGGTGACCATTCAGACTCAGTTCGTTTGATTTAAAACTTTGAAAACTGAAGAATGCTTATGTACCTGTAGTGTGAAGTGATTCAGATACCTAGCTCAGCCTGCTTGGGCCCGTGGAGCTCCTTGTGTCCATCTGTGCTGGCTCCACAGTGGAAGCTGCACTGCTGTCATTTCCAGAGCTGTTTGGCATTTTTTGCTGACCTGCTCTTCTCAGTCTGGTTTTGTCCACTCTCCGTATGTTTTCACAGTAACGACTGTGCGTGTGCTAGACTGACTCACAGGTTCTCCCAGTGATGGGATAATAGGTAGGGCACGGACATTTTTAACACGTTATTTTCAAGACCTGCACCATACAGAATTAGGCAATACAGTAGCAGAGAGCTTTGCCTTTGCCACATGGGTACATTCCCAATGCTATGCTGATGGATTTGCAAAAAAATGGAATAATATAAAGACAAGGTTAGTAAGACAAAGGTATAGTGTATGTGTTCTGTAATGAGCATTAAAAATAATTTGGCTTATTTTATATTAGAGCAGCCAACTCTCATCTGTGATAGATGTGCTGGAGGTATGTTTTTAATTGCAAGAGAAGCAGATTAGTTTATGGTAATTAGGTCCATGTTGCCAATACCACTACCAGTATGCAGCGTAGTCCACAATGTGACCAGACAAACTCTGTCCTTAGGGTAGGACCTTGCAGACTACAACACAGACAGTCAGGAGGAGAAAAAGAGCTCCTGCTAGGTACAACCCTCACAGATATAACTTTTGTTCTACAGGCAAGGGAGATTGAAGGTATCAAAATCTTCCAGTGCTGTTCTTCCATCTCTTTCGCAAACATGAATCGCTTCAAAACCTATTTGTTACACAAGGTAAATGCCACTTTTTCGGCCAGCGGAAGCTTCTAAGAGCCTGCATTAGAGAGTAAAAACTCTAATAAAACTGCCTTTCTTTTTCAGATGGACATGAAAGCAGTGCCTCTAGATGAAAGTGAAATGAGGGCTTTAACGTCACTTAGTCTGTCTGACGCTGCAGTGGAAAGAAAAGATCTTAAATGCTCTTGTGTCTGTGATCCACCTCTACCACCGCCTAGGGTCAGCTTTAAAAGTATATTTATCTAGTCTGTTTGTTTGAGGTGCCTGGTTTTATGTTACTGAGGACAATGTTCTTAACTTGCCAGTATTGAAAAGGCTGTAAATGTTTACAGAAAGCATATATATATTTGCTGTATGAAAATAAGCAAACATTACCACTGTATTTCTTTACACATACTTTATGTGATAGAGCAATAGTAGCTCAGCTTACTGGGTGAATTAACTAGCAGTTGAAGTATTCAACATATCCTCTCCTCAGCTGAAAGAATTCATTTTGTCAGGTGCTTCTGTAGGGATTTTCTTCTTTTTCCCCATAGAAGTGAGAGAATTCCCTTGCTTATGAGGAATTTGTTCCACTGCCAATACTGCCAACTGCAAGTACAAAATACCTCAAAGGCAGCTATGATTATCATGATTAGCAGATTTCTCATCTTTACTATAACTGGCCGCTGGGCATCTTCCAGAGTCACTCATATCCCTCTTTATCTGAATTTTCTGAATTGTCTTAGACAATGAAAGGAACTTCAGGGAATGGACTGTCTTCAGAAGATATTTTTCAAGCAGTTATATGTGATTTGTAAAAGCCATTGTAGGAGAAATGGGTTGAAAGACAGTGGTTTGGAAAACATATGTGGAACCAAGGTGCTTAGGAAGTGGAAGTGATAGATAATTTAACATCATTCTGAGGTACAAAAATGCAGAGTGACTTTTCCTTTCTTGCATTATAAAAATTAAAAAACACATTTGGAACTATTAAGAAAGAAAAATTGATTAAATCGGTCCACTCTGTGACCAGCTGCCATACAAGCAAGTAGATGAATCAAAGGTCTGCAGAAGTCAGCCAGTAAGGGTCACCTTACTGTTGCTCAGAAAGGCAACGGCCATGGGCAGTCTTTTTTTTTTTCTTCTTTTCTTTTCTGAAAGGTAGAAGTAACAAGTCAAATTCCAGTATCACAAGCCATTTCAAGGTGTGAAAGACTGAGGTACCACTGTACTGTTTGGTGGCTGAAGGCACTACCACATCTGAGGCTTGCCTAAGTCACCTACTACTTTGCATATTCTTGTGGCTTTGTGCTATATTTAGTGTTATTTCAGATGTGTTTTTTACCATGAGAGAAGAAATATCATATGATTTACAGTGCTGTCTTACTTGCAGCAAAAAATTTTCCACCTCCTGGGCCCAATTCTTCCAACCACTGGTGTACTCTCCATTTTCTGTCTTAGATACCATATACAGAGAAACTGGTGAAGCGACGTCATGCGGACAGCGATTCCTCGTCATCTTCAGTTAATTTGGTACATTGGTCAAAGTATGGAGACAAACTCAGCTCTAGGACGCTGTTGGTGGGGGCAGCCAGTGCATCCCCAGGCTTTAACACCGAACTTAGGACTGAAAAGAATGAGGATAAAGAGAGAAGAGCTTGCCTTTCACCAGGCTCTGCAATAGATAATTCCTCAGTACAGTTAGATCAGGACAAACAGCCAATGTATTTGCCATGTCCAATTCACACCATTATTTTAGACTTCAGCATGGTGCAATTTGTGGATTTGATAGGTTCAGAGTTACTGCGACAGGTAAGCAACCTAACTGCACATAAATGTGAGGCCAAAAGTTTACCCAGTGTCTTATGTTTCTTGTTAGCCTAAAACGCCCTGCTACGTAACAATCTGCACATCTTCCAGTTGACCTTTAAGGGTGCAAGATTTATCTATCGAGTTTCAGAAATTAATACATTCCCATAAAACCACTTCTTTTAAAAAACAAAAGCCCCACTATCCATACAAAAGACATGCAAAAATCTGTCATCCATTGTCACCAGTTCTAGAATCATGTAAACTAAAACCACATTTATAAAAATGTCTAATTTGTTTTTTTCCATTTTGGCTGTTTATTTTTTCTTCTAGCTGGACACTTTAAAAAAATGTTCTTCTTTAGAAGTGTCAGATATAAAACTACCAGCTATCTTATCCTAGAGTGATTTTGTTGTTATTACTGACTGCCTAATTAGCCTTTTATTTGAAGTATGCCTTGAACTTTTAAGTCTTCAAGTGGGGATCCTAGCCAATGGAGATATATTTTTAGCAAAAATAAATTTCAGGTAGCCATGCTTCTCAGAAAGATAAAATTCCATATGGATTCTTAGTCAGCTTCCTCAAACTCTGTAGCTCAACTTCAAAAGAATTTTGTTTAATAACAGGTTAGACTAACACCTATTAGGAATAATTGTGGACTGAGCTGATGTCCCTAAAATCCTTGAAGATTTATTTGCCACCCACTGAATGACCATCCCATTGGGAAAGGGGGGTAAAGTCAAAGTCTTTCCAGATTCCTTCCAGACCCATATTCCAAAATTCTGCGATTCTCTGAAATTATTAGTTTCATTGCCTTTAAAAAAAAAATTAACTACTCTGAGGTCTTTTAATTACAAAGGGTCAGGCATTGAGAAAATGGTGAGAATCTATCCCCTCTAAAATCTGATTCTTTTAACGCTAAATTGGTATAACTAAAAATGCTGGACATGAAAATTGAGACAACCAGAATTACACATCACGCTTGAAAATATGGGTTCCTGTTCTCATTTACACGTGGGCATGGCATCTGCGTATGGAGAGATGTTTCAAGTGAGTCTGTTCCTGTGAGAACTTCTTGTTTAAGTGAAGAAATGGCACTGTGTGCTGCGTAGTGAGCTGTAGGAGGGCCAGCGTGGGGTCTGGCTGTGACCTGCCCTGCTTCTGGAGTCAGCATTCATTAAGATCTTGGACAACTTGCCTGTTCAGTGCTGAACTAAAAAACAGGATTTGAGATACCGGAATAAGGCTTTTCTTCAGAGATAAAACACTACAAGGGAGGTTTAATTTCCCTGTTTATGTTTTACCTTCTAGTGCACTTGTATGACACAGAATTGCTCTAATGCCTGTATGGAATTCTTTCCACAGATCATCCATATGTTTCACAATATTGGCATTACAGTCCTTATAGCTGGCTGTCACTGTGAGTATAGTATATTTGTTCACTAATATCGACTTATCTCCAAGGATAAGTTTTAAACTTAAGTGAAATGTTTTAGCTGTACTGCTTGGTGTGGTTTTGCTGCTTTATTTATTTTCCCCCATTTTTTATAGCCTCTGTGATAGCAAACTTTGAGAAGAATGATTTCTTTGACAGCTGTGTCACCAAAGAAAGGTTCTTTCTAACTCTTCATGATGCCGTGCTGGCTGCTTTGGACAAGCATCAAAAGCCAGATGAGCTAGAACCTACTGCGGAAGAGTTTGCTGAAGAACCACTAGCTGAACAGCAGAAGGTAGAATATTTAGCTTAACATTTACGCCTTCATGTTGTTAAATTATCCTGTCAGTAATTTAAACCTTGTCCTGTGGCTGAAGAAGTAGGGCAGAGCAGATGCTCTTT
The DNA here is from genome assembly GCF_034638445.1 of Ciconia boyciana. Classification (NCBI taxonomy): domain Eukaryota; kingdom Metazoa; phylum Chordata; class Aves; order Ciconiiformes; family Ciconiidae; genus Ciconia; species Ciconia boyciana. The sequence continues at coordinate 5,295,182 of NC_132956.1, read as the reverse complement.
TGAATTCTCCAGTTTTTCACAGGTATTTGCCTTTTTGCAATGGATCAATAATCCAATTTGTTTCTTTGAGTCCTGTGTTCCTTTTTGGGGAAAGGCATCTTTGTGTGCAGGCTGGAAAGGCATCCAGCTGAGTTTTGCAGCAGGGAATGAGTTTGTTGCATTTTAAATTGTTTCCATTTCTCTGACAGAGCAAGGACCCTGCCAGGGCAGAGCAAAAGCTCCAAGTTTTTTATTTCCAGAGGTTACAGCACCAGCTCCCTTGGGGCTGATGAGGGAAGTGAAGGACAGTGCTAGCTTGATTTCCTGAAGAACTGAAGTTTATGCACATGCGCTTTCTGTCAGTACTCTGCAATAATTTGTTAAGCTCACTGGCTGTCTCAGCCAAGTTTGAATAGGGAAGACAGTTGCAAGTTCTGGGAAAAGCCCTTGTTCTGAGTAGAAGATTCCAGTAATTGCCCCACCTAGGGAAAGAACCCAGCCTTGACTAATGAGCCTATGCATACCGCCAGGCTGGGGTCCTATAGCTGAATGAGGCAAGAGAGAAGGCAAAAACCTATCCAAATCTGCAGGGAAACAGGGTTCTTGAGTTCTGCTGCTCGTGGAACAACTTGTTTAACTCTCTTACGTTGGCATTGTACAGAATAGTCCAATGCAAGGATATTGACCTTCCGGACTCTTTCCCCCATAGAAAAAACTTCAAAGAATGAAGGTGACAGCATGTATTCACCAATCTCCCTTTAATGCATGTTGGGGGGGACGGCTGGGAGCAGCTACCAGGCAGGAGGTGACAATGGTTCCCCAGGAGCCCGCTTTGAGATGAGACTGGGCTGGGTGTGCAGATGGGACCCACGGCAGCTCGGTGATGTCAGCTTCGGCAGTCCCTGCTAGCTCATTTCCTCGGTGGCTGGGGATTTGGACTACCCTGTGCTCCCACGCCAGCATGGCCCTCTTGCTGCTCACATGATGTTGCCTTGGCATGGGAACTGCGCTTGACCGGCTCAACAGATTGGCCACGCTTGGCTTACAGTAATGTTTGTGTACGTTTCAGGAGAGAAGTTTGCTCTTGAAGAAGAATGAAGATTTTTTATCTGCAAAGACCTCTGACAACAAACTTCTGCATGAAGAGCCAATATCAGATTTCTCCTCCTCAGCCCAGAATAAAGCAGAGCCAAGCTCTCTCCAGCAGTATGATACTCCACCCCTTCAATCCGATTTCCGGGACCCAGGCTGGGGGAAGAGATGGAAGTATACCAGCAATCCCTGAATTACAAGTGTTGGGGAATTGGGATTTCAGTAGAGAAGAGAAAGGTACAGTTAAGCAACAGCCTTTGATCTTCTTTTTATTTTTTCTGTTCCAGAGTTCTTAAAATAGACAGCCTGACTAATGCCTCCAGTAATTCTGTTGTTCTAAACAAAAAGCAACATTTATGTTATTGCTTTCAAGCATTTTCAAATAGATAGGCTACCCAGCAATGCTGAAAGCAGAGAAATTTCAATGTATAAGATAATTCCTAGTTTTGTAGGTAATTCTAACAAATTATTTACGCTTGTTTTCTGAAATTCTGTAGAAATTTAAATGTCCTAGCTTAGCACTTCTTACGTATTTATTGCTTGCTAGTAAGTGGAAATTAATCTGCCATATGTCAACAGGTTACATGCAGGCAGTTTCATTATTTTCAGATGTATTTAGAATGATATGAAGCTTAAAAAAACCCATTTTATTATTACTCTTCAACACTTTGCTGAAGTTGATATCGTTTGCACTAACATAAAATGGTGTCCGTCCATTATTTCTGCCTCAGTCCCTTTCTAATCCACCAGAACTAAATCCCAGTAAAAAATATAATATTTTTTTCATGTTTTTGTAGTCCTTTACTGAAATAGTGAAGAATGGAGGAATGTATTCACTTTGTTCTGAAGAGCCAGGAAAATTGGGGACTTAGATACAGTTAGCACTTGGGAAAAAAAAATCAACTTAGCTATATTTTCTGTAGAAAAAAATCAACTTAGTTATATTTTCTGTAGATCAGTCATAGAGTTTGACGCAGTAATATCAGTACAGAGGTGTGAGCTAGGATTCCACTCAAAGCACAAGCATTTAACTGTACCAGCAATACACATCACAAGGCTTCCTGCCCTCGCCTGGTGGATTATCCCATGGCACAGATTGCCTAGTGTGAAGAGCTGCAGGTGAAATTAATTTTAGATGAGTGGCCAGCACTGTGTATATACACCATTCAGACCCTATTTTAGGGCAAACCTTGGATTTAAATGATGGATCCTTTGTGTACGGATCCTATCCTCTGGGCTAAATTCGTTAACGTGTGAACAGCTCTAACTTTTGCTGCTGGGCATTGTGTGGTTTCTGGATGTGCAGTAACAGCAAGGTGGCTCCTCTGAATTCTGCTGCTCCTGGCTGCTAAATTTTAGCAATGATACAGTGGCTAATAGGAATATTAACATTAAACTATCTGTAAGGTATTCCCATGAGTTCCTCTAATCTTTTTTTCATTTTTTCATTTAAATTCTTATTGCTTCCAAGCAGTTTCTAGAGGGAAGCCACAGTATTGCATGTATAAACTCCAATGGTAAAGGATTTTAGTGAACATTACTGTGTAGAGTTGCTTACTGGGGAGGAAACTGAGTCCTGGAACCCTCGTACCTTTTGGATTGAAAGACAGGAAAAACTGAAAGCTCAGATGGTATTGAGTAATTCTCAAACCACATATGTTTCCCTACATTGTTTTGGACAGTGGCTTCACGCCAAGCTCCTCTCAGCTCTGTTCAAAACAGAGTAATACAAAACCCATGAAAAGCAGAGCCCTAATTTCCAGATTCTGTTGGCTCTCCTATGGCAGCCTTGATTTAAGATGAAATGGCATTCCTAGCTGTTGGCACCATCAAAAGTCTCCATTGCAAACTTAAGAGGTTTGGGTTTTTTTTGGCTTGTTCCGCAAAGTTCTGAATCTTTCCTTCCTACCCCCATGACTCCGCAGAGTTGAGCACCAGGGGACAACTCAGACGTCAGTATGTTAGCATTCAAATTATGGGTATTCATGTTGCAAAACAAATATCTTGCTGAGAGGAAGTCCAGACAATCCCAATCTTTTTCCCTTATAGCTGTGCAGTGCCATAACTCTGCTCCCGCATATGTACACAAGGCTTCTGTGTTTAGCCAAGCACAAATCCCGGGACATGGGCTGCGAAGTGACAAAGCACGTACTTTATGGCCAAGGACTCCACCTATACTTCTAAAAAGCCACAGCAGTCAGAGTTCAAAGGCCTGTCTGTAATCTTGTGTTTGTAGGCAGCTTGACGTTCTCACCTGACCTAGTTGCAACACCTACAGTTGTTTTGTGCACACAGCAACTTTTTAACGTCCTTCCCAGCTAGTGTGATGCCATGATGTTTTCCTAGCAGGGCATGCTGCAGAAACCCAGGCAGCTCTCCCACTGCATTGAATTAAGAAGATACAGATTCCCCAAACATGCACATTATCATTGCAGATGGTGCAAGGTGTATATAACCATCCCCGACGCTGTTGTCGTTTTATTAATGTATTACTCTGGTGCATAAATGGCTGCAGAAGACATAAAGCAGCTGAGGAACCTCGGGAGTCACGCAGAGCGTGGCAGAAGCAGTTCTTGGGGCGATGCGCTGCGGTGTGTCACACTGCGCAGGAAGCTATGAGGAAGGACCAGATAAACCAGTTACGTATGAGCATAGTTTGGGGGCATTTATTCTGCTTTAAAAATTAGTGCCAGGCTGGTTGTGGAAAGATGAGTGTATCTTGGCTTAGGCCTGGCTCAGCAACCCTTTGAGGGTGCTACCCCAGCCTATGTTTTTCTACCCCAAATTAGAAGAGTCGTGGAAGAAAGTGAGTTGGCAGGAGTGAAGGTGCTCAGTAATATCTTGCTTCTGTAGGAGACCTCTGCATGAGGCTCCTCGTTCAGACTGTGGTGGCAGCTACTGTTCGAGGGACTACGATACCCATCTGCATGCTTGCTTCGCTGCGTGGCTTTCCAAATCTGGCTGCATGCCATCTTTGATGTCCTCACGTGAAGAAACCCGGCCTAGGCCAGCGGAAGTATGAAACAGAGGGGTAGTCACGGCAGGTGTGAGCACACACCTTCCTAGAGCCAACTGCACGAGTCATTTGTTACAAATCTGGGACGGCCGATATGCTACCTGTAAATTGAGATTATAATAGCTTTTGTGGTCTGCTTAGCTTATATTGTGACTTCTTTGAGGTAGGAAGTTGCGGTGCGATAGAAGCAGGGGGGATGCCATCGCGCTTGAGGTCTTTCAGCTCAACGTTACCTTAAACACAGTAGGTGTGCAAAGGCTGAAATTTGCCTCTCTCCGTTGCATTATCACCACGAATCCTTGTGCTGCAGTTTCTCACTTAAAGCTCTTTGCAGAACAGACAGATGTACTATAAACATCTCACGTCTGTAGCGGGTAATGGAGCAACAACCACAAACCATGAAAAGGATTTTTCTGCCTTCCAAAATTGCGCAGACACATACCTGCCTTTCCATGAAAGTATTTCTAATCTGATGCCAAAGGGCCCTGCTCTCAGGCACGCTTTAAAGTGCCGTGTCCTAGAAATCAAGAGCAGAGCAGACACGGCTCACGCTCCGGTCGCACCTGATGGCCGTGACTCCTTCCACCATCTTCCCGCCTGGAACGGGGCAGCGGGAGCTGCAGCTGCACGGGGTGAGAATCCCTGATAGAAACCTGATAGAATATCTAATGCGCTTCTAGCGGAGCTGTGAGTTGTTTTTAGGAGTAAAATAGCGTTAAGCAAAACTGCAGGTAGGAATAGAACTTGCAAAAGTTCTAAGGTGAATATAGAACTACCTTAAAGCACATATATTTGTTCAGTGCTTACAGTGAAATGCCTGAATGGCCCAATAGCTGACAAGTTTTTTTTTTTTTCCCATGGTAATTATTAAATAATGTAATACTAAGAATCTCTGATTGTAACGGGCGCTTCCCTCCGCTAAAGGCAGGCGATTTACAAGTCTTTCCAATGCAAAGCTGTACGCATGGCGGGTGAGGTCTGTGGAAGGCCGGTGCGTTCGGCCCGCAGCCGCACCCTCGCCCGAGCGTCCCCCGAGGGTGGGCGGCCGGCCGCTCTTCGGGCCGCGGTAACTCGTAGCCTGAAATCCCCCGGCAGCGTCGGTCCGCCACGGTGTCACGGCGGGTGACTGCGGTTCGGGCTCACCGCCGTTATTCTCCCTGACAGGGCTGAGGGACACCCAGGGCGGACTGGATTCCCGAACGGCCGTCACACGCGCGGCGCCGACGTCACAGCCGCGGGCTTTTCGTCACACGCCCGGCGCTCGACTTCAGACGGCGGGGCCGCCCCGCGCCTGCGCGCCGCCCGCCATGCCGCTGCCGGAGGCGGTGCCGGCGCCCGGGGAGCACCGCCCCGCGGAGGGCGGGCGGGGGCGTGGCCGGCAGCGGGGAGGCGTGGTTTCCCCCCACAGCTCGAGCTCGAGCTCGAGCGGCACCCCTAGCGGGGGTGAGACCGAGGCCGCGCGGTGGCGCGCGAAGGTGCCCAGGCTGCGCATGCTCCGGCCGGCGCGGCCCGGCGTGGCGCAGGGGGAGGGCGCAGGGCGCAGGCGCGTGGGGCACCCGGGGCTACCGGCTCTGGCGGCCATGGAGCGGAAAGGTGAGCGCCGCGCGGCCCCCCCGGGGCGCTCCCCTCCCTCCCCCCCCGGGCCAGCCGCCCCTCACGCCTCTCTCCCCCTCTCCCCCTCTCTCCTTCAGTGCTGGCGCTGCAGGCCCGAAAGAAACGGACCAAAGCCAAGAAGGACAAGGCCCAGAGGAAGTAAGTGCGGCCCCCGGCTCCCCTCAGGCGGCGGCTCCCGCCGCCGGGCCCCGGCGCTGCCTCCCGCCGGCACCGCCGCCTCTTTGTTACCCTCGGCCCTCCCCGCGGGGAAGGGGCTGCCGAGCCCTGCGGCGCTGCCGGGGCGGAGGAGCGTGCAAACCCCTCAGGCTAGACGGGTTTTTAACGCGAGTTTAATTGAAGGCACGTTTCGCGGCATAGGCAGGGAGCCGGCGCGGCTGGTGGCCCGGGGCGGCGGGTTTTGCCGCTCTCCTCTCCGCCGGGGCTGGTTTTCCCCAGGACTTCACGGTTCCTCGCCGTTCCCTGTCGTGGTTCCTTTGGCGGGCTGTGGACGGGGGAGCGGAGCTGCCTTGGCGTGCGAGGAGGCTCTCCGTTCCATGCGTCTGCCCCGAAACTCGGTGAGGGAGCTGCAGTCGTGCTTACCCGCTCGTGTCGTGCTCTGTCCTTGCAGGCTCCTTCCCCCGGCCCCAGGCTGTACCCGGTGGGGGTTGCTGGCGTCCCCTCTCCTCTATGGGGCCCCCGGAGCGGTTCAGTAACTGCTGGCTTTAGCAACCAGCTTCTCTTGACTCTTTCCCCCCCCCCGCTTGTTTTTTTAATCTTGCCATAAGAGTGCTGTGATGTGTTGTTTACTTCTTTCTCTAACTTTGATGCTCTTGTGTGGCTTCTCTCCTACCACAGGAATTCCACAAGTCTTTATATGTGGTGAATTTTTGGATGCGGATATAAAAATTAAAAGTTCTCCAGTAAATATTAAACAATGGCTCCCACCAGACTGCATTAAGTACTGCATTCAGTGCTGCTCGTGGATTCCTTTCTAGTGAAAGGTGATATAAATCCTAGAGCCGGTTCTGTGTGCTCAGTAAAATGCTGCTTATTTGTGTAAAATCTCAGGTACTTCAGGAGGTTTTATACTCACTGGTGCCTAGGAACCAAAGGTATTTAGTAAGTAAGGCTTTGAGGGTGGGAGCTGGAGGGGTTTTTCTTTACGCCTAGAGTTATGCTTTCTTAGTCACTTCCTCAGACAAATCACAGGGATTTTAAAAAATTTTCTGGTTATCTCCAGCAAAGATTCAGTTGTTTTGAGATGGGGCTTCTGAGGGGTGAAGAGCATCAACTAAACTCTTTGGGAGATAGATGTGCATTATGTTTTTGCACTATTTTGTACATGTTCCTGGTATTTCTTGAAGATAGCATTAGGACAATTTTTGAAGAGCTCTCCTCTTTCTATAGTATTATCTGCATCCTAATTTCTGAATGAATAATCCATTGTTTAATTCTATACCTGTTACTTTCTCTTTTTTTTTCTTGTACAGCTGCAGACAAACAATACTGACTCTGCCAATAGAGTCCACAGTTGCAGTTGGAAAGACTGATTTCTGTGTAAATTCTGAGGTTGCTGCTTGGTAACTTCCAGTGCTGGCTTTTTTTAAAAAAAAACCCTTTTTAACCATGTAGCCAGAACAGGTTAACTGCACTGCCTGTTAGCTGTTGATTTTGCCACTAACCTTGATTTGAGTGGAGAACCATGCTGTTTGTAAAATGCTGTGTTTATCATCTTAAACTACATGCTTCAACTCTGTTTTCTGGTACCATAGGTTTGTTAGATCCTGCCTCAGAAATTAAAGAAACTTGCATGTACTTTATGCTTTACTTTTTACAACAGGAAGAACCCAGTGTCAGCCTCTAACTTTAGGTGCAGTTCCATGACATTTATGCTATTTAAATACAAAGCTGCTCTAGTTAAATCTTCTAAAATAAGCTTAACTGGGTTGTTGCAAGACTTTTTCCATAAAACCTAAACTTGAAACCACATGGAATGTCCTTTTAACATCTAATGTTCCATGGTAGTTGGTTAGATCACACACATGTAATTTTTTCTATATGAAGGGCAGTAAAAAGCATGAAACAACTGGTTTTAAAAGGTTAAGGTTGGTAAGTATTAGGAATTATCTTATTATGGGTAAGTATAAAAATGCAGAGAATGTTCTGAAGGGATTTAAAGCAATTCAAAATATCTTTCACTTCAGGAACGAAGTGCTTTAAGTTTCCCTGTCAACCCAATTCGGTTAAAAACAGGAAAAAAACCACAAACCCTTGGAAGGGTTAAAATAATCAAAATGGACTGCGTATAGTACAAAACTGGAAAGATACTGCTTTTTTTCATCATTTAGTAGTTAAAATTGCTGCTGTTTAAGTTCAGACAAGACCAGCCTAAACTGCTTATTTACAGAAAACCCTTGTAAATACTAATTATGGTTCAATGTATAAGATTTTTTTTTTAATGGGAAGGTCAACCAAGTTCTTAATTTTCCGCAAATTCAGGATGTTTCTATTTCTTCCCATCCTTCCTCTCTTAAAAGTTTTATTTGATGTCAATGAAGGAGTGAGTGCATTTATCCTAACCTACTCTTCTGCAGAAAGAGAGCAGGCGAAGCGTCTTGGTAATACGAAGGTGAGATACCTATGTCTTCCCACTCCAGTAAAACTACCCCAAATCTTTGGGTAATCTGGAAGAATCATTAAACTAGCTGTCTCAGATCTTTGCTTAGGAAGCTTATACTTGCCTAGCCTGCTCGTCGGTCCCATGCCTGCCATTGTGGAGTTGGAGGAATATCATGGCTGTGTACCTTTGCCCAGCTCCCATTTCCGTGAGAATTGAGGAGGAGGAAGGACAGGGAGAGTGGCAGCTGAATGCCTTGGGGAGACAAAAACCAAGCCTAGATACCGGGAGATCCTGAGTTGTAATGTTGACTGTCACTGGGTTGCTTTGTAGCCTTGAGTGAAGCATTGATTTCAGTTTCTTATCTCAGTCTCTTCCATCAAAAAGGCAAGGAATTAGAATTAAAATTGCTTTAATCTAAATTATTTTTAGAAAATGAGAGGCAAGCTTCTACTTGGCCTTTTCCTTAATATGTCAGGAAATATGCATGTCAAAGCTTTAGTTGCTAATAAAACATAGGGAGTTGGGTACGTAGGCTACTGCAATGTGTTTTGCTGCCAAAAGATAGCTTTGCTGAAAGCTATCTGGGAAGTATGTGGTGTATTAATTTTATCATTTCATGAGGTGTGAACATCTTGGGCACTAACGGTTGATTCCCAAAGGCACTCAAAAAAGCCTCTCTTTAAAAAAGGAGGCTTTGTAAGCTTACAAGGTTTTTTTCTTGCTAAACTTTAATAACTTAGACTGTAAACTCTTCAGACAGCTGTATCTGGTGAGGTGCATTCAGGTAGGTATTTTTGCCCAATTGTCAAAAATGCAAAAGATTCTTGCAGTTCTTTGTTTGAAGCAGTTACTAATATCTTTGGAGCTCAGCACTGGTAGACAAATGTGTTAAGCGTAATATTTGCACTGGTCCTTAGGCAGGTGGGGGAGCTGCACAGTGCTTTCCTGGGAACAGTTCTTGTGCTAATTTTCCTTGTATGACTTCTAGGGAACTGCAAATAGAACTCCTGTGTCCTGGTGTTTCATGAGCTGTGTAGGATGGGGATGTCCATGAACTCAGCAGGAGGAAGGAGCAATGGGTGTCCCAACAGTTCAGCATTTCATTGGCCACGAGGTGGCTGCTTCTTGCTTTGCAGGTCCCGTAGCACAGACCAGGCCACGTGTGTACTTGCAACGCCTTGGTGCAGTAAGGTAGTGTCTGTTTAGGAAGCAGTGCAGGCTAACGGGAGATTACAAGCTTGATTTTTTTTTTTGAAGGCTCCACATGCTGTTTGGAGGGGAATGTTGCTTTGAGTTAGCTCTAGGGTGGACAGAACATCCATTCCTGGCTGAAGTGGTGCTGGAGCATGCCATCTGCATGGTTTCATTTGAAAGAGATTAATTTCCTGTGCTGTGAGACTGTTGCGCTATGTGAACGAAAGCCCGGTATGTGAGGAAGATCTGGTATTTACTTCAAAACCATGCTTCTATTTGAAAATACAAGCTTCTCTTTGAACTAAAATACAAATATAGATGTACTTTACCAATGGGTCTGGTAATTTGTAATGGAATCAGGCACTTGTGACTGTTAGACCATAATTGCCAGTAAAATACTGTGGCTTTTCTTCTGTCTACGTTGTAGGTTGCAAACCCTTAGAAGTTCAAACTGTTCTCTTTGTCCTAGGAAAATATGACTCTAGGTTACTACTGAGATTAAGACCCGGAGTTTAAAAACTAGGCGAAAAAAACCCATCCAGATTCAAAGCAGTTAGAGAAACAGACAAGAAACTGAACAAATAGTTCTGTATTACAGCTCATTTTCTCTGAGATGAAGAAAATAAGCATATTACTAGAACTGGGCTACAGGTCTGTATGATGTGTAGATGATGGGTATTTCATTGGCAGGCCCAGATGATAACACTGCTTCACCAAATCTGGTGTCTTGCTTCAGCAGTGTCTTATGTTTCAGGAGAAGTTGGCCTACTCATGTACAAAACCATCAGTTTTGTCCACAGGGGTGTTGAACTGATTGTGCCTCAAAGCAGAACACTTGATTACTGTAAGCATGAATAACTACAAGGTAGTGGCAGCCATACAGTTACAGTATGTGGCTTGTTCTGAAAAATGTACGTGATCGGAAGTACTTTCTTCTAATTCTGCGTGCACCGGTGAATTTATTTAATCTTTTTTTACAGGCTCTACTGAGTGGGAGATATTTTTTCACAGGACTTTCGATAGTTCCTCCGTCTCTCTCTACTCCTGGAGTGAGGGCAGTGGCAGAGCTGAGTTGGTACAGTACCGCTGTCTTGCTTCCTCTCCTTCTTCCCACATGCATGCAGTATTCAGTATTTTTAAGAAGCTGTTTTACAGTTATCTGTAATTCTCTAGCCAGACTCTTGACGTGCATTGAAGCCTCGCTTCTTTCTTCCTCCTCCCCAACCAAAGAACAATAGAATGGCTATGAAGAGAGATGAGGAAGCTGGCAATTTTTCCATCTATGCACTCCGGGGAGCAGAAGACTCCTAGTAGATTCTGATACTTTCTAGTTTGTTATTGCATGTCTTGCTTGTATCACTTTCCTGCTGTCTTTGAGGAACCCTGGAGTTCTGACAGCCCAGGTTCTTCCTCAACTTCCATATTCAAAACTTTGCCTGGGATCAGGATCTTGGATTATGTTTTCCTCCCTTGTCTTTCATAATTAATACCAGGGCTACGTCTTTTGTGACTATTTTGAACATACGTTTAAGGCAGAGTTGGAATGCATCGCCCACAGAATTTTTCATTCAAATACAGAAGTGATTGACTATGACGAGACACAACTGAAGATCTGCTGGTTTCCATGGAAGTCCCTTGGTTTGTAATAGCTGGAATAGTAGACGGTTCTACAAACAGCTTGTTAAGTGCTTGTGTGGGTGAGTGGGTATGGGGAGCAAGAAACTTGATTGCCTCTGTTATTTGTGCATTAGTACCGTTCTCATGTGAAATTCATTATTACTTACCTTCAAACAGAACTCCCACAGATCTGCTAAACAAAAGTATGTCTTGGTGCTTCTGAGCACCGTTCTTTGAAAACTAAATGTTAGACCATCTCCAGTCCTCTTAAGTTCTCGACAATGTTATTCTGGTAGCTCTGCGATGGCTGCCCTTCAGCAGCAAGTATTGTGGATCTTCCATGCTAGCAGAAAATGCCAGTTTTTTATTCAGAAAAATAGTGATGGAAGGGTGAATGAATTGCAATAATCACAAAATAAAGTGGATTATAGACTCGTAAGTCCCCCACAGTCTATGATTTATAATTCCCCCAAATCCCCTCAAATACTTAAAAATTTCTTGAGCAGAAAGGTAAAGTGCATACAAGCGGGAAAATACTTTTATAATTTCAGACCTGAATTCATACTGAAAGTTTGAATCTAAACAGTTACAATATTTATGGCAACACTAGGTTTGCCAGCAGATCTGCATGTAAGCATGTTGAAGGCTGGCACCAGAAGCAGTCACTCCGACTAGATTGTGCCTTAATGTGATCTTGAAATTACAGGCACACTAAGGAATAGTAATGAGATGCAGTCTGGCAAGCATACTTCCCTTAAAGAGACATTGTCTTGATGCACGGATGTGAAAACAGGAGAGAGATTTTAAATCCTGGCTTTTCACCATGCCATATGGAGCTTTTTCCTCTTCCCCAAATGAAAACAAGGAATCCTTAACAGCACTTGAAGCGAGATCTTGCTGCAGTGGGTGTACAGCCCTGGAAATCGTTGGCTGGATGGTTAAGGTGGAAAGCAACGCTTCCTTCAGCAGGAGTCCTGGGGCGTGTTACAGTGCTCTTATCTGCATCTCCTATGGTATGAGCTGGATTCGTCATTAGTGTTAAGTTCAGTGAATTGAATTCTGTTTGGGGATGTTTCATGCGTGTAATTTGAGCTCACAAATAAGGAATGACAGTGTTTACAAAGATTGTGCAGCAGGCGGCTTAAAAATCATCTAGGAAAGCAATTGTCTTTGGTTTCCTGCAGACGGGCGTCATCTCTGCAAATATCAAGGGAATGGCAAACTGAGGTGAAGAGGAGTAAGGAGAGTATCTTTTTTGTTACCACATATATAGGGATGATAGGTGTGACGAGTGATTTGGATTAAATGTACGCTGCCTTCCTTGCTTGAAGGTGGAAGGGGTGGTCTTTTGTATCTGTTCAAAGCAGGTAGATAGGTAGCATGGACAGTATTTCTGCTGTTTTGTGGACAAGGAGAAATACTTATTTCCTGTACAAAATAGTTTTGAAGAAGTCGCTCTTAATGCTCTTAAATAGGAGAACCAAACACCTCTTCAAGCGTTTTGTTATGTAGGTTGTCGGGGTGGAGAAAACAAGTTCTGAATTTTGACGGTGAAGTTGCATGCAGCGATTTGGCTCTTGTGGTGGCTTGAATAGTAATTTATAGAGAACAGCGAAGGAGCCCGTGCTGGTGCCGCTCCGCAGCACGAAGAACACTGCTTTTTCATTGCACTCTCTGTACTAATGGGCGTGACTGTGGCCTCCCATCTTCTCGTCCTCCTGATGCTGTTGGACCTACCTCGGTGCAAATCTGTAAGAGCACACATTGTGCGCTCGAGGCTTCTTAATCCTTTTTTGCCTTATTTATAGTGCGTGGACCAGATAAGTGATTCTGTGGGAAACTGGCAAGAGAATACAAAAGTGTTTTTTCCAAACTCTTTGAACACCTTTTGTAAGGAACAAGTGAGTGACTGAAATCTTAGTTCCTGCAAATAACTGTTACTGTCCCTGCTATGCATTGCAGAGGTGAGCAGAGTTGTCGGGTGATATATTCAATGAGCGTGGAGCAAAATCTTGTCTACAGTGGAAAATTTTGCATGTTGTTAGTGCCTCTTCTAATATGAAGAGGTTTGGCAATGCTAAACTGTTAAAAGGATGTTCAGACTTCACTGAGCTTTTAAAGTGAAAATATTTTAGATACACAATCAGATGAATCCAATTCTTTAAACCTTTTGGTTTAAAACTGCAGAGCCAGCTTCAGAGTGTCTTTGCTAATAAACAGTCCTCCCTAGCAGAGAAAAATCTCTAAATTATTACTTGGTACGTCACATTGTTGCTGACTTGTTTCCTCTATCGCTTACATAAACCAGCCGGGTAAACAGGCATGGGAAATGGCTGGTAATTCTTCTACATTGCTGGAGGACGATGTTAAGTGCCTGCTGCTGTGAAAAATACTCAGTTCACCTTTTTAAAGAAGATTTTACTCCTTCCCCTGCTTTTTTTGTTACTTTTAAGCATAAAATATAAGTTTTTCTTGTAACTCTGGATGGGGAGGTTTGGAATTACGTCAGAAAATTCATTTTTACTTTGAACGCCCTTTCTCTCCTGTGAGATTGTGCTGGCACTTCTGTATCAAAAGGGTTGGACTGTCGGCAATTACCATGATCCCAGTCTTCATCCGAGCTTTGAATCCAGTGAACTATTGAATAGGCAAATAAAACCGGCTTGTTCAGGAAGATGAAACAAAGTATCTGACTGAACTTCTAATTTCATTAGAGGCAAGATTGAGACAGGTAAACATCAAGAGAAGGAGATGAATCTATTTATGCTCAACCCCTAACATGACTGAATTTGCAGGAAGATCATCTGAGAGCAACCCCCAGCCTTGCTGCAAGGCCCTTTACCTGCAATGCAGTGCTGTGCATCTGCAGCTAGGTGGTGGAGGCAAATCCCTCTTCTCCCTCACTCTTGCACAAAGCTTTGCTGCGTTCGAGGAGAACCAGCCCCTCCGTCTGCCGTTGATGTCCCCCTGCTTCCTGAACAGTGTGGCATCTGATTTTTAATGGCTCTTTCGAAAACTATTGGGCTGTCTTCGGGAATATCTTTATCGATGGGAGGCCGTGCTTCATGCAGGTAGGTTACCCTCTTTAATTTTTTTTTGTCTCATTAATTTGCAGTTCTTCAGGCATTCCTGAGAGGATAAGGACTTTTGGGAGGGTCTCTAGATGCGGATTCACACGAATTCCGTAAAAGATCTAGCATTTTGCCTTAGCATTGCTGTTCCACATTGTTTTCCTTAAGTAAAATATTGCTGTGTAGTTGTATAGAGACCCTGCAAATCCAGTTAATTCTGATGATTAATTAGCACATTGACGGAGCAAAAGTAAAAGGTGATCAGGGTGTTCTTAAGTAGAACAGAGGTGGCTATTAAAAAAAAGTACCCTAGAACACTTGGGTTTTTTAATGTGTAAACCATTAACCATTTTAATAGGTTCTTTATATATTTTTTTCCGCATTTTGCAATGTTGCTGACAGCTGTTTCAGCTGTCATCTTTAAATACCGAGTATGGATTTTTTTGCTGTCTTTAGCAGCCTTTTGTGCCTTTTAGAGCACTGTCTGCGTGAGCAAAGCAGACAGATGAGGGTTGTGGTTTTGTGTATCAGTTTTTCTTTCGGTATTAATACATATTCTGCACTGATTAAGTCTCTTAATATGTATCTGCAGTTGACATGGTCACTTTGGGGGAAGAAGGTGGTGGGGTGTAATAACATCTTGCAGGAAGGCGAAGGAATGAGATGTGTTTTGGAGGTGATTTCATAAAGGAAATAGCACTGTAGAAATGTATGTGACCTGAATACGGCTCACTACCACATTAGTTGGTATAATAGATTATAATATAGAAGTGAAATGCTTTTGGATCCCCAGGACAGACTCGGATGCAGACTACAGGGTGTGTCGTGTACAAGGTTGTCAGCAGCGTGATTCGTCAGCCCCTTCTTAGGAGGGGTGCAGAAAGCTTCCAAGAGAATGGGGTTTAGTGCTTCCAGTAACTTCTTCCTTGATGCATGAAATGACTATTATTGAAAAGCATTGGGACTGCAGAATGGCATGATGTTTCTGTCTGCATCAGTGGTTCTTGAGATGGATTTTCTTTTGAATCCGTTCTAATCCCCTACATCTTGCGCAGTTACAAAAGTGAAAATCTTGAAACAGCATTGGGGAGAATGACTCTCTACTACTCATGCTATGGGTGTGGCTACTGGGCTTAAATTCTCCTTTCTCTCCAGTTCTGTGTTCTGGTTCTCTTTACCCTGTCTATAGGATTTGTTATATATGAGCATCCAGTCTCCCCTTCAGCCATTCTGTCCATGGCCCTTTCTTGCCTTTGCTACCTGCTCTTAATTTGGGGATAGTCTATGACTTTATTTTTAGCTCAGTTGTCCTCAAAGGAATGCAGCAGTTTTAAAGTAGCTTTTTGACCTCCAAGACTTCCCCTTCCCGCCCCCCCGGTTTCCTTCTTCCTATCCCCGACTTGTAATTCTGTGGCTCATGGGGGAAGAAGTCTAAATACTAAATATCTCAGGGCTGGATCAAGCTATGGGGTTGTTAATAAATGTCTCGTTAAGTCTGGCAGCGGTGGAATGGACTGTCTGGCAGTCTTGTTTTATGGTTCGAGACCGCTAATCTGTGTTGCTTATCTGTTCCTGAATCAAAAAATCAGCAGGACTTACTAGCTCTGACAACAGACTGAAAGTAAATGTCGGGTGGTTTGGTTGAGCCTGGGATGGCCTTTGTAGCTCCTCTTTGCTTTAATGAACTTCAGTTGCTGATTGTAAATGGCTACAAGTTTGGTCATGATCAGTTTGTAACGCGCGATTTCTTCCTTTTTATGCTCCATACGTATTTAAGATGGCTGTAGTTTTAATGTGTAGTAATGTATTTAATGTATGAAGTCTCAGCAGAGTGTAGCAGGTAAGTGCTGAACATTCACTCTGCTGTGTAACTACTCAAAATTGAAATATTAAATTTGTCCCATGGATTAAGATTAGTTAGTACAGCCATGATATGATGCACAGGACTCCAACTCATTATAAGCTATTAAAACTGCATCCGAAAGCGCACATGCATTAGCATATCCAGTGGCTGTCTCAGCAGTTACTCCTTTGAGCAGAATGAGTTGAATTTGAAATAGGGTGGTGGAAGGCATCAGTTATATCTGCTGCTTCACTGGAACAATAGTTTCAATACAAGAAACTTCCGCTAAGTCACGCTGACAGGGAAGCTCATTGTAAAGAATGTTATCTCATGCTTGTACGTCATTGCTGTGAAGAAATTTGTTGCCCACCTCTTTGGACAACTCCAGCTTTAAGTACCTCATACTTCTAAGAAAAGAAAGCTTACTGTTGATATCCTGCAGTACTTTGCCATTAAATCAGTGCAAATGGGCTATAGGCATTGTTTTCATTATAAATCTTTGCTTTGTACAAAAGGATATTGAAGATTAAACTTTGTAGACATTTAAGCTTTCCCTGTAATGCTTTGTAAAGTAAATAACTTACCTGGTTTAGTATGATCATTTCATGAGCTGTTTGGCTGTAAGCAGTGTGCTGCCATGAAGGAGGAGTTGGGGCACAGGGGAGATAGCAATATGTTTTAGCTCGGGGAACTCGAACGCAGCTTAAATGTGTGAGAACAATGAGGTGGCCTTTGCCAACATGATCTTCACAAGCAGGGACTTAGAGTAGCACATTTGGTGAAAAGTTAAACACACAAAACTAATTTTTTTTTATTTATGAATGTGGGAGTGAAAAAAAAATACCACCTTGGTGCCCGATTTCAATCCCTCTGCAATCACAAGCTCTCAGAAGGGTTTTACAGAACATCTGCTCCATGTACTCCCACTCTCTGTAGTTCAGACAACTGTAACAAACTTTAGACCTTCAGTGAAGAGACAAACTAGAAACACAGCCTACCACATGAGAACAGGAGCAATCAAGGGCAATATTAGAGATTTTAGAGTTCAAAAGTGTTAGAAGCAAAAGGGTTGTTAAGTGTTCATTTGATCTCGAAGGTGAAAGGGAGAAAGGGCACAAGTTCTAAAACACTGGTTTAATTTTTTTCCAAAGGAGTAAGAATTAATTTATGTTAACCTGTAAAATAACATTCATCAACATTTAAATCTTCAGGTTTTGTATGAGGTAACATCTTAAAATCTAAATTTGCTTTAGAAAAGTCCTGACTGAAAGGCTGAGAAGGGGTTCGAAGAGACCAACATTTTGGTGGGATCACTAAGCTTTTAACTCGCTGTCTTGTCTGGCCTTTTCTTTGTTCCACTATAAAAGGGAATCTAGGGCATTAAGTTGTATTTCTCACTAGTATATGAAAAATTATTTCTACCTACCTTGATACTAGCTTAGGAATAAAAGCATTTAAATGTGAAAATAGTTTTTCTGAAGGCTGAATATCGCATCTCCTCCGTTATCAGCAATCCCTCATGTGAAATGAAAGCTACTGAACTGAAGAGTAACGAGTGTGAGACATGCAGTGTGTTCTCTTTCAGACCCGACACTCAGCATCGGGGCCCTGCTGCTCATTCAGAGAATGATCTTCCAGAGCAAGAGGAAGAAATCCTGGGATCAGATGATGATGAACAAGAGGATCCAAATGATTACTGTAAAGGTGAGAACTTGCCTGTTTAAGGTGCAGGATTTTCAATGTAATCAAGAAATTTCCTTCAATTTCCTATCTACTATAGAGGATGAAAATAGACTCCCTCTTATTTTAAGTGTTTTTTGAAACTGCATGATGACATTTTTCAAGCTAACCTGAAATGGAGAAACTATTTTCTGAGATTCCCTCTGTTACCAGTCAAGATTTGAGTTGGAGAGCTGGTTTTAATGCATGTGTTTAAAGCTGTTAGCTTTTCCTCTATGCCAGAGGGCTTTCAAAATTGGGGAAAGCAAGTAGGCATTCAGTTCCTTTTTGATTTTCGTCAGAAAAAGGACACTTTCCTTCAAATCAGTTTCAAATTCTTCACTGTTTTCTTGTGAAGATCATCTTAGTATCCACGCTTCAGATACCTTTGTCTGCAAATATAGTCTTCCACTGTTTCTCTGAGTAAAAACTAAGTACAGAGCAAATGGAAATATCACGGTACATAATTCAGTTTCAAAAGGGTCGGGCTTTTTTTAACATAGGAAATGCCTTAAAAAAAAGACAGAATGCTGATGATACAAATTCAATTGATCAATTAGTTGGAGCTTGAGTGTGTGCCCCCTCCTCCAAGCGCTTTGTAAGACTACTACTGTGATACTATTTATTGTATATATTGAATAAGGCAGAGGGAGAAGCATGTAACATGCCATGTGTGTATAAAAAATGCAAAGTAGAAATAGCACAGGGAACTTGAATTGCAATGTTTCTTAAACTTCAGTGCTTTACTTCAAAGCATTTACATTACTTTTAGCATGGTACCCAAGAATTTGTGGGATTTTGTTGTAAAGCAAGTGGGAAGAAGAAAGTCATTGTGTGAATTAGCGATTGGTGCAGCTGTTGCTGTTGTAACTGAAATCTTTAAGTGAAGAGAAGGGACTTCTGCTTGAGCTAATGAAGCAATGGATAGCCATTCTGTCTGGTTTGTGAACCAGTCAATCAAGAGACATGAATCTTCCTGGCAAAGCATGCATTTCATGAGTGTTATTTGCTGACCACAATTGAATAGTAAGCACCTGGAATCTAGGGTGTAATTCCAGGTTCTGGCAAAGATTTATGCCTTGGCAATTACAGATTTTTCTCTTCATTCTGTTTTCTGCCAGTTCTCTTGCTTCCCTTGTGTCTTTCTCTGGCCTTTCATGTCTTCGTGTTTCCGTCATGGAGTCTTCCTGCATAGTCAGCAGCTGAGAGATACTAGGGGCACGGGGAGGAGACTTTCCTGTTTTCAGTGGTGATGTTAAATGGCAAAGTGCCTTTCAGTCAGGAAAGCAGTTGCAAGGGTGGTGTTGGGATCTTGGGTGCAGTACTCATTCACATTACAGGGACAGAGCATGCAAAAGCAATGCTGATATTTTACTGTAAGATTCTGTTACTGAACATCATAAGCTGTATTTTCCAAAGGTGGTCAGCGTAGCAGACTTCAGGTGCTTTCACTGACAAAATAATCTTTTGTGATGCTGCAGTGATGACCTACACTGAGAAGGAGGAAAAGTCAGTCATTCTAGTTCAATTATATTAAAAAGCTACTTTTCAATTGACTAGAGGGCTGTTCATAGCTCTTCCTCTAACATAGTGTATATTTGTTCTAGCAAGATCCAATTAGAGAAATATTTGCATTTGTTTATATGACTAAAAATTTAAACACATCAAATAAGTTTGCCTCAAGTTGCGATGCTTGTTCCACATACCTGCCCTTCAGCACTTCTGTGATCTCTTGATATATCAACTTTCCACTGTTTTTCTAGGTGGTTATCACCTTGTGAAAATAGGAGATCTCTTTAATGGACGATACCATGTGATTCGGAAGCTTGGATGGGGCCACTTCTCCACTGTGTGGCTAGCTTGGGATATCCAGTAAGTCCTTCTGTTCTAGCTAGTGTTTCTGGTGGGAATGTACAGCATTGCACAAACATGATCAGAAAGCATCTTTTTACTTTTAGGTAAAAACACAAAACATAGCTGTCCACGTCCTGACACAGAAGTTTCTTTTGATATTGTGCATGCAAGTGTGTGGGAGGGAGTTAACAGGACAAACCGTGTATGTGGAAAAAGTGCTCGTGTTCAGCAGTCTCTGACCTATTATTTCATTTTATGAGAAATGACTAACATGGATGTTTTATAAAAAGAGACCCAAAGACAATCTTCATGAGTGCTTAAACCTTATTTTTCCATGACTCCTTAAATAAGTAGCGCTCTCATATGCAAAAGAATTAGGATAATCCTGAAGAATAAGTTCTTTGTATGAGCATTAACAGTCTCCAATTTACTTACCCTGTGTGTAGAGGGAGGAGATTTGTGGCAATGAAGGTGGTGAAGAGTGCAGAGCACTACACAGAAACAGCACTGGATGAAATCAAATTGCTGAAATCGGTGAGTGCCTGAGAGTGGGGTTCAATTTTTTTAGGGTTTTGTTTTGTTTTTTTAATTCATTTTGGGGAGTTCACAGCAGTCACGTGCTTGATATTTCTGGATCATCTAGCTGCAAAGAATTTGGATAGGAACCTAACAGTAGTACAGTAGATCCGACTTCAAAATATATTCTTGTCTAGTAATTACCTCAAGGAACACAAAATTAATCCTCTTTTTCTCTGCAGGTGCGCAACAGTGATCCAAATGATCCAAGTAAAGAGAGAGTTGTTCAGTTATTAGATGACTTCAAGATTTCAGGAGTTAATGGTTCTCATATCCTTTTGTGGAATAAAGGCAAAGAATTGCATAAAGATGGGAGTTTGCTGGGTAGCTGTCAGGGCTGGTCAGCGATGCCTAGGCATTCCTTTCACTGCCCAAGGAAACCTGCTGTAGAATCATCTGCCTCAGAAGGGCCTGCTAAGCTCAGATCCAGAATGATCATTCAGCCTGACGTAATATGCGTTAAGTCATGGAGACAGCACTGCTTAGTCATGCTTTTAACATGAGAGATGAGGTGGCTGCATCTGATTTGTGAATCAGGACTGAATGGCTTAGTGTCCAAGGCACCTCTGCGGTAAGAGAGCCCGTCTATCTCAACCCCTCAATTTTGCAAGCAGCCTGGTAATAGCCCTGGTCATTAAGTAAAGCGGTACAAACTGTTAAGATCAGTAATTAAAATAGCAAACACATGCAGTCTATAACTTGATAATAAGGTGGTTTTCTAGTTACGGAAGTATCTTACCTTGGACTCGATCAACGTTGTTAGGATGTTGAAAGTGTATTGCTTTGAAAACCCCCTCTAGTTCCGTGAACAGCCTTCTAATAGGCAGTGATTTCTGGCAAGTCCTAATAATGCACCCTTAAGAGTTGAAAGCTGGACTTTCGTGCATGTTTCTGCTTTGCAGTACCTTGGATTTTATTTCAGTGAGAATTACTACGCTGCTTGAGAGAATCAGGCTATAGGTTATAAACGTTCTAACACTTTTAGAAAACAGTAGCCCCATAATGTATCTCCTCTATTAACTTTTTTCTGGTACCTAGCACTGAGTAAATGTTGACTTGATCTTGTGTTTCACATGAGTGAAAGACAGACGTGCGTGCTTTTTGCCAGCGTAGAAAAAAAGCAGCCTAATAAAATCCTAGAAGTTTGGCTTCTAAAGCAAAGGCCCAATGCTGAATATGTCACTAGAGTGACTATAGCTGTTGAGATCTTATAGATGAAAAGCAGATAATGTAAATATTGTTGAAGTCCAGGCTTGTCAAAAGTTTGTTTTGCTTATAAAGAGGCAAGAGAGGGCAGAGAAAGTAACTTAATTGTTCTGAAAATTACTTAGGAAATGGAAATTTTATTCTCTTTTCAGGTAATACTGGTACAGAGAGATCTGGCATCGAGTTTTGCCTGGGGCAAGTTTTTGCCTGTTCCAAAATGTACATTGTTGGCTTGAAGCTGTCTCACTACTAGCAGGAAATGCTAATACACACTTACTTGAGTAACTGGCTTCCACCCAAAGCAGGAGATTGCTACAGCTGCATTAAGACCATTGTCCTAACCAACTCCATCCCTTTGTATTTTAGGTTTTAGATAACAACACTGATGTGTAGGATAGGATGGTGCTGTTAAGGAAGGCAATTTCTCTAAGCTGTGTCAGAAGGATGAGGGTTCTTTAATATAAAACAGTTAACTGGTATGGATTTCTTTTGATCCTTTCCTGGGTATTCAGGGCTCCTTGGGTCAGGATGTCTATCTTTTCTCCTTGACTGAGTTCCAGATATCTGTATGGTGTTTGAAGTTCTAGGGCATCATCTCCTTAAGTGGATCATCAAGTCAAATTATCAGGGGCTTCCGCTCCCATGCGTCAAAAAGATCATCAAACAGGTAAGTTCCAGTTCTGACTGCACTGTTCCCCTCGACCCAGTGAGAACTCTTTTTCACTAATCTTTCTCAGATCCAAGAAAACAAAAGTTAAAAATCAGTGGTGTATCTCTCATGCAACAAAATCATCCTTGGGTTAATATTTCCTTTCTCTACTGCAAAAGCCTTCTTGCTACAGCTATTTTCTGATGCTTTAAACCATGATGGGAGGCCAGCTTTGCTTTTAACCTTTTCTTACCCTGGTTATTCCTCGTAAGTGCAAGTATTTCTTTTTTTAAAACTCTGTCACAGTGAGTACAGTGTTTAATGATGGGAAGAGCAAGAGAAACCTGTTCTTCCTACTGGATGGTTGCCTAAGAAGAAACATCTTTCTACATGTGAGGTGGAGGGGAGGAGGGAAAGCATGATTTTGTTGTGGGGTATTAAGATTAGATTTTCAACTGTGGTAAATGAAGTTATGAGAGTAAAGAGTATTTTAAATTCATAGCTAAAATCTGTATGCAAATCTATATTTTTCTGGAACTGAGTAGTAACCACTGATCACATTAGCTCTAATCTGGAATATTCTCAAACACAGAGGTCCTTCAGTGTCATTGGTCATCCTGGGCAGTTTTGCATTTTCACTTCACTCTCAATTCGCTCATTCTTTGCTTTTTCTAATGGTCTATTTCCTTCTCTCCTGTCTGCAGGTTCTTCAGGGTCTGGATTACTTGCACACAAAATGTCGAATCATTCATACAGATATTAAACCTGAGAACATTCTTCTGTGCGTTAACGACCAGTATATCCGCAGGCTGGCTGCAGAAGCAACAGAGTGGCAGAGATCTGGGGCTCCCCCACCATCTGGCTCTGCAGGTGCTTTTTTCCTGAAAATAGGTGCTATTTCCCCTACACACCCCCAAATCATCACTAGTCTCACAAGGGGAAAACTTCCTAACTGAGTACAGTGGAACAATAATGCAAGTAACCTCTGAAAAGCCAACTGTGAGTTGTGAAGATAGTCATAAGTTGTAAACTCGCAGATGATCAGGAAGGCAGTCGTTTGTATAAGAAAAATGGAGGGAGGATACATGCATGCTGGCACCTGCTTTTAACACAGCTAATCTGGCACTGATAAAAGTGGTAGAGCAGTCAGTCTTGTATAGCACACCCTGCATAAATGCTAATGCACTCAAAATAGCGCTGGAGTGAAAAATGTGGTGAGGTACTCCTCACATTTTCTTCAAAAGTTTATTTCCTTTCATTGCGTGATGCTGGAAATGCACTTCATGAAGGGTCTCAAGATGATTTACCTGTTAGTTTGCAGAAGTCTTAGACTTCTAACATAAACAGCTTCACTGACATGCTAACATGCCTAAAGATCTGAGAGCAAATTTTCTCTTATTCCTAGTTTCTCGTGTTTCTCCTCGGAATATCCATCTGTAGCAGTGCGTAGTTTTCAAGAACTACTGCAGTGTGTATTGGAAGGCTGTGTCAGTCGTAATCTTACAAGACCAGCCTTTAGCTGAGCCCATCATAGCATAGCTTAGCTCAGGGAAGCTCCCTTAACTTTGGTATTTTAATGTTTTGGTTTGCATTTTCTTTTCAGTAAGATGCATAATACATGCAGTAAATGAAGCTGCATGACAGGAAGTTTAAGTCTTTGATATCAGTCAAGCAAATCTACTCTCTGCAATTTTAATTATGCATTTACTCATTTGATGGTTTTCTCATTTTTTTTATTCTTGCTGTACTTTTGTAGAGAAATGAGCCTTCAAAATAACATTTGCTGATGTCTTTAAAATGTTATTACCAAACCACATAGGAAAAAGCTTACCTTAAGATAAGAATGCAGTTGCAGTTCTTGACTATCAACATACTAATTTATTGATCTTCCTTTCCCTTTCAGTGAGCACTGCACCACAGCCAAAACCAGTAAGTGTAATAGCTTTCATGTGTAAGTATCCATCTACTTACAGTATCTCCTGTGTTGTTTCATAATGCAGTCAGCATTAAGGGAAAGCAACCTTATATCAGAAGGAAAAGTGTGATTTGTGTTTGTCATGGACATAGGCATCAGGTTCAATGCTGTCTTGGAGATGTAAGTAGTATTAGCTCATATATCACCAGAACGAGTAGTCTTTTTGGTGGTCTCAGGGTCTGTTGTGAAGGTGACTGTTGTCTGTGGAGTCTGAGATTCCTCATTTGGAGAATGCTGTAGGTTTCTCAAGTCAGGACAGAAGTGCACTGATAAGAGCCATAGACAACTGCTCCAAAAACCTTAATATCTGCTTTTATTTGAGAGAAGAACTGCCTTGAGAGTTTTCATCCCAGACTGTTTCCTCAGCTCTAAAATAAATTAAAACTTGATGCGTTTTAGCTTTATTGAAATATGAAATGCTAAGTCCAATTTCTCTGCTTGCTTCTGTGTAGGCTGACAAAATGTCAAAGAATAAAAAAAAGAAGTTGAAAAAGAAGCAGAAACGGCAGGCCGAGTTGTTAGAGAAGCGAATGCAAGAGATAGAGGAAATGGAGAAGGAAGCAAGCCCTGGGCAGACACAGCCTGAAGAGGAAGAAGAAGCTCAGAGCCCTCTGGAAATGCTCATAAAAGTTAGTCCACCAGAGGAAAATGTCAGCAAAAAGACAGGTATGGACCTAAAGTATTGCTAAAGTAGCACAGTGTTGTCCTTTCACTCATGCTGGTATGAGTAGAGTGAGCACCTTTAGTAGAGGTGGCCGTTGTCATTTAAGCTGTTTGCACTATGTTCTACCCATCTAAAGAGGTTAGGAAATTTCCTGTTACAAATGGAATTAATGAATGATTGTGTTCAGTTATATTTTGCAAACTACCTACTTCTGAGGGCTCCCTGAACAAGCTTCAGCTATTACTTTGTTTAGACATATGGTGCTATCTTCTCCTTTTCCACTCTTCCAGCTGAAGTCGTTGTACAAGAGCAATCTATTCTAATGGAAAGCAGCGTGGAAAAATGTGTAACAGAAATAAATTGCAATGGAGTGATACAAATGACGGACTTCCCAGACTCCGGCAATCAAGGGTCTGTGCGACTTGAGGATGACCTTCATAATGCCAATGACTGTGGCGATCACCCTCACACACAGAAGAAGGAGAACTTCCATAGTTACAATTACAGTCAGCGTAACGGCGACTCGGAGAACAGGCCTCAAGAAGCAATGTCGGACTCATTCGTGCCCTTAGTTTCAGAAGATTCCATGGTGTGTCAGCCCATGTCCAACGAAGAGCGATCCTTCAATGAGCAGGAGATTAACCATTTGCAAGAAAGCATCCGGACAGAGATACCTTCAGAGGATGAGAATGAGAATAATAGCCCATCAGACAACAAAGGTATAAGAGGAACCCTGTGAGAAAGGGCTCCTTTCTCCTTGATGTGGGAGGGTTGTGTTACAACACTTCATCAGAGTATTAATAGAAACCTCCATTTTGTAGGCTGAAGTGATCAGAACCACCTGTCTGAGACTTTTCCTGCCAGGAGTTAGTTAACCTGACAGCCCTACTCTGAGACATTTGCTGTTTGTAGCTTCCAGTTGTAGTTGTACCTTAGTTTTGACTATTGAATGCATAAGTATTCCCGCTTTTAAAAAGTACCTATACATTTATTTTTCAGTCTAGGAACATTCCCTCCTTTGTATCAGGTGTTGCTTATGTGATTTTCATTAATAGTTAGAAATGTAAGTCTACAAATTGTCACTGGCTGTTAAACTATGGGATAAGTACTGTTCAGTGTGTTCTGATAGTTTTGTTGTTAACATGGAGCACAGGTAACTCCTCTCAGTTACTTGAGATAAGTAAATGTTTTCCCAGAACTGGAAATGCAGCCTGACTGAAACAAAGCTTATATAGCGCAGGGGGAAAAGAAACCTCTTTAATGCTTTTGTTTAAATATAATTTGTTTCAGGGGAAAAAAAACCTGTAAGTCTTGTAGGTTTAGGAGAACATAAGACACACAATAGTGTTACAGCAGTTTAAACACGTTCCAGGTGTGTGTGTTTTTAAAACTTGAATCAATTGATAAAACTGTCCTTTTTTGCATCTTTGAGTCAAGGTCAGGTGAAGTATATCTGCTTGGAGAAGGAGGGAGAAACTAACATTTGTACTTCTTTTTAGCAAAAAATTCGGTAGCATTTTCTCGGCAGAGTACTGCTGGGGAGTCACGTGAATGAAAAGCAGCAAGTGAAATTTAAAGATTTTGAAACATGAACTGCATTTAGTTGGATACCCCTGCTAGATTACGAGGTGTACTTTGCTTCTCACAGCTGTCTCCCAAATTGCTTTACAGCTACAGCTGGATGTAATTTAGTGACTTAATATTTTTGCTCTCCACTGTGTCATTGAGGTTTTCCCAATATATACTTTAGCTCTTGTAACTGTCTGTGTTGCAGCAGGGAGTAATGGTTATGTCAAAAAGATGCTATAATATGTGGACTCTCCTTCAAAGATTTAGGAAGACTTAAGGCTTGAGAGGCTTGTTTTGTTTCTGGCAGTGCCCTTATTTAAAAAACCTGTCTAGATACAGACAAACTTTTTAAGGCTGTGCAAAGAGTGCTAGGAGACATTCACTGTTGCGTATGCTTACTTGTCCTGCTTTGTAACACTGGTTGGGTTTTAATGATGGTAGCTCCGTTGTTCGTAGTGCAGACTGCTCATTTTTATACCTAGGCTTTGGGGAGGAAAAAGTTTTGATCCATAAGCAAAACCCTTCCTGGGCAGGGAGAGGGCAATAGGATTTGGATGACAGATGGTGACACTGTCCATGTAGCTTTAATCAGCTGTTGTATGTGTTGCCTCTAGGAAAATCAACTGCTGGGAATTTCCTTCTTAATCCTCTTGAGCCCAAGAATGCAGATAAGCTCAAAGTGAAGATAGCTGACCTAGGAAATGCCTGCTGGGTGGTAAGTTTACAGTCTTTTCACATTGACCGTTTAAACCTGCTAATTCATTCACAGTATGCCAAGATGGAAAAGAATCTGTAAAATAGATTCTATCTTAGACCCACTTGTGAAAGTGGTGACAGTTTGAAACTCTTTTGGGGGGAAAAAAGAGGGGGGAACAGGGACACAAAGAAATGGTCATCTAACACAGGATTTCAGCCTGTGTTCTGGGTGCCTCACTGGTCATTAGATTACTTCTAATAGGCCTGTGAACAGTGTCACATATAACGTGTAGAAATCTGCATATGTGAAACTTCTGAAGGAGTCTGTAGCTCTCCTGGAGAATGAGAAAGCTGCAAACAGTTGCTCTGATGTGTTAGTTCTGTAGTTTATTAGCTTGTCAAACCATTTCAGTGGGATTCATGAGCACATGAAAGAGACTCATAAATAGTTTTATTCTTTGATGGTTGTGCTGTGCTGCTTTTTAAATGTTTGACATTTCGAATAAAAGAATTGTCTATTTTACTTGGCTTCTTAAATGGCAAAATACTTCAGATCATATGGGAGAGATGAGTCTCAAACTGAATTGCACATCAGGCTTGTGGCGTCTGGCAAGGTGTAAAGCAGATAAGCAACACCAATGTCTCTTAACAGTGGTGTTGCTTATCTGCTTTAAGGTAGCTGAATCATGGCCTATCTGTTGTGATCGGATAGGAGAGGGTGCAGCTTTTGAAACAGTCTTCCCTTATTCTGTTTTTGTGGCTTGCTTTCCTCTAAATTGCTGGACTGTTTTACTTAAGGAGGAGTGTCTCACATAGAGCATTTAAACAGTACTGGTAGGAATATAGGGAAATACTTAATGAGGATGTAAAATTCAGATGAAATGTAATGGGAATGAGCTTTGATCTGCTCTAGCCTTCCAGGTTGTTGATTCTCCTCTTTTAAACAGTCTCTAACTGTTCAGTAAAACATTACTTCTATTTAGCACAAGCACTTCACTGAAGACATCCAGACAAGACAGTACCGATCCTTGGAGGTGTTGATAGGATCGGGGTATAACACCCCTGCTGACATCTGGAGCACGGCGTGTATGGTGAGTGGTGTTATCCGGGGGATTTTGAACTGTTTCTGTGGAGCATTCTGGGAAACTCGTGTGTGCTGTGCACTCTGGACTGCTGAGTCACTAGCCAAGCCTGGCAAAAAACCCTCACAGGTGTTCAGCCAACTTCCAGGCTTGCCGAATACCATGTTTCCATACCAAAGTTGTTTCTTTTATTTTTTTTTTTTGGCCACGTGTGGCTTTCCTTTTGAAAGTTAGTTTTGTTGTACAGCATTGTCAGATTTCAAATATGATTGTGCTTTGTGGAAAAATGAGACAATTATGCAATTCTGAAGACAATCTTTTTATATAAAGAGCCTTTCTGCTGCATCCAGCACTGTTTCACAGATGTCTTCAGTATAATTTCATATTTTAATCATGTGCATCCTCTGCACGTTTGGAATCATTTTATAATCTGAGTAATGCTGAGACGAGGCTGAAGCTGTTCCTGTAATAGCTGGCAAATGTGGAATATGGCGATTAAAACAAAAAAATCAGTCTAGTCAGTTACTGCGCGTGCCTCTTTTTGTGTCTATTCTGTGTTTTCTACAAACCAAAGCTTGGGGTTTATATTTTAAGCTTGGAAAACAGTGAGTGAAATCATTTTTGCTGTCTTGGAAAACAAGCTGTGATTTTTGAATGTGGTAAAAGAGAATACAATAGGGTCGTGTTGTATCTGCAGAACGTGTGGCCAAAATTACACAGTGGTTACTCCGAGTGCCTAATTCAATAGTTGGGCAACAGCAGTCCTTAAAGAAAACTAAGAATACAGAAGGTCAGAGGTACTGTTTGAGTAAAAGTGAATACGTGAAGGGTAAATGTGTCATGGAATTTAGGAGTGGTGAGTTGAAATGAATGCAAATGTCTTTCTCATTTAAAATGCGTTTTTGTAGCTACAGACAAATGTTCAGAGATAAGCTGTTTGAAAAAGGTCTTTTTAATATCTGAAATTTGGAGGGAGGGGAGAATCTTTGTAAAAAAAAATCTAGAGTTTGGACATGACATCATTTAGCAAAATGCTGTTGATGTGGAAGAGAGGCTAAGCATGTGAAATGCCTTAATTTTGTACAATTTCACACAAGGGTACTGCATTGTGCTGTGATCCAGAATTCATCATAGAGATGCCCATGATGTTTTTTAATGCAGTTGTTAAAATGTTGCAAAGTAATTGCACGTTGTAAGATGGTAATGGTATATGAGAGTTCTACAGGTTATTCTTTCCACTGCTTTGCCTCTGGCCCACAGAGCTATGCAGAGTCAACCTGCAGCACATCTAACTGTGTGAAGTGTATTAAAGTGATTTAATGTGCTCGTTTCTCTTTGTTTAGGCCTTTGAGTTAGCAACAGGAGACTATCTGTTTGAGCCTCATTCTGGGGAAGATTACTCACGGGATGAAGGTGTGTTTGTCTACGTCTTTTTAAAATGGGACATGAAATACAATGGTTGCTTCTTCAGAATGACCCTTCTCTTATGAGTTAGCAATGCAAAGGCTCCTTGCAAAAAGATTGTTTATCCAAATGAGCACCAACTGTGCTTGAGCCTCTGCAGTAAAGCAATGTGCAGTAAAGTCCATGTTCTTGTTCTGCTGTTTCCCATTCCTCTTACTGCTGGATTGTCTGTCTTGCTTCTCAAACTGATCATGCCTCAAATTGCCCTTACCTTTTTTCCCCTTGCCCCTTGACTTTGTCGTTGCTTAGTGTAATCTGATTTCGGGTGGATCTCAAGGTAATTTTTAAGGGAGATAATGTCTTTGTCCTTACATTCCAGAGAAGGAAACTGGGGCATAGAGATGACTTGTGTGGATGTGTCTCATTGTCTTTTCTTTTGAAAAAATGCAGATCACATTGCATTGATCATAGAACTTCTGGGGAAAATACCTCGCAAGCTCATTTTGGCAGGAAAATATTCCAAGGAGTTTTTCACCAAAAAAGGTAAAAGGAAACAAAGTAAATGTCACTTATCCCCTCATCCCCTGCCCCAAATACACAAGAGTGCGTTGCTGGAAATACCAATTAACAACAGATGCTAGCAAAGATGCCTCTTTAAGTCTTTCCTTTGTTTTATGAAAGGCTTTCTCAGTAAAACTGCAGCTAAATATAAGGCATTCTTGTCTAACTGCTAGAAGTATCCTACATCCTAGTACTTGACATCTTGGTGTAGATCAAATGCAGCAGGTAGAAAAACAGTACTGTAGATAACCTCTTCAGCCTTGATTTGGCTTTATTTAGCTGATCTTTGTCAACTAGAGGTATTGACTCACCTTTGAAGTCTTCTCTAGATAACTTTGTTCCATTTCTAGCATGCCAGTCACCTAAATAGTGCCTTGCATCCTGAGCCATGTTGCTCGGGACACGTTATACCATTATTATAAAGCCCTAAGTACCCCAGAAATGTATTGAGTCTCAAGAAGAAGTCTTTGACCTAGTTTAATACATTTTTTTTAATAAAACAAACCCTTTTTTGTTAGTAGTGTATTGCTTCCCCAAGCACTGCTTGTATATATTGCATGTATTCCAAAGTCAACGGCACAGTGTTTATCTGTCATGTCAACCGGTATAATTGGTGATTTAATGAAGTTAAACAATATTTGCTGATATTGGATCAGAAATAGCAGGAGGGAAAAAAGAAGCCTTCAAGGAAGTGCATTTCTAGAACAGTCTTCAAAAGCAGATAGAAAAGGCGTATTAGTATATAATTTATTTCTTCCTTCAGCATGCCCTACCATTTTATATTCCCTATGCCTGACTATTCAGAACAGTTTCTGAATTCAGTCTGTCTTGTTTAGCTGTTCGGCCTATTTTATTCAGCTGCTCTGTTCCCATGTCTTGCACTTAACCTGTCTGTCTTGGTTTTCAGGTGATCTGAAGCACATCACCAAACTGAAGCCCTGGGGCCTTTTTGAAGTCTTGGTGGAAAAATATGAGTGGTCCCAAGATGAGGCAGCTGCATTCACAGACTTCTTATTACCTATGTTGGAGCTGATCCCAGAGAAACGAGCTACAGCAGCAGAGTGTCTCAGGCACCCCTGGCTTAACTCATAGAGGCTTCAACCCAATGCCACAGCACTACACTCTGGTTTACAGCATAGCGTACATGCACCCAGCTGCCCCTTCCCAGATCCGTTTTTTCCCTTGTTCATTTTCAGTGTGAAGTTCTTCCTTCAAGGCTTCCAAGATTTTAGATAAATCTAACCTGTTCTGCTGAGTTTGCTTGTGTGACTCAATGGGGACTCTCCTCAGCCAGTGGGCATCATCTGTGTTTTGCCTTGATTGGGCTTCGCCAAAGACTAATTGACTAGAATATGAAGTTTTTTTCTGAGTCTCCTCACTGTTAATCACCGTGTGCTACAGATGCGAGCTCACCTGTGCTCAGATATGCTCCCTTAGCTAAATTTCAACTCTCCTTTCTTCATGAGGGGGATGTGAAGATCCGAACGCCACCTTATCTCACTGACTCAGGAGTCACTTTCCCGCTGTTCATCCAGTAGCTAGCAATGGGGCGAGAAGTAACAGATGGCACCAAGGTGGTGGTGGTTCCATGTAGAGCAAAGACCTCCAAATCCTCCATCATTTTCTAGGTGTCTACTGTATTCTTTGCTTTCCAGTTACATAATTTTTCTTTAGTTCTAGCTGCTTAAATCTTTTGAAAAGAGCTATTTAAACCTAGGGTTTAGTATCCTTTATTTCTTCCTCCAAAGTGCCCTGCCCCTTTACTTTTTCCTTCCCTGTGCCCAGATAGTGAGAATAGTTTCTGAACTCGGTGACATTTTCTACTTTAATGCCTGTGACTAAAAGGTGACAAGCAAAATAAGCAAAAGCTGGAACTGACTCAACGCACAATCTTCAGCATGCAGATGGGTGCCCCCTTTGGCTGTAGAGAGGTAGCTTTGTTGCAGGCAACTCTTCTAATGTTTTAGTGAGCTGTAAGTTTTTTGGTTTTTATCCCTTACTGGCACTTTTTTGCCTTGCTTGAGGCGGTTGCTGTATCTGTGAGAGATTGGCTTTCACTGATGCGGCCTACTCTGGCTCTTAATTTCCCAAGAAAAGGGTGGCAGTGTCCGTATCACAGCCGTGGTATAGCCCTTGACTTTCAAAATCAACGCTTGGAGAGGCTCAGTGTGAAGATTTCTTTTCCTTTAACTTGCTTCAGGTGCTGGCCTTCAGAAATAACTTCCCAGGATGGGACTGCCTTTTATTTTCTGGGCCACTAGCGCAAGGAGACCTAGCAGAAGTGGAAGAGAACTGACTTTTCCGTGTAGATACTGGATTAGAAGCTGTTTCTAGAGTTACCCCAAGTAAAAATGTTCTGTGGGGTTTCTATATAAACTTCTCAGAGGGGGTTGGATATAGTGAGTAAAAGGGTTAATTTTAATTAAAAGTTAAATCACTGTGGCATTTGATAGTTTTATGATGGCTTCTTCTAGACTTGCCCATCCTATTACAGATTCAGTGCATCCTACTCTGCTCTAAAGCAAGATTGGGCAGCGTTGAGACTTCAGAGGCACTTCCTTACCCTGGACCAAACAGGCCTTTGGATTCGTGGTGGCTCTCAGAGGATAGAAGTTGCTGCAGGAGCGTGCTGGAGGCCACACAGATGCTATCCGAGACAATTACATTGCCAAAGCTGCCAAGACCACTGTTACGTGTCACTT
Organism: Ciconia boyciana; assembly: GCF_034638445.1. NCBI lineage: Eukaryota > Metazoa > Chordata > Aves > Ciconiiformes > Ciconiidae > Ciconia > Ciconia boyciana. Next base: position 5,262,500 of record NC_132956.1, on the reverse strand, counting down.
CTGTATGTGTGTTTGGAAATTCTGGTTTGTAAGGATCGTTCGTTCATAAACCTTGGTGTCGTTTAATCCACTTGAAAAGAGTTTCTCCAGTCCAGTGCCTGATTTGGCTTATAAATGCAAATCATGCTGCATGTTCTTTTAGGAGTAGATCAGGTTCTCTATGCATATAATCTAAAATTACAGGAAGGTAACATACCAAAAGAGTTCTAAACTGCTGATTTGACTTTTTTCCCTTTCATCTGGAGTTTTCCAGTTGTGTGTCACTTCCATATCTGTTACAGAAGGACTGCAGACAGGACTGGGTTCCAAAATGCCTACTGTCTACATACTGTGAAGATACATTGGCTGGGCAAACAATTTCTGTTGTCTTGAAAGCTCACCCGGTCCTGTGTACTTGAGACTGGCTGATTAAAGAACTCTTCCTAGAAGGGGTCTGCACGCTTCGACTCTGAGAGCTCCTTCCCGTCCTTCCCTTCCCTCTGCCACCCCTGACTGGAGGAGGAGGTTTTTTACCGTGATAGCCAAGGCTAGAGCCAGCTTGTGAGTTGAAGACCTGCAGCTGTCAGGATTCAGTCTTGTACCGTGTGCTCGTTCACTTGGGGTTTGTTAAATTTCCAAATTGCCGTAAAGTGCTCACACTAAAGGATTTGTACTTGCTGTGTCAGTCTAAAACCTGAAGGAAAATACATTTTTATTCTTTCTACTTGGGTGCTTTTGTCTTTTTTTCTTTGTGAAAGCCGTACAATAAACAGATTATTTAATAACTGAGCCCTCTTCCTCATGTTCCCTCTGTAAGTCTGGTCTTTCTGAGCTAGTGGCCCATTGATGGACTTTTCTTTGCTAGTGAGCTCTTAGTTTTGCTTTCCAGAATGAGACGCAGGGAGATGGTGTAGGTGAAGATTTTTGTTGCTGGTATTGTGATCCATTTTAAAAGGGGGGGGAGAGTAGTCAATAGCAGGACAACTCTGCTGGAATTTTTCCAGTCCAAAAATATGTTTTTCTCCAAGTCTGTCATCTCTCTGCTGTCTTCCCTAGCAAAGAGTCTTAACAAAACCTTCCCAAATACTTTTTAGAGGGAAGCATAAAACTGGAAGGTGCTTGTTAGAACTGAATTGAATTGACTGCTGCACGAACCAACAAATGGCAGCAAGTAGAAATGAAAAATCATAATACAGGCTAATTGTGGGTTCTGACCAGGTTAAGAGCTGGACGGGATGATGTGCTGCTTTGTCTTCTGCAGAAACAGACTGTGCCGAAGGCTACCACAGGTGGGTGTTGGATGTGATGAGAAATGATAGCGGCTAAATCGGATTAATCGACGGGTTACGGTGGTGCAGTGAGTCGATGCTGACTGGCACCATCTGCTGCAGCTTGCAGGTACTGTTACAGGCCTGCTGCAGCCAGCAGACTCTTTGGGGGTTCCCCCCCCCCTCCCCCCGAAAAGTGCCCTTTTTAAAACGTTGTGTTTGGTTATTGCCACCCAGAGTGGGAAGTTGATTCACGGCTTTGCTAGGCTTGGCTGTGTTGTGGTATTTTTCAAGTACAAGGGCAACGTGGGACATGGCAGAGGACTTCTAAGGAGGCTAGCACAAAATCCAAAATGTTAACTTTTTTTTTTTTATTCAGAAGTAATCTCCTTGAAAGAAGGTGTACAAACCCCAAGAAGCAGCAAATTGCCATCCCTCCCCTTTTCCCCAGGTTTGCTGATGCACTCAAAACCCGTGTCCAGTTTGGGCTCTTCCCATCAAATAAACTCCATGAGAGCTGTGAGCTGATAGCGGCCCCTTAGGTGAAAAGAACAGTTGTAGAAAATCCGCAGAAGTTGGTAAGTTTTTAAAGCTCCTGGAAAAGTCATTTTAAAGAAAAGGGCTGTGTCTCGAAGCTGAGGGAGGAAGGGTTCTAGGTGTCCCTGTGAAGAGAAGGAAAAGGTTAGCTGTTGCCAAATGGAGTATGACTTCAAATTTTAAGCTTTTTTTGGTTCTTTTTGGTCACTTGGCAAAGATTTCTGTTCTGGTTTCAGGAGGCAAAGCAAAAACTACTTCACATTTAACCACAAATAAAACCACTGTGACTATAGCACCAAAATCCGTACAGTTGTCAATCCTTTCGTAATCCTCAAAATACAACAGCAGCATTACGTGTGCTTGGAAGAAACATTAAAAATCACTGTCGGCATCACTTACATGGTGATCGGCTCTGTCAGTTGTTGCCCTCTTCTGTAAAACAAAAAGATAATTACTGTGTTAATGGGGTATAGGAATAACAACAAAGGTGCAGGTGTGTTTTCACCTGTAGTGTGATGACCGCGACAGCTCTGCTTCTCCCACTGGAGGAAGCCACCATCCTCCCAAATAACAGCAATCCCCTGCAGAGCTCAGCCCCAGCTGCCTTTACCTTTATTTTCCACTTTAAAATCAGATGGGAGGAGGTTGTCCTGCCGGTTCCCCAACACAAAGGCCAGGAAGGAGAGTATGAGAGCATCGAGGATGCCGATGATGCAGAGGATGTACGCCCAGCGCACGGTGCAGGCGCCCAGCGTGTACTTGTCCGTCTTGTCCCCGCACATGCGCTTCACCTCGCTCGAGTCCCAGCCGTCGGGGTAGATCAGGCAGCCGATCATCAGCCCGGTAGCTGCGGGGAGAGGGAGATGTTACAGCGGCTGCGAGCTACCTGCTGAGCCGATACTGCAGGTGGAGGAGCCAGCAAGGCTGCGTCCAGCCACGACCGCGATACTACAAAGAGATAAAATACTATGGACCAGCTAACGAGTCTTAAAGGTTCCCCGTGCCCTGCAGTTGCCCATCGCAGGTGGGTTCTGCTTTGTTCACGCTGTTGCAGCCAGGGAGGAGCAGGATATGGCACGCTGCCTTCCCATGAGCTCTGGGCACTCTGCTCCCCATCAAGGACATGCTGCGGCAGCATCTCCCATCACTGTGTTGCCCAGGCAACATCTCTCATCTCCTGCCTCCGCACTATCCCTGTCTGCGTCACTCCAAAGAAATATTTTCTCCCAACAAAACTGGGATGGATTTAGTCTGTGCAAGGCGGAGAACCTTGTTATTGCCCCATGCGTAGCTGGATTTCAGCTTATGCTTTGCTGAGGTAGCGCTGCTCTCAGCAGCAGCTTTGCAGGCAGATTAATTCTGCTTGTTCAGCTGCGGTGGTTCCAGCCCGGCCGTGAGCCACCGGCTCCTCCTGCGGCTGCTCTCATCGCCTGACCCCGGCACACACAACCTCGATGGCTGCTCCAGCCCGGCCACGGGGCCCTTGGCACATCGCCCTTGCAGCTTTGCCATGGGAGTTGCAACAAACCCAGCGCGAGCTGCTGAAGGGCCGTCTTCTGCCAAGCAGCTCGTGTCCCAAAAGCTCAGAAGTGCTTTTTTTTTTTCCCCCACGTGCTCAGAGAAATGGTTGTTGTATTTGCTGGACAAGAGTGACTGGGTTCGGTAGGGAGAAGAGCCAAGCTCATATGCAAGGCTTTGGGATGTGATTAACAGAGGCTCTTTGCCTCCTCCACTGTTATCTTGGTGCAGAGCATGGCAGTAACTGGTCCTTTGTATCTTTTCGTGCAGGTGTGAGGACCTCCCAGGCTCCTCTCATGCCAGAAACAACTCCATGGTGGGAGCTCTGGATGAGCGGCCGTTTGTCCCTGCCCTTCGTGGACATCTGCAGCCTCCCGCAACAGTGAAATGCTCCCTGCCCCGTACCGGTGCCTTTTCTCTGTCACTGGGTGCTCGGTAAACCAGAAAACCCTTTTGGGATGGTTGCCTCACCCTTTGCCAATGGTTTTGTTGGTTTTTCCCCCCCGCCCCCGCCCTTGGTTTGGGGACAGGAGAGTGGCAAGGCCAGTGAGCAGCTTCCTAAGTCTGCAGAGAGCATTTCTCTTCATTGAGAAGCATCTGGTTTCTTCTGTATTTAATTACTCTTCCCTGTAGCTAACAGAGAGGAGGGGCACGGAGAAACGGGGGAAGCTGGAAAGAAATCACTTCTCCTGTGAAAATGCACCCTGGTGCAGAGTGAAGGCCAGAAAAGGGATCTGCTCGTCACCTGCCCCCTTTTTAAAATAACTCCCAGAAATGCAGCAGCACCTGCATTGCCCGGTGCAGCTGGAAAGCTCCCGAGAGCCCATCTGGTGCAGAGAAACGGGGCTGTCAGGGATGATTCCGGCTCATCCCTGTGGCCAGAGCTGCCTGCGCTGGGTTTCTCTCCCCCATCCAGCACAAAAACACATGTAAAAGTCACAAATATGACAGCAAAGCCTTTCCCTGCTCCAGCTCCCTGGGAGGCTGAGCTGCCCCAAGCCTCTTATCTAAATCTTTGCTTGAGCTTGTTTCTTTAGCCGGGAACTGGAGCAAGCCCGATGCTACGGCCATCCTCCTGCAGGGCTTCGGCCGGGGTGTCCAGGGACGGCAGGGGCTGCAGCCGGTCCCGGCATGAATGATTCAGGAGCGGCAAAGGGCTGGGTTGGGTTTCAGCTGAGGCTTCCAAGGCAGGAGCTGGGTTACCGGGTGTCTTGCTGCATTGGGGGAGGGATGGGGAAGGCTGGAGATCACAGGGATAAGCGGAAGGATGTGAGGATGAGCAGAAAAGTAGGAAAACGTGGGTGGTGATATCAAATCCTATGGTTAGTCCCCTCTTCCTGTTCCACCTCCCCAGTATGTCGTCCCCTGAGCTCAGGGAGTTACCGGTTGCTGCAGGGGGTATCATAGGCACCAAATAACCCAGCAAACGTTATCACCGTATCCCTCATTAATTCCCGCAGGATCCCTAACACAGCAGGCATCCCCGTGCCCTGGCCCTGCGGCGTTCGGTGCTCTTGGACTGATGCTCTGAAGCCGCGACCCTGCTGCACCGTGAGGCAGAGCAGGAGCGACGGCGTTGGGTGATGGCTGGAGGAAAGCTCCCCCAGGTAAGCAGGGATGGGCTGTGGCTGGGACATCGGTGCTGTGTGGTTTTGCAGCAGCAGCAGCAGCAGCAGCGCACGGGGGGGGAGCATCGCCCACGCGCAGCGAGTTTGCTGGGTCTCAGCTGCTCTGACAGGCTTTACTTACTGAGAATTCCTCACTGGTAACCAGTGAGAGGGAGCAAATGGGGCACGGAGGTTATGCCGGTGTCCCTTTCCTGGCCAGCCCCCCCGGAGCAGAGTCGAGGTGGGGGCAGAGAGGCAAAAGCAGCTCTGCCTGGACCATTGGCAGCCCCCGGCCCCCCGGTCATCGCCCCTGGCCCCACTCACCTGCCGCCAGCTGCATCCAGGCACAGACTTTATAGACGGTGGCTGCGTTGCAGAAGAAGAAGAGGCTGAAGCAGAGGATGGAGCCGATGATGAGGAAGGTGGAGATGCCTACGAAGAACATGGCGGTTTTGAAGGCGCTGGAGGGGATGGTGCCGAAGTCGAGGGGGCTGCCCTTGCAGATGAGCTCACCGGTGAGCGCGTTGCCGATGCAGTAGGAGAAGAGGCCGAAGTAGCCGGCCTGCGGCGTGTCGATGCTGTCGCCGATCCAGTAGGGCTGGATGAAGGTCACCACCATCAGGATGGAGAAGCAGAGGGTGAAGAGGGCCCAGAGGACCCCCATGGCCCGCGCGTTCCTCACGTAGTTGGTGTGGTAGATCCGTGCCGCCTCCTGCGCCGGCAGCAGCTTGGGCATGGCCGGGCCACCGCCACCGCCACCGCTCCCCGGGGCGCCCGCCGCGGTCCCGCCCCGCCCCGGCGGAGAACGGCGGCGGCGGCGGCGGCGGGAGGCTCCGGCGGCGGCGGGCGCTGCGGCTGGACCGCCCCGGGGGGCGGTGGCGCGACCCCCCCCCTCCGAGAAGCCGGGGAGGACCCGGGAGGAGCCGGCACGACCCTCCCGCCCCGAGCCGAGGTGGGCTCGGGAGGAGCCGGGCGGAGCGGCTCGGGATGCGGCCCCGGGATGGGCCCTTAAGGTGAGCCCCCGGGATGTGCCCTGCACCCCCGGGGTGCGCCCCGAGGGTGTGCCCTGTGTCCCCGGGCTGTGCCCCTGGGATGAGCCCCCTACCCCCGCGATGCACCCTGTGTCCCCGGGCTGTGCCCCTGGGATGAGCCCTGTGTCCCCGGGCTGTGCCCCCGGGATGAGCCCTGTGCCCCAATGTGTGCCCCCGGGATGAGCCCTGTGCCCCCGTGATGCACCCCCGGGATGTGCCCTGTGCCCCAAGGATGCACCCCTGAGATGTGCCCCTGGGATGAGCCCCCTACCCCCGCGATGCACCCTGTGTCCCCGGGCTGTGCCCCTGGGATGAGCCCTGTGTCCCCGGGCTGTGCCCCCGGGATGAGCCCTGTGCCCCCGGGATGCACCCCCGGGATGTGCCCTGTGCCCCAAGGATGCACCCCTGAGATGTGCCCCTGGGATGAGCCCCGTACCCCAAGGATGCACCCTGTGTCCCCAGGATATGCCCTTGGGATGAGCCCTGTGCCCCAAGGATGCACCCCCGGGATGTGTCCCTCGTGTGTGCCCCGTACCCCTGCGATGCTCCCTTGGGATGAGCCCTGAGCCTCCATCGTGTGCCCTAGGATGCACCCTGGGATGCGCCCAGTGCCTGTGGGATGAGCCCCATGTCCCCAGCGCTCACCCTGGGATGCACCCCGGGCTGTGCTCCAGGATGCACCCCGTGCCCTGTGTGCACCCTGGGACGCGCTTTGTGCATCACTCTGTGCCCTGGGACGTGCTCTGTGCCACGCTGTGTGCCCCGGGATGGGCCGTGCACCCCCACGATGTGTGTCAGGATGGGCGCCTGCCCCAGGATGCCTGTTGGGATGCTCCCCGGGATGTGTCTTGCCCCCCAGCGATGTGCCAGGGGCTGTACCGTGACCCCCAGGATCCACCCGGGCTGTGCTGTGCACCCCAAGATGTGTCCCAAATGCTGTGTCCCCTTGGCTGCTCCCCTCTGCCCTCCCAGCTGGTGTCACCAGGGTCTTCCCCCACTGGAGGGGGGTGCATGGGGTGCTGCATCATTGGGGTGAGGGGCTGCTGGCCCCTAGACACCCCCCCATCAGCTCCAGGGCTGGCTGGGGCTGCAGGCAGGGAGGGGACCATCCCCACAGTCCCGCTGCAGAAAGGGAAAGGGCTCATCCTGCTGCCGGGACACCCCGAGGCATCAGCCAGCACCTGGGGCAGGGCCAGGTCTCTGCCTGGCCCCCGCGTCCGGCTGCCAGAGCAGCGTGGGCAGCCCCAGAGCCTGGCCCAACGGGCTATGGGCACTTGTGGCCACCTTGGGACCTTTCTCCAGGCGCCACATCTGCCCTGCATCCCGAGGGACCGCAGAGGCTCACCCCCTGCCGTGGGGTCCAGATGCCACGTGCCAGCGTGACAGCCACGCCGCAGCCAGCGCCAGCCCCCGCGTCACCCCTGCGGCCGCCGAAGGCCAGGGCTGCCTGGGTGTTAATCATTGCCGAGAGCAGCCAGGCCAACGTGGGTACAAAAAGCTGTGCCATTCCCAGGGCTGTTTTCCTTTCATCAGCTGCATCCCCCAAGCACTGAAACACTGAGAGCAAATATCTGGCAGGGCAGGGTGTGGTGGTGGCCTGCGGGATGGGGACACGGGTGAGCTCCAGAGCATGGAGCGAGGCCGGTGAGATGCTAGCAGGGGGGTGGGCTTGCTCTTGCCATACTTTGGGCTTTCTTGAGCAGGTTTCTTGGCGTCTGTGATCATAACGTCCGAGCGATGGAGGATCTGGGGGTGGGCGCTTTCCCACGGAGTGGAACTCCTGCCATGGCACCGGCTCTCGCTTTGCCCATCAGCAGCGCCCAGCAAGGAGGGCGTCTTGGAGAACCCCAGCTCCGTGGCTCCCTGCAGCCAGGGTGAAGGAGAGGAGGAAAGACTGGAAATCCCTGCCAGGGAAGCGCAGGAGTGCTGTTACTTTGCTTTCACTTCGGCCAAAGGAGCTGCCAAAGGGCAGGTTGGCATCGCTGGTGTGGGACGGTCACCTGGGGACAGGGAGAGACGTCCCCATCGTGGCACCACCTGGCAGCATGGGCATCGCTGTTTTCCCGCCCCGGGCAAGGCGTCACGGCACTGCCCCAACGCCACGAGTTGGGGTGTGATAGGAGCAGCCACGTCAGCTGATGGAGACGCCTGCTATAAAGCACCCACCGGCCCCGTGGCAGAGGCACGAGCGAGCCCACCATGGCCAGCACTCTGCCCCCCTGCCTGCTCCTGGCCCTGCTGCTCCTGGCCCCGGCCCTGTCTGCACGGCACAAGCGAGGGCTCATCTTCAACTTGGTAAGAGGGACACTAACCCCGTCCTTGCCACAGCCGGGGGATGCCCCGAGTGCTGCAATGGGGCACGTGGCGTATTGGGGGGTTGGAGGGGTCCGTGGTGCTTTGGTCTCTGGCAGCAGCTACGTGGGGGAGCCCAGGGGTGACGGCTGCAGCCTCCGAGAGCAAAACTTATCATGGCTGGGGAAACTGAGGCAGGTGGGGACGGCGTGCTGGGTTTTCTGGGGTTGTAAAGGATCTCAGAGCCTGAGAAAGCAGCTGTGTAAAGGGACAGGGAAGCCTGAAAATGGATGGGACTGAAGCTCTCAGCTGCCTGTGCTGGCCAGGACCCCCTCCCTGGGGGGCTCACAGGGAATGGGGACGGGGGACACTTTCCATGCGGTGTCTCAGCCCTATTCCCGTGAGCCCAGCAGAAAACAGCACTTCAGCAGGTGGTATTTTGGGCCAGGCTGAGGAAATCCTGCAGGGTGGAAGGCTCGGGCGTGCTGGCAGCGGTGCAGAGCTGGTGTCCGACACCCACCCAAACCCCCTGGTCCCATGGCTGGGGGGGATTAAGGGGAGACAGAGAGGGACCTGGTGCTCACGCCCTGCCTTGCGGCGCAGGACACCGGGGAGCTGTGCCTGCAGAGCACCCAGTGCAAGAGCGGCTGCTGCCACCGGGGCAGCGGCCTGAGCCTGGCCCGATGTACACCGAAGGCGGCCGAGTTCCAGGAGTGCTCCCCAAAGGTATGAGCTCCCCTGCTCCCAGGGGTGGCCGGGGACGGGGGCACGTCCCCCGCGCTGCACTGTGCCTTGGTTCCCCACAGAGCATCTATGGGGTCTACTACAAATGTCCCTGCGAGAGCGGCTTGACCTGCGATGCTAATAAGACCATCGTGGGCTCCATCGCCAACAGCAACTTCGGCACCTGCAAGGACCCCCAGCGCTCCAACAGGTTGTGATGAAAGAAGAGACCCCCGGTGCCCCCCATGCTGCCCCTGCCACCCTGCCTTTCCCCCTCCCCTGGGGTGCCCGGACCTGCCCACGCTGCCCCGGCTGGGGGGAGCAGTTCAAGTAAAGAGCATCTTCGGCCGAGCTGCAAGCCAGCTTTTTCACTCGATGCGTCCCTCCGGCCCAGGACGGGGACAGCAGGGCCAGAAGGTCCCAGAAAAAGCCGCAGGAACGTGATGGCTTTACCTATACATGCGTGCACATCGTATGCAATTGTATAATAATCTGGGCCGGGTTAGCAGCGAGCCATGGGGTGAGCTCTGCTCGGGGGGAGCATTAGCAAAGGGGGTGCAGGGGAGGGGAAGATGCAGCAGCCCCAGGATCCGTGGGAGCTGCTCGGGTTGTGCCGGACTCAGTTTATTTGCCACTGTGGCTGCTCTGGTTGGAAACGTCCCCTAGAAAAGGTTTGTTGCCGGAGAAGGTGGAATCGAAGCTGGGGGTGCTTGGGGGTCGTGCCCGCCTCTGCCGTGCCGCACTGCGGGCTCTGGATGACCCCGCATGCCGGGAGCTGCACCTCCTCCTCGGGGTGGTCCGCCGGGTGGGAGTCCTCCCCGAAAAGGACCTTGTACGGGCAGTGGATGTACGCGCCACGGGGGCCCCTCGTGCAGCACCTCCACCAGCATCTTGCAGAGCGGCTTCTCCGGCTGCGAAATGTGCAGGAGCTTTGGGAATTTGGGATGGAGCTGGGGCGAGGTGATGGTGGGAGCAGCCCCGGCTGGCAGCGAGGTGGCAAATCCCCTTAACTCTGCCCCCGGCTGAGCTGTGCCCTGGGCGGGGTGGGCTGTGGAGGGGCAATGCCCAGCTCAGAGCCAGCGGTTTGGGCATGGGGAGGGGATGCAGATGTGCTGGGGGGCGGTGAGGAAGAAGAGGCACCCGCCTGGCAGAGCTGGGGGGGGCAGCAGGAAGCGAGGGGATCACCAGAGCGGGGGGTTCTTGGCTTCTCCGGTGCTGTCTTCACCCCACGTGTTTCTGTCCCTGGGGGCAGAGCGAGCACCAGGCACCCACAGCGCTGCTCCCCATCGCCCCGAGGGGCCGGGCACCCCACGGCGGCTCTGCACTGGGTGGGGGGGCCGGGGGCCGTACCAGGCAGCTGAGGATGTCCTGCAGGAAACTTTCTTTCCCGGACAAGGGTGACCAGCAGCTTGAGGATCTGCACCTGCAGAAACACCAGGGATGTGGCTGGGCGGGTGGCACGGCCGGGGGGGGGGACACAATGGGGATAGCGTGGGGGCAGGGCAGGGGATGCTCCAGGGACTCGCTGGCCCCCGCAAGCCTGGCTCGGCAGAGCTGCAAGAGGGGGAAATGGTGGGTGACAAAAGCCTTGAGGGTCTTGGTCTCGTTGGCATGGTGGTCCCGGTGGGAGGCCACCAGGTCGATGTCCTCATGGGTGCAGGATGAGGCCTGGAGGGAGATGGGGACGGCGATGGGGACAGCAGCCCCTCTCCTGCAGCAGACAGGCACCCCCGGGCAGAGCGAGGGGGCATGGGGCAGGGGACATGGGACATGGGGTCTCTCCCTGGCCTCACCGTCTGTGTGGGGTCCTCAGCCCCGCACACCATTCCACACCAGTGGGGAGCACCCCGAAGAGGCTGGCATCACCCAGGCAACATACTGGGGATACTGGGAGCCCTGCCTGCCTGGGGCCAGCCTCGCCCAGGGCTTTGCATCCTTGGCACGGGCGGGATGCAGCCCACGCCTGGGCTCCGGCCGTGCGGGAGCAGCAGAGGGCAGCTGCAGCATGCCCCCAGCCTGGGACCCCCCGGCCCTGGGACCCCCCCCAGCCTAGCAGGGACCCCCCAACCCCAGAGGCAGCTCAGCCTTGGGGGGGCTCTGAAATGCACCCAGCCCCACAGCCCTGGCACCCCTTGAGTTCCACTTTGGGGGTCACCCCCTCTCTGGAGGGGGGGGGCAGTGGGGGGAGACCCAGCCTGGGCCAGCCCCTGGTGTGTATGATGGGGATTTTGGGGTGTCCCCGTTTTTGGGGTGTCCCCATGTTGGCAGGAGGAGGGTGGGGACACTGGAGAGGTTGGAAGGGGGTGGCTGTGCTGGGGGGGGACATACACATGAACAGCCCCCCCCCTCCCCATCTCGGCCCTATATTTACTGGTGAAGCGGCGGCTTTATTTTGGCAGCTCTTGGCTGGTAAATATTGGCTTAAACCGAAAACCAGACGCCTGACTCACGGCGTCTTAACAAACACAGGAAGGGGCCCCCGGTGCGTGTGGGGTGCTGCCAGCCCCAGGGACGGGGGGGGCCCTACACCAGGGTGGGGGCACCCTGGGCTGGGAGGGGGGGTATGAGCAGGGCATCCTTGTGTGGGCAGATTTTGCTGCAGTGAGGTCCCCGGGGGGGTGGGACCTTACTTCACCCTGGGCGACGGAGGGGTGCAAGCATTGGGGTGCCCCTTCCTCTCACCCTGCTTTGCACAGGGTCCCCCCCCCTTGGTTAAAAAGCGAGGAGGAGGAGTATGAGGCTGAAGAGGTGTTGCGGGGGAGGGACACGACCCCGAGCCCCCCCAGTCTCACCCCGTCACCACGGTTGCACCCCACTCTGCATGGCAGCAGGTCAATCCCATCCCTGGCTGCTGGGGTGATCCCGGTGTCCCCCCCTGCACCCTGTTCGGAGCTGGGGGGGGGGACATGGGGGCATGCACCCCCCCAGAGCCCTTGCCTCGCCCTAGGGGGACGGAGGGGTGCAAGCACTGGGGTGCCCCTTCCTCCCACCCTGCCTTGCGCAGGGCCCGCCTCTTGCTCAAAAACCAACGAGGAGTACGAGGCCGAAGAGGTGTCGGGGAGTGGGGCACCCCAAGCCACCCCCCCCCAGTCTCACCCCATCACCAGGCTTGCACCCCACTTTGCACCCCTATCCCCGCCTGCTCACCCGTGGGGTGCCCCCAGTGCCCCCCCTTACTCCGGGGGGGGCTGGAAGGGTCCCCCCCGCCGCCCCCCCCCGCCGGGGCTGTTTTTACCGGGAGGGTACAGGATGTTCTCGCCCAGCCGCCCTCCCTCTCCCCAGCCTCCCTCCTCCCTCTCTCTTCCCCCCCCTTTCCGCCAGCCCTCGGCCTTCACCTCTTCTCCTCCGCGCTGCTTTAACCCTTTTTTTTGCAAAACACTGCCTTTTCCTCTTCTTCTTCATTTCTTTTTAATTTCTTGCAGAGATGCGGTGAAGCTCCTTCTCCGCCCATCCCGGGGTGTCCCTGCACCCCCGATTCACCGCGCTCCCCACCCCGTACTGTCACGAGCTCTGGCTGCAGAGGGGTCTCCAGTGGGGTGCCCACCCCATGCCCGTCCTTGCAGACACCCCCAGCAAAGAAGCAAAGACACCCCCCCCTGCAAACAGGGAGCACCCTCCCAACCCTGCCAAAAACCCCAAGAAAAAGGGGGTCGGGGGGGGGGGGTGTTGCTCCTGCAGCCTTCGCTCCGTGGGCAGGGGGGCTGCCAACCCCAGGGGGGGTAAATGCTCCTTGGGGGGCTGAGCTGCCCCCAGCCCCACAGAGGAGCCCGGGCAGGCGGCAGCCCCATAGCACCCAGCTTGGGGCAGTGATTTTAGGGGGGGCAGACCCCAGGCACAGCCCGATTCCCCCTCGCCCCCAGTTTGCTGCAGACTGGTGCCATGTAGGGGCCTGATCCTGCAGCAGGCTCAGGGGGTCTCATGGGTTTTGGGTTGGAGGGTGCCGGGGATTCCTGTGCTTCGTGGGAGGCTTGTGCTGCGGGAACGCGCCCGAGGGGCTGCCCCGAGGCGTCTGGGGGTGCACAGAGGCATTTGGGGGTGCCCCAGAGGTGCTTGGGCATGCCCAGAGGTATCTAGGGCTGCCTGCTTGCTTTTGGGGCTGTGTTTTGTTTTTCTCCCCCTCTGGATGACTTTTCCCCCCTGGTTTCGGTCGGGGCATCGCAGAGCGGTGGCCGGTGCAGCCGGGGGGGTGGTGGCCCCTCTCGGGGTGTCCCTCGGCCAAGGTGGCTTTTGGCTGGAGGTGGCCGCCACGTTTGCAAGGCAGGAGCCACCGGGATGGAGCAGGTCCCTGCGGGGTGTGGGACACCCCAGCCAGCACTGAGGGCTGGAGGAACCCCAAATCCCCGGGGAGATGCCCCAGTCTGCCCCCACCGCCCCGTGCCGACGTGGGACACCTCAACCTGCACCTGCAGCAGCAAAGCTCCCACGGCAGGTCCAAGCCGTGGGGCACAACGGGGTGCAGACCCCCCGTGCGCCCAACTGCAGCCCCCAGGGACGCGGGGGCCTGATCCTGTGATGCCCCGATGGGTTTTCCTAAATCTGGGCCGGGTTTGCACCGTCCTGGGGAGATGGTTTAGGGATGGAGCTGGCGAGAAGCCGTCCTTCAAGCTCTCGCTGGAGGAAAAGCAACCTTTCTAGCAACAACAAAAAAAGTAAAAAAAAAAAATTCATGAAAAGCTCTGGTTTGCCTCTTCTTGCCAAAGCCAATTGTTGAAGATTTTTCCCGGCCTCTCCGGCTTTGCCTTCGCATGTGACGGAGGGAACAATGTCAGACGCTCTCCTGTTTTTCCGCTCTGATGTTTTTCCCTGGGGCTGGATGAGGGGAAGGACCCGGTGGGAGAGCAGGGACGGGCTCCAGGCAAACCGCAGCCCCAGGGGCCCCGAAACCTGGTGTGGGGGTCCCTGTCCCTCCCCCTCCATCCTCGGGCTTGGCTTTGGGGCTGGGAGCATGGCCAGGATGCTCCCCTAGCCCAGAGCAGCCAGGAAAGCACCCCAGGGCTGAGGACTGCCCAGCTCGGGGCAGTAGTGGAGGCTGTGAGTAGGATGGGGGGACGCAGCGGTGGCCCTGGGGGACATCCAGGCACCCCACGCACCTCCATGAACCCCTCCTGATGCTTTCCAGCGGGGCGCAAGTGGAAAAATCCTCGGGCTGAATTATTTGTGCTGCTGGAGGAATTAATTAGAATGACATGGGAGGTGGGGAGGGTGAGGGGGGCTGACGGGCTGCGTCAGCCCAGGGAGAGCTCGGGGCTGGGTGCTTTGCAGGGTGGGGGGGTGTCTCCCCCCAGCTGGGATCCCCCTCACTGGGTATTTTTAGCATTAAATTCCCCGAAATGCTGGTGAGCCGGGCTGGGGAAGCAGGCCGGCACCGGGGGTGGGAGGGAAATGCAGGGGGTATTGGGGGTGTTGGTGGCGATGCTGGGGGATGCTGGGGTGGTGTTGGGGGGATGCTGGGGAAGGAAGTTGGGGGATGCTGGGGGTGTTGGGGGCGGGATGCTGGGGGGTCATACTGGCGGCCACACCGTGCCCCACCATCCAGTGGGGACCAAGTAGGGGGGGGCCCATCTGCTCCATGGCTCCTGCCAGCAGCAGGGAGGGGGTCCCCTGCCGGCATGCCTGCGGGCAGTGGCCAGCCCCCCCCCCCCCCGCAAGCAGCCCCCCCCCCCAGGCAGCCCCCGCAACCAAGCCCCCCAGACACCCCCCAGGCAGCCCCCCTGCAGAACCCCCGAAGATACCCCCCCGAAGATACCCCCCGAAGATACCTCCCCCGCAGCCCTCCCCGCAGGCAGCCCCCCCCCGCAGCCCCCCAGCCCTGCGGCAGCCGCCGGCCCCTCCGGAGCGGTTCCCCCGGCTGCTGGGCCAGCCCGTCCCCGCCGCCCCGGCGGCACAGCGCGTCCCCACGCCGGGCGCTGGCCCCGCGCCCGCCCGCCCCCCGGTGCTGCTCCGCGCAGGGCAGGGCCCGGCCCCGGGCGGCCGCTCCGGGCGCTCCGGACGCGGCTGGCGGGGCTGGCGATGCTGCGGCCGGGAGCAGAGCCCTGGGAGCTGCGGGGTGGGGTCTTGTTTTTTTTTTTTTTTTTTGGGGGGGGGGATATGCAACCGTAGCACAGGCCTGAGTCACGCTTGTGCGTGTCCCTGCCGGGTGCGATGTCCCTGCCGGGTGTCCCCCCAGCCCGGGGCTCCCCAGGCACCCAACAAGCATTAGGGCACCCGGGGGGGGGGGATCTCCCCAGGGTGGTTTTGGGGTGCAGATCCCTCTGGCAGGACCATCCCCGCTGCACGGCACAGCCTCACGGCTGAGCATCTCTGGGGGTGCGGCACCCTCTGGTCCCCCCCTCCCCAACCCCTGCACCCCCCCCCCCCCACCCCGACACCCCCATCCCGGCGGGGCTGGCGGGGAGCCCTGGCTGCCCCCGGCCACCCTCCCGCCCCGGCGGAGGCTGGTACAGTTCGTTACGTCCAGACCGGAATGTACTTTGTGTTAGAAGTGGCCCCAGGCCAGGACGGCAAAGCCGGACTTTATTTATCCTCCCCACTCCGGCCCTGCTGCATCCTGCGGGGCTGGATCTCCGGTGGGGCTGGGGGAGACCTGCACCCTGCCCACCCCCACCTTCAGCTGAGGGGTTCGGGGATTTTCCCCCCTTTTCCCCACGGGGGAAATAATCCGGGAAAATATTTGTGTCCCTTCAGCCGGTAAAAGCTGTCCCCGGTGTCCGGGAGGAAGCAGCATGGGGCAGATGGGGACTCGGGGACGGATCCGGCCCCGGCAAAGCCGGAGGTGCCCCCCCTGCTTGCATGAGGTTTTCTGCAACGGGGGCCGGCGTTCGGATCGCAACCCGCAAATTTATGGATTGGAAACGGACGGGGAAAGGGCCAGCCCTGGCCACGCTGGGGAAGGGGGCAGGATCAGGCCTACGATGGAGCGGGGGGCTGCTCCGGGGGTCCCGCCACGTGCCGGGGACGCCTCGGCCCCTCTGCCCGTAAAAATTCATTGCAGGAGCCCTGAGGCCGAGCAAAGAGAGGGGGGGTCGCGGCCGGAGGAGGGATCGCCCTGGGCTGGATCTGGCCACTTGCCACCGGCCAGCCTCCACCATGACACCCCGCATCTATCCCGTGGCCTACCCGGTAGGAAGACTGGGGGGGGAGTTGATGCAGAAAGCAGCTTGCGGGCTGCTTTGCACCCCCTGGATCAAGCAATCCCACTCCAAGTGGGTGGTCTTGCCTGGCTGCCCCCCCTCCCGTCCCCCCCCGTCCCCCACGTCCCCGTGTCCCCGCCGTCCGGCCCCGCCGCCCGTGCAGCTGCACCTACGGCCGGCGGCGAGGACACGATGTCCTCCTGTACTCTGCTGCCTGTTGTGCAACACCCGGCTCCCCGTGACCGCGCTGCCAGGCTCCCGCCATGCTGCACCCCCACCCCGGGTGACAAACCGGGCCCTCGGAGGGGGGCACGTGCTGGGGGGTGCAGGGGGGCGAGGCCACGGCATCGCCAGGCTGCAAAAAGCTGCTTTGCTCCCCAAAATGGGCAGCAGGCGGGTATGTGGGTATGGGGGGGGAAGGATGGATTCGGTCCCCCCCGGGGCGGGGGGGAACATCCCGCATGGGTCATCTGCCCGGAGCCATCGATTTGTGCCGTCACACCCGGAAAGAAACCGGGAGAAAACCCATTTCCTCTGCGCTCCAACGCGCTCGAGAGATTCACTGATGCGGCTTTTAGATGTGAAGCAGAGGCGGAGGGACGCCTCTCCTCCCCGCGCTCTCAAGGCAGATTAACGCCGGTTATTTTTAGCAGAAAACAAGGATGAATAAAAATATCCCCTATTTTATTTTAATTTTTTTTTTCTTTTTTCAGGAACCGCCGCTCTCACGTCACACAAGGTGCTTGGGGGCCGGCATGAGGAAGGACATCACCGGCGAAGGGGGGTGTCCGGGCTTTGCCCCCCGGTTCTGGTGGGGGGGCAAGGCTTTCCCCCGGACCCCCTGTCCTTTCGGGGCCCGGTGACGGCCACGCAGCGGGCACAGGGCTGGGGCAGGACATGTGCAGCCAGCTGGATGGCAAGGGGGAACAAGCAGTGCCCCTGGCAGCCGCCCCGAAGCCAGCCTGGATTATTTATGGAGCAGATTTCCTCCAGGTTGTGTTACAGGGATGGGGGGGACGGGGCAGGCCCCGGCACCAGAGGGGGGTTCAGGCATCCCACCACCCAAGAAAGCGGAGCAAGCCGGGGGGTCCGGCGCTGGTATCGTGGTGATTTGGAAGGTGTCTTTTAAAAAAAACACTCTGGTGCTTTCTTCCCATCCTATTTTGCTTTTATTTTTCTATGCAAACAAACAAATTCACCATTTTTGTGGTGCAAGAGCAAACCAGGCTGGACCCCCCTGCTGCTGCCGTCGGCCCCATGGGATTTTTCTGGGCTTCGGTGTTACCTAAGGGGCCTGCACGTAATTAAGCTGCGGGGTTTCCCGATACTGGAAACCCACAATATTTCTTTGGTAAATAGAAATTTAAAGCTCTGAGAGGCTGGGCAGGAAATGTTTAAAACCAAACTGCAAGATTCACCTGGGTTATTTTAGAGAGGGATAAATGAAACGTCGTGAAAATACACCTTTTTTTTTCTAAAGTGGGCTTTAATTTTGCATTTCCAATGAGGGCCATTGGTGTCTCAATTACAGCTGGGAAAATTGAACTCGGCGTTGAAGAGCAGACCTGCAAGCAAGCATCTGTAAAGGCAGCGCTGCCTTAAGCCCGGCCCTGGGGAGTTTGTTGGATCAACACGTGGGAATCGGGGTGCAGACTGGAAGCAGCGGGCACCGGCCCCAACACAAGCCTGGTAAAAACGAGCGCTTTATAAAAATACCGAGTTGCTGCATTTTAAATCTACCCCGCGATCTACCCCCCAGCTTTTTTTTGCCCCCTTGGCTCAGGCGCTGCTATTAGCTGAACGCGCACGAGCGGCGATCAGATGTTTAATTGCAAATGGACTTTATTTCTAATCTCGGGGGGTATTTTGAGGCAGCTCTTAACAAAAATCTTATCTCCTTCAGACTGAGCGGGAACATTTCTATGTGTCCCGTGTCCTCCAAACCCCCGCCTCCCTGTCCTCAGCCGTGGGAGATTATTTGCTTTCCGGTGCGATATTTCCCTTAACAAACCCCGAGGAGGTTGCAGGGGGTTGGGGGTACCCGTGGGGCGTTGCACGGGGCTGGGGCACCTCCGGGGCATTGCATGGGGCTGGTGGGTCCTCTGGGGCTGGGGTGCCTTTGGGGGGGGGCGGGTTGCATGAAGCTGACCCCCCAGGGGCACGGCCCAGGGCTGGGGGAGCCCTGGAGCACTGCATGGGACCGAGGTGTCCTCGGAGCACTACATGGGGCTCCCCCCCACCCCGGGGCATTGTACTGGGCCGAGCACCCACCCAAGGCATTGCACGGGGCCGGGAACCCCCCCGGCGCATCGCACGGGGCCAGGCCCCCCTCGGGACATCGCACGGGGCTGGGGACCCCCCAGGGGCACTGCACGGGGCCGGGGCCGGGGCAACCCCCCGGTTCCTGCCCGGCTTCGCCGCCGCTGCCCCCGGCAAGTGCGCGGGGCGGGGCGGGTGGGGCCGGTCCGCCCCCCCAGGGGAGGGGAGAACGTTCTGATTTGCATGGTGTCGTCACCCGAGCCAATGAGAAGGCGTTGCGGGCACCGTCGCCGAGACGGGCATGCGGAGAGACCAATGGGGCGCGGGCGGAGGGGCGGGGCGCGGCGGCCGGGGAGGACGGGGCCGGCGCGCGCGCGCGGTGTCACTCGGAGCCGGGCGGCGGCGGAGCGCGGGGCGGCGGCAGCGGCAGGTGGGGCCGTGCGTGGGGCCGGGGGGCCCCTGCGTGGGGCCGGGGGTCCTTGCGTGGGTCCCTGCGTGGGTCCGGGGAGTCCTTGCGTGGGTCCCTGCGTGGGGCCGGGGGAGCCCTATGTGAGTCCCTGTGTGGGTCCGTGCGTGGGACCGGGGGTCCGTGCGTGGGGCCGGGGGTCCCTGCGTGGGTCTCTGCGAGGGGCCGGGGGTCCCTGCGTGGGACCGGGGGTCCTTGCGTGGGTCCCTGCGTGGGGCCGGGGGGTCCGTGCGTGGGGCCGGGGGAGCCCTGCGTGGGTCCCTGTGTGGGTCCCTGCGTGGGACCGGGGGTCCGTGCGTGGGGCCGGGGGAGCCCTGTGTGAGTCCGTGCGTGGGGCCGGGGGAGCCCTGTGTGGGTCCGTGCGTGGGACCGGGGGTCCGTGCGTGGGGCCGGGGGAGCCCTGCATGGGTCCCTGCGTGAGGTCGGGGGGTACCTGCGTGAGTCCCTGCGTGGGTCCCTGTGTGGGGCTGGGGGTCCGTGCGTGAGTCCCTGTGTGGGTCCCTGTGTGGGTCTGTGCGTGGGGCTGGGGGGAGCCCTGTGTGAGTCTGGAGGCATCTGCGTGGGTGCTGCGTGGGGCTGGGGGAAGGCTTGGGGGTGCCTTGCATGGGGCTGGGGTCTGGGGTGCCCCGCGTGGGGCTGCGTGGTTCTGCGGGCAGTCTGTGTGGGGCTGGGGAGGTGGGGGTGTCTGTGTGGGGCTGGAGAAATACCGTAGGTCTGGGGGGGATGGCGTGGGGCAGTGTGGGGTGGGGGGGAGGCGTGCGTGGGGCTGGTGGGCCCTGCCTGGGGCTGCACGGGGGGTGTTGGGGTCCTGTGTGGGGCTGGGGAGTCGTGTGGGGAAGGGGATGGTGCCCCCAGCTTGTTGATGTGGGGTGAGGATAGGATGGGGGTCCCCACCCCATAGACCCCCCCCAGTGCAGGGGATGTCTGGGGAGAGTTAACGCAGAGGTGCCCGAGCGTTGCAGGGGCACTGGGATGCACTGGGATGGGGACGGGGGACGAGGTGGCGTGGGCAGGATGGGGTCACACCGGGCGGGGGTCGGTGTCCCGCCGTCTGTGCCAGCAGGACGGTGCTGGAGGGAGGGGGGTTTCCTTTTTCCCACTTCCCCGCACAAAACGAGGCTCCTGCACTCAGCTGTAACGTTCCTCTAATGCCGCCTACCAAAAATACCCTATAGGGCGTACGCGTAAATATATAGTTTCATTGGCAGTAGGTATAAGTGATTGCACAAGGTAAACGGGAATATTTTTTTAAGCTCCTGCTATTTTTCCCTCCTCTTTGGGCACAAAACCTCTTTCAAAGCTTCTGTTTTTAAAATGCACGTTGGGGTGAGCTTGCTCTCATCGGGAAAGAGTATTTTACGCGATGGTCTACAAGAGCTCGTGGGGGATACGTCCGTCATCGGCGCGTCCCTGGCCAGCGGTTTCCAGCCGAGGCTCCGATGCTGCAGCTGTGTTCCTGTCCTCGCTGTGCCGTCGTGCTGAGCAAATGGGGCCGTGCTGCTGCCGGTGGAAAAAAAAAAAAACCTTGAAAAATAGAACAAAAAAAAAGCGCCAGGAGCTGATACTGTAGGCTTTTAAAGGTAGAGTTTAAATGGTGTCTCTCCGTAATGAGCTATTAAACTGTTGAGGTGGATTTGGGACGTCCCTGGGGCATCAAATCCAGCCTGGAAACTGGGATTGCAAGTTAAAGCAAAAAAAAAATTGAAGGCACAGATCGCTCCTTCCTTTAACACATGCAGAAGTCGTGTCCCTCCTGCCCCGCGAAGGGCTGGGGGTGGGGAGAAAAATCGTTAAATCCATCCACAGAGTCTATATCTGGCTTTTAGGGGATGTTTTCCCGGAGGTGTGGTGGGTTTGGGTCAGGCGGCAAATGCTGCGACTCGGAGATGCTCCGGTTTTATTTCCAACCTGGTACCCAAGAGATGGGACCAAACTGCAGGGGGGGGACAGAAACGCTGCCGACGCAGGGGGAACGATGGCCGCCGCTGGCAAGGGGTTAAGCAGGAGTGTGGGGCTGGGCAGGAATAATTTCCAGCGGTGCTGAGAGTTTTGCAGCCCAAAGGCGGGATGCTGGGGTCCCTCGCCGGCGGGATGCTGGGGTCCCTCGCCGGCGGGATGCTGGGGTCCCTCGCCGGCGGGATGCTGGGGTCCTTGGTGGGATGCTGGTCCTCGGCCCCGCAGTGTGATGGGTGATGACAGCAACCTCTGGGACGCAGGAGGAGGAAGGCGAGGGTGCGATGGAGCTGGGTGCTCACGGGAGGCAGAGGTGATGGGGTGCTGGCAGAGGAAGGGGTGGCTGGGGACCTCTCGGGGTGGGGAGGGGTTGGGGTGATGAAGCTGGCGGGGCTTGTGCTGGAGAAGATACGTGATGGTGCGAGAGATAAAAAGCAGATTTCTGCGGAGTTGGTGGAGAAGTTATCGCTTCTGCCAAAACTCGCTGGGAGGGACGACGGTGCGTGGCCTCTCTTGTGGTTTTGGGCTTGGAAGATGGAGCGGGACCGGTGCTGGAGGGGGCTCGGGGGAAGGCTGGCACGGTGCGGGCTGCTCGCGATGCCCGTCCTGCCCGGAGCAGAGGCGTCTGCCGGGATAACAGCTTGTGCAATTATTTTTTTCTTCTTTTTTAAGAAAATAAAAGCAAGTAATCGTAGCTTCCCAAGGCTGTATTTGCCCAGCACACACTTGAATTATGTTGAGGTCCTTTCCCAGAGCTGTTGGAGCATCTCCCTGCTGGGACAAGCCAGAAAATAAGGACAAATCCCAAGTAAAAAACAGGCTGCATCCTTCAGGACCGTCAATGCTGTGTAATTAGGCGTGTTTTAATTACTGGCTTGCAGAAGGAGAGAGTTTGACCCCCTCTCCATCCGGCTGCAGCTCTCCGGGCTGGCTCAGGAGGAAAAATATTCTGTCAAGTATTTGGAGAATAATTTTCTCAGTTATTTATACTTTTATACTATTTAGTATTTTATTTTATATTCGCTCTCAGCTATATATATTTATCTAAAGTTGTTACAGCCCCTTGAGGGAGCTGCGGAGCTCGTACCGATTTTGTGCATATCACAGGGAAATAATAAATTACTTAGCAAGGGTTTTTTTTTTTTTAATTTTACTGCTGTATGTTTGTAGGCATAAAGAAATGGCCACAAGTGCTCTAACGTACGAGTTGTTCATGTAACTTGTTTGTCATGGAGCTGACGAGCTTTTTCCGTAATCGGTAATTGTGGTTGAAATAAGGATTTTTGATTTTGCAAGTGAGTATATTGGAAAGTTAGGAAAATAGTAGTAAAGTAACTGTCAGCAGTGAAGAGGGGGGATGACGAGGGACTGCAATTAAATCATCTTCTGCCTGCGATGTCCCATCTTTGTAAATAGCAGTATCGCTCTTAGAAAATTAGCCTCATTAAAGGTATTCCCATTTCAAGTACTTTTGGATTTACGTTAAACTTAATCACAGAATTCAATAAAACGAGCCCTAGGCGGCACCGCCTCGCAATTAGCATCGTCTCGGGGCCGCGACCCCCTCAGCGCGGGCTCCCTCCCCGTCCTCGAGCGATGCACACGCGTGTGCACGGTTGGTACGTGCACGTTGCTGCTCCTCGGAGCTGGCGGGGGGCGAGGGTGACCCGGCAGCGACGCAGCATCGTCTCCAAAACCGCAGCGTCCTCGGCAGCCTCCCGCCCCCCCCCCCCCCGCCGCCCCGGGGCTGAGCCCCCTGCGTCTCGCAGCGTCCCCCAGCCATGTCGGCGGCAGTCCCGGTGCCCCTCCATCGGCTTGGCCGCTCGTAGCGTTTCTTTGTCCTCTCCAAGAAATCCCGATTTGGCGCGGGAAGGGGCCGGTGTTTCACAACACGCTGGGAGTTGCCGTTTGCCCGATATAATTTGGCATTTATAGACCATCGGCGCACACGTGGCTTCAAAAAAAGGTCTCGGGCGCCGGGTTATTTCTGGGTGCGCGGTGTTGCCGGCGGCAATGCCGGATGCCAAGTTGGGGATCCCCCCTGGAATTTGGCACCAGGGCTCTCAAGATGCTGCCGAGCTCTTGTGCGTGGGAATAAGGGATTGAATACAGCATTTCCACTGCTGGGGGGGTTGCTGTGGTGTAGGGTCACCTGGCTGAAAGTTTGTTGGAGAAACCCCTAAATCTGTTGCAAGCAATGAGATGCTTTTAGAAATTAAAAAAAAAAAAAATTAAAAAAAAATCCAAGTTTAATTGTCAGATTTATTCTGGAGAAAAGGCTAAATTAGAACAGAATTGGCAAACAAGGCTTTTCTTGTTTATTCCCGTTTTGTATTTATTTTAGTTCCCCCAAGCTGTCTCTGAAAATTGAATTTGCTCGGCGTTGGCGTAGCTGCTGCCGGGAGGATGCTCGGGTCGGGCTTTACCGGGGTGCGCTGTACTGGGAGGGGAACTTCACATTTAATAGCCAAAGGTGGAATATTTCTTTCCAGTGTCCTGAAAAGCCTGGCTGGGTCTGTTCTCCCTGGTTGTTTTGACCAGGAGAGAAGACACGATGAAAGGAGCCTGCTCATTTTCGATGGAAAAAAACCCAGGTAGAGGGTGCCAAGGAGTGGGTAGTGGGATGTCAAGTACTTTCTCACTTTTTAAAGATGGTTTATGTAACCTGCTTGGCTATAATATTGTATTTTTTTCCCCTCCAGTTACATAATCCTAATTTATGAAAGCATTAGGAAATTGCGTTCCCCGCTGTTACGTGAGCGTCTGTATATAATGGCCACGGAGCTTGTTAGGTTGCTGTGCTCGGCCCCTCTGCCAGCCGTCTCCCGAGAAGCTCAGGCAGGTGTGGAACAGCTATTTATACACTTATTGTTATTATTTTTATATTTTTCCCATCATCCGAGGCTGTGTCAGCCCCTCCGGGAGCGGGATGGGTGCAGGCTGGTGCCTCTCTCCCTGCCGATGGAGAGCAGAGGCTTCGTGGCCAGCTCCAGCATTCCTGTTTTTTCCAGTATTTTCGGGATGTGCTGCTTGTGGCAGAGGCTTGTTGTGATTTTTGTGGTGGGAGCAGCTGAAATCCTTGCTGGCGCTGGGGACGGCTTCGGGGGCAGGCGGGATAGGAGCCACGGAGCATCGGTGTGTAAAATCCTTGACCGCATCCCGTCCCTGGCACCTTCCCCCCTTGGAAGAGCAACAACCCATAAATGTTTATGGCTTTTGCTTTCCCCAGTATATGTTTGTCTTTTGGAATAAAGGAGGGGGGGGGGGGGGAGAAAAAGGCTTGTTTTTTTTCCATTTCACATTAAAGCGAAGGGTGTTGTGTCTCTGGGTACCTGTGCTGGAGGGGGTGGACCCCGGGCTGCTGGTGGGATGCTTGTAAGAGGGTTGAGTCCAAAGAAGCTTTATCCCTGTGATTTCTTATTTTGAAGCAACCTGGAAAAACCACCGAGCAAGCATTTCCTCCCTAGTGCCTTGCTAGATAACCAGCAAAAGAGCTAAATTATTTTTAATGGGTTTGTATTGTAAACTGGCGGGGGGGAAAACCCCCTTTCTGAGAGTCTTTTGCATGTCGCTGGTGTGGGTGCGCTTTGCTGCGCTCCCGGGGGATGCAGACAGGCTGAACCCATCTTGCCTTCTGTTGAAATATTTATTCTGGCAGGGAGCAGCGAGCCGTCCTGCTCATTTTTCCTCTCGCTGCAGCTGAAACTTGAGGGCAGCCTCTTATTCAACATATTTAAAAAAAAAAAAAAAAAAAGAAAAAAATTCATTATGAATTGGATCTTAAAGCACTTCAGAAGCTTAAAAATACTAGCTAGGCAAAATGATTAAGCAAGTGTGACGGGAACACATACCATCGTATTTAAGTTAGCCGCATGCAGTAGTTTCCTTTTTTCCCTTCGTTATTCTCTTAATTGCTTAAAAACCTCGCTTTGCTGCTGTAGCACCGATACCCTCTGGTCCTCGGGAGGTGGATTGGGAATAAGGCGAGCGCGTCCCTCTCCGGGGTGTCCCGTGCTGGGAGGGGATGCGAGGCTGCGGGGCGGATGGCACCGGGATGCTGGGGGGGATGCTGGGGGTACCGGGGTCTCTGTGGGCAGAAGGAGTTAACCCCGGAGCAGCGACCGGCTGTGGATAAAGGAGAGCAGGGAGTTCACTTCGGTCCCCAGTGAGTCACGGTTCACCCTGGGCGCGATGGAGGTTCGTCAGGGTACTGTGCAATTAAAGCAGCTCTGTTTGCGTTTTGTTTTTTTGTTTGAATAAAAGTTGCCATGACTGGCCCGCCGGGATGTTAGCTGCTTGCACAACGTGCACGCTAGGAAGTGAATCAATCCATGTGAGGCTTATTTAGCTAGCGATAATTTAAATTTTATGGCTTCCCTGTTTATTTTAAAGGAGGGGTAAGAGTCAGGTGTCCAGGATTTAAAAAAAAAAAAAAAAAAGTTAATTTTTAATTCAAACTGTCATGCAGAAGTGTGAGAAATGGCACTTGATGTCTGGGTGCATCATTATGTATCAGGATGGAGCTGAGGATTATGTGGAGCTGCCTTGTCAGGCTTAAGAAGGTTGTATCTTCTTAGAAATCCCAATTTTAATTTATTACTGACTCAAACGCCATCTCCCTGGGTCTCTGCTCTGCAGGCTGGTGTTGCAGGCGTCTTAAAACACCCTTGTCCGGGGAAAATCGTGGCTCCCGTCTTCCCTCTCCTGCTGCCCGGGGACGGTTCACTCAGTGAGTAGGTATTTTATTAGAAAAAGTAGTTTTCTCGATCAAGGGGGAAGGGAAACCACGGTGGGTTGGTGGAGAGAGCCCAGCTGCCGTGCTAATTGGGTCGTTCTTCGTTATCTGTTGGCGGGTGTGCTGGGGATGGAGGTGCAGCCCCGTGCTGCTGCCCGGCTCGAGGGGCTGGGATTTGGGGTGATGCTGGCCAGGATTCGGGGCCCCGCGTCCCCCCCCTGTGCATTTAGATTCGCTGTTTTTTAGCCTGACCTTTGCATTTTAAAGAAACTCCCTCCCGTGTTGCAATCCGAAGCTTTTAGGGCTGTTGCGGTGCCATGGAAGCGAAAGCGCTTTGTGCTAAGTGGGTCTTAAAAACAAACCCCAAAGCAGTCAGCTCTTATTTTCCATCCTGTTAATTTTGGACAGAATATAGCCTTTTTTTTTTTTTTCCCCTCTTTATTTTTTTTTTTTTAAGCTGATGTTAAGATGCTGAATGCTGTTCTATGGAAACAGCGAGTCAAAGCATCTTCCCGTGGCTGCAGGGAGCAGAGGAGCTGCCTCGGGAGGTTTTGTCCGTGGTCTCATCACCCCTTTCTGACCGTGGTCTGTGACTTAAAACGGCCGTCTCAGTTCTCCCTTCTTCTTAAATCCTGTTTTAGAATAAAGCACACGTGGGTTTTTTATTTTATTTTTTTGTTTTTCTCTTCTTACTAGTTATTTGTGTGACATCCCCACCGTCTCTCTGGGTGGGCACCTCCCAGGACACACCCCCCCCCCCCCCCAAGACCTTCAAACCTTCTCCAGCGATTGCACGGTGGCAAGGTGAGACCCCCCTCAAAACCCCCCCAGCCTTCCTCTTCCCCCCTCCTCCCTTTCCCCTCCCGTGAGCCTCTGGGAGGGATCTGCGACGTGAAGTTTCCATTTGGAGCTGGCAAATTCCTGGTATGCCGATTTCTAGGAAACGTGGCTTGGGATCGTGTGCTTGGTAAAACCCTAGCATGTGCGATACCTGTCTGTCCTCAGCCTGGGGTCGGACATCTGCATCCCATTCTCCGCTCTCAATTTTCTCCTATTTCTCCGGGCTGGAAGACAGTAACATCCATACGGAGCGGGGATTGTAAAAATAAATGGCTTGGTTTTATGGCGTGGATTTCTGCGCAAGCGTGTGCTGGTGTCGTGCGGCGTGCATCCTCCCGGAGCGGCGTTTTCGTTGCAAAGATTGTCGTTTGAAAGGCATGTGCGAAGGGGAAAGGGCTTCGAGATGCTCCCGTTGCAGGTCACGGCTGCCTGGTTTTCCACGAGCGTGTGTCTGGCATCGCTTGCAGACAGCCTGAAAAACACACGGGACTCAGAGGATAACGCAGGTGAGGAAGACACCAGCCACTGCACAGCTTACAAAGGAAAAAAAAAGCCTTTTGTCGTACCTGCTTTTAAAAATAAATAGACAAAAAAAGCACAGAACGCATTTTTCTGAAGCAGCAGCTGAATTAATGTCTGATTGTATAGGGGTGCTAAAATCGGGGTCAAAGCCGTAACGCTGCCCGGCTGTGTCGGGGCGTGCAGAGGGTGCTCTGCCTGGGCAGCCCGTGCCTGCTGCGGGTGGCTTAATTGCACGTGGGCATCCATCGTGGCTTAATTGCACGTGGGCATCCATCGTGGCTTCGTTTGCTCGTGAGCATCAATCACGGCGATGCCGCTCTCCGTCTGGAGGAGGGAAATGATCTTTGCAACTGCTTGCACCGGCGTGCAGGGCAGTGTTTGGGGAGGCAGTGGATTTGCGAGAAGGAGAGATGCAGCAGTTGTTGCTTTTGAGCAGTTCAAGGAGTTTATATTAATTTATCGGGGCTGAGAACAGGCGTGCGCCGTGGGTCGGGGTGTGCTGGTCCGAGTGAAGCACGCGTCGTGCACGTGTAGGAGTCTCCTGAACTCATGAGTCTCCTTGTTTGCTCAGCGAGAAGCTCTTTCATGTATTTCATATTAATTAACGGTGAAATAGTTGCACTTGATGGAGAGAGATTGTGTCCAGATGTCGAAACCTCTGGATTTTAAAGCTTGTTTATTATAACTCTTAAATTACAGGTTAAACAGCTACGCTGAATTTTCAGATCATCCGGTAGAGCGGGGACTGATTGAAAGCAAACAAGTGAAAACCCCAAACCCTTTCCTTTAGCTCTGAGGAATAACCCTGCCCTTCCCCAGGGCCTGGGGCGGGTGGAGGTGGCAGCTCTGGGTCCCTACGGCTGCAAGGCAGCCCCGTGCCCAGCCCGGGCGGTGGCTGGAGCCATGGGCCGGACCCCGGCGTTGGCTCGGAGCTCGAGCAGCGGCGTTTTTTGGGGGGTTTCCAGGCTCCTGCAAGAGACTTTGCTTCAGGATGCGAAGAATCGAGCTGTGCACAACCGCCCCAAGCTGCGCGAAACCGCCCCGTGGTGCGTGCGCACCTTTGCTGGGACATGCTCTGGATTTCTTTAATCGCTTTCCCATCGCTTTTATTCTCCGTGCGTGGAAATCCCTTCCCTCTCGGTGGCCTTTCGGCGATGCCCTTCTGCGTTGCAAATTGCTGCACCTTTTGGTGGAGGAGGACCCCAGCCCCGGGGGGTTTCGCCCTTCCCCACCCTCTCTCCTCCTCCCACCCGTCCCTATTTACATCCCAGGGCAACAAAGCAGCATGGGTGTTTGGAGAAGGGAGGATGGTTCAGCCTGGCTTCATTTACAGACTTACAACGTTAAGCTTGCGGGTAACAGCAATGGGAGAGCGGGATCTGCTTGGGGTGTCAGAAACACCCAGAAGCTTTTGCACAGGGTAATTAATTAATCCCCTCCCTGTATCCGGAGCACACGTGGTCCCGCAACGAGAAGATTCAGGCTCTGACACCTCCAGCAAGCTTGCACGGCTCTCGGCGACAGTCCCCGGCTCCCTGGTATAAACTCTCAGGGAGTAGCAGATATTTTTTTTTTTTTTCCCCTACAACTGTTTGTTTCAAATTAATTGGGATTTTGGACCCCAGCCAGCCTCCTTCTGTCGCTCCAAACCGGAGATAAGCAGGGGCGGCGCGGTCTTTTCTTTAACCTAGTTGGAGTCGTTTTCGTGGGCCGGAGAAGTCTCAAGCTCTTTCATAACGTGGACCACATCTTAATAGCCGGTCTTGTAGGCTCCATCCCTCCCACTGCTTCTGACGCAGAGCGTCTCCCCTCCTGCTCGCCTTGGCCAGCTTCCCTGGATGACTCCACTAATTGCTTACGTAGAAAAATAATGAGAAGGATGCGTGTGATGTATTTTTAGATGTCTCTTGGTGGGATTTAGCAACCGGCGAGTCAGAGCCAGCACCTCCCCATCCATCTTTTGCATCCCAGTGGTGGCTGCTTGGCGGACCTCGGGACGTTCTGCGTCAGGAGGTGGCACTTCTGTTGCAAGCTGCTCCTCTTTTTTCGGGCTCCTCCTGGTCCTTCATAAATGGGTTATGGATGCTGCATCCCTGGCGCTGCACAGGATCTGTGGTGGGAAGCCCTGAGCCAGTGCGCGGTGCCGGCGGCGTGCCCATGCCGTGATGGGCACCACCACCTCCTCGCTCATCTCCAAGAGGGATGGCCACAGTGGTGGCAGGGCAGCGTGGACCATGGTGGCTTGGAGACCATCTCAGCGCCCGAATCATAGAATGGTCTGGGTTGGAAGAGACCTTTACAGGTCATCTAGTCCAACCCCCTGCAATGAGCAGGGACATCTTCAACCCGATCAGGTTGCTCAGAGCCCCGTCCAGCCTGACCTTGAATGTTTCCAGAGATGGGGCATCTACACCTCTCTGGGCAACCTGGGCCAGTGTTTCACCACCCTCATCATAAAAAATGTCTTCTGAAGTAACCAATGGCATGTTTTCCAATGTATAAATACCCACGAGTTTGACCACCAAAGTTGCTTTTTGTAGTGGTTTTTTTTTTTTTTAGGTGTTCCCATCTGAAACCTCAGCAGAGCAGGGGAAAGGGAGCAGATGCAAGATCTGATTAAATATTACCCCAAAGACTGTGATAACTGAGCATTGCAGCAAGTAGTTCCCTTATTTTTCTATTCGCTTCTTCCATTGCAGGGCTCTTTGTGTCTCAGCGGCTTCCTGTGCCGGGGGGGCCGGGCTCCAGCTCTTCCCTTTCCACCCGGGTGCAAGGAGTGCAGTTCTTCTTGCAGCACGATTATCTGCCCTTGGAGCTGAAAACTTCCTTTCTTTGCTCTTTTTGAATCCCCTGAATGAATGATTTATCCTGCTGGTTAACATCAGCTTCCACACCAAAGACTGTGGGAAAGTTTTGCAATTAGAGTGACTTTAATAGATCTGGTTTATGTCTTAAAAAACCCATCGCTTTCTAATTCTCCGTCACATGTTTCCTTGATTACGTGTCGCGCAGCAGTGTGGCTACCAAAATAGCCCTAAGGTCTGAAGGAAATAATCAGGAAATATGTTTTTTAATCCGTAGGCAATTCTCTTTTCACCAGGCACCATTGGAAAAAGTCTGCGTTCGACGAATAACGTGGCTTTTCTGGCACCTCGGCTGCTCGCGCGGTGACGTTGGGAGCATGGTGCTCCAGCAGTTTGCCCCCCAAAACCCCAATTTCATAGAGTCTTGCTGTGAATTTTCTCTTTATCCACCCAAATAGCTGGAATTCTTTTGGTGTTGGGTTTCCTTTAGTTTTTGGAGAAGATGCTTGCTGTGCATTCAGGTTTTTCCCATGCAGGGTGATGCTTTGCTTGCCTGAGACTTGGAGCCTGCTCTCTCTTTTTGGGATGTTCTTGGTGGGCAAGAGAAAGCGAGGTTTGCCTCGGGTCGAGGTGCTGCTTTGCGTATAATAGAGTCTCTGACAAATAGGTAATTCCTCGTGGAAAATAGTCTTGAACTGTATAAAATAACTCAAAAAGCAAATGCTAGGCTGGTGCACGTACTTCTAGCACCCGTACCCAAGGGGTGCCCACCTCTACGTGAGCCAGAAGGGATGGGTGAAGCTTGGTGGCCATCAGCTCTTTGCTTCTCGCCCGCGAGCACTTTCATCTCTCCTGGGTTTGCCGCTGCCCTCGATGCCTGCTGATGTGGGTGCTTCAGTGCTAGCCCTGCGTCAAAAGGGATGCTCGGTAGAGCATCACCGCAGAAGATCCCAGTGGTTTGGGTGCAGCACCCTGAGATGAGTTTCCACGTTTTGCCTGGTGTCAGGAGTCGTTCGGCTGGCACGTGCGTTACCTGCTGGTGCTTTTTTGGGTAAAATTCTTGCTGGGGAGCCTCCCGGGGCAATGTCAGGGGTGACCCAAGGAGGCTGAAGATGAAGGCTGGGGAGCTCCGTGAGCATCCCCGTCGCTGCGGCCGGCTGAAGCTGCGGGGCTGTCCCCTGTCCCTGGGCGGTGGGGACGGCCGGTGTTGCGCATCGGGGTTTCCTGTGCCCTGTGGTTCAGCAGAGCCTGGGTGGCCCCTGGGAAGGGATTTTCCGCTCTGCACGCTTGAGATGTGCTCAAAGCTTCCTGCCCCGGCCCAGCCCCGCAGCAGAGAGCTGCTTATTTTCTTTAACCCTTTCCTCTTACACCACCTCCTGTGGTCCTGCCGGGCTGACGGGGCAAATACTGTGTTTCTCCAGGTCCGGGGCTTATGCAAGGAGACCATGACCACTGATGAGACCACCAAGAGCGAAGGGGAGGTGCAGGCGGCGGCTCTTGCCGAGCGCGGGGAGGACATCACGCCGGCTCGAGACCGAGGGGTCCTGAAGGTGAGAGGGGCTGCCGGGAGGGTCCTGCCTTTCTTCTGCATTTTGGGGTGCACGGTCACGTCGGTGGGCTGCATCCCCAGCCCTTGGGGTCATGTAGGACTACTTGACCAGGTCACGTAGGACTACTTGAACCCCTTCCAGGGCTGTAGGACTGATGTTTTTTATTTGAAAGGCAAAGGAGATGAGCATCACTTGGAATAAAGAAGGATGGAGTGGTGTTTGAGACTGATGGATTCGGGCTGCTCAATGAATTTCGCTGCTATTGTGTTCCTAATCAGATTATTAGCTGTAAATCCACAAAGCATTTTTGTATGTGACTCACAGACATTAGAAAGAGCACATTACTGAGGTCATCCCGTCTGCTCCACAGCCCCTTTTTCATATTCAGGGCCGTTTCTGGATAGTTCTGCTCCCCAGCGCTTGCTCTTCTCCAGTTGAATAGGACCTTTCCTCTAAGAATAGCATCCTCCCCTGCTCCATCCTCAGCTCGGGAACTGCTTGTTCCAGGCTGTAGCATTCAAAAAAAAAAAAAAAGTGTTGACAAGAAGCAAGTAGTGAAATGACACACCCCTGTGAGTAAAATGTGTACAGACAGAAAGCGAGCGTGATTGCATTCGCTTCAGGTTTCGAACTGCGGTGTTTATCCAGGCACCTCCACACGGTACAGGCAGGTCTCTGCTCCCAGCCCTGTCCCGCTCCATCACCGTGGCTCCGGTTTGGGATTTATTTTTAGGGGCTGATGGGAGAACAAATTGAATGACTCCCCTTCAAGCCTTCCTTTGGTTTAGAGCAGCACTGGGGTGTGTATGCATGTGTGTATATATATTTTTATATATATGCATGCGTGTGTGTGTGTGTATGAAAATGCATATGTGTGTGTATACATATCTCTCTCTCTCTCTCTTTCTCTCCGTGTGCATCCTTAGCTGTCCCATGGCCTCCCTTCTCACGGGTGGTTTCTCTCTCTCAGATCATTAAACGACCCGGGAGTGAAGATGAGTCCCCCATGATCGGGGACAAGGTTTACGTCCACTACAAAGGCAAACTGGCCAACGGTAAAAAATTTGACTCCAGCCGCGATCGGAACGAGCCCTTCGTCTTCAGCCTGGGCAAGGGTGAGCCGCTCTGGGGGGTCCGTCCGTGGTCCGTGGGGATGCTTGAGGGTGAGATGATCCCGGGAGGGTGGGACTCTGTTGCAGGACAGACGGACGGTGCCAGCCCTGCCTTAGGTGACTTCTGAGGGTGGTTTTTTTTGGGGGGGTGCCATCCTTGCAGCACCCAGGCTGGTTTTTTTCTGGGCTGCCGGTTTCTCCCTCCTGCCTGACATCTGCCTCTCTCCTAGGTCAGGTAATCAAGGCGTGGGACATCGGGGTGGCTACTATGAAGAAGGGAGAGATCTGCTACTTGCTCTGCAAACCCGAGTACGCATACGGCTCTGCTGGCAGTGCCCCCAAAATCCCCTCCAACGCCACCCTCTTTTTCGAGGCAAGTAATGCCGGCGAGCCGGCGCGTGGATGAGCTCGCTTGCTCCCTTTCTGCCTTGCCAGCCAGCTCAGAAATAAAAAAAACCAAA
Organism: Ciconia boyciana; assembly: GCF_034638445.1. Taxonomy (NCBI): domain Eukaryota; kingdom Metazoa; phylum Chordata; class Aves; order Ciconiiformes; family Ciconiidae; genus Ciconia; species Ciconia boyciana. Next base: position 5,229,713 of record NC_132956.1, on the reverse strand, counting down.
AAACAAAAAACAAAAAAAACCCAAAACCAACAAAAAACCCAGCTTGGATTCCTGAAACGTGTCCCTCTGCTCCAGGAACCGCTGCCAGGGTTTTCTCAGAAATGTGTGTCTGAGCGGGGAGGCTGGGACTGAAACGCTGGCTGGGGAGAGCCCTGGAGCCGGGGGGGAGCGGGCAGATTCCCGGTTTAAAAATGTACATGGGAAGGAGAAAGCGGCTGGGAAATGCCTCCGGGTGCTAAAAACTGATTAGTGCCGCAGGGTGGTAGGACAGCCGAGGTTTTGGCATGGTGCGCTCGCTGGGAAGGGCTCGTCAGGACAAGGCGGTGGGGCGGGAGGAATGGGTCTGTCCTAAATTAAGGCTTAGTTCTTCCAAGTTGAGTGGGGACTAAGCCGTGGGTCGGAGCTGGTCCTGTCGGAGAATGAAGGGGAAACTCCTGCCCACGCTGGTCCCAGGCAGCTTTCACAGCATCTTGCAGCACCGGCCGTGTTGTACCCTTACAGGCTTAATAAACTTATTTTTACTGTTACTTTGTGTTACGCTTCAGGTACTGGATGTGTCCCAATTTCTAATAAATCGGGTGTATTATGCTGTGGCTTGGAGCTGGCTTTTATGGGCAACTTCTGCTCGTCAGCTGAATGGAGAATTAGCTGGCTTGGCTCTCCAGCTGGAGGATGAACTGCTGCTTTGTGGCTTTTCTGTTGTTTTTCTCCTCTCCTTCCCCTCCCTGAGCTCTGCCCACCTTTTCTTTTTCTTTTTCTTTTTTTTTTTTTTTAGGTTGAGCTGCTTGACTTCAAAGGCGAGGACTTGTTTGAAGATGGAGGGATAATCCGGAGGATCAAGAGGAAGGGAGAAGGTTACTCCAACCCTAACGAAGGTGCTACGGTGGAAAGTGAGTGCCGGTCGCTCCGTGGCGGGGGGCTGGAGGGGTGACCCTGCCCTGGAGCAGCCCCGCTTTCTTCTCCCTAGCAAGGAGCTGCTGGCACTGTAGAGGTTGTAGGTGGCCGTGCATCGCGGTGGGACGCAGTTACGTCCATCCGGAGGCCGGACGGGATGGAGAGGGGCTGGGAGAGCAGCGGTTCGCTGCCCTCCCGGGGATGCTCCTCCGAGCTCTCCTTGGCACGGCCCCGGCGGCGGCTCTGCCAGAGCTGCTGGCCGGGAGGGTTGACTGGAAAACCTCAAGCCACGGGAGCAGCCAGGCGATGATGGAGCGGCCACTCGAATATAACCCGCGCTCTGTTTTCTCAGTCACATCGGCAAACACGTCCCTGTGAGCCCTGGCGCTGCTCGGCCGGCGGCCGGGAGAGGATGGAGGGAGCAAATCCCCATGGGGTTTCGGGGCTCTGCCGTCTCCCCCGACCCTTTTGCATCCATCGCAGTGTCCAAGCCACTCTGGGATGCGCCGGATGCCAAAATCCCGGCTCTGCCTTGCCTCGAAAGCATCGGTAGCAGGGACGTTCTCCCTCGATGGCATCCCTTGCTAAGCGTTTCGGGCACCGTCGCAGGTGCTCAGCAGCTTCTTTGGCCTCCTTGTTCCAACACTGATCGTCGTTTTGGTGGGTTTTATCACATCTCTTGCAGGACGGAGCCTTTTCTTTTCCTTCCCCTGGTGTGGGGGGGAAGGTGCTGCTGATGTGGGGGGGAAGGAGGTTAATACAAGGGGTTTGCTGGGGCCGGGGTGGTCTCAGCGGACATGGGAGGATGAGAAGCTTGGGTCCTGTCGGGCTCTCCCTGTTCTGCTCACGTTTCTGGAGCTGACGTTTCGAGAGGCTGGATGAGGGAAGCCAGGCTCTTTTTTTTTTTTTCCCTTTTTTTCTTTTTTTTTCCCTTCCCAAGAACTACTCAGACACAGACACAGGGCTTGCTCCATACGGGAGGCGTTTACTTTCTTTTCTCTCTTTCAGAGCTCCCGTACACAAAGATTAACTCCCTTTAGCGAAGGAGAAATTGGATCTGAGCTGTGACAGCTCATAAAGCTCGCCGCCTTAAATGGCTGGTTCTTCTAACGAGGCTCTCTTTTAAGGAAAAATGAGTTTTTGACTCAGATTTGACTGTCTGCCTCTCCCGCGGTGAGCATCCTAGCTGGGGACCAGCTGTGAGCCGAGCTTCAAGCCAGCTCCGCTACCCCAAAGATTAAACTAAAAGACTCAATATAATGGAAATCATCACCGATCCGGCGTTCCTCTTTATTTTGATTAGGTCTGAGCGTGTTACAGGCAGTGCCGTGGCCAGTGCGGAGGACGGGGAGAGCCCTGGTCCCTCTGTGGTTGTTCCCTTTGCAGGGATGCTTTAATGGCTCAGGAGGGGGCTGAGGCAGGGAGGGGGGCACCAGCCGGGAATCATCTCTCCGAAAGGATATAAGGAGCCAAATAACGAGGCTGCTCATACGCCTGATGCCCCAAAGCCTGCTGCTGCTTTACCTATTTCAAGCAAAAGTGTCTGTCGGAGCAAACGCTGCGAGTGTGAGCACACGTGTGGTCAGAATAACGGAGATGGACGCCCTCCGAGGTGATCTTGCGTAACCGGTGTTGCTTGCGCAGGGCAGAGATCGGGGACGCGGTGCTGATCTCGCCGGCAGCCCGCCCGCCGTGCCAGCCGCTCCATCCGCAGCCCGCGGCATTTAATTCATTTGGCCCTATGCATCTGTATACATCCCTATACATCCCAGGACTGGAGACCCTTAAATATATCCCTGTGAGAGAGGATGAGGAGAAGCAGCACCAGGCAGCCTTGCAGTGAGCATTTTGGGTGCAAATAGGCTTTTTTTTTCTTTTTATTTTTTTTTTTTTTTTTTTAACAAATGCAGTGCTATTTATGATGGGCACCGTGCTGGGCATGGAATGGCCCTGGGGACATTATGGCGGCCCTGGGGACATTATGGCAGCCCTGGGGACATTATGGCAGCCCTGGGGACGGCATGGCAGCCTGCCCCGGGGCAAGGCTGTGACCTAGGGGAGCAGCGATGGTTTATCTCAGCCACGTATTTGGGAGGTGCATCGCCACTGGAATCGGGCTGGAAGAAACCATGCTTCCAGGAGCGAGCATCTCCAGGCTGGAGTTTTGAAAGCATTTTATAGGTTTTAAGTTTTACAGAGCCCAATTTGCAGTTCCGGTCCCTAAAACCCGGGCTGCAGTTGAAATCTGGCATTCCAGCTTTTGTTACAACCTTTCCCCCCAACCCCTCCTCCTCCTCCTTTTTTAATCTGAGTACAAATTGCTGTCAGCACATCAAGTTCGTGTGCCAGCCACACTCGGTACACTCTGTTCTCAGCTCTTCAAAAACAAAATCGCTGCAGGCACCGAGAGAACAATAAGTCAGGGCTGCAACCGGAGTGATGTTCCTTTGGAGGCTTTTTTTTTTTTTCCCCTGTAATCCAAGAGCGACTGCAGCCAGCTGACCTGCTCCTGGAAACCCGAGCGGAGATTTTTTCCCCCCTTCGCCCGGTGTATTTTATGTGCAATTAAAATAGAGTGCAAGGATCCTCAAAGGGAAGGATCGCAGCATCCTCCTGCGTGTCCTGTTTGAAAGCGAGATCTTCCCCTCACTGCTGCATCCCGCTGGGGACAGGGGACCTGGGAGAGCTGCTTTTGGGGTCAGGGATTATGGATCCGTGCTCACTGGGAACATGCAGGGAGATGGCATGGTGCCGTGGGGTTGCTGGGTTACCTGTATTTTAGGCTGAATTTTCCACTTTTCTATGCCTAAGAAAACAGCTGGCTTGGTTTTGGGTAGTGCAAAAGCAGAGGTCAGCCCCGGAGGAGCTGGATTTGCCTTTTGTCCTCATCCCGAGCCGGGTGAGCGCACGCCAGCCTGAGCCTCGTGGTCACCGCACGCCAGCGATGGATGCAGGATGCGTCCCGGGGTGCTGGCAGGCACGTGAGCATCCTCCGCTCTACCGCACTCGAGTCCCTGCGTGGCTTTGGCGGCACGAGCGGGGTGACGAGGCAGAGCTTGGTGTCCCATCCCTGCGGCGGGGAGAGCATCCTTGGATTGTGTTACGGCGGCGTTTAACCCCCCCAGGGCTGGACCTGCCCTGGGAACGGGGCTCTGCCCGCGGTCTCGCTTAGTCCGTGCGTCTCATCCCGGGGACTTTCCGTAGGGCTGGGGACAGGGAGGTGTCCGTGGGGCAGGGACGGGCAGGTTTCCTTCAGCCCAGGCTGCAGCTCTCCTCTACGGAGCCTGGACCCTCTCGGCTGCATCTGCCACGGGGTCTGCTTGCACTCGCCTCCTGCCGCCCGGGGCGAGATGCTCCTTGTCCCATGGTAGCTCAGGTCGCATCCTGCGGCTCCACGCGGTGCTGGAGGGGCTCCGGGAGCAGCCCCCAGCCCCGAGGGCTGTTTCCTTTCCAGGCATCCCTCCTCTCCCCGCTTCAGCAGCACTTGCGCGGGCGACGTCTCCTCTCTCTGCTCTGCAGCAAAGAACATAAAGCTCGTGTCCTTCCAGGCTGCAAAGTCCTTAAGCACAGTTGTGATGCCTACCATGAATTTTTCCTCTTAAAAGCTTTTTTTGTTTGTTTTGGCTTTTTTTTTTTAATGGTACGTAGGAGTTCCTTATAAAATTGCTTTTACTTCGTACCTGCCTGCACGCGTATGCCTTGTACCCTGCGAGCAGAGTGCAAAGAACATAAAACTGTCCCTAAAGCCTGGAACGTCTTCAGCATCGAATAAATAAAGAATAATCTTGCTTTGGAAACCCAGCCAGGAGTACCAGGTGGCGAATGTGCCAGGTACCCGGTGTCCGCTCCGGCTGTGCTGCTTCCAGCGTCTGGGGCTGGAACAGTGCGGTTATTGGTTGAAGATTAAAAAAAAAAAAATAAAAGTTTATCTTGTACTTTGAGTTCTTAGAGGCAGGAGAACATAGCCTTGTTTTTGGGGTAGAAGGCAAGGCGGTATAGCACTGTATAGAAGATTTATAATCGCCGTGATAAACTCTGCGTGGCAGTGTGCCAGGAGCAATATCCAGTTCCAGTAAGACTTGACTCGTGCAGTTGAGTACAAGGGGAACATATTAGTCATGATGTTTATCTGTTGTCTGGTCCTTGGTTAGACAAGATATGCCTGTCTTCCTTCTCAGCAATGTTTCCAAGCCCTCCCCATCCCTCTCTGCTCACCAGGCGCTCCTTGGCAGCCCCCAGCCCCGTGTCTTTCCCCCTTCCAGGGCTGGAGGCTTTGCTGGATTTTGGGAGATGTGCTTTATAAGATGCTTTCTTTGGATGGCTCCGGGTGCGATCCTGCCCTGTCCCTTCTCGCCCCGCTGCAGTTCACCTGGAGGGATTCTGCGGCGGCACCAGGTTCGACTGCAAAGACGTGAAGTTCGTCGTGGGTGAAGGGGAGGACCACGACATCCCCATCGGCATCGACAAAGCCCTGGAGAAGATGCAGAGGGGAGAGCACTGTGTCCTCTACCTCGGGCCACGGTAAGGAGCATCCCCGCAGGGATGTCGTCTAGTTTTAAGCTTCCAGCATCCAAGGTCGTTTTAGCACTCGTGGAAGACAGTGATCCCGAAAATAGGACTCTCCAGGAGAGCCTCGGGTTAGCAATGCCAGCAGGGATGGCAAGAGTGACCGGTGGGACGTAGGCAGGAATCTTGAAATGCTTTAAAAAAATCAGGTAAAAGGGGTTTATCCGAGTCCTGTGGCTGAAAGGAAAATGTCTCCCTGGAAATCACCAGGGCCGGGTCCTCACACTGGAGAGAAACCTGTATAAAAAGACGGATTCGATGCACCCGGAGAGGATGATTCCCAATATATAATGCATTGTATATTGTCAGATATCTTTGCTCGTGGAGAATAACATCACCCTGGCCCCAAAACGTTAGAAAGCTGCAGGCATGGAGCTGGGTGTGAAACCAGAGTTGATAACCTGGGTCTGTGTTTATGGCCAAACACTGCCAAAACAAAGATTTCCCCCCCCTCCTCTGACAGCTCCTTTCTGCCCTTTCAGGTACGGCTTTGGCGAGGCGGGGAAGCCGAAATACGGCATCCAGGCGAACGCAGAGCTGGTGTACGAGGTTACGCTGAAAAGCTTTGAAAAGGTGAGGGTCGGAGCGCTCTGGTCCGTCCCCAGGTTTCGGGAACGCCGCTCCCTTTGCAGCGTCCACCCTTTGTCCCTGGCGCGGCTGCAGCCCGGCCCCTGCTGAAGTGGATACGTCACCAAGGATCTCTGTGTTCTTAATTTGTTCTTCTCTGTTGGTTTGTTTTATTTTTCTGGCTGAGGTCCAAGGTTGGTTCTCTTATTTGTTCCTAGCCTTGTTCCTTTTGTACTTTCTTTTTTTTTTTTTTTTCCCCCTTTTATTTTTTTTTTTTATTCCCCCCATCCCCGCCCCAGGCTGCACAGATAAAAGTTGGTGTGTCCGGCCAGCTGGCCCCGAGGAGCTTGGCCGGTGTGCCGAGCCGGCTGTGCCCGGGATGGGATGCAGGAGATGCCCATGGGATGGGGCAGGTGCTGCTGTGCCGCGTCCCCGGCCGGGTCCCGTCCCCACCCCATCACCGCGGCCAGAGCAGGAGCGAGACTCGCCGCACCCCCTCTCTGCTGGAGGATGTCTCTCCCCACCCTCCTCTTCCCTTTTTGGGGTTTATCGTTTGTCAGGGTTTTTCCTCCTGTGGGGCTGCGGTGGACAAACCTTGCTCGGGGTGAAGTCCTGAACCTGGCAGTGGTTTTGCTGTTGTAAAGGGCTCCAGGTCCGCACCCCACACGTGCTCTGGGTCCCTCCTCGTCTCCAGCCTCTCAAATTAAAAAAGTTGCTGGATCCGTCCTCTGTTATACTGCCCTGATGAGCCCCGCTCGTTAACGAGCAATCCTAGAAAGCCCCGTGGCCGTGCCGGTGCAGTGGGGTGCCGTGCTCCGCTGGGATTGCTCCGAGCGTTTATTTGCAGGCCAAGGAGTCGTGGGAGATGGACACCAAAGAGAAGCTGGAGCAGGCTGCTGTCGTCAAGGAGAAAGGCACAATGTATTTCAAGGTTTGTAAACTTAGGGATGGTGGAGGTGGAGCAAGGGAGCTGGAAATAAATTTGGGGTGACCGTCGGATACACGACTTAGCAGTCGTCAGTGTTGGAGAAGCCATGTCCCTCCCAGACAGCGCTGGGGAAGGCGAGTCCTGCCCTTCCTCTGCCTTTTTCTCACTCCCTGAGATATCTCCTCCTTTCCCGGCGTTGCCTTGCCCACGTGCTCTCCCTGCGGAGCGGGACAGCAGATCGGACTCTTCCCAGGGGTGGATGTGGCCAGGGCTAATGCCGAGGGGCTTTGCAGGTCCCCTTCCCGGGCTGGGCCATCCCGATGCTCCTCTGCCCTGCACAGAGGAGGAACGCAAGCTCTGACTTGGCTTTTCACAGGGGCTGCGCATCAGCAGCTCCAGCCAAACCCCGGTGTGGTTGTAGGTATTCGGCATCCTCCTTCCTTCCTTTATTTATTTAACACACTGCGTTAAACTTGTAACCCGTTTGCAGGGTGTTTTGGGAGCAGACCGAGCGTTGTCGGCACGGGTTCCTCTAGCTTCTTCTTCTTTGCTCCATCCCAGGAAGGCAAATACCTGCAGGCAGTGATTCAGTATGGGAAGATCGTGTCGTGGCTGGAAATGGAGTACGGCTTGTCTGAGAAAGAGTCGAAAGCCTCCGAATCCTTCCTCCTGGCTGCCTTCCTCAACCTGGCCATGTGCTACCTGAAGCTGCGAGAGTATGCCAAAGCCGTCGAGTGCTGTGATAAGGTAGAGGTGCATCTTCTCCTCTTGCATGTTTTCACTGGGAGTTTGGGTTTTTTAAAAATTTCTTTTTGTATAAGAAGCAATTTCCAGGCAGCAGCGGGATGGTGGCATCCCTTCTGCACCTTGGGGTCTCCGCGGGTGCTACGTGCTCAGAGAGTGCAGGAGCAAAAGTGCTTTTTGGGGTGCAAAATCCACCTGGGCACGCGCTTACAACAGCTTTTCTTCCAAAGCCAGATCCACGTGAATGGATGCTGCGTGGACTGACAGCCTTAGGACGCTGTTTGGGTCTGCCCAGGCTGGGTCTGGGCGTTGGGTGCTGATCTGGGTAGGACAGAGGCAGCCTCTGCCAGAGCTGCAGCAGATCTCCAAGTCCCTTGAGGGGTGGGAAGGGGCTTTGCCAGTCGCTAAAAGAGCTTCGACCTTGTCTTTGTCAGGAAACTATTAATTCTTATATAAAAGGCTTAAATGTAAGCATCTTGCCTATGGGAAAGACAGTAAAGCCTTAGTCTAAAAGGTAAATAATCTCTGAGATGCATATGTGGTTTTTACTGAAGGAAAATAATGTCGTTGCTAAAGCAGGGAGACAAAACCACGTTTAACCCATCAGCTCCCTTCCTCCGAGCTCTCTGTGCTCCTCTGGTTTAGCGTTTACACCTGATTTCTTGTCTGTGGGTCTGTCTCCCGCTCTCAGGGGGACGTTAAGCAAGGAGAAATACCTAAACTGTATTAATGACCTACCAACTGCTGCTGGAGACAGGTCGGTTTTTGTTGAGCAAGACGCAAGTGCTCTGGAGACTTGAAGGCACCTTGTCCTAATTTCGGCAGATTTAATGAGGCTTTGACTGTACGGGGGTCTTTGGGGGATCCCCAGGTTGCTAACAGGGACCCGTGTGTTTCCAGGCACTAGGACTGGACCAGGACAACGAGAAGGGCTTGTACCGGAGGGGCGAAGCCAGGTTATTGATGAACGAGTTCGAGCTGGCAAAATGTGACTTTCAAAAAGTGCTGGAAGTGAATCCACAGAACAAAGCAGCGAAATCCCAGATCTCCGTCTGCCAGAAGAAAACGAAAGAGCACAACGAGCGGGACCGGAGGATCTACGCCAACATGTTCACAAAGTTTGCGGAGAGGGATGCAAAGGTGCGTGTTGTCCGTTTTTGGCCATCTAGCAGGCTGCGCTGAAGGATGCTCGGCAGGTTTGTGATGAGAAGAGATGGGTTAAAACCCATTAAATTACAGATCAGGTTGAGGATGGAGGGATAGAGCCTGCTGCAGTGGGAAGAAGTGGTTTATTTCTTGGTCTGTCTTGCGCAGAGACTGCTGTCAGATGCTCAGTCGTCAAGAAAAGTGTTTGTGGTGCAAGCTCCCGAGGGCTGATAACAGGGTTGGCATTTGTACTTAATTTTGCTGTTCCCAGCTAGTGACTGTTGATGACCTCCTGGTCACCGGTAAAATGAAATGTCATCCTGTCTCTGGCAAGGCCAAGGGTATTTTGAGACATTATAGTATGGATTTCCTGAACCTGGTAAGGTAATAGCCTGCTCCTCTGCTCGTACGGAGAGATCGCTGTCTCCTAATAGGCTCTCATCCAAAATTCCTCTGAACAAAACCCGGTGTACTGTAACGAGAGAGGACACAGCTTTGCAAGCCGTCCGTGCGGGTCATTTTTAGTATAATCTCTTCTGAACTGGTGCCTGGAGGTGAGGCTGTGGAATAAGTGGCTGGTGCAGACCCTGGGGAGCAGCGTGCTGGGGTAACCGGCTCGGGGCAGGGAGCGGAGCCGCCCCGGCCGGCTGCCGGCACTGCGGTGCCTTGTGCTGTGCGATGGCTGGTGCAGTCGGCTGTGATGGGGAGAGTCGCTGCTGGAGCAGGCGTAAGGCTTTACCGTGCCTTAGCACTCCTCTCCTGCACCCGCCGGACGGGCTGCACCCACGGCTGGGTGTATGGGCTGTATGGGCTGGGTGTATGGGCTGTATGGGCTCTGCACCCATGGCTGGGTGTATGGGCTGTATGGGCTGGGTGTATGGGCTGTATGGGCTCTGCACCCATGGCTGGGTGTATGGGCTGTATGGGCTCTGCACCCATGGCTGGGTGTATGGGCTGTATGGGCTCTGCACCCATGGCTGGGCGTATGGGCTGGGCGTATGGGCTGGGCGTATGGGCTGTATGGGCTGGGTGTATGGGCTGTATGGGCTCTGCACCCATGGCTGGGTGTATGGGCTGTATGGGCTGGGTGTATGGGCTGGGTGTATGGGCTGTATGGACTGTATGGGCTGTATGGGCTGGGTGTATGGGCTGTATGGGCTGGGTGTATGGGTTGTATGGGTTGTATGGACTGTATGGGCTCTGCACCCATGGCTGGGTGTATGGGCTGTATGGGCTGGGTGTATGGGCTGTATGGGCTGGGTGTATGGGCTGTATGGACTGTATGGGCTGGGTGTATGGGCTGTATGGGCTGGGTGGGCTCTGCACCCACAGCTGGGTGTATGGGCTTGGCACCCAAGGCTTGGGTATATGGGCTCAGTCCCGTACCTCCACTCCGACGCTGCTGCCTTACCTCCTTTTCCCTCTGCTCTGTGCCCCTGCATCCATCCATCCGGGCTCGCTCTCTGTCAGGGCCCTGCTCCTGTCGAGGTGGGTCACATCATTCCCAGGGGATCCCATACCTTCCCCAAAAGCTCGCTGAGCCGATGAGGTTTAACCTCCGCCAGCTGCTGAGCCAAGAAAGCAGGAGCCTCCAGTGCGAGCCGCGGTGGGCGATAGGCGGGGGAGCCAAGGGGGGGAATTTTGCCTGCCCCCAGGCTTGGCTGCCCGTACCCATCCCCAGCATCGCTGTCTCCTGCCTGCTGCTTCCTCCTCCCTCCTGCTTCTCATCCGTGTGCTTTATTTGCTGTTTTGCAGGAAGCAGCTAGCAAAACCGGGGTCGAAAAAGCAGTGGAGAAAGCAACTTGTGAAAAGGGACCGAAAACTCCCGGTGCTGAAGAAGAAGAGGCTGAAGGACATGTATGATGGAGGAGGAGGGGAAGGGAGAGCCTTCTGCCCTCGGCCCACACAGAAAAAGGTTGCTGCCAGACCTCAGGACTCGCCAGTGTTTTCTTGTAAAGCTTGTTACAGTTTGTGTGATCGTGGAAGCAAAAAGCGCCTCGCAAAGAAAAACGAACCCCCTCCCACCGCCCTGGGTGCGCTTGGGGGCAGAGCGGGAGCGGCGGGACGCCGTGGGACCACCGCACATGGAACAAATAGCTTTTAAACGGAGAGAAAGAGAAAAAAAAAATAAATAAAAATTGAAACTCTTGGCTCTTGGGAGGTTTCCGTAGACAGCTTGTCCCAGCTCCCTTGGCTTTGTGTCGGCTGTCGGCACAGCATCCCGGGTCCTCCGAGAGGAGTTGGGATGTAGATGTTCCTTGTACGCTGCAGTGCTGCCTCCAGTTGTATCCGGCACGCGACCACGCTGCGCCGCACCGGCGCCGGCACCGGCTGCCACGGTGCCTCTGCTGGCCCCGAGCACGGAGGGGAGCATCACCGGCATGGGCATGGGGACCCAGCGCCCCGGAGCACCCGGCAGCTCGCTCACCCATGGGTGCTCGCTGGGTTGCGGGGGGAAAATTGGTTTTCTCTCCTGGTGGCTTCTTGCCTGTGGCCGAAGGGGTTGCGATGCAGCGCCAGGCGTGAGGGCGAGGACCCCATCACCTCTGCTGCAGCCCCTCGTAATTTGCCTTTAAAGCACTGTTTTGGGGGGGATTTTATCTTTTGAAGAAGCTGGTTTCTGTTTCCTTGGAGCGCAAAAGCCTCCTGTCCAGCTCCGCTGCTCGCAGGCGCTCAATCTGCAGCCTGTACCCTGTCCCTTGGCTCCCATCTTTAAATGGGAGTTTTATTGCCTATTTGGGATCCATACAGGGGACAAAAAAGAGTAGGGTGACATCCTGTGGTTCAGAAAGCGAGTGAGTGGGTGTGAGCTGGTACCGCGGGTTTCCAGCTCATCGGTGAGCAGCTTTCCCATGGTGCTCGCTGCCGTGGCGAGGGGGAACCCCGGCGTGTGCCCCGCATCGTGTCCCCGCATCGGTGCTGCTGCAACCTTGGCCATCGTCCCCCTCCATCCTAAAGGGATGCCGTCACTACCGTGTGAGAACAGCTTTCCGGTTGTTATATTTTTCCTGTCTGTTCTTTGTAATACCCCTTTTGGAGCTTGAAAATAAACAACTGAAAGGAAATAATAATAATAAAAAAAAAAATGCTTTTTCTCTGGATCCTGCTCAGCAAAGGAGGTGGCCATGAGGAGGACGGGTGTCCTCTCCCTTGGGTTGAGATGCCCCAGCTCCAGCGAGGGGTTCGTTAAGGAATTAGCGGTGTCCCCAAGGACCGATGCTGCCCCTTTTTATCAGCACCATCATTCCCTGGAGGGCCAGGGAAGGGCCAGCACGCCGTGCTTCGGAGATGCCTGGCTTGGGGGATGCTCCCTGGGAGTCTCAGCTGTTTTTTCCAGTTTGGGGGGGTTTATCCTGATGCTTTTTTCTTCTGCCAGCATTTACCTTTGGGAGGGGGCTCCCCGGGGTGCACCCGGGTGCGTGGAGGAGGCGTTTGTGCCCCTTGGCCTTGCCGGGCGATGCTTTGCCCCGATGCTGCAAGGAGCCCGGAGGAGCAGGGCACAGACGCAGCCGGCGTGCAAGCACCAGGGATGCCGGGTGGCCGCTCATCCAGGTCTCCGGTTTTACACCATCCCCGGGGTGTCTCGTAGCCAGCGAAGCATCCCGGTGGGTGCTGCCCAGGGAGGGTGCGGCGAAATCCAGGGGCTCTGCAAAGAATTGGCTTTTTTTTTTTTTCTTGCAGGCAGGGCAGAAAAGTCATTTGGGGGCAGCCCAAGCCACATTTTCCATAGGAAACAATTCTCTACGGGAAAAAAACCAACTTGCTTTGCTGGGCTCCTGGGCTTTCCCCCCGTTTTTAAGCAGATTTTTGGCTTATTTCAGTTTGCCGCTTTTTTCCCCCTTGGAAAAGAAATTGAACTCGGGCAGGTGATGAGATGCGGTTTAGAGATTAAAGGGAAACGGGGAGGATTTTGTACCGAAGGCGTCAAAACCTTCGCGGTGCTGGTGGGTCCCGGGTGTGCGGTGTTCAAATGCCATCTAGTGGCACTGGGCACTGGGTTGGAAATGGGGTGGCGAAGGGTTTTGGGGTGTCTGTGGTGGGCTGGGCAAGGCCGAGGGTCCGGTGGGGTCACTGGGGACACTTGGTTTATCCAGCTTTGCAACCGGAGAGCATCCGCAGGCAGCCTTCGGAGCGGAATATTAACAGCTCAATATTAAGTGCTGTTAACAACGAGGCGAGGCAGGCGTGGTGATGCGCAGGGTGTGAAACCCATCACCCAAAGGGACCTGGGGACATGGGACGGGGGTCAGAGCGGAGCGGTGGTCCGTAGGGAAGCCCTTGGCATCGCCTGGAGCCAGGGGATGCTGCCGTCCCCGGCACGGGCTCCCCGTGCTCAGCTCAGGCAAACCGGCCCAAATCCTGCTTTTCTATCACTAAGAGGAGACTTTTGGGTGGAAAAAGGCGTAGCCAGGGAGGGTAACGCTAAACGAGGCCAGGCAGCATCCCCCCTCTGCCCACACCAGGCTGGAGCGAGCGGCCCCGCCGTGCCGGGAGCCCACCCAGCGTGGGGGGAGCCGTGCACCCCCAAAAGGTGCCTGGGGTCCGGCTGACCCCCCGTGCCCCCCTGCGCTCCCGCAAGGCCCCCTTTTCCTGGGATTACCGCCCTGCCAGCTGCTCGCCTGGCCGGCAGCCCCTGAAATCCTATTACCGAGTTTCAGGAGAAATAAAAAGTTAATCATCTCCTTCACCTCCTCTTCCTCCTCCTCCTCCTGCCGCAGGGGCTCGCCGAGGCGGCCGAGCCGATGCCGTGAGCCTGCTTGGACCTTTGCGACCGCGGCTGAGCCATGGATCCAGCCCTGGGCTGGTAGGGGCTGCGGTGCCGGGCAGTCAGCGGCCGGTGCTGGGGAGGAGGGAAGGAGGCCAGGGCAGGGTGGAGGGAGCCAGCCGTCCCGCTCGACGCCGGGCTGGGAGCCATGCCGCTGCAGACGGAGATCCTGCGCGAGGTCTGGGCTGCCGACAGGTCAGTGCCAGTGGGCAGGACGCGACCTGCGGGGTGGGCGATGTGCTGGGCATCCCCACCGGGCTCCCGTCTCCTCCAGCGGCTTTTTCTCCTGTTTCCAGTTTAAATGCAATTTAATGAGCTGGTTTTTATCAGGGTTTTTTTGCTCTGGGGGTCGGTGCGATGATGCTCATTGGCTTGCGGAGAGGAAAAGCGTTCGTTAGAGGGGGGATCCCCAAATTAACCTCATTGCTGTTGTCTTTGGCCAAGGCAGAGCCCGTCCCGTGCTCCCTGCTAGGAAGGATGCTGTCAGCCGAGCTCGACCCGGTTCAGACCGGGGAGCTGCTTCTGGAGCCAAACGAAAGGCTGACATTTCCCCCACCACCACCCCAAAAATTGGGGTGGTGCTCGGCCGGAGGGTCTCAGCCCCCCGGGAGCTGCGGAGGGCTGAAAGCCCTCACCCCTTTGCTTTCTGTGCCCCACAGCCCCAGCAAGGAGCCAGGCAGCCCCCAGCAGCGCAAGCCCAAGCAGGTGAGAAAAAATCCTTCCCCCCGTCGCCAGTGCCACCGTCCCCTGCTGCAGGCTGTCCCCAAGGGCTGGGGATGCTGGAGACCCCTAAAGCCTGGCCCCACACCGAGACCAAATTAGGGCTGAACGGGCTGCGCTGTTGGGGTTCTGCAGCCTCGGGGGGGGCATGAGCTTTTGGGGACCCCTCCCTCCAGAGCAGGTGGGTAGAGGAAATCCCACGGCCCCCCCTGCTCCTCCGTGCACCCTTCCAAACCCCCATTCCATCACTCCGAAGCACCCCGTGAGGTGGGCTCTCAGTTCCTAATTAACCCTTTAATTAAGCCTCTCAGTTAAGCCGTCAGCTGTGACTCACTTTCCCCGGGCCGTGACCCCAAAGGCCAGACCCCCCTCACTGTGTTTCGGCACAGCCCTGGGGTCCCACCCGGCCTCGGAAGGGTCTCGGCAGCAATTTCATCAACCACACGGTTTAATCAGCAGCCCCTCCTCTAAGGGCTTCGTTAAGTAATGAAGTGAGTGGCTGTCCTCCCCCCAAGCTGCTTAAGGGATTAAAGGATGCGAAGGAGCTTTTCGGTGTGAGCTGATGACATGGAAGAAACCAGCCCGGTCCCAGTTCCGCTGTGGGACCCCCAGCTTCCCCCCACCACCAAATCTGCAGCGTTGGGATCCCGCTGGGATCCGGCCGGATCCTCCCGCTTGCAAAACACCTTCACCCACCGTGCTGGGGCATCTGGGAGGGACGAAACCCCTGCAAGGGGGAAGGTGCTTTGGCTGGCGGTGGGTGCCCTGGTGCGACTGGGTTTGCTTAAATCACTTTCTGAGGGCCCCAAGCTGACACCCGCTCCCCAAATATCTCCTGTCCAGAGCCAAGTGCTGCCCCACATGCTCCGTATTGGGTAAATCAGGGTTATTTATAGGCCCGACTAACCAGGATTAGGTGTGCTGTGCCTAATCCCCCCGCTTCCCTGCTCCCGCTGACCTCCATCCCGGCACGGCCCCACAGCTCCTTGCCTTCGACTGGAGCCTTTTGCGTGGGCGAGAGGAGATGGAAGTGCAGAGCCAGGCTGCCTGCCTGTCCCCGTGTCCCCTGTCCCAACTCGGGTCCCCCAGGATGCCCATCAGGAGATGAGCCGGTGCTCGGGGTGGCTCCCGGCCAGGGTCCCTACGACGTGGGGTGGCTTGTCCCTCCATGCCAGTGTGATCCATGGTGTCGGGGCAGTGCCAGCATCACATCCCTCGTCCCCGGGGCTGGCACGTGGCCGTCTGTCCCAGCGCTGACGCTCTCCCGTCTGTCCGCTAACAGCCCTTTCTCTTTTCCTCCCTCTGCCTTCCCCGGGGGGCTGCCCCACGGTAAGTCGCTCGCTTTGGTAATGGCTCGTTTGAAGGTGCAAGCGTGGCCCCGTCTCCCTGGAGCGGGTCCCTGCTCCCACGTGGGGCTGGGGAAAAGCCCGGCCGTATTTCGGAAAGGGAGCCGGTACTCTGTGAGCAGGGGTTGCCTTGCAAAGGGGAAAGAGGTTTAAGGCCAGCACCATCTCTGCAGCACCGTCCGCAGGGGCAGAAGCTGAAGAAGAAGCGGCAGGAGCCTGTGCTGGAGCCCGAGGTCAAGCCCCGGCGGCTGCGGGTGAAGAAGCCGGGCGAAGCGGGGGCTGCGGAGGAGCCCCGTGCCCCGGCACAGGGTAAGCACAGACCCCCTCCCCAGCTCCCATGGAAATGGGGGGTGACGCTGGTCCCTGCCACAGCCCCATCCTGCACCGGCGGTGCTCTTCATCGCAGGCATCTCTTGAAATGTGCAGGGGTGAAGAAGCTGAGGAAGAAGAAGGAGGAGAAGGGGGAGGAGGAGAGCGACAAGGACCCCGAATCCAAATTCACCAGGGAACCTCGGAAGAAGAAGGAGAGCCCGGCCCCCCGCTCCCGCGTGGCCAAGGGCCCCAAGAAGCAGCAAGGTGGGGGGGCAGCACCCACCCCTCTGCTGGCACCCGCTCGTGGCACCTCATGTCCCCACGCACCACGTCCCCATGCACCATGTCCCACTGGTGCCATCGATGCTCCTGGTGTCTGCAGGGGCTCTGCATGTCCCTGGGGGGGGGGGGGTTGGCCAAAACCCAGCTACCCACCCAGGAGGAAAGGGGATGTGGCAGGGGACCTGCATGCATGGTGTTGGCTTGGGATCGGGGGATGACGGACATGCTCCCTGGGAATGTGTCAGTCGGTGGCTGGCCATGCCACCAGCTCCCCGGTCACCTTTCCGGAGCAAAATGATGGGGTGGGCAAAAAGATGGGGCTCGTTGCCCCCCCCACTCCGCACCCCGGGGCTGCAGCCGCGAGATGGCGATGTGACTTCGCACGCTGTGTCTGGCACTGGACATGTCCAACGTGCCGCTGGCCACTGCGGCTAGGCCGGACACCCACCGCGGCAGGCGCTGCCGAGGGAGGTTCACTGCTCGCAAACCGTGAGGCTGCGGGTCCCCCATGCAAGGGGCCATGACGTTGCTGATGCCATGGTGTCACCTCCGGGTAGAGCCGGCTGAGGACTCGGAGGATGATGAGGAGGAAGAGGAGGTGGAGAATAAAGACCCGCCAAAAAAGCTCAAGAAGAAGCTGCCCAAGGAGCTCCCCTCGGGCGAGAGCCGGGAGAAGAAGCTGAAGCCGAAGGGTGAGTGCCCAGGGCATGGGGACGGCGGGTACCCAGCGCCATTGCCGCTTCCGTCTGCCCTTGCCGGGACGAGGGGACCGCCTGCGTCCTGTCCCCATCGCTGTCCCGGGAGGCTCAGGGGGCTGTGGGGCAATCGCCCCCTCCCCGTGCAATCTCCCCCTGGCTCACCCCTTCCCACTGCCACCTCCCCGTCCCCCGTCACCGCCCATCCCCATCCCCCTGTCTGGCCGCTCACCGGCCCCTCCATCCTGCCAGGAGACAAGAGTGACCCCGACGGCAAAGCCAAATCTGCCAAAAGCACCAAGAAGGAGCTGATGTCCGTGTTCCAGGTGAACGGGGAGAAGAAGGAGAAGAAAAGCAAGAAGAAAGGTACAGGGCAAGTAGGGGGGGGTGGCAGGCAGTCCCACTGCCCCGTGGCATCACCCCGAGCCGACAGCACCCGGTGCTGTGTGACAGTGTCCCCCGTGTCCCCCCAGCTGCCACCGACAGTGATGAGGAGGACGATTCTGACTCCAGCACCAAACCCATCAGGTCGGAGAAGAAGAAAAACCCGGCGTCCCTCTTCCAGACTGGCGGGGACCCCCCCAAGGAGAAGAAAACCAAAAAGAAAGGTGAGAGCCTGGCACCAGCAATGAGATGGAGGGTGGTGGGTGCTGGAGGAGGCCATGGAGAGGGGGGTTAGGATCAATGGTGTTGGTGTGGGTCTATGCCGAGCTCAGTTTTGGGGTTCGGCGTAGTCAGGCTTCCCCCCCCCCCGCCCCGTGCCTCTGCCCGTTCCTGCCTGCAGCTCCTCCCAAAGCAGCCGAGAGCGAGGAGGAGACCCTGGAGACCCCGCAGAAAAACTCCAACAAGAAGGGGAAAGGGAAGAAATCAAAGAAGGTACAAAAAACCCCTCAGAGCTGGGGGGGGGTTCCCCTTGGGGCGGGGGGCAGCAGCTCTTTCCCCCAGGGTTGGTCAGGGGGCTGGAGCATCCCCAGGGAGACCCATGGCAGCACCATCCCCAAAGCCACCAGCTGCAGAGCCACAGCCTGGGGGGATCAGGAGCAAGGAGCAATTAGCTGGGAAAGGAGGGGAGGTTTGGGCAGGTTTGGCTTTGGGGTCACCGCCCCCTCTCGTGTTGCAGCCGAAGGAGGAGAGGCCCCCATCGCCCGTCATCGAGGTGGACAACCTGGAGGAGTTCGTGCTGCAGCCGGCGCTGCAGGGGGTGACCGTCAAGTGCCGGGTGACGCGGGACAAGAAGGGGATGGACCGGGGGCTTTATCCCACCTATTACCTCCACTTGGATAACGACAAGAAGGTGAACTGGGGTGGGAGCGTGGAGACCCCTGGAGCACCCTCAGGGTTTTGGGGGGATGCCCACCTGCATCCCACCATGGTGGTGGGTCCTGGATGGGGCTGCTCCCCCCCCCTGCAATTCCTCTTGGGAAATGCCCCATGTCGATGGTACCCGGGATGATGAGCAAACATCAGCCGGAGAGCCACGGTAATGCCGGGCTGGGCTCAGACCCTCCTGCCCCATGGCCCAGCCAGTATTTTGGGGATCGTCTTCACTCCATGACTTGTGCAAGGTTGTGGCAGTGACCTGTTGGGCCAAGCCTTGCGCAGAGGGCACGGCAGGGATGGCGATGACAGTGCCCCGTCCCCACGTGGTCCCACTGCCCTCCCAGGTGTTCCTCCTCGCCGGGAGGAAGCGTAAGAAGAGCAAAACCTCCAACTACCTCATCTCCATCGACCCCACCGACCTGTCACGGGGGGGAGAGAACTTCATCGGGAAGCTGAGGTAGGAGCGGAGGTGGCACCCCATTCCTGCAGCACCCCATTCCTGCAGCACCCCATTCCTGCAGCACCCCGCTCCATGGGTTGCCGGCTGCCCCGAGCGATGGCTGGGTCAGGCAGGAGGCTAAATTCAGTGTTCCCTGCTGCCGGGTCCAACCGGAGGAGTGTCGGGGGGCCGGGAGGGGAAAACAGGCTTGTCTGGTTCCTCCCGGCAGACAGGTCACGGCTAGAAACGGCACCCGGCGAGCCCGGCAAGTCCCAGCCCGCTGCACTGCCGGCAGCTGCACAGCGATGCTGGGGGGTCCCCTCGGTGGCAGCACCCTATAACACCCTGATTTAGGGGTGCCCTGAACCCGAGCAAACGGCTAAAGGGTGGGAAGGATGGCGTTGGCTGGGGGCTGTGCGTGGGTTTTGCAGCTGGAGCAAAGCTGGGGCTGTGCATGGGGACGGAGGGGTCGGAGGGGACTCGGTGGCACCGGCCGCGGCCATCTCCCGTCCTCGGCTGCAGATCCAACCTGATGGGTACGAAGTTCACGGTGTTCGACAACGGTGTGAACCCCGACAGGGCCAACGCCGACTGGTCCAACGTGAGGCAGGAGCTCTCGGCCGTGGTCTACGTAAGCAGCGGCACGGGGACCCCCCGGGACCTCCCGGGCAGGCGGCGAGGGGGTCCCGACCTGCACCCCTTTGCTGGGCTACTGATCGGGGGGTTGCAGAGATGCGGGATGGGCTGGATCCATCCCTGAGCGATCTGCAGTGGTTGCTGGTTTTAGGGACGGGGTTTCTCTTGCAGGAGACCAACGTTTTAGGGTTCAAAGGCCCCCGGAAGATGACGGTCATCATCCCCGGGATGAACGCTGACAACGAGAGGGTGCCCATCCGGCCCCGAAACGTAAGTCGGGGCCAGACTGGGAGAAACTCCTTGGGGGCTGGATTTGCTGGGGTTCACCTTGGATTTTACCCATTTAGGGCACAGAAAGGCTTTTGGGTGTCCCTGAAATTCAGGGCACCTCCCTGGGAGGTGGAAGGTGTGGTGTTTGTGGTTCTTTTGTCCGCGCTGGATCCCGTTTCCCAGCTGGGTACTGCTACAGAGCATCCCCTTGGGCACGCCATGGGGGGGGTCACCCCAACTCTGCTCTCCCCCCTTCTCCAGGATAACGACGGCCTCCTGATGCGATGGCAAAACAAAAACATGGACAACGTGATCGAGCTGCACAACAAGGCACCAGTGTGGAATGACGAGACCCAGTCCTACGTCCTCAACTTCCACGGCCGGGTCACCCACGCCTCCGTCAAAAACTTCCAGATCGTGCACGGCAGCGACCGTAAGCTGGGAAGGGGATGGGACGGGGGGTGATGGTGGGGGAGCACTGCCATCAGCTGGCCCCAGCACCCCCTTTTTTTGCTGAGGTGTAGTTCTTTCATGTGTGGCTGCTTTGGGGTCCTGCCTGCCTTTGCTGGAGCCAGGGTGAAGCCGGACAGGGCATGCGGCACCCCACAGGCAGCTGCCTGCTGGCCCCGGTGCCGGCAGAGGGAGCGCGCAGGTCATCTGTTACCAGGCAGATTAGGGCAAGGACAAATTCTGTGGGGTGCTGAGCCCCCCCATCACGCTACAGCCACTCGCTCAGCCCAGGCCACCCCAAAGCATCACCCCCAGCACGCACCCCACATTGCCAGCAGGCTCACCCCGGGGTGCATCGTGCCTCAGGGACAGTCCCTCGGGGGTGGCAGCGGCTCTGTCCCCACACGAGCAGCCGGACGCGGCCGTTCGTCACCTGTCCGGCGCAGTCAGAAGCCCTCGGCCTCCGGGTGTTGGGTTACGGGACAGAAAAAACCTCTCTGGGGCCCCTGGTTATTTTTACAGATTTCCTGTCACCCGCCCTCTGGTAGCAGCGGTCCCACGGGGGGGCGAGTGGGGTCCCTGTCCCTTGCGGGGCTGCGGCTCCCAGGGAGGGGGTCTGGGGGGACCAAAGAGTGCCATGGTCCCGTGCTGGACCGTACAACGGGAAAATGATGCTTTTCGGTAACACGTGCTGTGGTACGGTGAAGCCGGTGCACGAGCCGTGGGCAGAGGTCGGTGGAGGGGGGTGGGGGCTTCTTTGGGATGCTGCTGCATGGGTCCCCTGGGAAAAGGGTGGGGTGGGTGCACAGGTGACATCCCAGTCGCTCGCCCCCTCCGCACCGACCGGAGCCATCCCCTCTCTCTCGCAGCCGACTACATCGTGATGCAGTTCGGGCGCGTGGCAGACGATGCCTTCACCATGGACTACAACTACCCGCTCTGCGCCGTGCAAGCCTTCGCCATCGCCCTCTCCAGCTTCGACGGGAAGCTGGCCTGCGAGTAGCGGCTGTGCCGGGGCCGCCGGGGCTGCCAGGGCCACACGCTGGTGTCTGGTGGATGCTTCTGCATCTCCATCCTGCTCCACTCCCTTGGTTTCCACCTTCTGCCCGGCGAATGCTCGTGGTTACAGCTGCTCCTGGGGTGGCTCGAGGTGCACGGTGCCCGCAGAGTGCCATGGGACGCTCATCTGGCTGTGGCCACCCTCTCCGGGCAAACTGGGGACAGATCGCTGGTCTGGGGCAGATGGCAGAGTCAGGCCCGGGGTATATTTAGCACATGAGGCCGTCTGCGATCCCGATCTCATCCCTTTGAGACGTTTCTTGGACTCGGAGCCTGGAAACTCATTCCCCCTTTTTTTTTTTTTTTTTTTTTTAGATTCTGGTTTGTATTTTGTAGCTCAGTCTCTCAGTGAGAGGGGGGTTGGTGGTCTCCTCGGTTCCTGTTTCCTCAGCCCCCTATAAGTGTACACAGAGCCCACGCGTGGCCAGGCTCTGCCCAAGCTCCCACCGAGGGACCCCCCCGCCCAGCTTGCTGCCCACCGGGCACCAAACCCCTGCTTTGCCCCATTTTGCCCTGGTGCAAGCGGCCGTGAGGTGCCCGCGGTGCCTTTGCACGCCCCGGGCTCTCCACCCACCGGGTCTAACCCTGCTGCCTGGAAACCATTGGAGATTTGGGTCCCTGAGGAGCAGCTTGGCACCCAGAGCACTGGCGGCACGTGGGCACGTGCCGAGGGAAGCCGGTGCTGGCGGAGGAGGGCCGGCAGCCACGTGAGGCAGAGCCGGCATCGCCAGCACGGGGCTGGGCTGGGTTGGTGCCGCCAGGAGGGACCTGGAAGGGAAAACTCTGGGTGCACCAGGAAGCGCCGGGGTGACTCACAAGGAGTGGTGCGGTGCTGAGTCACGCTCGGCGCCCGGACGGGCCCCGCCGAGCCCCCCACGTCCCCGCTGCTCACCGCCCCGGCGTTCTGGGGCATCCCTGCGGACCCCACAGGGCTGGTGGTCCCATGGAGCCCCGCACAGCCCGGTGCTGGAACCAGCCCGGCTGGTGCTCCCTGCTCGTGGGGAGGTGGCGGGTGGGAGGTGCCACCCCGTGGCACAGACCCGTGGGGTGTCATGGGGGGCTGCGGGGAGTCATTGGGAAGGGGAGATGCTGGAGAGGGGCAGCTCGAGGGGAGCAGGGCAGCCCGTGGCCCCATTTCCAGCACAAACCCCTCTTTGTGGGGTGAGGATTTGGCTGCACGGACAGTCCCAAATCTGATTAATTCAGCGGTGAGAAACACCGGGACATGCCAAGGTGCCCCGAAACACCGTCCTCGACTCCCCGATAATGCTTCTCTCACCTGCTCAGCTCACGTACTGACCCCAGGAGGGGCTGATACAATTTGGGGTCCCCTTCCTGGGACACATACAGGTCTTTCCCCCATTCTGGGGGTGATCTGAGCCCCCCAAGTTAACTCTGCGAGAGGTAGCCAGGGTGGAAAGACCGAGGAGCAGGAGATGGATGAGACGGATGTGGTTGTGCAAGAGGGATGCTCATCCTTGCTGGGCGGTGTCGCAACGCTGCCACGGCCTGAACCCATCCCTGCACGGGGCTGGGGACAGCTGACAGTGACAGTGGGACCATGAGCTGCAGCCGGAGCGCCGGCAAATATCTGCCCCATGGCTTTGCAGATGGAGCCCAGGTTTTCCCACCAGCTGCATGAATCTGGGCTCCGTGATTCATCGGCAGAGGCGGACAGCTCAGGGACAACGGGCCGGCGTGGGACATTGTCCCTTACCCACACAGCGAGATCAGAGACCTTCTTGTGAGCTAAAGGGAGAACCAGCCACTGTGGTTCAGGGCCAGCGTCCCCTGGCTAGGTATGGCCAGCAAATGTGGGGAAAGCAAGAGCTTTCTACCCAAATCCAGCCACGAACCCACCATCTGCTTGAAATTGGGAAAAGCTCAGCTAACGGTCGAGCTAACAATTGTCCCCGTTTCCTCCGGTGGAAGCAGAAAAGCTGAAGCAGGGTGAGAGAGAGGGGTTTGGGCTCCATGAGCTCTCATTGAAGCATGAGCCACTGTTATCCCAGCTTCTCCCCAAGGATTTTCTCCCTCCATGCACTCAAACAGTCTCCGTGTTGCCCGTTGTTGCTTGCAACCCCCTCGGGATTCCCAGCCTGTAGCCCAAGCGGAGCAAAAAAATCTGCCATGGGTGTCCAAGGCAATGGCACCCCATCCCAGAACGCGGTTACAGCATCAGCCGCCCACCCCAAATCACTTACACAAACCCTCTAACCCGAACCAACTGTGGCACAAGAAACAAATGAAAACAATTTAATAAGGCGATGGATATTCGGGCCCTTTGTTTGCACTGGCTGTTAACACCAGAGGAGATGAGGAATGGAAGCAGTTGAAATGTGTATCTACTTTGGCCGATGGAAAGTGTGACGGATGTGCCGGCAGACCAATGGCTGAGGATGCTGGGGTGTGCGTGGGTGTGAAAGGAATGCTCAAGAAAAGATCAAAAAAAAAAAAAAAAAAGGGAAGAAGGAGCCTTATCAACGGCGTTTGAGCCCAAAGCGTGTGTCTTCCTTGGAGAAAGGGTTTTCTCAGTCCCCAGGGATGATATTTTCCCCTCAGCGCGAGACTTTGAGGCTTCTGAAGCTTCGTTTTAGGGGGCTGGTGTTAGGCTGGTGGTGCAGGGCTGGATTTAACCCCATGAAGCGCCCATGCGGGGGCACGAGCACGGCCAGCGGCCGGAGGCGACTGTCGGCAGCTCCTCAAGGGAACCTCCCAGGAAATGCATTTTATTTTTGCAAAGGTGGTTATAAGGCAAAGGGGAGGAAAGAAAATAAGGTCCCACCTCGATGCTGAGCGCCGCATCCTAGCTAGGACCAATGTCACTGCGGTGCCGGCGGCTCTCCTCTCGCAGGCGGTGGTTGCCAGCATCCCCATCCCGCACCCACGAGTGGAAAGACGCTGGTCCGGAGCCGAGCAGGAGGATGGAAACGGGGGGCTCTTCTCCGACCGCTCGCTTCTTCCTCTGCCCCAGCCCCCCGGGGCGTGGGGGGCTCCGTGCACCCAGCCCTGAGCACAGGCTCAGCCCCTGCACTCTTGCGGGGGGGCTGCGGGGTATTTCCACCGAGCCCCGAGAGGCAAATGCCCCTCAGCCGGGCAGCCTGCTGCGGGAGGGGGCTGGCTGCATCCCGGCGGGTACGGGAGGGGAGGCCGGCACAGGGAAGCTCCTCGCCCGGCAATGGAAGGGCCGGAGCTGCGTGGTTCCCAGCGAGCGCCCTGCCCAGCGGAGAGCATCGCCTCAGCCTCGGGGGCTCTCGCTCCGTGCTTTGAAGTGGTGATACATTAATTAATTAAAGAAGTGATCATGACGGGGTGTTTTTCTCTCCCCTTCCTCTCCCAGCGTATTTATTTCGGTGACATTTTTTTGAGGGAAAGGCAGACTCGTGGCTGGTAAGCCGGGCTGTGGGTTTGCAGGACGGGCTCTTTCTCGGCGCAGCGAGCGACAGGCAGTAATGGGAAAGCCAATGTTTTTCAACCGCTTTTAAAAAGGAATCATTTTTTAATTAGTGAATCCATTCTGGAGAAGTGTTGGAGTTTTACAATGTTGTAGCTGTTCTTGGTGTCTTGCCTAGACTTGGATGTTCTGGCCATAAGAAAATATTATTTATGGCGTTGCTGCTTGCAGCTCTTTTATATTATAATTTGGGAAAGGAAGTTGCTGTTCCCACCAGTGGACGAAGAATAGCAGAAATGAGGATTAAGGACTTCTGAAGGAGGAAAACAAATAAAAATTAAGAGGCAAGACTGAAACAAACCACCGAGCCGGACTTGAATCGCCACGCTCCAGAACAAGTTCGTCCCGGAATCGCCAGTGGTCGGGGCAGATGCTGAAACCGCGCCGAAGCCCGACCCGGGCAGGCCCGGCAGGCCCGGCGCAGCCGTGACCCCCTCGGTACTCCCCTGCGCAGCGTTACATGTGTTCCTAAACATTTGCAGATCAGGCTTTTATTCATGGGCTAATGCACGCTTGTTTGCTCATGCCTTACTCAGCCTAAACTCCTATTGAACTCAATTAAGCCTGTCATCTCCAGGAGCAGTCAATGTCATTTTTGCCCAAGTAAGGGATGAGTAACGAGTGCTCCGAACGGCCCTTGGAGAATAGCAGCCATTTTGTTGCAGTTTTTGGTCCAGATTTCTTACAAGTTAGCAGCAGGCCAAGGGTGGAAGAATGCGATACGGCTTTATTAATCACACACGATTGCTGAATGCGCTGGATGCTTCGGAGGCTGTCGCTTTACGGGCTGCAGCGTTGGCTGTCTTGTCCCGAAATGCTTGAATACAACCAAGCTCGGCACGAAAATTAGAAAAATATGTTTCTAGAAGGGATGGGATGCAAAGAGCATCCCTTCCCCGAGCTGGGAGGATCCCACTCCCCAGTTTACCTCTGTGGGTTTTGGGTACTGCGGCACAGGTCCTCGGCGCGTGCCGGACCCCATGGCCAGTGGGTCCGGGGTTTCTGCCGCACGTTGCCCGTATCGGGGCCGCGGCTCCCGACAGTCGGGCTGGGTCGCGGCCAGGGACTCGCATGCGATCAGCCGGCTGCGGCTTAGCACGTTACCACCCATCGGCTCGCTCCGAGGAAATGACCTCGGCCTGGCTCCTGGCTGGGTTCCCTTGGGAAATCGTAACTGTGTGGGCTGAGATCCCCGTGAGGGGCTCCGCAGGGTGGGGCGGGGGTCCGGGAGAGATGGGGAATCTGCATGCTGGTAGGGTGTGGGGGGCTGAGGGTGGGTTGGGGGGCTGAGGAGGGGGATGAAGGTGTTTGGAAGGGGATGAGGGTGTGAGGATGGGGATGAAGAGGGGATGAAGGTGTTTGGAGAGGATGAGGGTGTGAGGATGGGGATGAAGAGGGGGATGAAGGTGTTTGGAGAGGATGAGGGTGTGAGGATGGGGATGAAGAGGGGGATGAAGGTGGGCGAGAGGGCATGAGGGTGCGCGGAGGACGATGAAGGTGTGTGGAAGGGGATGAAGGTGTGCAGGGGGGGATGAAGGTACGTGGAGGAGGACGAAGGTGAGCACAGGGATGAAGGTGAGCACAGGGGGGTGAGGATGTGCAGAAGGGGATGAAGGCGTGCACAGGGCACCCTGGCTGGCTGGTGACGGGACGGGACAGCAGCACCCTCATGCCCCGGCCCGGGGCTGCATCCCGGGGCTGCGGGCCGGAGGAGGAGGAAGAGGAGGAGGAGGAGGAGGGTGAGGAAGGCTCCTAAAGGCCGCTCCCAGAGCCCGGGCCGGGCCGAGCCGGGCTCCAGGGCTGCCCTTGCCACAAAAACCCTCCCGGCGGAGGGGCAGCCCCGCGTCCCTGCGTCCCGCTGCCCGTCGGGGAGCGCTGCCGGTGCCGCCGCCGCCGCCGCCCCGGGGGCGCGGGCAGGGAAGGAGGGAGGGAAGGGAGGGTCGGCCGGGCGGAGGGAGGGAGGAAGGGAGGGAGGGCCGGGAGGAGGGAGGAGGGCAGCGGGAGGAGGGAGGAGGGTCGGCCCGGCCCCGCCGCCTCCTGATTGACTCCCAACTTTCTGCTCCTCCCTTGCATAAACTTTCCCGTCCCTGCGCCTGGCTCCGTGCGCGGACCCGGGAGCCCGCCGCGCTCCCCGCATTCCTGCCGCCCTCCCCGGCCCGGCCCCGGCCCCGGCCCCGGCCCCGGTCCGGCCCCGGTCCGGTCCCGGTCCCGGCACCCGCGGCCGGCCCAGCCCCTCCGGAGCACGGAGCAGGTAAGTGCTCGCCGGGAGCAGACTCCCAACCCCCCCTTCCTCCTCCTCCTCCTCCTCCTTCTCCTCCTCCTCCTCCTCCGGCGCCTCCTTCCTCCCGGCCCGCAGCCCTCCGGCTGCACCGAGCCCTCGGCAGCCCCGTCCCCGGCGGACGGCGAGGGGCGGCGGGGTCGCACCAGCCCTCGCCGCTCCCCCCCCCTCGGTAGCCCGGTACCTCCCCCCGGGGCTCCCCCGCCTCTCCCCCCCGCCGGCCCCTGACGGGGTGCGTGGGGGTGGGACACAGCCGGGGTGTCCCCAAGATGTCCCCCACCCCCCACCCCGTCGGGTCCCCAGGCTCCCACCCCGTCGGGGCTGCGCTGTCCGTGTGTCCCCCCCCCCCCGGCCCCTCCGCTGGGTCCCCCCCGCTGCGGCGCATCCCCGGGGTGCGCGGCGGGCGCGGGCTATAGGGTTACAAAGAGGCCTTGTGTACGGTATAGCCCATACGTCGGGAGCGTGTAGGGCGCGGGCGCCAGGCGTTATATAAAGCGATAACCCGTCCCGTCTGCCTCCCGGCCCCGGCCGAAGCCCCCCGCGAAACGGCGCGGGGGCGGGGGGGGGGGTCCCGGGTGGGGTGTGGGGGCCACACGCGTGTCACGTTACATGTGTGTCACACGCATGTAGGGGATGACCATACGCTGACTGTATGCTAAACACTTTGTGCCTTGTCATAGGGGCGCATTGCTAACGAGGCAGCAATTAGATGTATAATTTTCAGCAGTGTGTCATCTTTATTATTACTATTATTTTATTTTTACACCCTCCTAGGGTTTGGGGTTGTTGTTTTTTTTCCCCTTAACCCCCTTGGAAGGAAAATAAGGCCAAGCCCTCGCAGTGCCGCCCGCCTCCGCCCCCCCCCCCCCCGAAACCGCTCAGGCCCTATGCGACGCGTTTGGCCTGTACCGTCTGAGAAAAAAACCCCATATTTTGGGGAGAAACCAGCTGGAAATGGTATCAGAGGCCCTGCCGGGACGGCGGGCACCCTGCAGCCCCCCATCGCTGTTGGGTGGTTGGCACAGGGCGGCAGGGGAAAAGGCGAGGGCAGAGGTTTTGGGGGTTTTTGGTGCTTTGCAGGGAGCTGGGGCGAGCTGGGCCGGGCGACCATCCCACCGGCGAAGCGATAATCTCCGGTGTCAGGCGCGCCGGGGTATTTTGGGCTCCGGCGTCCTCTCTCCCCTCCTATCGCTTTACCCCGCGCGGGTACGTGCGCACCGTGAGTCAGGGCTTTGGCACTGCCTGGCCACCCTGGGGGGCCCTGCCAGCGGGGCTGCCACCTCCCCCCCCGGTTTTGGGGTGCTCGTGATGACGGGTGGAGAATTCGGGGTCTGCCAGGCTGGTGTCCCCCCCACGCACCCGCCAGCCCTGAGGGCCTCCGCAGCCCCAAAGCCCTTCCCCGCACCCGGCTTTCGGGGTGGGTCATGTCCCCGCGGGATGGGAGGAAGGTCCCCAAAGCGGATGGGAGGCCAGGACTTGCCAAGGTCACCCAACGGCAAAGCCGGGGGAGAAATGGGTAGGGGGTGGCGGGGGTGGGACCCTGCTGGCGGGGCAGGTGACGGTCACCGCAGCGCTGCCCGAGAGGACGGGCATGAGTGTCCTGTTGGGAGAAGGTGCTGGATTTGGCCCTGTTTGGGTTTGCAGGGCCGGCATTCCCATGGGAAGGGGCTGCGGATGGGTGTGGGGTGAGCAGCCACCCCCTCCCAGCCGGGTGACACAGGGGGACGTTCCCGTCCCCAGGGGACCTCGGACACCCAGCTCCCTCCCTGGGGCGGGCACGCGGCTGGCACCGCACTGGCTTTTCTAACAAAAATAACCCTTCAAAAGCGGCGGGCTCCGCGGCGGGCTCCAGTCGCCTTGCGTAAGTGGCACCTGGGTATTTCAAGGACCCTCGTCCCAACCGGGATGACTGCGGCATCGGGGCTCAGCTTGGAGTGGGGGGATGCTTTGGCTGGGGCATTTTGGGGGGCAAAGGGGCGCAGAGACGAACCTTCCAGCAGCCGTCCCACCCCTAACATCCCCCTCCTGCAAAGCAAAACCCCCTCTAGCCTCCACGTCCATCAATGAAAGGGACTTGCATCCATTTCCCATGACACGTGGTCGCTATTTATCACAATACCAGAAACAGCATCTCCTTTTAATTGCCATTTAATCCCCATCTTGCCACCACCGAGCGGGTCGGGAGGTGAGTCCCGGTGGCCCCGACACTGTGCCGAAGGAAGGAGTGTTTTCCCGGCGGTGTGTGAGCAGGTCATGTCTCTGGGGAGGTGGGGGTGGCAGTGGTAATCAGCTATAATTAATGTATTAAAAAGCAAGTTACCGCGCAGCTCCTGTCAAACACGCAGCAAGCACAAGGCCAGTGGCAGGTGAGGCTCAGTGGTGGGAGTGCTGTGGACACGCAGCGGCTGGAAAGGGGGGAAATGGGCAATTTTGGGCTGTTTGCAGGGAAAAAAATCTGTTTTCCTGCCTTAGTACCTCTTCTCCTGTCCGTGGGAGCGGAGGATGGAGGGGAAGAGAGGAGAACGGGCTGCAAAGCCCAAGGGTGCTGCCGGGGTTTGCGTGGCAAGAGCCATCCCAGGGCTTTTTGTGGGGTTGGGTTCCCTCCGTCCGTCAACGGACAGGATGGATGCTGTCCAAAAAATGTCCCATCTCTAGGAGCTTCTCTCTCTTGTTGAATCCTTGACAGCAATTGCCAGGGGCCGGCGGGGCTGCCATGGCGTTTGCACCACCTTGGGCGCTGCTGGTGGAGGGGATATAAACAAATAGCTTTGATTTTGGGAGCTCCCATCCCCGGGGGATTTGCCAGGTGGCCAGGCCGTGCTCTGAGCTTCTCAGCCGTGCGTCCGAGGTGTTATTTGGGGTCGGTGCCCGGGCTGGGAGCGTGCCGGGGGCCGTGGCGGCCGAGCCCAGGCACCTGCGTGTTGTGGTCGGGGCAGGCACCTGAAGTGCGTGGGCGTTCTCTATTGCCACCGTCACGTGGCGGCTTATGAAATTTTTTTTGGAGGGAGGGAGGGAAGGTAATGATGGGGTGAGCCGGCGGGGCTGTGCCCTGCGCCAGCCTTCAGCGGGCACGCGGCAGGAGCGGCCCCCCGGCTCTGCGATAACGTGCGGCTGGATCCTGCTGCGGGTCCGGACATGCCGCAACAACTCCTGGTGCTTTGGTTTTCCCCGCCTGTGAAATGGGAGCGAGGGGCCCCGGCAAAACCTCCTCGTGGTGCTGGACGGCTGCTCGCCTGCCCGTGGCAGCGGAGAGTGGGGGGTCATGCGGTGCTGGGCACCATTTTGGGCTCCCTGTGCAGCTCGTTGCAGGGTTTCGTGGTGAGCACGCGTGGCTGAGCCCTTCGGAGGTGACGGGCCGTGAACCCCATGGTCTCATCCCTGGGGATGGCAGCTGGCGGCCCTGTGGGGACGGCGTTCACGCAGGGCTCTGCCTTGGCACGGCCGATGGGATCCTGCGGGCGAAAGGTCCAGAGAAACAGGAGTGTCCGATTGCATGAAGCACGTCCCATCCCGGCAGTGCAAATCCCGCCGGAGCGTGTCCCCTCACTTGGTCCCGAATGGATGCAACGCTCCAATGTCCCCAGCGTCCCCCGTTACGTGCCATGAGACAGCAGTGGCACTGAAACCCGGCGGGCCCACCGCACTCGCCGCTGCTGCCTTCCAGCTGGGCACTGGGTGTGTCACGAGATGCGCCAGGTCTCAGCTGGCCAAAGCCAACCTGGAGCTCATCCTCGGTCATCCTCTTGCGAGCCAGAGGCACAGAAGGTGACTTCAGCACACTTCAGGGCTGCGCTTCACCCTGTAATAAATAACGCTGGGAAATGCTTGCTCGCAGGCGGCTCGCGGCTGGCGAGCGAGATGCGAGCGATGGAGGAAGCTGGTTTATCCCCTTATCCCCCTCGCCGCTGGGGAATCGGTAGGGACCTGGACCGTGGGCTGGGAGAGCTCACCCGGCTGCAGGGGGTGACCAGGGATGGGACGGCAGAGCTGGAGCTAATTTTAGGAGGTGGGCAGAGCCTCGTGGGAAGTGGCCGGCCAGAGAGACGTGTCACACCGCGGTGCCCACGAGCATCGAGAGCGAGCGCCGGGGGTCCCTGGGTCTGAAGATGCTGCCGTGGGTCGAGGAGGTGGCCCTGCATCGGCAGCCTGGCTTTCCGCTGCGGGGAAGATCTGTGCCACCGCTGATGCCCTGGCTGCTGGAGGGGCAACGGGTCCGGGGACACGCACGGGGACAACCCCCTGGATGCCCGGACTCCCGGTTTGCATTACCCAGGACACGGTTGAGCCCTGCGCCGCTCTGTGCCTCAGTTTCCCCATGGCCGTCTTGCCAGCGCTCCCCCCACCTCGGCGGGGTGCGGTGGAGGCAGGAGGGCTGGCCAGGCTTGGGGATCCTCGCCTAGGAGCGCCAAGCCTTATTATTTCCCCACGACTGTCTCCTCCTCGCTCCTCGTAAAATTAGATCCAGCTGTTCACAATAGCCACTAACTTCTCTCCGGAAGATGTTCAAAGTTTACAGACGCGGAGCGGCGCGGCGTGCGTGGAGGATGGGCTGCCGTTCCCATGCCAGCTCCTCGCTGCCCGCCCTTCCCCCAGAGGCAGCCAGCTCCTGCCTTCCCCCCCAACCCCCCAGCTTAGGCAAGTCGGGTTTAGGAAAAAGCACGCTCGTACGCAGGCACGCGAGCCCCCGACCCAAACGAGCGTCGGGTTTTTATTAGCAGGAAGATCTGGGCGCTTCGTAGTCCAGAAGCAAAGGTCTGGTGCAAGACCCCGCTTTTTCCCTGCCCGGCTTCTTGCCCGCGTGCTTGGCGGACGAGTCGGGCAGGGTGCTTGCTTGGTGCTCGCTTGATGCTCACCGGTGCCCGTGCTCGTCTGTGGCATGCGTTTGGGCTCCAGCTCTCACATGGGGTGGCTGATGTGCCCCGCTTACAGCCTTGCCTGGGCGGCATTGCAGAGCAGAGAGTCGGGGTCTGGCTCCGATGTTTGGGCATCAGCATGCCGGGTGGGGGGCTAGCGCGCCACGCCAGGCTGTCCAGCGCTCTTGGGCCACGCTTCTTGTTGGAGCTCCTTCTTTTACCAAGAATACCGCCTTCGTGTATTTTTAGCAACTTTCCTCCCCGAGGATTCCAGAGCAATTTTTCAATCTGCGGGAGTGGGAGTCGCTGTGCCCATTTCCAGCTCTTGATTCGGGCAGCAACGAGAGGTGCTGGGAGAAGGCGATGCTCTGCCACGGGCACCCGGTGCGCTCCTGGCGTGCACGAGGCTTTGCTCGCCGGGCTGGTCCGGGGTGATGGCACGCAGTAAAATGGTGCTAAACCGAAATATCCCTTTCTGGGAATAGATCGCCGATGCGGTTTGTGCGGGGCAGCGCGTACCTGCTCATGCAGCTCCCGCATTAAATGCAGGACCTCAGCTTGGCAGCTGCCCCGAGCTTCATGAACTCGGCGCAGGAGGGCAGGGAAGCGTGCCTCCTCGCAGGGGTGACAGTGGCCAAATGATGTTGCTGTGTCATGTTTTGCCCCGGCCTCTGGCAGCCAGGGATGTCTCCGTGTCTCAGCCGGGACGGTAACGCCTGGCAGCCCCCCACCGCCTTGGGTCTCAGGAGCCTGGGGGGGGTCAGCTCTTGCATCCCCCCACCCCGCTGGGTTTCTCCTCCTGGTCGCTCAGCCGGGTGCTGGCCCCGGACCCCGGCGGGTGCCGCGGCACGGGCAGCGGGCGCAGCTGCTCCCTGGGCAGGGTTGGGTTTCGCGGGGGTGGAGGCAGCCGGGGGCGGGTGTGAAATGCATTGCAGCCTTCCTCCTCCTCCTCCTCCTCGCCTGGCAGCCGGCGTCCCCTGGAAGATGTTTTCCCTGGCCCGGCTGCCAATGGCATAAAATGGGGTCAGCAGCACCCGAAACTCCTCTGTGGAGGCATTTCTCCTCCCAGGAGCGGGTCGGAGGGCTGGCAGGGTACCCGGCACGCCTGGCCCACCCGGGCAATGGGACACCATCCCGCCGCAGGCACCGGGCTGCCTGGCCCTGGGCTCCCCCGGGGCTTCCCTGACCCCAGGCACCTTTGGCTTCCCCTTGGGACAAGCAGCACTGGGAGTCCCAGGGGACTTGGGACAGGGTGGCTGCCCCGAGCTCATCTGCAGGGGATGTTCAGTGGGAGACATCCCGGGATGGGTGTATTTTGGCGCAGGAGCAAAGCGAATTCAATGGTCCCCAGTGGGTGCCGTGCCCAGCACTGGCCGTGCCATGGGCCACCAACGCTGGGGGTGTCATGGGATGGCCATGGCGGTGGCCTGTCCCCGGCAGGCAACTCCAACCCTGTTGTTTCCATCCAGCTCGTTTCATAACGCAGAGAGCAATTAATGCTGCAAAAGCTTTCTATTTATGCGCTGCTGGGTGAAACGCCCCGTCCTGGCTGGGCAGGGCAGCCGTAATTGGGCCAGGGAGGGAAGCTGGGTTACGGTGTCCGTCTGTCCCCTGCCCTCAGGTCTTGGGCCCGGAGGCTTGAGCAAAACCGGCTCAGGTCCTCCAGCAGCCGAAACCCAGCTCTGCCACCCTGCTGGGGCCGGAGGAAGAGGAGGAGATGGAGGGGTTGGTTTGCACGCCCACGGTTCTGCCGTTAGGAGGGAGCATCTCGGCAAGCGGGGCTGTCGGTGGGGCTCAGGGGGTTTGCTCGATCCCCTCCCTCCTCCCTGCCCAAATTTTCTCTGGGCAAATCACTCAAGTTCCCCTCTCATTCGTCCGTGGCCCTTCAGGATGGGGGGCTGAGCATCCGTCGGCCTCGTTCTGCTGGGTGAGGACCAGCCGCATCCCTGCCGGGCAGGGGCTCAGGGCTTCGCTGGGAGCTGGAGGGACCCTTTGGCTGTGGGGGTCCGGCCGGAGCAGGGGGCACGTGCCTGGGGCGGCCCTGGCAGCGCCACGGACCCCGGTGGGATGCTGCCACGTGGCCTCCTGCGGTTTCCCCGCTCCGATTGCTTCCTGAGCTGCCCGCCAAGCCGGAAGGGACAGGAAGCGATAGAGGGGAGGAAATTAGTCGAGCTGTCTCACGGGGAGCCGGCGTGGTGCACGGGGGGCTCTGCCACCACCGGGGTCCCCAGCCCGTGCCGGGGGTCCCATCTGGGAGAAGGTGGCCGGTCCTCCCCGGCAGGGAGGTGCAGACCTGGGTGGGAGGGAGCGGGGCGGCTGCCCTTCCCTTCCCTTCCCGAGCCGGGGAATCCCTCACCGCAGCCCGAGAGCTGTTTGGAAGAGGAGCGCGATGTAAACAAACCTCCTTCCACCGCCTTCCCTGCCGAGCTGGGTCTTGCTCGGCCGCTGCCACCCGCCTCGATGGGTGCCAGTTGTCCCCGGGACGGCCGTGTGCCAACTGGGACGGTGTCCCTTGTGGGACTGGGGCAGGGTCTGGGGCAGGACGTGGGGCAGGGCGTTCCCAAAGGGTCCCTGGGCGAGCTGCCAGGGATGTAGGGTTCCTGCGAAAAACACTTGGTTATTGCAAGAAAAGTGCTGTAGGGTCGTGCTCGGCCGAGCCGAGAGCGTCTGGGCTCTGTGCAGGGTGCTGGGGTCGGCAGCGGACAGAGCAGCATCTTCCCTGGCGTGTTGTGGTCTTGCTGGGGTCCCCCGGGAGCCCCAAGGCTTTTGGGTTTGCTTCGAAGGGCTCTCCGGCGCTGGCGGCCGTGTCGATGGTGTGGGGCAGCGTTTCTCCCAGCCCCGTTCCCAGCCGTGTTATGGGGTGGGCAGAGGTGGCAGCAGGGACACCGGCCCCGGCCAGCGCTCCCCTGCCCGAAACGAGGGGCACGTTAATAAGCCCTGCCCGAAACGAGGAGCACGTTAACGAAGGCCTCTGCCTGCCTACAAATTGGTGCCTGCTGTTGGACCCCCAACCACATTCTTGCTGAGCCCCGATGTGCCGGGGGGGGACGCGGGGAGGAGCTGGGGTGCCTGGGAGCCTTAGCTTTGGCATTGGCTCATTTGGGGTCTTGCAGAGCCTGCTGCCTGATGGAGCAGCCCCTCTCGGCGTGCCCGCAGGAGAGCTGTCCCCGGGGACCTCACCGCAGTGGGGCCAGGGCGGCTTCCCGGCCCCCTTCCTGAGCCGGCCTTGGCAGGGGCTGCACCTCAGCCCCGGGAGCACCGGGGCTCCTTCCCCCCATCGCCCCCGGGCCACGGGTGCCACCAGTCACGGTGACGGGGAGAGGGTGACGGTGGCTTCGTGCGTCCCCCCGCCCGGGCTGGCGCGGGCAGCGAGGCGGTGGTGCTTTGCCTGCGCCGGTGCGAGGCTGAGCACCGCGCTGTGCCGCGCCTGCCCGGGCTTGCCGGTGAACTTTTATCCTTTTGCCGTGGGGTCCGGGTGCAGGGGGGGAGGGAGGAGGGCTGGATCGCCCCGGGCCCCCCGCATGGGAAGGCGGGATGGAGCAGGGATGCAGCCAGACTGCTCCCCCCCTCCCCCTTTGGAGGGTCTGCTGGACCCCAGTGTCCCCAGCACTGCGGGGGATCGTCTTGCGGTGTCCTGGTGCTGCCGTGCCATGGGTCGGGGGAGCCCCAGGTAAGGAGGGGACCTTGGGGCCACTCTGTCCCACACCTTGTCCCCCTGGATGGTGTCAGCTGGGGACACGCCGTGCTGCAGGCTCCTTCGTGCAGCGGACGCTGGTGGCCGTGCCCTGCATCCCCGGCGGTTTGGGGGGATGCTGTGGCAATAGCCCCCCTGCCCCAGTTCGCACAGGGCGAGAGAGTGGCAGCCCGGGGACTGCGCCCAGGGAGGGGTGACACCGCTGCTGGCCATGAGACCAGCCGGGACGGCAGGGGTGGCCCGGGCGAGCAAGGAGCACGGCAAGGGGCATCAGTCCCTGTGCCGTGACGCTGGCCAAGGCAGGACTGGGTGGCACGGTGGGGTACTTGGCCGGGCGGGCGGTGGGGCATCACCCCGCTGCTTTGGGCAGACCCGGGTTCTCGGCTGTGCACCCCGGTGCAGCTGGGACGCGGGGGTTTGGGGTGGTGTGGGGGCTGCTGGGGCCGTGCCTCGTGGTGTGCGAGACGGGGCAACGCTTTTGGGGCCGAGCACGCTGGGAAGTAGGAACACACCATTCCCCCCGGCTCGGTGGCATGGGACAGGGATGGGGACAGGGTGCTGCCCCACACCCGGGAGCTTCGCGGGGGCAATAGGCACCTCTGCCCACATCACGGCCCTGCAGCCCTCGGCTCTGAGCAGTGACATCCCCGTGCTCCCAGCCCCGAGGCCTCTCCCCCGCGCCGCCCCGCACACCCCCAGCCTGATCCCTATCGCGGCTGGTTGTGCTGGTCCCGGCAGCACCCTGCTCCTGACCTCGGCACCCGTGCCTGGCCCCAGCGGGGAGCTCGCCACGCTGCTCTGACCACAGCCGCTGCCTCCA
Organism: Ciconia boyciana; assembly: GCF_034638445.1. Taxonomy (NCBI): domain Eukaryota; kingdom Metazoa; phylum Chordata; class Aves; order Ciconiiformes; family Ciconiidae; genus Ciconia; species Ciconia boyciana. Next base: position 5,193,475 of record NC_132956.1, on the reverse strand, counting down.
AAATATTTCCTTCCCCCCATCCACCAGAAAACACCCATCTCCCGCGCACCCCTCCCTCCTTGCAACGCTCCTCTTTGCTTTTGCAGGGTTTAAAGAGGCTTCTCGTTGCTTTTCCAGGCTCTCCAGCCCCAGCCAGCTCTTGCCGACTGGGCAGCTGCTTGCAGCCCTGCTGCCCGCACAAGCCCCCGCTGTCCCTCACACCCCCCGCACGTGGTGCCGGGGCCGAGCGCTGCGTGCCCGTGGGAACGCCGTCCCCGTCTCCTGGCGCAGCCTTGGCCTCACGAGGAGATAAGCGGGCATCCTCCCCTGCCCGCTATGGGCACCCATCCCGCGCCCGCTGGGACCTCGCATGGGTGCAGCCCCCCTCCAGCACCCTCTAAAGCCTTGGGCCGGTGCGTGGCACCCCACAAAGAGGGGCGAGTGAGCTGGGTGCGGGGGCTCCCTCCCGGCACGGGTGCCAGCGAGCATCTGCGCTCATGGGGGGCGAGCATCCCCACCGCAGAGCGGCGGTCCTGGCGTGCCCAAGCCCTGCAGAGACGCCTGCGCCGTGGGAGGGGGCTTCTCCCCCTGGTCCCCGGGGAGCAGCCGGGAGGCAGGAGCCAGTGACATGTTTTCCGGCAGGTCTGGTCCCCTCCCTGCCCGAAGCAGGTCTGGCCGGCGGTCCGTCCGTAGGCCGTCCAGCCATGCCGGTTTCCTAATTGCTCCTGTTGTTGGTGTTTTGTAAGGGCTGGGTGGAGCGCGGCGCTCGGCCGTGCCTTGCGTCAGCGCGGTGCCTTGCACCCTCCCTCCAGGAAATCCAATGTCTCGGCCTGGCCAAAAGCAGGTTTGGTGGAGGAGGAGGAGCTGCTTCCTCGCACCTTGGCCGAGGCCCCGGCATCGCCCTCCCTCCTCTCCCGGCTTCCCCGGAAAGGCTGGGCTAGGGTTTCCCTGCCGGGGGGGCAGTGGGATGGGAGGGGGTTGGGGGTGCCGGGGGGGGGCTGGGGAACTCCTGGAGAGGGGGGGACGTGTGCCGCAGGCAGGGTGTGCGGGCAGCCGGCACCCTGCCTGTGCATGCAGTGCCCAGCACGGGGACGGTGACCCAGGGCACTGGTCACACTGCTTGTTCCAGGATCCTGCCTGCAGTGGTGCAGCCAGCCCTATAGGTTTGCTCTCAGCCCTATAGGTTTGCTCTCAGCCCTATAGCTTCATCCTTGGCCCTATGGCTTTGCCTTTGGATCTATAGCTTCGCCCTTGGCCCCAAAAGCACCCATCAGTCGGGGAGGGCAGGGGGTCTGGTGGGTCCCTGCAGAGCCGCCCCCCGGCATCAGCTCTTGGGGCTTTCCCCTCTCGGGCTGAGCTGATGGCAGCCCCGTGGTGCTGTGGGGTCCCGGGACGCTGCTGCGTCCCGGGCTGGCGTGGGGCTGCGGGGTCCCAGGCCGCTGCGGGATCTCGAGGCTGGGGGCTCCTGAGCTGCCACGGTGCAGCTGGGGGGTCTTGGGCTGCTGTGGGGCTGCCGTTGGGTCCCAGGCCACTGCAGGACTGTGGGGTCTGGGGGCTACGGGGTCTCGTGCTGCTGTGGTGCAGCTGGGGGAATCTCTGGTTCCCCTGTGTCTGGGGGGTCCTGGTCTGCTGGGGGGTCTTGGGCTGCCGTGGTGCAGCCGGGGCTCAGCACCCGTCCGAGGCAGCCGCACACCCCATTGTAGGTGCCACGCTGGGACGGAGCCCTGCTGCGCTCGCTGGGCTGTGGGGGGGGGAGCAGGGGGCTCCCACCGGGGCCATCCCCACGTGCCACCCTTGCCGTCCCTGCCCGGCACCTCGTCCCGGTGTCCCCCTGCCCTCCCATCCCCGACACCCTGCTCGGTTTGGACAACGCATCCCTCCCGGGGGCTGCCCCACGGAGCACCCCGGCAGCAGGCACAACCGGGGTGCCGTGGGACTCGGGATGCCATGGGTCTCGGCGTGCAGCGGGACTCGGGGTGCCGTGGGACTCGGGATGCCACAGGTCTCGGAGTGCGGCGGGACTCGGGGTGCTGCGGGCCCATCCGGCACCGCTGCCGCCATCCCTCCCTTGGCCGGCTGGCTCGATCCTACAATCCAGTTCTCCTTATTTGGCCACAGTGCTCGGCAAGAGGGGGAGCGGCGGGCGGGGGGGGGACGGCGGGCAGGGGCGGGCGGCGGGGACCGGAGGGGCTGACATCACATCACGGCGAGGGAGAGAGAGATGGGGGGGGGAGTTTCTTTTTTTATAAAAGGAAAAAAAAAAAAAAAAAGAAGGCCTCGCAGCGCGCTTGAGCCAGCGGGCTGCTGCAGTTCCTTTAAAAGGAGATGTCTGCGCCGGAGACCTTTGTACACTCCCAGCCCGTCCGGGAAGCGCGGCGCAGGAGACACCTCTCCGCTCCCACCGCCGGCAGCTGCCTCCAAACATGTTATTGCAAAACACTGCGCCGGGAGCCGGGCAAAGGGAGGAGGAGGAGGAGGAGGGTTGAAGGCTCCCCAGCATCGCCCACCGGCCGAGGAGTGCCCAGGGCCCCGGCCGAGCATCCTCGGGGCAGGGGGCCTCTCCCGGTGCCAGGGGTAGGGCTGCCGGAGGGCTCCGGCCACCTGGTTCCCATTAGCGGGGTCTGGCTTGGAGCCGCCCAGCGTCTCCCTTTGAATCCCGGCTCTGCCTTTGCCAGGCGCGGCAGAGCGGGGATTTTTGGGGCTGGGGGCGGTTTCGGGGCCGGCTCGCCCGAGGATGCGGCTGGGTGGCAGTGGGTACTGGTGCGGGGTCAGGGCTCACGGGCTGCGGGACTGCTGCCGCCCTGTCCCGAGGTGTCACCCACAGGCACCGTGTGCCTGAGCTCCTCGTACGGATAATGCAGCATCCGGCCTGTTTCCTTCCCAAACTTTATTTGGGTGGACCCTGGGTGGTCACTTGTGGCTTGGATTTGGGGGTACTCACGGAAATCATGGCTCTGCCCCCAAGAAAAGCCTGTTTGTGTCTCTGTTGCCGCACACCGGGATGCTGCTCCCAGCCTCGGGTGCGAGCGGGGACAGGGCCAGCACTGGGGACGGCCCTGCGACCGTACTGTCACTGCAGCCCCATACCCCCAGCAAGGGTCTCCGGGTCTAATGGGTGTCCCCTGTGTCCCGGCAGGTTGTCGCGTGTCCGTGGGGGCTCGGGGTCGGAGCCCAGAGCAGCCAGCACCATAGCGTCCAACAGCTGGAACGCCAGCGGCAGCCCCGGGGAGGGGCGGGAAGATGGCCAGGACGGCATGGACAAGAGTCTGGACAATGATGCCGAGGGCGTGTGGAGTCCGGACATCGAGCAGAGCTTCCAGGAGGCGCTGGCGATCTACCCCCCCTGCGGCCGGCGGAAAATCATCCTCTCGGATGAGGGCAAGATGTACGGTGAGTGATGGGGGCTGGACGGAGGCGGCGGGCAGGGCACCGCGCTGCCGGCCAGGACGGGGCGGCCGGGGGTGAAGCAAAACTTCCTGCCCCAAACCCATACTGGGGCATACTGGAGCACCCCCCAACCCCGAAAGCAGTTTCCCCGGCTGCGTCGTGGAGCTGGACCGGGGAGGTGGCCGTGACCCACGTCCCCTCCCTCTGCGCTGGCTCTCCCTCCCGCTCCCTCCCTCTCTCGGCCCTGCCGGACCGACTGGTTTGGTGAAGCTGTCAGGCAGGGAGCGGGTGCGGGCAGGGAGCGGGTGCGGGCAGGGAGCGGGCGCAGGACTGTGGGGCCAGCACCAGCCCTCCTGCTCCCGTGGGCCTCCAAACCTTCCCCGGCTGGACCTGGTGGCAGGGAGCACCCGGTGGCAAGAGCCACCCGCCTACTCTGAGCCACCGGCACCCAGCTCAGCTTTCGGTGACTTTGTTGGCAGCAGCGGGGCTGGTCAGCCCCACTGGTGCAATGAGTTTCGGGGGGGTCTCAGCCTAGTTTCTGGTGTCTCCCAGAACACCTCTGTCTTGGTGGCTCTCTGCAACGGGGAGGAAGAGGATGAGGATGGGCGATGTAGGCAGGGGGGGATAGTGGCGCAGGGTGCATGGTACCACCGAGGAGCAGTGGAGGGTGCCAAGGTGTCCCCATCCCTGCTGGGGTAGGGGCTGGTCCCTCCTCCCCTCCACCTCCCATGATGTCACCCCCAGGGCCGGTGACCTCAGAGCCGGGGATGGGTTGCCATATTACCGTCACCCTGCCGTGACAAAGGGACCAGGGCTGGCACCTCCGTCCCCAGCCTCCAAAATACACCCGCCCAGGATGCTGGCGTCACCGGCAATGGCTCACCCGCTGCCGGCAGAGAGGGGCAAAGGGGACGAGGCTTTGCGGCAAGCGCCGTGCCACTGTCCCCGTCCCCACGCCAACTCCCTGTGCCACCTCGCTTGCCGGGGCCCGCAATGTGGGGCGTCGGGGCTGGCGGCCGAGGGGGAGCACAGGGCTTCCCAAGCGGGTGCATTTTTTGGATTTCTCCCGGAATAGCTGAAGTGCCGCCGGGAGCCTGGCCTTGCGCAGCACGCCGAGCCCCGACCGGTTTTTCCAGCCTTTCGGAGACATCTGGCAGCTGCTTAAAGAGGCAGCGGCCCCCGCAAGCCGCCTTTCATCTCCCCCCACCCTCCCCAGTATCTCCCCACCCGGACCCCCGGGACCCCCGGCCGGCGGTGCTGAGCCCGCCGGGACCCCCGGGACTGCCGGCGGCACAGGCGATGCCGGCATCCGACATAAAGGTGTGCCGGTGCCGCTGGTCTCCACGCTTTTTTGGGGGGTCCCAGGGGATGCCCACGGCCACGCCAGCAGGTGCCCCACTGATGCCGGTGGTGTGGGGGCGGCGAAGGGGCTGGGCGAGGGGTGGGTGCCCCGGGAGCAGGTGGAAGCCGGGGGGCCGGGCCGGGCACGCTGGCCCCTGCTCTCTCGCTCGCTGCCCGCCAGGTTATTTTTAACCCAGCCCGTCCAACTGGTTCACGTGGTGGTGTCAGGGGAGAGGAATTTGGGGAATGTGGTAATTTGGAGGAGGATGTGCCCGCTCAGAGGGAATGGCACGGTCCTGGGTGAATCATGGGGGACGGGGACTGGGCGTGCGGGCACTGGGACGGCTGCGGGGAGGCTGCGAGGGTGCAGCCCGGGGTGGTGGCCGGGACGTGGGGTGAGGCAGGATGGGTGCAGGAGATGCTCAGCACTGGGCACTGGGTGCTGGGCACTGGGTGCTGGGCTGGCACTGCCCCACTGGGGTGCATGAAGGCACCCACATTTCTTTCCCATATTTCTTTCCCATATTTCTTACCCCAGGGCTGGGTATGGGGAGGGAGAGGATGGGACTCGGGAGCGGGTGTGCAAAGGGCGATGCGGCGGCGCTCGGTGAAGGTGTACCCCCAAACCGGGGCTTGGCACGGGGGTCCCTCCACCTGCACCCCTTGGCAGCACCCTGTTGTGGGCATCGTCTCACCTGGGCTTAAAGAACACCCTTGGTGACCTGGCCCTCATTAGGTGCTAACGAGGCCAAGGAACCGGCGCAGGCTGGGGATGGCAGGAGGGATGGGAGCCACGCTCGGTGCTTTGGGGTGGCACCGGGGTGCCACACTGGCCACGCAAGGGGTGCCCCCATTTCCAGGGGTGCAGGGACCCACGGTGGCCCCGGCTGCCCACCCACCAGCTCCTGCCCGGCGCGGGCACCCCGAGGCACAGCCATCCCCGTGTGGCACCTGGCCCTGTCTGTCCCCATGTGTGTCCCCCCCCAGGAGTGCCCAGTTGCTCCGGGGCTGGGAGGGGGCCGGCTGGGGTGAAGGGGGGGGGGCGGGGGGGGATGGATATTTTTTTTTAAAAGAGTTTTGGTTTTTTTTTTTTTTAAAGCTGAAACCCGCTCCAAGGGCATTTCGACAAGTTCCAACCGCGACCATCTGGTCCATTAAAATAAATCTGGCGTGCCTGGCCGCCCCCGTGTGCGGGGGGCGCGGCGGCGGGGGGGCCGGGGCCGGGAGAAGAAAGCTCCCAGCTGCTCTGACGTTTGAACGTAGATTGGCCACAGCTGGCCCCTAAAATGTGGCGCAAAAGCAACTTCTGCTTCGAATTAGACCCAGGACGTTAGGAAATACTGGTGGAAAGGCCAGCACGGCTCGCAAATGGGAAGCAGGGTGCCATGGGTGCACCCCAGGACCCCTGTGGGGAGGGCTGCGGTTGATCGGCTCCCCCGGGGGTGCTCCAGCTGGGATGGCTTTTTGGGGAGGGTCCATGCTTGCCCGTGTTTGGGGACACCACTGTGGCGGGGGTCCCTGGTGGCTGTCACCCCCCTCTGAGCCCCCTGTGTCTGGGGGCTGCCAAACCCGGTGGGGTGGTGGCCACAAGGTGGGTCCCGCTGGCCTGGCGGGGGGCTGGTCACCCCTGTGTCCCCTCAGGCCACCCCCATGTCGCCTCGGGCCGGACAGCTGTCATGGCAGCGCCATCTCCTGGCAGTGCCATCTCCTGGCAGTGCCTCCCTCATTAAGGACCGGCCTCATTAAGGACCAGCATCATCAGTCCGGACTGGGCAGGACGGGGTGGGGGCCAGAGGCACCTTTTGGGGCTGATGCCCCTGGCCGCCCCGTGTCCCCAGGGCTGACCCTTGGCTCTGCCGGCAGGTCGTAACGAACTGATAGCCCGGTACATCAAGCTGCGGACGGGGAAGACACGGACGAGGAAGCAGGTGAGGCCATCGCTCTGCTTTTTCCCTTGGGAGGGCTCGGGGGGGGGCAGGAAGGGGGTGCCAGGTAAGGCCGGGGGGGAGCGGGTGTCCGGCTGCGTCACCCGTCCTCCGTGTCCCCTCCTGGAGCCACCGTTGCTGCCAGCTGGACCCTCATTCCCTGCGAGGAGCTTCGTCTGTGAGCACAAACACCCTCGGGCTGGTCCGTCCCAGTGTGATCTGGGGGTGCCCTGAAATTCGGGGTGTGGGGGCAGGCAGCACGCCCCCCTGCCTGGCTGGGGTCACCCCGTGGGTGGCAGGAGCCCTTGAAATCTCCATCCGAGCAGCGTGTGCGTCTGCGTGCATCTCTCTGTGCTGCTCCACCTGGATGCGGAGACCGTTCCCGCCTCTGCCCCTTGCTGGGCTTTACGCTGCTTGTGCCAGACGCCATGGTGAAGGCACCCCCGAAGTCCCCGGGCTGAGAGCAAGCTGTCCCCATCCTGGCCGGGGGACAGGCTGTGCGGGTCTGTGGCGCTGGTCCTGGGGGGCCCGGAGGTACCGCAGAGCCCTTGCCCCAACCTCGCTGCCCTGCAAGGTTGGATGCTGGGGCAGGCAGCGCGCAGGCAGGGATGCCGGCAGGGCAGGGAGCACGCAGTGGTCCTCCTTTGCCTGCACAGCGTGCGGGCAGGGTCGCATCCGTCCCAGCTGCGAGCCCTCGCTGCATCCTCATGTCTGAGACCAAACCTGTCCAAGGACCGGACTGCCACAGCCCTCGATGGGACGTGTCCGTTTGTCACGCGTCCGGTGGCTCTTCCTTGCCTGCGTGGTGGCCCCCAGCTGGGAGCCGCGCCGCCCGTCCTGGCAGAGCTGGTGGCCCAGGGTGCTGAGGAGCGGGTGCAGGGGGACGGATGGGTTTGGGGCATGGGGACACTTACATTGGGACTGCCCCGTGCCATGAGTCCCCGCAAGGGAGGGACGCTGGTCCCCAGGCACTAAGGGGGACATCCCTCCAGGAGTGATGCTGGAGGGAGAGGGACCAGGCTCAGCCACCGTCCTTGTGTTCAGACCAGCGCTGAGCGGTGCTTTATTTCTGGCTTAAAGCCTTAACTGGGCCCCCTGGGTCTCCCCTCCGAGGGGGGAAAGATGTGGCGCTGGGCAAAAGCGATGCTCCAGGAGGACTCGGAAAAGGCACAGGGGAGGGCCCATGTGGTATTGTCCCCTCTGCGCGGTTGTGTCCTGGACAGCCTGGGGTCCCGTCTTGGACAGCCTGGCGCTGGTGTGAGAGGGAGCTCACCGAAATCAGCCCCGGTGGGTGCAGGGACCCCCACCCTGCCTGGGGCTTGGGGCAGGCACCCCAGCCACGCTGCGCCTTTCCTGCCTGTACGTCAGCCCCTTTTCCTTGGATCCTGCTCTTACAGGGGTCTGGACACAAAAAGCCCCCCCTTTTCTCACCTTTCCCACCTGCAAAATCAGCAGGAGCCCTGGGGGAATGAGCCGGTCCCTCCTGGATCTCCCTTGGGAGAGATCCCTTGGCAATCCCGCCTGAGGTAGCCCAGGGGCACCCCAAACCAGCTGGGCCGTATCCTCAGCGCTGTATGCCGGCAGCAGATCATTGCGCTCGCAGGGGCCGGGGGGGGGGTCTATCCATCCGGGAAGCCCCGAGAGATGGGAAACGTGGAACCCCCCCCAGCTGCAGCACCTTCACCCTGAGGAGCTTCACCCCAACCGCGGCAGGGCACAAACCAGCATCAATCAGCACAGCACCGGCGTCCCCCCCCCAGTTTTCCTCCCTCCAGCTTGCGGCAGGCGCAGGACCCTCAACATCTCCAGGAGCATCACCCCGGCAGCTCCCCGCACTCCCCCCCTTCTCCGCGCTCCCTTCCCCGGGGACAACATCCCACCTTGCGGGGGGAACATATCTTCACGCTCTCTGTATTTTCCTTTCCGAATGGCGTGGCGGGCGCTAGGTGTCCAGCCACATACAGGTTCTAGCTCGGAAGAAGGTGCGGGAGTACCAGGTTGGCATCAAGGTACGTTGGTGCCCTTGCCCAGGTGTCCGCGGCGGTGTCTCTGTGAGCATGGGCAGCCCCTCTCCTTCCTCCTCCTTTCCTCTGGTTGACGGCTCTGCTGTTCCCCCTCTCCTTCTGCTCTCTCTCTGCAGGTCTCTAGCCACTTGCAGGTTCTTGCCCGACGGAAATCTCGTGAGATTCAGTCCAAGCTGAAGGTACGCGTCCCCCCCCACCCCGCCTGGCCCCCCCGCCTGCTGACGACTAACGCACTCGGCTCTGCGGTGTGCTGCTTGCTTTCTTTTATACCTCTCTTTTTTGGTGTTTTTTTTTTTCCTCCCCCCTCCCTCGGCTCCTGGGACCGGATGGTTTTTAGTGGCATCGTTGTGGGATGCCCACAGAGAAGTGCAAGGGGGGCTCCAGCTCAAAGGCTGGGTGGGGACACCAGAGCCCTTCCCTCTCCCCCCGGAGGGCGAATTTCAGTGCCAAATCCCCTCCTTTCACCCAGACAAGGACTCCGCCGTGGGGAGTGGGGGTTTAAACCCTCCTCCAGTGATACACGAGGGCTGCCCCCTCTTTTGGGCCATCAGGGGTTCTCCGAGGAGGGGAAGGACCCCCCCCAGAGCAGCCAGCGAGGCAAAGTGACGTTCAAGCAAGGGGTACAAAGGCCCCCACCCCCAGCTGAGCCCTGGCCCCGCTCGTGATGGGTGCCGGTGGGATGTGGGCAGAAGCAGGGGGGTCCCGGGGGTCCCTGCAGGCTGCCAGCCCGGCGGCTTGTGATGCACCAGGGTCAGAGTACGGCCCAGGTGGCACCTCAGGGTCTGGATGGGGCCGTGCTGGGGAGGGGGCACAGCGGTCCCAGGGAGGGGGCACGGCGGTGCCGGGGCAGCCCGTGGTTCCAGGGGCCAAGGGAGCTGAGCGAGGAAAAACTGGATCATCCTCTCTTCTCTGGTTGGCTTTTCTTTCCTTCCTTCCTCCTAACTGGAGCCCGACTAACCCTTCCGTAACTGTTCCCACCGAGCTTTGTGGCGGTGGTGGGGAGGGTGATGATGGGGGGGGGAATGGGCAGGACTGGGGGCATCGCCGAAGAACCGAGCCCTGCTCGGGTTGGACCCCCATGGGGGGGACAGAGCGGTCCCCACTGCACGACCGCCCGTTGGGGACGGCCGGCTCCAGGCTGGGCTGCGCAGCCCGGGATGCTCCTGGGTTAATCCCTGCACGGTCACGCCGGGCAGCGTCTCCTTGGGCAGGACCAGGGGACACTTGCTGCCTTGCCGAAGGTGTGGGAGCCCAGAAAACCTTTCAGCCCCCTGCCGTGACCTCAAGGTCCCAAAAGCATCGCCAGCTCCCCGTGTCCCTGTCCCCCTGTCCCGGGTGCTGTGTCCCAAGACTCCGGCACTAAGGCTGGCAGCAGGGGCCACCGTCAGAGCTGGCGCTGGCATTTTGGTCCCCAAAGCTTTAACAAGCTCCGGCTCACGCTGCCCGGGAGCCCACCAAAGCCCTTCAGCAGGGACCCCGGTGCCCTGTGAGCGGGGTGCCAGGAGGGTTCCCACACCCCACGGGGTTTGGTTTGCTGGGAGAAACCAGGAGAGGGCACCCAAAACTATTTTGGGAGGCTCCTCTGGGCTTGTATATCTTAAACCCAGCTCCCAACCCCAAGAGGGGCAGCCAGGGAGGGGGGCAGGCAGCAGGGTCAGCAACAGCAGAAGCCTTTGCACAAAAAAATAACAGAATAAAATAAATTAAAATAAATTAGGCTGTCCTTGGCACACAGTGCAGGGCAAGGGGGAGTCAGAGGCAGGACCCCAGGGGACCGGGGATGGAGGCCGGCATCCATGGCTGTGCTCTCCATCCCCGGCCACGCTGCCTGCAGGAATCCGGCAGGGAACGGCCGGGACAGAGATCCCCCTAAGCAATAGGCTGTGGATGCAAAACATCCTCTCCCAGCCCTACGTGGAGGCAAAGCCCGGCGCAGGCAGCCCTCCGCCCTCACCCAGTGCTTGTCCTGTTGAACGGAAACTCCCTTCCGTGAGCAATATATATATATTTTTAAGCTGCAGTCATGTGCGCGTTAGTGCTGCCTGGCGTGTGGCTGCATGCCCACGCTCCTGCCCTGCCCCAGGTGAAAATAAATGAAGCGATTGATCCCTGAGGAAGGTTCAGAGGGAAAACAGAGGGTGTGCGGTGGGACCAGCACGCACGTGTCCTGGCAATGCGGCTGGAGGAGCAGCCCTGCCCCGGGGCAAGACCTCGGGGCCCTCCGCTCCTGCCCTGCGGTGCTGCGACCTCCGGAGCAAAAGGGAAAAGGAAAAATAATTGGTGTCCTATATAAATGCACACATGGCATAGGGGGGTTGTGCCCAGGGTCTTCCCTGTGGTGCCTGCAGGGGAGTTGGTGCCAACATCCCCGGGAGCCGGGTGCGGGTGCCCTTCGCTGAGCAGGAGCCGTGCAGCTCTTCCTCTCCATGCCCTGGTTGCAAGCGTTGGGGGCTGCTGAGGAGGTTGTAAAGGATATTAAAGGCTGTAAAGGATATTAAAAAGCCAACAAAGGCGCAGGCCTGGCTCTCCACAGTGACCCCCTAAAATAGTGGGGGGCTTTGGCATCCCATTCCTGGTGGGATTAAGCCTGGGTATCGTCACCATGTGCATCCCCTGGTGACCAGCCAGATCGAGGGGTTCACTCCCCAAATCGGGCTGCGGTGATGAGCCGGGGTGTGGGATACACAACTGGGGGGGGTGCACACAGTGCCTCCAGGCTCCCACAATGCTCTAACCTTTTTTTTTTCCTTTTCTTTTGCGGACAGGCCATGAACTTGGTAAGTTGAGCTTGAGTTTGTGATACCTTTTGGTCCCCATTGCCTTTCATCCCCTCCTGCGGAGGGGCTAAAGCCTTCACGTCCCCAGGGAAGCGGGGATACCTTCCAGACCCGGCAGCTCCCGCTCAGGGGACATTTGCAAGCTTAAAGCATTAATTAGCATGGGTGCATTTGGGGAAAGGGGGACATCCACCTGCCCTGGTCCCTCGGCCGGGCTGCACGACCAGCTCCGTGCTTTGCAGAACCCACCGGGCACACTCAGATTGGGGAGGGAGTGTCTCAGTCTGCCCGTGTAACCTCCGTCTCCCTCCTGTCCCCCCCCAGGACCAGGTATCGAAGGATAAGGCTCTGCAGAGCATGGCTTCCATGTCCTCCGCACAGATCGTGTCGGCCAGCGTCCTGCAGAACAAGCTCAGCCCCCCCCCTCCTCTTCCTCAGGCCGTCTTCTCTGCTGCCCCCAGGGTGAGGACAGCCCCACGCCCCCCATATGGGGATGCCCTGGGGTGGGGGGACACACGGATGCCATGCACGAGCTGCACAGGGGACTGGGGGGGGGATGTTCGATGGCCCCTTGGTCGTGGTGGCAATGGAAGGGGGGCTTTGGGGGCTCCCTGCGGTTTGCAGCAGGTGGGGAGGGGAATCGGGGGGTGGTCAGAAGCCGCTGACTCTTCCTTGCGCTGTTCCCCCAGTTTTGGAGTGGGCCTATCCCAGGACAGCCTGGACCCTCTCAGGAGTAAGTACGAGACCCCCTCCGCTATGCCAGGCAGGACCCCGCCTTGGCAAGGGGCTGGGGTGAGCCGGGCTTCGTTAACCTAACGATGCTCTTTGTTTTCCAGCATTAAACCGTTTGCACAACCAGCTTACCCCATCCAGCCACCCATGCCTCCATCACTAGCCAGTAAGTGCTGTCCTTGCCCCCTGCAAGGGGACCCTGCACCCCTGCTAGGTCCTATTTGTCACCTGTCCTGTGCCACCCTCCTGCCCACAGTGCCACCCACCTGCGGTCCCCTCCCCAGCCCTGCCGGGGAAAAAACCTGGGTTTAAACCCAGCCAAAAGCCCCATGGTGAGCAGGACCCCGCTGATCCCAGCTGTGTCCCCCCTGTCCCTTTCCACCCAGGAGCGGGACCGGCACATCCCATGGTTTTGGCCACCCTGTGGGAAACCCCCCGTGCTGGGAGATATGGGAGGGTGGGGGATGTGGTAAGGACAGCAGCACCGTGGCGGTGCAGGGGGTGCTCGCCCCTGGCTCACAGCTGCCCCTCCCCACCCCGTGCCCTCCCCAGGTTACGAGCCCTTGGCTCCGCTCCCGCCAGCCGCCTCGGCCGTGCCCGTCTGGCAGGACCGCACCATCGCCTCCGCCAAGCTCCGGCTCCTCGAGTACTCCGCCTTCATGGAGGTGCCACGGGACGCTGAAACGGTAACAGTCCCCTCCATGTCCCTACCACCCGGGTGAGATGATGCCCATCCCTGTGCTTGGTGGCATCTTGCTTTCATCTGACCTCTCGTTTTAATTTCCCCGCCCCGGTCCTTACAGTACAGCAAACACCTCTTCGTGCACATCGGCCAGACGAACCCCTCGTACAGCGATCCGCTGCTGGAGGCCGTGGACATCCGCCAGATCTATGACAAGTTCCCCGAGAAGAAAGGTGGCCTCAAGGAGCTCTATGAGCGTGGGCCCCAGAACTCCTTCTTCCTCGTCAAATTTTGGGTACGATGCTGGGAGGGGGAGGATGGGGCAGGTTGTCCTTGAGCCATGGGCTCGTTGCAGGTTGGGCATCCCACCGGCAGACTGGGAGCATCCTGGGCAGCTCCATAAGCCAGCATCCCCTGACCCTGTTGAGAGCTGGGTGTGATGGCACCTAACCAGACCCTCTCTCCGCTCTCATCTCTCCAGGCGGATCTGAACAGCACAATCCAGGATGGGCCGGGGACTTTCTACGGTGTCAGCAGCCAGTACAGCAGTGCAGAGAACATGACCATCACGGTCTCCACCAAGGTGTGCTCCTTTGGGAAGCAGGTCGTGGAGAAGGTGGAGGTGAGTCCCACGCCCCGCTGCATCGGGAATCAGGTCCACTGCAGGTCCCAGGATGGAGAAAGCCCCAGAGCTGGGTGTAGGACACGTGGGTGCATGCCTGCCCATGGGCGGAGCAAAGAGGACATCTCCACCATTTCCCAGTTGGCCACCACCCACCCCTGCCCACATCCCCTGTGGTGTTTCGGCTCCCATGGGGCAGCTGCTCACGCTGTTGTCCCCCGCAGACGGAGTACGCGCGGCTGGAGAACGGCCGGTTCGTCTACCGCATCCACCGGTCTCCCATGTGCGAGTACATGATCAACTTCATCCACAAACTCAAGCACCTCCCGGAGAAGTACATGATGAACAGTGTCCTGGAGAATTTCACCATCCTGCAGGTACCTCCCCTCCTTTTCCAGGGAGCGTTTCCCACCAGGAACGTGGAGCCCGCACTCGCATCGACCCTACCGTGCCGGCTGTGTGCTGCCCGGCCCCGGGGCACCTGGCCTTGGCATTGCAAATACACCGGCTACTGGCTGTGCCTGCGCCTGTGCAACCCCCAAAAAATGGGTCGCAGATTTTTGGTGGTGCAAATAAAGTGGCTGTGTCCGAGCCTGTGCAACCCCCCCAAATCACAGGTAGCAAATTTTTGATGGTGCAATAAAGTCCCTGTGCCTGAGCCTGTGCAACCCCCCCAAAAAAGGGGTAGCAAATTTTTGGTGGTGCAGTTAAATTGGCTGTGCCTGAGCCTGTGCAGCCCCTCAGATAACGGGTAGCAAATTTTTCGTGGTGCAATTAAAGTGGCTGTGCCTGAGCCCATGCAACCCCCTCAAAAATTGGGTAGCAAACTTTTGATGGTGCAGTTAAAGTGCCTGTGCCTGAGCCTGTGCAACCCCCTGAATTACAGGGAGCAAATCTTGATGGTGCAAATAAAGTGGCTGTGCCTGAGCCCGTGCAACCCCCCAAAAATTGGATAGGAAATTTTTCATGGTGTAATTAAAAGGTCTGCAATTTCAATGTCTGTACCTGAGCTCATGCAACCCCTCAAATAACAGCATCTTCCCATGGGCACAGCCCCCTCCTAACGCACTCTCTGCTCTGCCGCAGGTTGTTACGAACAGGGATACCCAGGAAACCTTGCTCTGCATAGCCTTCGTTTTCGAGGTCTCCACCAGCGAGCACGGCGCCCAGCACCATGTGTACAAGTTGGTCAAGGACTAGGGGCCCTCGGGGACGGGCAGGGGCACAAAGGGCGTGCAGGGGAGGGAGGGGGCCGTGCAGAAAAGCCGCCCGTGCCCGTTGCCTTGTGAGAAGTCATTTGAAGAGAGGAGGAGGAGGAGGAGGAGGAGGAGGAGGAGGAGGAGGAGGAAGAAAAACAATAGCCAAAAAAGACTGACTTGCGATCGCAGATGTTTTCTACTTAGGAACAGTTTCTTTTTTTTTTTTAAATAAATAAAAAAAAAAAAAGAAGAATGGGAAAGGAAGCGTAGGGAGAAAGGAAACCTGTGTCCGGCGCTGGATTGGGGAGAGACCAGCCCTCGGTGTTGCCGATGAAGGCTGGGAGCCCGCCGTGCCACCACCAGCAGCGGGATGTCGGAGCGGAGGACGACCCCTCCTTTCGCCCCTGCCCCTCGCTCGGATGTGGTCCTGGTCCTGAGCGGAGAGGAGCGAGCACGGACGGGCTGGAGGACGCGGTGTCGTGCCAGGTCTGGTCCGAAACCAATTGGCATGGCAGCGCCCGCGGCATCGGTACTGCCGGGTGGCAGCAGGGACGTGGGGATGGACACGCGAGGCAGGAGCAGGTAGGAGCAGGGCAGGGCGGTGGAGGGGGATGCTGCCGCGTCCCCGGGGACCAGCACCCGGGATGCTCCTTCTCCGTGCCCGGCCGGGGCACCAGAAGCCGGCGGCGCTGAAGGCGGGAGGGCATCGACGATGCAAACCATTTTTTTTTTATGGCTCATTTTTTTTTTTCCTTTTTTTAAATTAAAGTGCTTTTTAATACTTTTAAAAAGACACCATGCTTGTAATCGGGATTATGCCCCTCTGCAGTGTCTGGGACCTGCTCCCCTGCCACCCTCACCGTGCCGGTGACCGGAGGAGGTGACGCAGCCGAGTTTGCCGGGTCGGAGCTGCGCAGCAAAACTGCCGGGCACGGGGAGCCAGCTTGGGTAGGGAGGGCTTGGGGGTGTCTCCATCTCTCTGGGGTCGCTGCAGACCAGAGGCTGGTTTTTAAGTGGCAGCAGGATCCCCTGAGCTCTGCGTGTGCTTTCAGGGATTGCACTTGGGGGTGGCTCAGGCTAAACGTACCCCCCCCGCGGTTGCTTGCCGAGGAGTAATGAGGAGAGAGCAGTGAGGGCGGATTTGCCTGATTTACTTTGCATACGTACATTTTCCATCTTTTTTTTTTCTTTTTTTTTCCCCCCCCTTTTTTTGCCTTTTTTCTGTGTTGACTATTCTGGTTTCAGCTGCTCCCTGCGGCTGCTCCGGCCAAGCTCGCCTGCGTCCCGCGGGAAGCAGCCAGGCAAGCAGCTCGTGCAGGGAGAAGCGTGTTGTGCAATGCAGGGCCAGGCTGCGAGCGGGCAGGACAGAGGAGACAGAGAGGGGACAGAGGACGGGAGTGATGCCAGGACAGGGGACTGGGTCTGCTTGGAGGTGTTTTTGTGGCTGCAGTCCAAAATAAGCCAAGGCGGCGTGCCTGGTCCCAAGGCGGCGTGCCTGGTCCCAAGGCGGTGGCTGCAAAGGCAGAGCGCGGGGAGAGCGTCCCCAGGGCTCAGGAGGGACGCAGAGGGACAGAGGTCGGGTTTTGCGGCGGTGGCACGGAGCAGGATGGCGGGAGGGTGGCAGGGGGATGGGGAGCCCGAGATGGGCAGGTCTGGCCGGGTGTCTTGCGCCAGTGGGAGAGCGAAGGCAGCGAGAGGTGCAGAGCGAGGTGCTGCAGGAGGGCAGGAGTGGTTTGAGGGGTGCTGGAGCCCAGGATGGGGGAGACAGAGGGGATTTAGGCTCGATGCTGCCAGGCGCAGAGGAGCAGGAGCAGCCCCAGAGCTCAGGAAGGGACCTTGGCTGCCATCGCGATGCCACGTGTCCCGCAAGGCGCAGGGACTTTGACCTCTCGCTGCCGGGAGAAGCCACCCGTCCCTGCAGGATGGGGCAGAGCCACCCTGGCCCTGCGCCCGGGCAAGGACACGGCAGCGGGCATGGACGGAGGTGGCCGGGGCAAGCAGGGGTGGCCAGAGCATGGGGGAAAGAGAGAGGGAAAAATCCAGGGAAAGGCACCAGCATCCCATCCCAGGGCTGCGCCGGGGCCGCCCAGCCAAATTCTCATATGTAGCATGTTTGTTGTTTCGTGGTTCTTTTTCTTTCTTTTGTTTCGCTCACTGATCTAAAACTCTGGGAATGAAAACTCAAAACTTCCCTGCCATAAAACACAGGCGTGCCCTGCTCCCGGCCCCGCCGGGGTGCGAAGCTCTTCGTTAACTGGACCGGTTTGTGCCTCCCTCCCTCCCTCCCTCCCTCCCTCCCGCCTGCACCGAGCCCCGGGTGCCCACCCGCACCCCACGCACACGGTGCCCCCGACGCCTCCGGCCGGGGTTTAGCCACGATCCCAGAGACACTTTCTCAACCCCCCCCAGCCCCTCCGTTCTCCTCCAGTGTATTTATGAATTTCACATGAAGTACTGTTTTATTTTTTTAAAGACTTTGTAAAGCTTACCAGGGTTACGATCACCATTTTTAGAGCTGTGTCAGTCCACAATGTTAAAAATCCATTTTTTTATGTATTATATTTTTTGTGTATTTTTTTTTAATCCAGCTGTGATGGGTTGTATCATATATTTGTTGTGTTTACTGTATCTGTCCAACTTCAGAGAGGAGACTGTGGAGCTCCGAGAAAACTACGGTCTGCTGAAAAAAAACATTAAAATTATTTGTTCATGGGTTGGCTCAAGCGGTTCTGAAGTTCCTGTTCTTTTTATTTCTTGAGGTTTGCTCTAACAGCCGGGGCTATAAGCCCTTGACTGGGTAACGCTTCTCCCAGGACCCCAGCTCCAGGCTTTGATGCCACGTCCAGCAGTATTTTGCTGTGGTTTGCAGCACCGGTGATGGGTTGGCCTGGGAAAGCCGACTGCTGGGTTAGCCTACCCCATGGCAAACGCTTCCCTGCAGCATCGCTGGGTTCAGGGACAGATGATTTAGGGGGTCACATCCTTGCCCACACTGGCATCAGGTGATGGAGGGCTGAGTCTGTCCTACCAGGAAGGAATACCCATCAAAGCTTTGCTCGCAGCGCCTCGGCTATTCAATACAACCCACCCCGTCCCAGAACAAGGGGAGCCCAGATGACGTGTTTTAACACCAACTGCATTTCCAGCACTTTTCCCCTTTCTGCAAGCCAAACCCTTGTATTTGCGTGCCCACTCCCATCGCCCCGAGGGCAGAGCCTGGCGCCCCGGCCGAACGCCGATGCCATTAGGGCCGATGGCGTTGCACATCCCAAACACCTCTGGACTCAGTTGCTTTAGCACTGATACACAAATCCTCCTGCCACTGCTAAACACGCTCCAGCCCAGCAAACAGCTCTCCTGCTGCTGTTCCTCTGGACCCGGGATGGTGTCCCCAAAGGAGGTGGGGGGACCCACAGCCCCCGCTCCTCCTGCTGCCACCCCTCCCCTGCTCTGTACCGCGGGCCGGGGGTCCTGCATGGCATTAAGGCATCCGAAAGACTTCTCTCTAACCAGGCTGCCTTTGGGGCTAATCCAGCCTGGGTCACAGGTTGGGAAAGCCAACAAAACGCATGCAGGATCCAAAAAGAGTGCCCGGCAGCAGTCAGGCTCGCTGCCATCCCGTGGGTACCAGCCCTTGCTGAGGACACCGCTGCTCCGGGAACAGGCTGCGGGACGTGAATGCAATGCTGGGCTGTGAAGGAGGAGGCCTTGGAGGAAGAGAGCTGGCCCCAATATTGGGCAGCTGGTGCCTTTCCTGGCCTGGGCCCCTGGCCAGGACCTGCTCCCTGCGGGTCAGGTGAAGCAGGGGGAGCAGAGGGGGGCAATGCCCGGGGGGCCTCGGGGATGCTCCTAAGGTGACGTGGGACTGGGGAGGTAATGGGAGAGGATGTCCTGGGAGGAGTGGGACATCAGGGAGGATCTCGCAGGCCCCCCGAGGAGGTGGAGGGAGGGGGTCTGTATAGACAGAAGCTGCTGAGGCTGCTTTGGGAAGGTGCAGAGCAGGGCAGGACCCTGCACACACCCCTGCCACGGGTGTGCGTGGGGACGGGGTACCCCCATCCCCTGGGGAAGAGCCGTGCGAAGCCACCCTTACCCCCGGTACCCCCCCCAGCCCCCGTGCACCCCCCGGGTGCCAACGCACCCCATCACCCCCGCTCCCCCATCGCACCCCACCTCTCCCCCCACGCTTCTCCCCCTCGCACCCCACTCACCCCCGCCGCACCCCGCCCGTCCCTGCCCCCGCCCGCCGCCGCGCACCGCCTCCCGGGGCCGGCCCGGCCCGCGCCGGCCCCTTTCCCTCCCTTCCCTTCCTTCCCTCCCTTCCTTCCCTTCCCTTTTTCCCTTCCCCTTCCGCGCCGCTGCGCTGCCTGCCGGGACGCGTAGTCCCGCGGCTCCGCGCCGCTCCCGGCCCCCGCCAGGTCCGGTCCCGCTCCGCGCCCCGGCCCCGCTCCGCGCCCCGGCCCCGCTCCCCCGCTCCGCGCCCCGCCGCGGTCCCCGCCGCTGGCTCCGCGTCCCGCTCCGCGCTCCCCGCCCCGCTCCGCCTGTTGCTCCGCTCCCTCTCCCCGCTCCGCCTGTTGCTCCCCGCTCCCGTCCCGGTTCCGCTGCGTTCCCCGCCCCGGTCCCGCGGTGGGGGGGGAGCTCAGCCCGGGTAGGAGACGCCGGTATTAGCACGGCGCAGGGACGGGACGAGCCGCTCGGTAATCCCGGCGGGGCAGGCAGAGCCCGGCTGCCTGCACCCGGCTGCCCGTCCCCGGCATCCAGCCGTCGGCTCCTGGAGAGCCCCGGGTTTGCTCTTTTGCGCTTCTCAACGGGACAGTCTCCCCGGGAGAGAGGCGGGGGAGAAGCGGGGCCGGGCCCGGCAAACAGCGCTGGGGCTGCTCCGGGAGCTGCTGGGTCCGCCGGGGTTTGGGGGGGCTTCAAAAGCATCGGTGGGGTATCCCCAAGAGGGGAGGGTGGGCGGTGGGGTGTCCCACGTCCGTGCCTCGCAGCCAGGGTTAAAGTCCATCGAGGAACACGGCTCGCCGACAAGACGAAGGGTTTGAGGCGCAGGATGGAGCGGTCACCCGTGTGGTTTGGGCACATGGGTCCCTGTTTGGGGACAAGTTTCAGGATGGGCCTCGAGGGTGGGAGAGGAGGGGATGGCACAGGCCACGCTGGAGCACCCCGAGCGCTCCTCCCTCCCCGCCTTTGCCTCGGCTCGGGCCCTCCGCCGCAGCAGCCCGGCTCCTCGGCTCTGCCCTGCGCCCTGCGCCGGCTCCCTGGGGCTGTCACCCCAACCCTCTCCCCGCAGGACCCCCCTCTGCCCGGTGTTGCCCTCCGGCCCCCGCAAAGCCCCAGCGAGCGATGGAGGGAGATCCCACCCTGCGGCTCCGCGTCTTTGACCTCAACTGCTGGTGAGTCCAGAGTTTGCCGGGGCCGCGCTGGGCTGCGCAGGCGGGGGTGGGGACACCCGCACCGGGAGAGGGGTCCCACCTTGGCGTCACCTTCCTGTCCCCTTCCTTTTGGGGTCGCACCACTCTCCCAGCCCCAAAGAGTCATGAGGTGCTCGGCTGAGCAGTGCCCCCCGTCCCCTCCGTGCCTGCTCCCCCAGAAAAGGGCCCCCCATTCGCACCCCAACTGGCTGCCTCAATTTTGCAGGCAGGGAAAAGCTGTCCCCAGACAGCCTCCCTGCACGTCCCGCTTGTCCCCATGTCCCCGCATGGCCCTGTCCCCCTCCCCTCCCATCTCCCCCAGTCTGCATCCTGCCCATACCAGTACTGGGTCCCAGCGTGCTCCGACAGCCCCTGTCACCCTGTCCCCTCCAAGCTGTGACCGTCACCCCTTTCCGGCAGGGCCATCCGCTACCTGAGCAAACGGCGGCAGGAGCGCATCCGGCTCATCGGGGACATGCTGCGCCAGGAGGGCTTCGACCTGGTGCTTCTCCAGGAGGTGAGGGCAGCCCATGAGCTGAATGCGCCCGTTCTCAGCCTGTGAGCCGTGAGATGAGTGTGCCCGTTCTCAGCCCAGGAGGTGAGCACGCCCGTTCTCAGCCCATCCCACTGTTCTCCAGGTGTGGAGCGAGCAGGACTACAGTGACCTGAAGGTGAAGCTGGGAGGCTGCTACCCCTTCTCCCATTACTTCCGCAGGTGAGAGGGGCCGGGCCAGCTCCCCGGGGCTGTCCGTGGGGCGGCGGCAGGGCTGTGCGGCATCCTCGGTGTTTGCCACATGGAGAGACCGGTGCTGGTGCTGTAGGTCACCTCTGTCACCGTGGGAGACCCCAGGCCTGGAGAGTGGGATGCTCCTGGGAGCACAGTGGGACCCAGGCATCTGGGGAGCCCCCTTGGCTCGGGGCTGGGGGGAGGCAGGGGTGGGGGGACGACGCTTCCTCACTGTGCTTTTCCCCTCCTGCAGTGGGGTGATCGGCAGCGGCCTCTGCGTCTTCTCCAGGTTCCCCATCCTGGACACCCTCCTCTACCAGTACTCGCTGAACGGGTACCCCTACATGGTGAGTGGGGTGGGGGGCTTGCAGCACCATGGTGCCCGGCCCCACGGAGCCCCAGCAGCCCCGACCGGCTCTCCTTCCCCTCCGGCAGCTCCAGCACGGGGACTGGTTCTGCGGCAAGTCCGTCGGCCTCGTCATCATTAAGATCTCCGGGATCATCTTCAATGTCTATGTCACCCATGTGAGCACCCTGGGGAAGGACCTGGCACGGGGGGGACAATGGGGAGTGGAGGGATGAGTGGCCGTACCCCTCCTTTGCTGTCCCCTTGCTTTAACCACTGCTCTGCAGCATCTCTCCCGATTTAATGAGATATTGCTCTGGGTGGGGGACACCCACTGCACAACCTGGCTGTGAATCTGCCCCAAAATCAGCCTGGCTGTGCAGTGGGTGAGTATCCCAGCTGTCCCCAGAGGGGTGGGATGAAGGCAGAGGGGTCAGCCAGACCCCAAAGGGACCATCTAGAGGGGTTGGGTGGGTTTGCAGGGAGCTCTGGATCAGGGCAGGTGCTGGCATGGGGGTCACGACCACTTTGCCCCCCGCTCTTGCCAGCTGCATGCTGAGTACTGCCGGGAGAAGGACGCCTACCTGCCCCACCGCCTGGTGCAGGCCTGGGAGCTGGCGCAGTTCATCCGGTGAGCAGCCGTGGGGTGGCCCACGGGGTCCCCCCGCTGCAGGTCCCGAGGGCAATCCACCCCTGGGATTATCCAGTCTGGCACAGGGCAGGGCAGGGAAGGGGGTTAGCTGTCCCCATCCCCGCAGACACACCTCGAAGGCGGCCGATGTGGTGCTGCTGGGAGGGGACCTGAACATGCACCCCGAAGACGTGGGCATCCGGCTGCTGCGCGGCTGGACGGGGCTGCGGGACGCCTTCGCCGAGGCCACGCACTTTGAGGTGAGCGGCAGGGAGTGAGCGGGGTCCCGGGGCATACCGAGAGCCCCCCCACCCACCCAGATCTGTGCTCTCAGGGCTGCGAGGACGGCTGCACCCTTGTCCCCAACAACTGCTTCACCGTCAAGACAGAGCTGCTGCCCTTCCCGCTGGGCATCCGCATCGACTACATCCTCTACAAGGTAACGGGGGGTCCTCAGCCACTGGCTGCGGGTGGAAGGGAGGGGAGGCACCAGCGTGACCCCAACCCTGTCCCCGCGCCCAGGCCGTCTCCAGCTTCACGGTGAAGTGCGAAGAGCTGAAGACCACCACAGGGACAGCCCCGGGCATGGACATCCCCTTCTCGGACCACGAAGCCGTGATGGCAACACTGCACATCCGGAGGCAGGGACAGGCTGCGGGTGCCAACCTTGGCACAGCTGGTAAGGTGGGGGGATGCTGCCGGGGTCCCCCATGTGCCGGGGGGCTGTGGATGGGCTCATGGAGTTGGACGAAGATGGAATTTTTGGGGACGTTTCCCCTTGCTTAGGGCATCCCTTGGGGTGCTGCTTGTGGAGGGGTGCGTGGACAGGGCAGAGCGGCGGGGATGGGGAGAAAAAGGGGTGCTGGGGGGGGTGCCACCCCGCTGAGCTGCCCCTGTCCCCCACAGAGCCGACGCTGGCGGATGTGGTGACGGAGGCACGGATGGAGGTGGGCGTGGGGCTGCGGGCAGCGCAGCGGCAGCGCTACTCCACGGGCAGGATGGCCGTGCTGGCCCTGCTGCTGCTGCTGCTGCAGGCAGTGGCCGTGCTGGGCGCGCTGGCGGGGCTGGCGGCCGGGCAGCCCTTCCCCAAGCTCTCCTTCTCCCTGCTGGCCTTCCTCGCCATTGGTGTCCTCCTCCTCGCCACTGGCCTCCACCTCTTCCACATCATCGAGGTGAAGATGCTGCAGGCCACAGAGGAGCAGATGCGGACGGCACTGCGGGCGCTGCAGGAGCATCCCAGCGATGGCTAAGCTGGGGGCAGGGGTGTCCCACGATGTCCTCCCAGCCCCATCCTGACCCCTTTTAGTCCCTTTTTCTAGTTGACGTCTGGTTTTAGGCAAGCAGCACTGCAGCCGGCTCGGTAGTGCAGGTTCAACAGCCGCCTCACTGGGTGAAATTAAGATTTTTGGGGCAGATTCATTGCGTTTGCTCCCGTGGGAACCACGATGGAGGCGGGTTTGAATTGCTGCTTTTTTAATACACCCTTTCTACCCTGAGAGACCTGCTGGCGTGGCTGGGAGGCTCGAGAGGCTCAGCCTCCCCTTGCCTGGGGCAACCTCAGGGGCTCCCGGTAAAAGCCGGCAACTGCTCCGACGACCAAATTTGACTCGGATAGAAAATAAAGGCGGTGTTTTAGCCCTTGGTGCTGGGTCAGGGAGGCTTTATTTGAAGGGATGGGGGGGGTTGCAGCAGGATAGTAGGGCTGGTACAAAGGAAAGGCAGATGGGAGGGCGTGGGGAGGCACAGAAGGGAGCAGCAGGACGAGGGCTGAGTGTGGGGGGGTATTGCTAATGGAGGAGCCCGCACCCGGGACCCCCGCGCCTGACACGGCTGGAGCTGCCATAAGCACCATTCGGCTGTGGAGGGCACCCCGCAACAACCGGGGACTCCGGAAAGGTCACAGAGGTCTGTGCAAAGGCCAGTTCGGCATTGCCAAGCAGGAGAAACCCCAAAGGGGCAAGGAGGACGTGGCCGCTGGCATCCCTTGTCCTCGGTGTCACACAGTGCCAGCCCTGGGCACAATCCTCTTGGGGAGCTGCTGGACAAAAAGCCCCTTCCCCAGCCCTGGGGCCTCGCAGGGAGGTTTCTGACCCTGGTTTCCTGCAGCGGCTGGGACAGTGTGGACGTGGCACCCAAAAGCAGCGATGCAGAGCGGTGGGATCAGCCCAGTCTGGCTGTTGCCTACCCCACTCGTAGAGCCAGATGTCCTTGGCTGGGATGGATGTCCCTGGAAGAGACGGATGTCCCGGGCGGGGATGGATGTCCTGTGTTAGGATGGAGGTCCCAGGCTGCAATGGATGTCCTGGGTTAGGAGGGATGTCATCGGCTGGGATGGATGTCCTCAGCTGGGAAGGACGTCCTGGCGTGGCTTCCAGGGGCTACTCCTGACGCTGCCCCTCCACGTTTGGCATCTCCCCTGTGACTCGCCTGTGGTGGCTGCAGTCACGTCCTCGCTGCCGGGAGCGAAGCCCTTCCGTGCCGGGGACATGGGGCTGGCCATGGCGCTGAGCCACCTCTCCCGCCGGGAGCCTGTCCTGAGGCAGCCAGCGGTGCAGCCCCAGCGTGACGGGCTCTGCCGGACAAAATGCTTTCGGTGTCCTAGCCCAGCCTCCGGGCAGCGTCCCCTCGAAGCGGTGACGGCTGTGGGACCTCGTGCACTGGGCGAGACCCCACTTCCCTTGCGGGGCTTCTTCCTCCTGTAGCAAACCCCGGGCAGAGCCCCCGTGTTTCGTAGCCCCCTGCAAATCTTGTTTTCAAGCAAGCACAAGGCAAAGGCAATCCAGCCAAGCGCGGGGATGCCCTCTCTGCACCCCAAAGCTGGGGTGCTCCTCGGTGTCTCCCCACGTGGGCGTCCACCAGCAGGTCTGGCCCCTCCACGGCAGGCTTTGGCAAGCGGGGACCTGGATTTGCCGCAGCGGCTGCCTGCGGGCAGCTCAGGCATCACCACCTTCAGAAGCAGCTCAGGGTGATGCTTGGCTGGGGGGGGACCACTTGTCCCCCTCCCGGGGAGGAACCGGTGGGTCCTGGGGCCACACGGATCAGGCCTGCAGCTCGCTGAGCCGCTTCTCCTCCTGGATGTGGATGAGGACATTGCGCTTGTTCACCACATCCAGCAGCTGCACCAGGATCTCCTGCTCGGCCGCACGATCCTCGGGCGTCTTCATGGATTCTGCGGGAGCAGGGGGCTGGAGCAGGGCTGGGTGGGCCACAACCCCGGCCCCACTCCCCGCACCCACTGGGTGCACAGGGACCCCCCTGCCGGCATGTGCCAGCACTCACCTTCCCTGTTCATGTAGCACCGGAGCTTCTGGTCGAGCTGCCACTGCTGCTCCTCCAGCTTCAGCTCCTGCACCCTGTGGGGCGGGAAGGGGGGTGCTGGGCTCTGGGGGAGCAGGGGTGAGCAGAGCCCCCGCACCGCCCAGGGAGCGTCCCCCCAAGCCTTACGCAATCATGAGGTCCGACTCCTCGGACATCAGGCTGTTCTTCTTCTGGACCAGGTACAGCAGCTGGTTCATCCACTGTGTCTTCTGGTCGGCCGGGCTGCCTGTGGGGCAGGGGGGGGGTAAGCGGGGTGCAGACCCCCACCCCCGTTGCAGGGATCATGGTGCCCTGTCCACCCTGGCCTTACCGTCCTCATCCCGGAGTAACTTCTCCAGCTTGATGCCCTGCTGCTCCAGCTCCCGGAAGGTCACCTCAATCTCCTCCAGCCGCCTCTGGATGGCCTGCGAGGGAAGGGCAGCGCTTGCCTGTGGGCCGGCACCTCCTGGCACGTGGCCACCGGCAGTAGGATGGAGGGGACAGGGGCTGGCGCTGGGCTGGGGACCCGGCTCTCCCCTGTGGGGCTACCTGGGCTTTGCAGAACCGCTTCATCTGGGCTTCCCTGGCCCGGCGGGTCAGCGTGCGCTTCCAGGTGGGGTACTTCTCCTCTTCCCCAAGGTCCAGATACTGTGAAGGGACCGTGGTACGGGCAGGGGGGTCAGTCCCTGCGCCAGGCACCCCCTGCCCCAGCAGCCATGGCAGAGCAGGACCCGATGCCTTGGTGAGAGGAGACGCTGGCAAGAGCCCCAGCCACCGCCCCGCCTGGTGGGGCCACCACTGCTTGAGGAAAGCACTCACCAGCTCTGCCATGATGCCAAGGTCTGTGCCTTCCTCCTCCTCCTCCTCCTCTTCCTCGCTGTCACTCTCCTCCAAAGCTGCCCCAAGAAAAGAGCCATTTCAGGCCAGTGCCTTACGAGCAAGACGTGGGGCACGGCAGGGTACCGGGGGGACCCAGAGCCCCGCTCGGCCAGAGACTCCAGCTTGTAGCCACCTACCTTCCTTCACGGCCATTTCCTCCTCCTCCTCCTCCCCGGCGCCTTGCCCCCGCCGCAGGGCAGGGAGGACCTCGGGCGCTGCTTGGAGCCACAGACGAGCTGGCTTCGGCGGCGGCTCGGGCTCTGCTTCACTGGTGAGGTTCAGCGTGGACAGCTTGAGCTTCTCCAGGGGCGTGAGGACGATCTTCCTTCTGCCCCCGCTCTCCTCACCCTCCTCTGCTGCCCCTTGGGGCTCTGGTCCGGGACCCTCCTCCTCTCTCGCATCCCCCCGGGGCTGTGCCGGCAACTCATGCTCCTCCACAGCACCGGCATCCGCAGCGTCCTCCGCTGCCGCAGGCTCTTCCCCCGGCTGTGGGGCTGCTGGTGGGGGCTGCAGGGGACCGGGTGCCCCCTCCTTGGGGGATACACACGGGCTCCCAGCACCCGAGGGCGGGTGGGCGGCAGCGGCACCCTAGGGCAGAGCCAGTGGTGGAGGGGTGATGCAGCACGGGGCCGTGCCCGAGCATCCCCCTCCACCTTCTGCCTTTCCCCCATCGTCTACGGGGATTTACGGTGACTTACCCCATCGCGCAGCACCGGGGGCTCGTCCTGAGGCAGGTCCATGCCAGGTGGATTGGGGTAGTGGAGCGAGCAGTAAAAATGACCTGGGGAGGGGGACCCAAACCTGTGTGACAACCTGCAAGGTGGAGAAGCCTTGCCCCGAGCATCTCCTCTCCCCAAAACCCGCCTCACCGTCCTCCTCGTCGAAGGCGTAGTCACCCAGGCGCAGGGTGGCCCCGCACCGCCGGCACTGGAAGCAACCGCGGTGGAAGAAGCGTCCCTCGGCGCTGGCTCGCTCCAGGATGTAGACACGGCGGCCACAGAAGTAGCAGGCGTCACTGCTCTCCCCGCGGGCTGGCGGCTGCGGGGGGAGAGGACAGGCTGGGGTGACACCGGGGTGCTGGCACCCACCCTGCCCTGGGGCTTTGCCGGCAGCCCAGGGGGCTCGGGGGGGGCTTTGGCCCTCTTGCAGAGGTGGGTCTGCGTGCTTGGGACGGGGTTGCTGGCACCGGCGAGGGAGCGGCAGGTCTTGGCTCCGGAAAACCAGTTGGATCAGGAAACAGGCAGGGAGGAGCCAGGAGCCCGTGGGCGTTCGCTTGCGCAGCCCAGGTCCCAGCCCTTGGCTCGGCCCCACCAGCTGCTGGTGCCCCCCAAGCACCCACCCACCTGCAGCTCGACCCCTCCCGCCCCGGGGTGGGACACGAGGACCGACCTGCCCTGGGTCCGTCGCGGTGGTTTGGGGTGGCTCGTGGGCACCGTCCAGAGTGTCTCCATCCAGCCCCGCGTCCAGCTACAAGCGACCCGAGGGAAGGATCAGCCCCCCGCGCTCTCCCCGGGCCGGCTGCACCCCGGCAGAACGTCCCCCGAGGTGCCCGGGGCAGACCCACCTCGGCATCCCTGCGGCTCCTCTTGGGCTCCGCATCCTTCTGGGCACTGTCCTGCAAATGCAAAGGGAGTGGCTAGGATGGGGAGGGGGGCATGGTTTTGGGGTGTCACGAGGGTCTGGGCTCTCACCTGAGCACGCTTGTGTGTCGGGTTCCGGCTCTTCTGCAGCTTGTTGAGGAAGAGGATGGCCCCTCGCATGCCCCGGGAAGGCAGCGGCTTCTTGCTGACCTCCTCCACCTCTGCACAGAGGGGACACAGCCGTGCTGGTGGGACCCGCCCTACAAGTGGGGGCACCCAACCACCCCCTTAGGGCCCAGGGTGGGATAACACCCCCCCCCAAAATCTCGCACCTGGAGAGGTCTTGAAAGCTTCATAAAACTGGCTGAGGTAGGTGATGAGCCCTAGGCGGTTGGGCTCTGTCATGGTGGCCATCTCGATGCTGGAGAGGACGGGCTGGATGCCCAGCTCCTGCTCTGCCATGTCCAGCATCATCTGGTGGATCCGGATGGGATCCTGGGGGTCCACGGAGTCAAAGTCCCTGTGGGGAGACACGGGTGCCATCAGGGTGGGCTCTGCAGGGTGGAGGGTCCCGGGGGTGGGGGGGGTCCCAGGCACTCACACCAGGTCGGGGCGGAAGCGGTGGATGAGGGCACAGAGGGCCAAGCCGCTGGTCCAGGAGGTGGTGAAGTTGGTCACGGCCACGCCGCAGTAGCCGGCTGTGCTGGCCTGGCACCAACTCAGCAGCTCTTCGTAGGCATCTCCAGAGACCGCTGGGGAGGCAGCACACATGTCCCCATCCCAAAGAGGCAGGGGACAACCCCCACAGCCTGCTTCCCGCTCCCAGCATCAGTGCTTTAGAGGGGAAGGGGTCCCACGGGAGTGACACGAGACCTCCCCCGCCAAGAAACCACCCCCCCAAGGCTCAAGAAATGGGTTGATAAAGCACCCGTCGATATTTCATGGCTCAGCATCGGTGTGGGCAAGAAGGAGGGGGACAGCCTCCGGCCCCAGAAGGCAGCTGGGGGGCTGTGTCCCCACAGGGGCCATGGGCAGAGGGAACAGAAACCAGCGGTGCCACCGGGATAGAAACACAGCCGCTGCTGGGAGGAGCGTGGCGGCCGGCTGGACACCGGCCAGGGCTCGAGAAAAGAAGGACGGGGAGGAAAATCAGAGCAGGAGCCACTCTGGCGTGGGCTGCTGGGAGGAACGGGAGGTCCTGGCGCTGGGGGGGCCGGGGCAGGACCGGCTGCTCCTACCGGTGCTCAGCCGGTTGTCACTCTTCCTCTTGTGGTCCACCTCCACCCTGCCCACGAGGTAGAGGTCCCGGACCTGCCGATGGGGACACGCCGGTGGCAGGTCACCACCTGCACAGAGCCAGTGCAGGGAGCTGACCCCGGCAAGGGGGGCACCCAGACACCCCCACACCTCCCCAGAACCACCCGCATCGCAGCAGGCAATGCATTAAATGCCCTGTGGACCAACAGCTTCGGCCTCGCACCCCTTGGGGACAGGGGACTGTGCAAACTGGTGTCACCCTGGCCACCGGGGAGGCCGGGCTGGATGGCTGCCCCGTGGCAGGACCTGGGCTGGGTACCTGGCTGGCTTTGATGGCCTGCAGGTTGATGTTGGGGTAGCGCGTGGTCGGGTCGATGCTGTACTGGCTGATGTTCTTGTTGGTGTTGTCCGGGGAGGTCTGCGAGAGGTGCTGGTAGATGCTCTCCCTGGGTGGAAGGGACAGGGCTGGGCTCAGTGCCACCATCCTTGCCTGGCCCAGGACTGGTTCAGCGGGATGGGAACACTCACCTCTCCGCCAGCACCTCCAGCGGGGGGGTCCCGGCTGCCCACCGCCGCACCATCCATGCTGCGTCGAAGGCGGCGAGGAAACCCCTGGCCACGCCGGTGCCCAGCGGCCAGAAGGGCTGCGGAGGGAAAGACGGGGCTGGAGCCGCGCGGCCGGTTGGGGCAGCTGGGAGGAGGCAGGGAGCTGCCGGGCTTGGCCAGGGATGAAAGTGGGGAGCAGCGGCGGGACGCGCAGGGAGCGGACAGGCGGCCGTCTCCTCCCCAGCCCCACGGCTGAGCCGACGCTGCCGCTGGTGTGGATGCGTCTGGGGAGGAGCTGGGCTGCTCCTCCACCCTGAACCCCCCCCTCAGATCTCTGGTGGGGCCAGGGAAAGGGATAACCCCACCAAAGCATCCTGCTACCGGGACTTGGGGAGCCTGCCCCTGGGGATGGGGTGCGCTGGGCAGTCGCGACGAGAAGTGCTCAGGGAGGGGGAATATATTGCGACCAACGCATCTCGCAGGGAGAGGGGAAACTGAGGCACGTGGTGGTGCTGCAAGGGGGACCCTCACCTCCACCAAGCAGTCGCCCACCAGCCCAACGAGCAGACAGGCCCCGTTGTGATCCCGCACCAGCGCCGCATTCTCCGAGCGCGTCATGCAGGTGAAGTCGAACATGTCGACGTCCGGCAGGTTCCGGTGATTGAGGGCAAACTCCAGTTCGGGCAGGCGGTAGTTGGTGGAGAAGTTGGCGGCTTCTTTGGCGTAGCTGAGGAGGGCATCCTGGTTCACGTTCTCCGGGGACAGGAGGCTCTCAACATCCGCTTTGTCCTGCGGGGATGGGGATGGGGTGAAGCCGGCCGGGATGCAGGAGGTGGGGTTTGCCCCCCAGCCTGGGTGCAGCCAGCTCTGGGGTGAAGCCATGCCACCAGGCTTGGGGCTCTGAGCCCCCCAAAAGGAGATTTTCTCCGGGCATGGGACACCGGCACAGGCAACGGCTGCCAAAGCCCCCACCATCCCAGGGGTGCACGTTGAAACCAGCACCCGTGATTTGCATCCCACCCTCCAGGCTTTCAGCTGCCCATCACTATGGGATCCCGGGGCCAGGTCCTGCCCTCCTCACCTGGAGGATGACCCCCTTCTTGAGCAGGCTCTGCTTCTTGGCCGTCATGACGAAATAGTGAGTGTCGTCCTTGTAGTAGACAATGTTTTCCAGGTCGATGCCTGGTGATGGGGAAGGGGCTGAGCTGAGCCACGGGGCAGAGCCGCGGCCACGGGGAGCCCCCGCACTGGGCTCAGCCACCAAATGTCCCCTGCAATGGGGCACCATGCGGGGACATGCACCCCACCACACAGGGGACATCCCAGAGCTGAGCCTCCAGTTGCACCAGGGGGGACTGGGACCCCCGGGCACCCCCCACGCCGGGGCCGGGACCACCGACCCGTTTTGTTGTAGAGGTTTTGGAAGAACTTCTGGTTGTAGATCCGGGCCACGCCACTGATCTCTGCCACCTCCACCTCGGCCTGGCTGTGGCGGTTGATGAAGTTGGTGGTGATGCCGATGGCCAGCTTTCCCCGCATCTCCTTCCGCTTGAACCCTGTGGGCAGGGAGAGGCGTGAGCCCCCACCCGGCCCCCCCATACCAGTCCCAGGGGTACAGGGATCTGCTGCTGTCACCTTCAGGGACAAATTTGCCACCGCCAGCTGAGATGAGGACGTCGAACTCGTAGTGGCTGAGGGGAGAGGAGCCGGGCTGCAGCACAGCCCGCCAGCCGCCTGCGGGGAGAGGGACGGTCACGAGCGTGCTGGGTCTCAGCTGGGACCTGCTCCAGGGCGGGGGGAGAGGGTTGCATCTCATCCCCCCCCCCAAAAAAAGGCATGCCCCGGGCTAGCAGGGGACTGGGGGTCTCAGAGCGGCCACCCACAACCCTGTCCTTGTCGCAGGGATGTCACCCACCCCGCAGCAACGCCTCACCCTGTCCGCCCGCCTTGCCCGTGGGGGGGACGAGGCCCTTGAACTGCACGTTGATGTGCACCTCCACCCCCAGGAGCAGAGCCACCTTCAGCAGGATCAGCTGGAGCTGCCGGATACCTGGGAGGGGAGAGGGGGCGCTCAGGGCTGCACCCCCCGGTCCCTGGGCTCCCCACAGTGGGGGGACCCTGGGGGTGCAGAGCTTGGCCCTCCCCAAAACTCACTGATGTGGTCCAGCGTGCCGGTGCAGAAGCGCCCGTAAAACTTCTTGGCGCCCAGCGCCCGCAGATCATGGATGGTGAAGGGCCAGAGGTGCAGGACGTTGTTGCGGGAGAAGGAGTCCCGCTTCTCCAGCAGCACCACGCGGGCGCCCAGCAGCGCCAGCTCGATGGCCGCCCGCAGCCCGCAGGGGCCGGCCCCCACCACCAGGCACTGCGAAGAGGACGGGCGGCGTGAAGGGGATGGGCACCCCCAAGAGCAGGGGTTTGGGTAAAGCCCCAGGGAGCTCAGCACCACCACAGGCAGCATCTCCCCCCTTCCCCAGGTCAGGATCTGGCCCTCCCCACTGTTCCCCTTTTCCCCCGGGGTGCAAGCACTGTTTCTTCCTGCAAAATGGGGTGTCCCCCGCCTTCCCGGCTGCCTGACCCTTGCCTTCGCACGGGGCAATGGCAGCAATTAAAGCGCTTGGCGAGATAAGGCGTGCACGTCTCCTGCCTGCTACAGCCCGGGAGCAGGGAAATTTCACCAGCGACAGGCTCAAAACCAGGACTCGGGTTTGATCTCCTGCCAGCCCTGCACAGGGCTGCGGGGACAACGGGGCACCAGCAGGGGGGACAAAAGCCATCAGCTCTGGGACAGGGGGACAGAAATAGGGTCCCCCAGCCCCAGGGGGACATCCTACCCTGGCATGCCCCAGAAAGGGCTCGGCAGGTCCCTCTGCCCCTTTGCAGCCCCTCATGGGATGTCCCCAGCGAGGAGCAGCCAGGAGGAGGAAGGACGCTGCTGGCTGGGTGGCACCGAGGTGGCATCATGCCATGGGGAGGGGACTTGTGCTAATTGACAACCTGTCCCATTAAACCCCATCAACCTCCCGCCCGGCACAGCCCGCATCCTCCCGGGGTGGGGCCCAGGGTGCCCCAAGGGATGCTCTCACCCCGGGGACAAGGATGCAGGGCAAGAAGGGACCCAAAGCCCATGCCCTGTGTCCCTGGTACCTTGGTGCTGGCACAGGCTGTGCCCTGGTCGTAGTCCTTGTGCCCGGCTTTCTTATCCAGCTTGCTCCACAGGGCCTTGGCACTCCAGTAGTTGAGGGCAGCCTTGAGGCCATGGTAGAGCTGCAGCCCACTGCCCTGCAGCCCCAGCTGCCGGCACAGCTCCCCGAAGCAGCCCAGCACCTCCTGGCACTCCCCGGCACGCAGGAACCTCTCGAAGACAGCATGGGCCGGGTTGCCCGGCTCATCGGCCGGCACGCTCATCCCGCTTCACCCGGCAGCCTGGCAAGATGGCAGAGATAAGTGTGGGGGGGACCCTCCTGGACCCCCATCCTCAAACCCATCTGATACCAAACCTGGTGTCTCGGCGCAAGGTTTCCCAGCCGGGGGTGTCGTTGGGTGACGGTGCCACTGAAATAGGGGCCCTTCCCAGCAGCGGCGGGTGGACCCTCCCCCGGGTGCTGCACCCAGTGAGCCACGGTGTCACCCTGCCGTGGTGACGTCAGGGGAGGGGACGGGGAGGGCTGTGGTGGCAGCAAGCGGCTTCCTCTGTACAGCGCATACCTGCAGCAACCGAGAGCAGAGCGAGGGGTTTTGGAGCGAAGACGCCGTTTCCTTCCTCTTCACCCTTGGCCTCACCGGGGGAAGGACAGAGAAGGGGGTCCCGGCCACAGGGACAAACCACAGCTGCCACAAAACCCAGCAAGATCCAGCCCTGGGGCAGGAGGGAGCAGGATTGGACCCATCCTGCCAGCCTGGCTTTTGCAACCGGACTGGGGAGACTTCCCCCCCATCTCTGCCTCTGCCACCCCAGAGCAGGGCGGAAGCAGATTAGCACAGAGGAAGCACCGGTAGGGAAACCAAAAAAAGCTAAACCACCGTACAAACCGCCCCATCACGCCAGGGGACCCATGGGAGGGGGGTGCAGCACATTCCCCCATGGGCACCCCAAGCCCCCCCAGCCCCTGGCATCTCCCAGGGGACCAGCACTCCCTGCATCTGCCTCCCACTCCTGGCACCATCCCCCCAGCACTGTCCCATGTCACCCTCTGTCTTGCAAGCCAGAACACGAAGCACAAAGCTTTGCCCTTTCCAGCCGTTGTCGCCAAGCCCCGGGGCTGGGAAAGCCGCCTTCAGCCCGGCAAAGCAGCTGGCGGAGACGAGGCGCTGCCAAGGAGGAACCAGTGGAAAGGCTCGGGAAACCGGAGCGCTCCTCCCTTTGAACCATTGCTCTTTGCCCTCTCGCCACTCGGCGTTACCGTCAGGCACGCGGCTGCACCCCAAGGGCAGCAGCCGGCCCCGAGGCAGGACACCGGAGCTAAGCTGCCCTCAGTGGGGCAGGGGAAAGGAGGTGTTTAAGCCTGGGCTTAAATTTCGGCTGGAAAGCCCAAATTCTAGCTGGGTTTTGAGTTTGATCTCGCTCCAGCAGCTTCTGACACCAGCACTTTGCAAGGCCAGCTGGAGCCACAGCGGATGCAAAGCACTTCTGCAGGTCACCTTCCCTCCTGAGCTTCACAGCCAGGAAATCCCAGCATTTTAACCTCTTCCTTCCAGGGCAGACCCAAGGATAAAGCATCCGGCCTGGATGGAGCAGGAGCAGGCACCCACCGGTCCCCAAAGCGGCAGCACGGGGACAGAGGACACGAGCGATGCATTTGTGGCACGGCTGCGAGACCCAGGGACAGATTTCTGCTCTTCCTCCGAGCGGTGCCAGCCCTCTGGCCCTGCCAGTGGGACAGAACAAGGAGCCTGGGGAAACTGAGGCAGCACTGAAAACCACGGCAGCACCTGGAGAGTGCAGGCATGCTGTCCCACCAGCCACCCGTCCTCCTGCTGCGGGAGGCTGCCCAGGCAGCCACGCTGGCTGGCTGGGCTCCAGCGCCTTGCGTTGCCCCGGCACGATGGGTTTTCCCCTGGGAGCTCACGTTACAGTGCTGCCGCCTGCCAAGGCCACCGTGCAGCAGCCCCAGGGCGACGGGGCAGAGGCAGCTGCCCAGGCTGGGAGCACCAGCATCATCAGCCCCTGGCTCTGAAAAAAACCCATCTCAAGGCCTCCATTCCCATCCGACACGGTGCCAGGGGAAGAGCACAACACCCGGGAAAGCTTTCCAGCCCCGGCGCTTTGGCAGGGAGGCTCGGAGGAGGCAGAACAACAAGCCTTGTGTTACACCAAGTTTCCTACGGAAACGATGCTCGTGCTGGCACACCGCGTCCCCTTTGGCATGCTCGAACCCCCGCGACAATTGCAAGGACAGAAACCCCCATGATACTCGGTTCCTGCAGGTTTGATGCAAGCAAATAGCTTTCAGCCCACAAAAGCCAGTGCCAGTGAAAAGGGGCATGGTGCTGGGCCGGGCTGCCTCTGGCTCTGCTCTCCCCATGAACGCCTTTTGCATTTCTTCCTTTAAAACTGCTCCTGCGAGCTGGAGGGGGGAAGCGGGGGGTTTGCAGCCAGCCCTGACTCAGCTCACGATGACTCTGGTTGGGGTGGCTACAGACACACAGCCTACGAGGACGTCACCCGGGATCGGCACATGTGGAGCATCCCTGGAGCAGGGACACCCCAGCCCGCTTTGCAGGTCGGGGTCTCCCCGCTGCCCTTCCACGGAGAGCAGCAGCCCCTTGGGAGATGGCGGGGGGAGCCGCCCCAGGGGTGCTGGGCTGCTGGTGAGCTCACGTATCTTCCAGGCACGTGGAAACGGGGTGGGAAAGGACACAGCTCCATACGGAGCTAATGAAAGCCGGGAGGATTTCCAGCAGCAGCAGATCCCCTTCCAGCTGAGCCTCTCGCCTCGCCGCTGCACCGGCTCCCAGCATGGACCAGGCTGCTCTGGGTTTGGGATCCAGCCTGGAGACCCCTGGGCCGGGCTGCTGAGCCGGGCTGGACCCTGGGAAAGTCCTTCCAGCAACTTCAGGGGTGGCCCCAAGGCTGGCAGGCAGGATGGAGGATTTCTTGTGGCCGTCCAACAGCTTGGCCAAAGATCCTGCTTTCAGCCACTGGCTGAGCCGGGGAGGTATCGGGAAGGGGCAAAGGCGGTGGGCACTGCTCTTCCCGGCGTGATCGTGCTCAGGAGAAACATCCAGGCCTCTGTCCTGGCAAGCACCGTCCTCCCCGGGTGTGGGACCAGGCAGGGAGATCATCTTGGCCGACCCCATGGAAACCTGCCCTAATTTGGCTGGGTTTTAATCCTTGGAGGGAGGGGAAAAATCCCTTGTCGGCTCCTCTGGTTTGAACCGGGGATGTGGGGATGGACACCGCCCGGCCGAGCCCACCTTAACAACCCCCCCAGCGTGGAGCTGTGGGGAGCAGGGCTAAGGAGCGAGGACAAACCTGCCACCAGCACTGGCGAGGGCAGAGGCTGGCAGCTGCAGGGATGGGTGCCGCGGTGCAGGGGGTTCCCTTTCAAGGGTGCATAAACCCCCCCTGGGAAGCACATGCCGAAATCCCCCCTGGAGGTGCACGTCCCAGCCTCGGCTCCTGCGGCTGCCGGCAGCAGAAGTGGGTGCTTCTCCGGGGCATTTTAGCGTTGCCCTTTGCAGGAGACCCATAAGCCACAGCCCGGCCACATACCGGGGATCCCCAGGCAGAGACAACACTTGGGGGGGGGAGCAAAGCTGCCCCCCCCTTTTTTGGCTGCTCAGCTTTGCCCCCCTGCCCAGCTCCAGCCCCACGGAGGGAGCTGCCTCTTGCAGCCGAATTTCAGCGCGGTGCGAGGGGAAGTCTGCACATGGCCGGGCTTTGCATCCCACATCCTTTTCCTCCTCCTGCTTCTCCTTTGCCCCCAGTTGTCCCCGTGGGGTCGGCAGGAGACGTGTCTTGGGGTACGGTGGTGAACCCCGGGTTCGGTTACCCAAATGTGCCGGGGGCTTCATCCACCCCAGGGGCTGGGGAAGATGTCCCCCGGCCTCAGCCCTGGGATGGGGTACAGTCCCGAACCCCCAGCTGGGGCTCATTCCTGGGGGCCCATGGAGCATCGGGCCCCCTGCACCGGGCGGAGGGGCTGGGATGGGGGAAAAGCGCTTAGCAAATCTTTCCCACCCCATCCCACTCGGCACTGGGAGCACTGGTGGCACTGGGAATGGAGTCGAGGAGGAGGAGCGGGGACTGCTCTCTTTTCCCTTTGTCCCAGGGGGAGCAGAGCCCAGGGGCTGGAGGGGAAAAGCAGCGAGGACGGAGCGGGGGGACCCCGCTGCCCCCCGGGAGACGCTTTGGGGAGGGGGCAGCCGGAGGCAAAGTACTGCCCGGCCAGCGAGCATCCCCGCTCGGCATCCCGGGGACACGCAGGACACGGGCACGGCGGGGCTGAGCGTCGTGTCCGTCCCCCCCCAGCACCCCAAAATCACTCCTCGGTTTTGCCCCCCCATCCCCAGCTGGCGCAGCAGGGTGGGGCCCGCAGCGATGCTCTCGGCGGGCGGAGGGGACCGACCGGGAGGATGCTGTCCCCTCCGTGCCCGCATCCGAGCGGGGACACACACACGGGGGTGGGGGACAGCAGGACCCTGACACCCCCCCCCCAGATGCTCTGCCCATCCCCCCCCCCACTCACTCACCTTCAGAGCCTCTCGGAGGGGGAAACTGAGGCACAGCCTGGGGAGTGGGGAGGGGCTCAGGGCTGCCTGCAGCCGGGCGAGGACGAGCAGGAAACAGGCTCCGGCTCCGCAAGCAGCTGCCGGCTGGCCCTCCCCTCCCTTTCCCTCCCCTCCCTGCTCCTCCCCTCCCCCACGGCCGGGGGGACCCAGGCGTCCCGGCTGCTGGAAGGCGGCGCTGGGAGCAGCCCAGCCCGGGGGCGGGGGGGGTCCGGGGCGCTCCGGCTTTGTGCCGCTCCAAATGTTGCTGCAATTGGGTTTTTTGCAGCGCTGGAGGCTGAACGCCGTCCCCGTGTCTTCCCCCCCGCCCCCGCGAGTGTCAGCCCTGCCCTCCCCACGCCGCGCCGGGAGGTTTGGAGCAGGGGGTGCCCAGAGCAACCCCGGGTGGGTTTTTTTGAATTTTGGGGTGAGAAACCGGCCTTTTCACAAAGCAAACGAAAGGATTCGGGTGATGAAAAAAAACCGCTTCGCATTCCGCCCTGCCTCTGGCTGCTGCACCGTACTTCCCCCCGCAGCCAGAAATAGAGGCCAGGAGGGAGCTGCGGGCATGGGGGGGACCCGCTCAGTGCCAGCTCTGGACCCCGGCCACTGTCCCAGACCACCACAGCCCTCGCGGAAACTTTTGGGATGATGTTTCCACCTGGGTCCCCCGGGTGGGAACGGCGCCAGTGGGGTGAAGGTACCTTGGGGCAGAGGACGGAGCCGCCGGGGTCACCAAAGACAGCTCCTGGCCAGGTCCTTTTGGGGGTTTTCTGGTGGTGGCATCCTCGGGGTGCTGCTGGCTGCTTGCCACGTGCCGGAGTGGGCGTCACGGTGAAGGGACCCGCGGGCCGGTGACGCACGGGGACAACCTGCCACAAGGCTGGGGACGGTGACTCAAGGACACGGGGCGAGCTGGCATACGGGGCGGAGGTTACGTTGGCCGCCCGTGAGTCACCCATGGCACTGCCAGCAGCTGCGGCGAGCAGGGCCAGCCAGCCCAGCACCTCCATCCCTCCTTCCCGTGAACCCTTGGGCCTCTTCCTGGGGGTCCTGGTGCAGAACCCCCCACTGTGGCCCCCCACGCAGCTCAGCCGGGGTGTTTCGAGCCTGCCAGCCCCCTGCAAAGCTGCACAATGGAGCCCACCCGTGTTTCAGGGCCGCGAGAGGCCGGGGCGGACACGGAAACGGGGCGTCTGCGTCAAAGCAGGCGATTTTCCCAGGCGCCGGAGCGGTCAGAAACAGCTCCCTCTGTTTGTGAGCCCTTTGTGGTGCCATGAGAAAGTCTGAACGCTGACCTGCTCCTTCCAGCCCCAGCTTTGTCCCCCGAGCAGCAGCAAACGAGCGTTAGATCTTAATTACAGCTCCCCAGGCAGCAGGGACCGAGAGCGAGGACGTGCGGTGGTGGAGGGTGCCTGGCCAGCACAGTGGGACGTGTCTCTAATGCAAACCCACCGGCCGTGGGCAGCCCAGTCTCCGTCCCCGGCACAGGGGGACAGGCGGTGGCATGCCTGCACCCCTTGGTGTGCCGAGAGAACAGGCAAACTCGTAGCATCGATGAGGGCTGCTGCAGCTCCCTGAGCCCTTCACACTTGTAAGGTGGCTCCAACCAAACCTCAGATCTTAGCACAGGATGTTCCCCCCTGCTCCAGCATTAAAATTCCCCCATTTTTCCTCCAATTTTATTATTCTAGGGTTTTGGTGTTTGACGGTGCAGGGAAGGAGCAGCAACAGAGAGCGGTTGCCTGCCGGCCGCCTCCCCCTCCCCGCTCTGGCTAGGCCTTGGGCGATGCCGCAGGCTGCAGCCGCTGCAGCTCCAGGATGCGGACGAGGAGGAGGAAGGCGATGCTCAGGAGAAGCAGCCAGAAGAAAACCCAGTAGTGCTGCGGAAGGAAGAGCCATGGCCGCCACAGCTCTGCCGGGGACCCCTTGGACCTGGGGAGAAGGTGACCGGGGACACTCGTCATCAAGGGGGGGAGAGCAAATCCCACCTCCGCCCCAGCTGGGGCTGAGGAGAGTGTTTAACTCAACCCCAAACCTCACTGGCCCTTTTGCAAACCCCAATGCGACAAGCCCAGGGAGGGCACAGGTAACCTGCAATGCACGGGGGAAACTGAGGCAGAGCAGGGTCGAGCTGGGGCAGCCAAGCAACATCCCAGCCTTCCATCACCAAATCCCCCAGCCCGTTTCCCACGTGCTGGCCACCGTGGGACCACAGAGAGTCCAGCAGCCACAGGGGTGATGCTGGGCACATGCAGGGTGCTGCTCACGTCACCCCAAGCTGCTCTGGCTCCTCGTCCCCTGCACTTGAGCCTCTGCTATCTGCCTCGGCCGCCAGCTCCCTGGTCATGGCGCTGCCCTGGCCCTGCAGCTCCAGCTCGCTCCTGGGGAGGGAGAGGATGGGGTGCTGTGCCGTGCCCCGCGGGCCAGCGGCAGGCAGTGACGTGGCCTCCCCGCCACCCGGTGCGGTTACCTCTGGGTGCTGGGCCGGCGCTGGGCCCCCTCCCTCTCCAGCTCGCCGGCCGGGGCTACTCGGCTGTCAGGGCTGGCACCTGGCTGGGCACCGAAGGTGGGAGCGTCAGCGGGGACCCAGACCCCCGGTAGCACCAAGTCTGGGGACACACGTCTGACAGCGGGGCACAGCTCCTTTCCGTCCCCCCTGCGCGTGTCCTTACCAAGAGCTGCTTGGGGATGACGGCGATGCTGACTCTGCGGCGGGCAGACCCCTGCAATGGAGGGGCTGGGGGTGAGCACTGTGCCGGCTGCCTCTCCATGCTCCCCCTCCCCTCCTTCCCCATCGCCTCCCCAGCACAGGCAAGGGACACCAAGGAGGAGAGGGGACGCTGCCAGCCTCCCACTGGCCCTGGCGCTAAGGGGGGAAGGCGGAGAGCTGGTGAGATGAGGGAAGGTCAAAGCCAAGAGGTTTGCGCCTGTCCTTACTGCTTCAAGCCGTGCCAGCGGGGCTGTCTAACCCCCTCCCCGAGTGCTCCCCTACCTCTTGAGCTGTAGGGGAATCAGTGCCGAATTCGAGCTGGTGCTAGAGAACAGCCAAGCCTGCGGCTCTTGCGCTATGACCCTGCAATGCAGAGGGACCTGCCTGAGATCTCCTGGACAAACAGCCCCCAACCCCGGGCACCCTGTCTCCCCAAGCCCAGGCACCCTGTCTCCCCGCAGCCCTCTGAGGCCGCCCCTATGTTTTGCCTCATCCCCGGCATTTCTAGCAGACCTTGCCTGCAGCAAGCAGCTAGCAGGAGTGGCATTGCCCGGGGGCTAGCGGGTGCATGGGGACCACCGGGCAAGGGAGAGCGGCAGGGCACGGGGAGGCGGTGGCTCTGGGGCTGCTGAACTGGGACCAGTTACCTGCTGGAAAGTTCGCATCAGGGGGTGAGGCCTCAGCCGTGGCTCCGCGTCGTCTGGGAGCAAAGAGAAGCAGCCTTACATCACCCCCAAAAATTAAGACGGGGCTGATGCACAGATGGTTGCAAACCTCCCTCCCCTTGAAAGCTGTCCTGGCCACAGGCCCTGTGCTCGGCAGAAGTCACAGGGGTGCCCCGGCCGGGGGGACCTTGCTTGCATGCATGGCGATGGCGTGCGTGGGATTTGGCGTCCAGGGACAGAGCGTCCTTTGTGTGCCCCGTGCCCCCCTGCCCCGCATTCCCAGCTGGGCCACGGGACGATGGCTCTCCGGCCACCAGCACCTGCTCCCTCGCTGCATCTGCTGTTACACCGGCCCCTCGCATTTATCATCGGGTCCCAGCTGTCACCCGCCCCCGGTTCCCAGCTCACACAACCCACCGGCTCTGTGGTGTGGGGTCACACTGACCCCCCGGAGGGGTTCGGGACAAAATCCCATAGGGTCGCCCCGTGCAAACCCCACGTGGGCCCCGGCGGCAGAGCCCACCTCACCCTGGGTCTCTGCCAGCTGCCGGTTGCGGGAGTTTTGCTGGATCAGGCGCTTCATCTCCTCCAGCTCCGCGTGCTCCCGCATGTGGTGCCGCTTCAGGTTCTCCACGTGCTGGACCATCACCTCCGCTGCTCGGCTCATCCGGGCCTCCTGCAGCCGGGCAGGATGGGGGATCAGGTCCCCCCATCTCCCGGTCCCTAAGGACCCGTGTCCCTGCCAGTCCCTCACTATGCATCCACCCAGGGGGTGCAAATGCACCCCCTTCCTGCTCCCAAGGGCAGGCAGATCCCTTGCACCCTGGTACCTGCAAACAGGAGGTCAATGCCAGCACCCAGAGGAGGAGGGATAGACCCCAGCAAGCCCAAGGATGGGTCCCCAAGCCCAGCTGCAGCACCCTCCAGCCCTCCCAGCCCCGGCGGGGGGGCCCCAAGCGACGCACAGACCTGATGTACGGCCCCCAGCTTCTCTGCGGCGCTGGTTGCCCGCTCGACAGCGGCCGCCAGCACAGCCAGGCTGCGCTGCAGCTGCTCCAGCGTCTCCTTGCAGCCCCCATCGGTGCAGGATGGGCCCAGCCTCTGTGGAGGGAGAGGGGGAGGATGCAGCTGCCAGAGCCAGGACTCTGAGTTGTCCAAACCCCTCTGGGGCTGGAAGTCGCCAGCAGATGCCAGCCCCTTGCCCTGATGCCCACCTACCTCCAGGGCAGCCCGGCACTGCCCCAGCTCCTCCTGGATGTTTTCCTCTGCTGCATCCCGTGCCCGTTTCTCCACCTGCACCCGTTGCCGCAGGGTGAACACATCACAGCGAAAAGCCAGGGCGAGGTGGGCAAAGGCTGCCTGTGGGGCGGGAGGGCAAGAGGTGGGACACAGGGTGAAGGGGAAGCCACCAGGGCCATGCGCTGCTGTCCCCAAGGCACAGACAGACCCCCCACCCCCAGCATGCCACCAAGCAGGGCAGTGCTAAGGATAATGAGCACTTGCCTTGCCCCAGCACCTCTTAGGCTGCTGCGCACTGGGGACAGTCCCCATGAGATGCCAGCCTGAGACACGTCCCCCAGGCAGCTGATAACACATGGAAATCCCAAGCCCTCCTGGCAAGAGCACGCGCCGGGCAGACGCCAGCCCTTGCTGCAGGTCCCGGCTGACAGCGGAGCCTGACTCAGCCCTGGCACTTGCAGGAAAATTATTTTTATTAGCATGGCTTCCACCACCTCCCTGGCTAAGGGAGCTCTCGGCGAGCTGCAGAGCACTTTGTGGGATTGCCGGGCACACAGAGGACGGGCTCATCTTGCCGTGGAAATGCAGCTGCCTCCAAATGCCAACAGCATCAACGGGAAAGGGATTTGTGAGGCAGCTGCCAGGGGACTGCGGTGCCCGGAGGGTGGCCAGGAGCAGGGCACAGCCCTGGGACTGTGAGCCAGAAAGGTGTCGGTCCCTCTGGCCCCCTTCCCCAGCCCACCCACGGCCTCCGGCAGCCCTCACCTCCACGTCCTGCTCCGTCAAAGCCACCCTGCAGAAAGAGAATTGCTGTCAGGGATGTAGGAACCATGGGGACTGCACGCTGAAAATGCCCTTGGTCCGCTCCCAGGCGTGCCAGGGGTGCCAGCCATCACCAGAAGCAGGGACCCAAGTGCCCCTCGCCTGGAGAGCGGCTCTTGTGCAGTGGAAAAGGAGGAAAGTCCAATCACTGGACAACACGGTGCCCTGGGACCCCCTGTCCTGTAGACCCCGGAGGGACGCTGGTGCTCACTGGTCTTACCTGTGCAAGCCTAGTCTCTCCAGCACGGAGAGCTCACT
This sequence comes from Ciconia boyciana, assembly GCF_034638445.1. NCBI lineage: Eukaryota > Metazoa > Chordata > Aves > Ciconiiformes > Ciconiidae > Ciconia > Ciconia boyciana. The sequence goes on along the minus strand of NC_132956.1, from coordinate 5,150,729 downwards.
GGGGAAACTCAGCAGCGGCTCCTCCAGGGTTTCTGCATCTGCAGGGAGGCAGTAACGCCATGGGAGAGACCACACGTGAAGGCTTTTCCTTGGCCTTTCCTCCTCCTCCCCCTGCCCTCCTGTCCCAGCAGGGAGCAGATGCCTGTGGTGTGGGACCATCCCAATCCTTCCCGCAGCATCAGCAGGGCTTCAGGTCCCCCCAGGCCAGTTCCCCCTTTCCCATGTCCCCCCTAAGGGAGACAAACCCCACCAGGCCATGCCGTTCCCACGCTCGTCCCCAAGCCTTCCCCTAAGGGGACCCAGCTGGGATGTGGGATGGGGACTCACCCACCTTCCTCGTTCCTGTCACCGTCCCTGGTGCGTACAGCCAGCTCCTGCCTGTCCGTGCCTGGCACCTGGGGGGCACAAGGCGCTGTCGGAGCAAACCCCTCCCTGGCACTAGACACATCCCGAAAAGAGCAGCACCGAGAGGCTGGGGGTCTGGCTGAGCCCAAAGGGCCGAGGAGGGAAGGGCCCCCCGAACCTGTCACCCTCCCCTCCCTCTCACCTCGCTGATGTGCTCCACGCTCTGCTCGCTCCCGGCCAAAACCCCGTCTGGGTGCCCCTGGGGACTGCTCATCCTCCCTGGGGACAGAAAGGGTGGTGGGAGCTGGGCAGCAGCATCCCCTCCCCAGCCTGACACCACTTCAAGGGAGACCCCCAAAAACACCGCTGGCACTTCTGCAGCCTGCAGGCTCCCAGGGGGCACGGCCTGGCAGGTGCCCCCCTAAAATACCCCTGCGGGGTTAAGGGAGCTGCAGCCAGGCTGGGCCAGGGCAGGGGGAAGAGGCTGAGGGATCTGGTGCGGCTGGTGGGTTACAGCTGGCGAGGCAGATCCAGGGGACAGGGTTGGGGTCCCAGGGCTGGAAGGGGTGCGGGGTTGCATGCAGGCGCTGCCAGGCCAGGGGACACCCTCTTGCTGGACCCGTGCAATGCTGCTCAGGGAGGGAGGGTGCAAAAACCACCCCTTTCCCTCCATCCCCACCCTGGGCTGCCCTTACCTTCATCCGGAGATGTGGGGAGCCCGGCCAGCTCTGCCTGCTGCTCCCTGCAGAGAGAAGCCCGGGTAAACCTCAAAGAAACTCCAGCAGCAGAGGCAGCATCCCACCCCCTCTGCCCTCCCCCAGCCACCACGGCACCCCTCAATGGGATGCCGCTCCAGACCTGGGTCCTTTCTGAGCATCCTCTGCAGCCCGTTCCGTCCCTGTCCCTGTCCCTGTCCCCGCTCTCCCTGGCACGGGAGCAGCAGCCCCCTCCACTCCCACGGCCGCTGCAGAGCCGCCACCAAGGAGCCCGCCGAAGCCGTTTCCAGCCAGCAATGAGTCACCGGCCCACGGCCGTGCTTCTCCTCAGCACAATTTTTTTCTTTTTTTTTGCCCTGGCTGCCAAGCGGACCTCGCTGCGAGCTGGCCTCTTCCCAGGCACCACAACAAACCCGGCTGCCGGCAGAGCCCAGACGCCATCTCACATCACCGCCACGGGGACAGCAGGCCTTGGCACATGCTCTTGCCTCCCCAAAAGTGCACTGGGATCGCCTCGCCACCCCAAAACCTTTTCCTGGGTGCAAGGAACTCTGGCAGCTCTGTAGCATCCCTGCTCACTGGGGCCAGGGATGCTGGAGCATGCCAGGGATGGCAGGTCAGCTGTGCACGGAGATACAGGGGCTGCCGTGCAAACAGCCCTCTCTGGCCTCATGCCGGAGCCCAGCACCCAGCTGGGAAAGGGTTTGAACCCCCAGACTTTGCTCCTGGCTCTGGAAAGGGCTTTTCTCTCTCCTCCCTGCAAGGCTGGGGATCGTTCCCCGGGAGCGGTGGCTGCAGGAGAAGGGGATGCTGTGTCGAAATGATGCTCGGTGCCTCGGAGCGGGGTGATGCTCCAGCCAGCGTCCCCCCCTTGCTTGGCACTGCCATCCCTCTCCTGTCCTCACCCGGAGAGCCGTGGGGTGAGCCCTTCATGCACATACCTCCGAGGCGAGGGGCTGGGTCGGCAGCTCGTCCTCTGCTGCTGCCGCCGTCGGCACCCCTGGGCGAGTCCCTGCGCCTCCTCTTCCCCGTCTCCCAGCGAGGTCCCTGCGAGCGGCTTCATTTGCAAAGCGCGGAGGCTCCAGGACCAGCACACCTATCATGAGAGACACATATTAGCTGCGCGCAGATGGGAGAACGCCTCTAAATGTTATATTTTTAAAGCATTTTCTCACCCAGCAGGAGCTCCAAGCTCCTCTGCTTAGCGTGGAGGCATCTGTGGGAAAAGAGGTGGGGAGGCCCGCTGCAATTCAGGAGGGTGCTGCTGGAATTCGGGCGGGCACGGAGCGAGGCGAACGAGGAATTTATTACAAGCCCCTTTTCTGTGCAGGGCTGAGGGTGGACTTTCCCGCCTACCACCCCTGTTTCCCTCCCATGGGGTGATCCTCGCTTAGGGCTCATGATGCGGGTCATCTCCGTGGGGGGAGATATGTTTGCACCCACCTACCGGTGCGAGCACCCGGTGCAGAGCGGGAGCGACCTGCTGTACCCTAGGCAGGGGACAGTCCAACCCTGGAGCATCCCCCTTCCAGGCTGGCTCCCAGATAGACAAATAGAAGAGATTCTCGAGTCCAAGGCAGCTTGGACATCTCATTTAAGCTGTTTTGCAATGTTTAAAAATCAGAGAAAGCTGGCGGAAAGTCCACAGAGTCCCTCTCCCAGCCGAGGGTAAAGTCACTGTGCAGAAGGGACTCTTTTGCAGGACGCATCTCCTTGGGAGCTGTGCCCATGGACATGCAGATATGGGGCAGAAGGTGATTTTTTTTGGCCAGAATAGGAAATGCAGCAGAGATTTAAGGGGACAGAGAGCAGGGACTGCTTGAAGCCCTGCATGCCTGTGCAAAGCCTTGGCCAAGCTCAGTCTAGGTCACCCCAGCACCGAGCGGGACCATCACCCATCTCCCGCCCATGCCAAGTGGGGCCATCACCCATCTCCCAGAGCCTGCTCAGCCCTGATGGAGGTATAAAAGCAAGCAGCACTTGGCACCTGTCAAAACAAGCCCATTTCATGCCCATACACTGGAAATTGTCCCTGACACCTCTGCCAAGGGGCTTGGGAGCCCCCAGCCACCAGGGATCAGGCAGACTCATCACATCAGCGAGCATCATTTCCCAAGGGCTGGTCCCTGCTGCAAAGCACTCGCTCCGTAACAGCCACAGCAGACCCTGCAGCCTGCTGATTTACTGCAGCTCAGCCAGCCTTACACTCGCCCCTTATCTTTGTTTTACAGAGAGAAATATGGAGGCACACAGCTTGTTTGCCCAGCGTGGCATAAATAACCCCCCGGGAAGCCAGACCGAGCGCTTTCCCTCGGCTCAGCAACTTTACCAAACGCTCCCCGGGTCGTTACCTGCCTGAACTTGTCTCAAGCAGCCGAAGGCAGATGCTGGGGCCACCCAGCTCGGACCCGGCGCTCGGCGCTGTCGGGTCCCCGGCAGACCCGGGAGGGGGGTCAGGGGATGTGGCGCAGCCGGCAGACGGTGGGTCGGGGGGTGCCAGGGCCACACGCGGTGCAAGCTGCCGGCGGCGGAGTCTCCCCAGAGGGAAGAGCAACCGCATCGGCGGCAGAAGGAGCTGCCAGGGAAGAGCTGGATGCGAGAAGGCCTTTAAAGGACATGCACGAGAGTGGCTGGGAGCTCCCTGCGCAGGGCTGGGGAGGGCTGAGCGGTTTGCAGGTGGCCAGGCGACCTCTGCTTTCGGTGCGGGGCCAGATCCTGCGCCCGGTCTTTGGAGGTGACTGCTCTTACCCGGAGCTGGCAGAGATTGTGGCTGCTCCCTCCGTGCCCGGTGTCTGCAGAGCGGAGCAGACCTGAGTCTCGGCATCTCCCTGGCAGGAGGCTCAGGACGGGGCGGTGGCACTCAGGACCTCCATGGAGATGGGGGATCCCCCCCTGCCTTCATGGGGGGCACAGCATGGCTGATGAGGAGCCCGTGTAGCACCGTATTTGATGATGCAGGGAAACTGCTCTGCCCAGGACCCCTGTCCCTCCTGCCCCTCTTAGCAGCCCCACTTTCCCCCCAGCTGTCACCCTCACTGCCCCTTCCCCTGCCTGACTCCTTAGCTCAAATCCATCACATCCTCTAAAGCCGCTTTCTTCCCCTAATGAGCTTACATGCAGTCAGACTCCATGCTCAGTGCTACAGAGGACCAGGCTGCAGGCAGGCAGCTACTGTTAGCCCCCCCATGCCCGGGGACCCTGACGTACCACAAGGAACAAGGCAGGTCCTTGGGGTCTGCAAATCTCATAAGCCCTCAGAGGTCAGCCAGCAAACGGCGTCTCCCAGCCCCGGGGCAGGGCTGGCCCAGCCTCATGCCCATCTGCCGAGAGCGCAGGATGTGGCCCCAGGTCCGGGGAGCAGCCAGGGAGGGCTGAGAGCTCATCTGCAGCTTTGAAGCAGGAGCTGTGCTGTGCACACTGGGATGAGGCTTTGGAAATGGCCACCAACAATGGTCCCCACCAGGTCAGGATTTCAAATGTCCTTGAAGCTTCAGGGATGGGTTCTCCCCTCTTGGGGCAAACACCTCCTGCTTGGACCTGACCCAAAAGCAGAGCTGCTGAGAAATCGTGAGTCACCTTAGGGGAAGAATAGCCCCAGATTCCCGTGCTGTCTTCCCTGTAACACACATACCTAGCAACACAAGCTGTGGTATGCACAATTAGCACCAATCAATGACAATTAACACATCCTAAGTTCACACCACCAGCACCAAGAAGACACCGGACATGCTGAAAGGCAGACTGGCACTGTCACCCTCTGCCCTGTATTCTTACATATTCTCTGCCTTTGCTTAAAGTATCTTCCCCAGGATTTCCTCTCTTCCCCATCCCTCTGTTTGCTGTCCATCTCCAAGAGTTTCCAGGCGCAAGGGCTGACCACTTCTTCTTTTCAGAGGAGGATTTGCCAAGACACGCTTCCCAGAGTGAGCAGGTCGCCTGGCCCAAGCTGCAAGAGGGTGCTAAGGGCTTGCGACGGCAGGGCTGGATCCATTGCGCAGGTGGGTATGTCCATGCGTGTCTGTCCAGAGGCAGCTGAGCCCTGGGTGCTGTGCAGGAGTGATAACCCTGAGCAGCAGAGCTTCCCCCTGCCCCTTACTCCCAGTGCTTTCCCAGCCGCTCAGCAAGTTTGCTGTCTGGCTGGTATCTCGAACACAGATGAATTCTCCAGGCATGAATTCGGGTTTGCATTAGCACTGCCAGTCCTGTCACTGGGCTAACTCGCCTCCGGGCACCCCTTTGTTTCAGAAAGGGGAGACTCGAGCAGAGGGGAAGACCCTTCCTTTGGGCTGAGACTCAGCGGATGGAGCCCAGCACCCGGTCGCTGCGATGCCATTCCCCTCCTCAAGGACCTCCCCCTGCCTGCATTACATGAGGGCCTGCTTGGGCACATGGGTCTAAACTATATATTTTATTATTGAGTGCTCTTTCTAGCCAAGCACAAAGTCTCTCCTTGACAAAGCCTGCAGCCAAGGCTCCTGTAGCAGGGCATGGAAGTAAAAGTACCGTCACAGCATGATGCTGAGCAGACAGAGGGTACAAATGCCCCCAAGGGCGGGCAGTGCAGCGGCAGAGGCTGGCACACTCAGGGGATGGAGGACGGAGACCTTTGCATACACCAGCGCCTTGCCATCGACACAGCCTGGTCCTGCTGGCCCCATCCCCACAGAGACCCTGCTTCCTCCCCGAGAGCAGCAGCCTGGCACCGGGCAGGCAGCAGATCAGGCTCCGTAGCCTCTGCTCTAGTGTGCTGGCAGGTCCACGGCTGCAGGAAGTTACTCCATGGAGGACACGGACCTAAGGACACCATCGTGTTGGTTCCCCACACCAGAACAGAGCTTTTCTGCTCAAAAACTCCTCTGTTCCCTCCCACACGCACGTGCTGAGGGGTTCAATAAGAGGCAATGCCTCTCTTTGCAAACCACCCCATCCAAAGAGCCTCTGAAAGCATTTCCTAAAAGCCCCCAGGGATCTTTACGTATTCTTATTTTTAACCTGGGAGCATCGTGATTACAATCTAGGTATCGTAGGGCCTCAAGCAAAAGCAGCCCAGCTCCCCATGCACAGACCTGTTCAGTGAGGACGAAGACGACCCTGCTGGGAGATCTCCAGCCCAGAGAGGTGAGCAGCAGCAAGGGGCTGCGGGCTTTGGCTTTGCCCCTCGCGTCTCCTTCCAGTGAGGTCCAACCAGCGAAGGCGGCAGCCTACTGCGACGGCATCTTCCCAGGGCTCCTCCTGAAGCTGAGCTGAACTTGCAGCTCAGATCGCAGAGACCATGGTCATCTGGATTATCTACTTCTCAGAGGAAAGCTGCTCAGGCTGACACGGGCTGCTACTGCTGATGCGGCAAACATGATTTAATAGCTCTGTGCAGGGGGCCCAACCATAAAGCAACACCCCAGCCCTCCAGCAAATTCATCTTCACATGGCCCTGACCTCCCCAGCTGACAGGGACCTGGCAGCCACCAGACTACCCAAGGGAGAACACGATTCTCTTATTATGATTAAAAGGTTGTTGCCAAAAAAACAGATGAGAAAGAGGGGTTTTGCTTCTTTTGGTTCAGTTTTAAATTCCAGGTTGAAAAGACTGCTGAGCCTTCCCCTGAGCAGTTCAGCCTCACATCTGGGTGTCGCAGCCACCAGATTTCAATGTAAAACTGCATCAGCATATTGGGGATTATGTGCATGTGATTAACAGTTTGTCACTGAGAGGCGGTCACCTCCAGGGAGAAGCAGGGTGACTTTATCAGCTCCCAGCATTGCTGCAGGAGGGGACACAGCAGCTGCCTGGACTTGCCTGCAGGTCCCATTTGGGAAGGGGCAGCCCCTCAGGGGATGGATCCGGACCATCTTCAAGAAAGCAGCTGAGTTTCATCCCTTTCCAACAAGGTGTTGCGTGGACCAAGCTGGTCTGGCTCCTATGTGGCTCTGATGTCCGGCATTTAACATCCGTGGATGCAGTGTTTGCACACCTCTGCCCACCCAAAGGAGGCTCTCTGCTGTCCGATCATGATGCCAAGATGCCACTTGGGCAGTGGAGAGAGCATCTTGTCATGAAACTGGTTCAAAAATCACCGTCAGAGGATGGGGAGGCAGCAGAGTGGACAGATAACCCATGCAATTGCATAAAATTAATTTCCTTAAAAAAAACTTATTAGGCCAAAAAGGGAATTCCCCCCCCACCCTGAGGAAGGTAAATCTCTACAAGCAGAAGCAGCAGCAGATAAGGAACCACTGTCAAATATCCCGAGTACATCGGCTGAAAATTATACACTGCCTTCTACATACAGCCTAGGAAACCTTTAAGGCAAAGCTTCAGACCTTTCACTTCACCAACACTGCTAATAAATCAGAACAAAGACAAACCCAGCCCTGGCTCTCCCTCTGCTGCTGGATAAGGTTCTGCTGGACTATAAAACCTGACTGATGTTTTATGCCACGTCCACCTCTTTGCACTGTTCAGGCTGGATTTTAAAGTTCTCGAGAGGGTCAAGAAGAGTCAAAAATAAAGTTTTCCATGCGGATGCTACCAACTACCACATAAACAAGCAGTCTTCCACCAGCGTCTAGCGTCTCCAGGGTTCGCTTCCAATTCTCCTAACATGACTTATCTTGCACGTACACCCCAGAGGAATCCAGAGTCCGTGATAAGCTGCAGCCAAGAGCAAAAACAGGGCTAAGAAGTCTCTTTCCACAAGCCAGCGTAATGCTCCCCAGCAGAACAGGAAGCCCCCTTGCAGTTTGCAACGCCGATCCCTGCTTGACTACTGTTTCTTGCAAAAACCACGTAGGCTGGCCCAAAACGCAGCTCCCAGTATCTCCAGATGAGTTGGAAGTGCAAGCTGCATACGCACATAGCAGCCAGGAACAGCCTGTCAAAATGAGACTGTTGCCTAAAGAAACCAGTAAGCAGTTACAAAACTAAACATCCATCAGGGAGGAGACGCACACCACGGCCAGGAGATTTCAAACCATTTATTGCTGCCCAGTCCATAGAGATGCCGGGGCTTCCCCACGGTGCTCTAGATACACATGGCATGCGCATTCTTCCCGTTCTTCTTCAGCAAGGACACCAGGAAGCTGACGACCAGGTGAATTTTGGAGTTGAGTTTGTCCTCCGTCATCTTCATGTGACCAACAGCAACAGCCAGACAGAGCACTGGGGACAATGACACCAAGGTCACTTGGTAGAAGCTTTGCAGGGAAACTGTGAAGACCGCAGCCTGCTACCTAATAAAGCCAGAACAGCAGGCTCAGACCTTGAAGATCAGGGCACAATTTCTATTTATGTCATATTTTGGGCAGCCCTACAATAGCTTCAATATACTCAGCCACTAACTCGCTGGTATGCAAACACATCAACAATTTGGCTCCCTGGAGGTTTCTTTCCTCCAGCTAATGTAGACTTTGAAGCCTCATCAGTCCACTGTCACCTAAAATAGCTTAAGAAATTCTTACTATAAAGAAATCCGTGCTCTCAGCATTAAGAGCATCACTTAATGCTTCAGAGTTTCATTCCTCTGGCTGGATCTAAACATTAATGAGCAAACTTGAAGCAGCAACATGTCACACCTACATGTTTTAATCCCTCTTCTCCCTTTGTAGATGTAAATGTTTATGAATTTTTAAATAGTTCCTGAAGTATGCAATGCTTCAAAATCTCCATTAAAACTCTAGTGCTGCCTCCTTCAGAGTCCATCCACCCTCTCCCATCCTTATCTTTCCAGTCCCCTGGGCCAGAAGGTGCCCAGACAAGGTTTCCAGTGGGTGTTTTCAAGGGTACAGGATAGAAATCTGGAAAAATCACACTATAAAAGCACTTTTTATTAGTGTATCATTAAATACCTTGCTATGGGAAGTGCCATCATCACCATGTGGAAAACCAGAAATGTGACACAGAGCAGGGCTGCTTGCAGGCCCCGGCAAAAGAGAAGAAAAAAAGGCATATTTAAAGCAGAAAATTAAAGTTTACCAGTTCTTCATCTAAACCCCATTCTTCTGCATCCTGAGATTTGTAAATCCAGCAGAATAGATAAACAGCCCAGCAGATTGTTGCTGCATCACCCGAAAAACAGTGTAGCGTCAGAGAGAAAGGCCGACACGCACAAAACATACCACTTGTGCCTTGGCTCCTTCGAGCCAAGATAAAATCACCATGGTCAATTAAGCCTAGTCCAGAATTATCACCTTCAAACAGCCTCAAATCAGTTTATGTCTTGATTCAGTGATGTGTTATATTAAGGGCATTAAGAACTAAGGACCTGTGAACTCCACCGTGCAGCTTTACTTGCTCTGGGCCCTCACAATGCTAGAAAAAACACTTGAAATATGGAGATTTTGGAGAAGATGATGCTTCGCCTTGGGTACCAGGCTGCCACTGTGAGTGAGGAGAGGGAGGTTTGCCAGCTTTGTGCGAACCTGGAGCCGTAAAGGAGCAACCTGCTTCATGGAGGGCTGACACCGGTAAGGCATCGTACTTCTCAGCTGTAAGAAACAAAACAAGGCTACGCACAGGAAATATTGCAGCCTTGTGGCTCCATTCTTTAACAAGTGGATCTAGGTTGATTAAAACAAGTAGGTATACCTGCAAACCAGACTGACAAGACACACGGATGCTCAATCAAGCTCTTCAGATGTACAAAGTTATCAGAGATGCTGGCACAGGGTAGGAGACATCACAGCATACTCATCAAGCCACAGGGGACCTGAAAGCAGAGAAGGACTTCTGCTTCTTCTGCAGCTTCTTGCTGCCCAGTCGGGTAACATGGGGACCTGCTTGGCAGAAAACCCTTTTTTATAAGGGAACATAAAGGGAAAATGGGCAACGTTTCCTCTCCAAGGGGAAATGGCAGCCAGCCTTGGGCCAGGATCACTGCAGCCCACTTTCAGGCGCTCTTCAAGTACTTGTGTGCTAACATTACTCCATTGATAATGCAAAAATAATGGGTTTTTTGTTTTCCTGATTAAAAAAAGCCACCTTTCGGGCACAAACCATCTACAAAAGAGTCACCTTTATGCAATTACCCCGGTCCAGGTGATGCGCAGCCCACCCCCCCCACAGCTCCTCCTCTGCCGCCATCTTGGGAGAGGCGGGAACCGAGGCGCCATCTTGAGTGTGGCAGGGCAGGAAGGCGGGAGTTGCCATCTTGAGTGTGGCGAGGTGCCCATGGCGGCAAGTTCTGAGGCACCCCAGAAACAGACAAGACACAAAGATGACTGCAAACATATTCATTGTTTAACCAAAAACACCAAGCCTCGGGGCATGCGTGGGGCTGGGATGGCATCGCCCAGCAATAGCCCACCTCGAATCAGGCTGGCCGAGCACAAGGCGTCACTGCAAGGCCCCAGGAAGAGGCATGGGCACTCTGTGTGCCACAGCCCATGCTTGCTGGGGTGCTCGCTGGGTCTCCATCACAGTGGTCGTGACCCTCAGTGAGGGACTGGGCTGCAGCTACCATCACCTAATGAGCATCCTCTGCCCAAGGAAGCCATTGCCTTGCGGTTCCCTTTGGTGTTCACCTGGGAGGAGGAGAGAGAAAGAAGGGGGGGGGGGGGGGGAAGAAAAAAAAAAATAAAGAAAAGGGAAACTTGCCGCCAATCACACTCTGGCACGGCTTCTGCAGTTTCCCACCACCCAAGGCAGACCAGAAACGTGGAAGCTGCCATTCCCCAGAAGAGAGACCGCAGCCTGGAGGGCACAGCATCCATCTCACCTGGCTCCTTCCAGCACGGCCTGCAGCGATTTCTTCAGAGCCGCGTTGCTCCGATCCAGAGCGGCAGCCAGACTGCTCCGGTGGGCTGGGGTGACCTGGAACGGAGAGGAGCAAGGTGCTCAGAGAGCTGCGCTGCCAGGAGCCCGCCTGAGACCCCTGGGCCAGGTCCTGGGTCAGCTGCAGCCCTGGCTGACAGCTCACCAGCTGATCTGCAGGATCCAAGCCTGGTCTTACTCACCTGGCTTTGGTACATGGCGAGCATGGCCGTCACCAGCTTGGCATAATTCAGCGACGTGGCAAAGGATGGGGCCTGCCGGCACAGGGTCAGGACCAGGAGATCGAAGAGCTCAGGCGGCAGCACCTCCTGGAAGAGAGCCACGAGTGGGGAGGAGAGCTGGTCCTTGCTCCAGCACTGCTGGAGCCGGCAAGGAAACCTGGGGGGACAAGGGGGGATCCCCTCACCTGCCGCCCCAGCACAGCCTGCACCACTGGCAGGAGCTTCTCTGACAAAGGCACCTCCAGGACTTGGCTGCAAAGGATGGCGAAGAGAAGATGTGATGCTCACACGGCCTCGCTGGTGCTCCTGAGCTGCTGGAGCCAGCCGGACCCATCGAGGCAGGCACGAGGACCAAAGCAGCGCTGTCGCCTTACCTTAACCAGTATCTTACCTTAGCACCAGTCTCACACAGTCTGGCTCCAGGCACTCCTCCACAAGCTCGCACACCAGCTTGGTCTGCTCAGCACCTGCAAGGGCAAAGCAGAAGGGTGAAGAGCCTCCAGAGGCTGCCAAATCCACGGGGATGTGCCTGACCCTTCCTGGCCCCCCTTCAGGACACCCAGAAACCACGTAGTGCCCCCTTCTACTGTTCAGGATAATCCAGCTTCCTTTGCCCATCTGCAGCAAGGGTTTAATTACCACCAGTCCCCAGGAAAAGGGGATGCTACTGTGGCAGGGATTCACGCAGGACCCTCTTCTCGTGTCACCTTGGGGCAGTTTCGGCCCCAGCATTAGGAGCTGTCAGGAATCCTCAAGTCCATGGAGGGATGGCAGTTGTTCTTCGGGAGAGCTGAGGCTGGAAACCACTTGGCCTCTCTCTCCATCTCAAGCATCTGTAAACCCATCTCCCATCCTAAGTCCCAAGTGTTCACCTGCCCAGATAAAACCAGCACCATCCCTCCATGCTTCCTAACACACATTTTGGGTGATAAATGCCTCCCAGCAGACAGCACTCTGCAGCTGGGGCTTCCCTTCCTGCTGAAAGCAGCACACAGCCCCTCCGCAGCTCCCTCAGCTGCTCCCAGAACAAGCCGTGCCTCCTGCGAGCCCTTCGCACCTTCCCCCGGCTCCCGCAGGACCGCAGCCACCAGGACTCGACAAAAAGGCTGGGAATACTTGGAGCAAAATGAAGCGAGGGCAGCCATGAGGTGGCGGGAGGGCGGCTGGGTGAGGGACAGGACCTACGGACAGAAAAGGCAGGAGATGGGGATGGCGGTGAGGGAAATGGGGTGTAGGAAACCTCCACCCCCACACTTACTCGCCTGAGAAAGAGCTGCTCTGCCAGGATGGCTGCACTGGTGTAGCTGAGGTCAGGGGCGAGAGCCAGCAGCCAGCTGCAGAAACACACCAGGAGGTGCTCCGGGCACGTGGAGAGCTGGAGGAAGGAGCACAGCCCCTCGAGCTGGGGACGGCAGAGGGGACAGGGACGTTAGGGACAGCAGCAGGCCCTCCATGGCACCGAAGACGCTGAGGGGCTCACCTGGCTGGGAGAGCAGTTGTTCAGGACATGCAGCTCGGGTGGGATGCTCAGCTCTGACTGCTGGAGGGAAACACGCAGTCCTTGAGTAATACACCAAATAAAGCAACGCACAAAATACAGCTCGAGGGCTTTTCTCTTCCCTACCACCCCGGCTCTGGCCAGCACTGACCCTGCAGGCTGCCCATCATACAGAACCCTGCGAGGTGGAGGCAGGTATTAGCACCTTGGCCCGGAGGAAGTGGCAGCAGGGCTTTTTATCCCCCTCCAGTCATCCCCATAAAACCCACCTCCTCTCCCATCCCTTCCAGAGGCCCTGGCACGAGCCCATCCAGACCATCAGCTCCAGGAGAGAGACAGAAGCAGCTACTTACGTTGTTGGACTCTTTCTGCAGCAGCATTTTCAGCCTCGGTCCGTGCACCTGTGGAAAATGAGGTGAAGGAACAGAAACCAGACTGCAAAGGCTCACTGGCTGGAAGGGGAAAGCAATCCCTGCCCGATACCTGGAGAAAGGACTGGACCTCCGCTGCCGGCTCTGCCTGGGAAATCTTCCTGGGCTCCCTGGCTGCATCCTGCTGGGAGCTTTCCAGAGCAGCTCCAGCTGGACTCTGAGCAGATCTGTCCCCTGAAGTCTCCCCAGGTACCTCCTCTTCCACCCCTGCCGCATCCCCACCCTCCTGGGTTCCCGCGGGGTCAAACGCTGCCTCCTCCAGCAACAACCTCTTCCCCTCTCTCTCCTCATCCAACTCCAGGCTCTCCTCCGACACTTTCTTGCGCTTCCCACCTTGAAGTGCAGAGTCAGCCACGTCGCCAGCAGTGCCGGGCTGCTTGCTGAAGCACCAGTTCAGTTTTCTTTGCCTCTCTGGTTTGTTCTGGACAATTTTCCGGCACAGACACTGAAGCTGCTGCTGGCATGTGGAAGACAAGGGAATGGGAGGTGGGGAGCACTCCTCTCCCCTCGGTCCCTGCCGGAGCAGATCTCCCAGCGTCCGCACCCACGGATCCACATGGGAATCCTGCTCCACGGCCTGGAGCAGCTGGCCGAGGCAGCCCCCCGGCACCACGGCTTGCACCGTGAGGAGCAAGGAGAAGAGGTTTCTCTGGCACACGACAGGGAGCAGCAGCAGACGCGGTTTGCTGGAAAAGGGGAGAAAAGGGAGAGGCAACGCGTCAGAGCAAAGCCCCGAGTCCTTATTGCCAACCTGCCCTGTGGAGCAGGGTCTAACGGGACTGGGAAGCAAGAGGAGGCAGCCAACGCCTCCGCCAGCTTTTGCACACACAAGCTGGAAGACCGGCGGGTCCCTGCTATGATCCTGACTTCACGTACGGACGGTTGCACCAGGGGGAAGAAGATGCCCGGCGCCAAACTGGGCACCCGACACGCCAAACCTCCCACAAAACATCGAGTTTTGGAAACGCAGCCGACTCACACAGCCAGGGCTCCCTCCGGCCCCTCCAGCGTGGGCTCCTCGGCGCATAGGGCTGCGGTGAAGGCCTGCCAGGGAAACGCCTGTCCCGGTTCCTCGTGGGCCTGGACCCGCTGCAGCATTCGGAGGGCAGCCAGCGTCCCAGAGGAGCCGGAGGCAAGCGCGTGGAGCAGGAGGCGGCACGGCTTGGCGAAGCTCTGCAGCCAGGGCAGGCAGGGGGGCTCCATCCCTGCTGGGGGGGCTTCACAGCCACCTACAAGAAAATCGAGGAGAGCCTGACACGGGTGACGCTGAGAAGGGTGCGGGGATCGGTACATCCAGGACCCGGCCAGCCGTGCTCTGGAGCAAGCCCCGGGGTCCTCCCTCACCGGCTGCAGTATCGGGGGCTGCCCTTACCTGCACGCAGGGGGTCCGTGCTTATCCTCGTCACCCGAGGATGCAGAAGCACTGCCGAGGACCACAGCCGGGCCAGAGGACCGGGAGCTCCCCCGAGCCCTCTAAAACCCCTTCGCTCGCAGCTCAGTGCTCCCCCCACTGCCCTCCCCGGGGGCCGAGAGGGAAAACCCCCGAGTCCCCCCGCCCCACTGCGGCCCCCTCCTCCGGGCACAGACCAGCCCTAAGCCCCCCTCCCCCGGGCCCGCAGCCACCCGGCCCTGGGGCTGGCCGTGCACCGGCCCGGTTATTGCGGTACTCGGTTATTACCGTGCCCCGGTTATCAGCTCCCGCCCCCCGGCAAACCACGCCGGGCACAGCCGCCGGGGCAGCCCGCACCGGGCAGCAGACACTCACCGCGGGGAGAAGGCGGAGGGCAGGGTGCCCGGTGTCCCCCCCCTCGGGACTGCCCGGGGCCGGTACCGGTAGCCCGGGGCCCGTAGGCGCCACCCCCGGGGCCAGCAGCGCGCGCCGCTTCCGGGGCCGCCCCGCTGGAAAAGCGCGCCGCGTATGCAAATCAACCCCGCATGCAAAATGCATGCATTATGCAAATGACCACTTAAAGCCAAACCCTAACACACCCCCCCCCCCCCAGCCCTCAGGGGGTGGTGTATCCCCCCCCCCGGAAGGAGAGCCCCAGGCAGTGTTACCTTACACAGCCCATTTTATTTCATCATTTCCAGATTTGGCTAAAAGCAGTTTAAAACAGGGCCCCCCAGCTGCCCAGCTCCCCCCCCAGCGCCGTGTGCATTAAAAACCCCCACTGCCCCCTCAGCACCCAGCCCAGCCCCCCGGGCCTGGCTACCCGCGAGGTCTCCCATGGGTGCAGAGCACTGCACTACCAAGGAGGTGAGGGCAAGAGAAGGGGGGGCTGCGCCCCACTGCCCAAGAGCCCTGCAGCTCTGTCACCCCCTGGCTTCCTGGGGGGAGCGGGGATGTGAGACCTGCTGGGGCTTCAGCCATCGACAGGGGGGTATTTTCCCATCCCACCCCAGCCCTGCAACACCCTCCATGGCCGGAGCCACCCCAAACCCATCAGAAGCAGATGCTTCCCGCTCCCAGAAGACATTTCTTTGCCACCAACAGCACCCAGGCCCAGTGGGGCACCCCATGGCTTAGTCTGAGTCGCTGAAGTCGGTGAAGAACACCTCGTTGACATAACACGCGTGCCGAAAGTCTGTCTCCATCAGGGCCAGGGTGAGAGCCCATTCGAGCATGCAGAGCTCCTCATCCTCCTCGTCGGAGCTCTCTGAGGAAGAAGGGCTGAACTCCTGCAGCACAGGAGAGAGGATGAGCCCTGGCCTCGAGCGGCGTTGCACGGCCATGCCGTGCCCCAGCCCCCCGGGACACACCACCCCACTTACGACAGGCACCCTCGGCCGCTGCCGTCTGTGCCGTGGCAGCCGGCCGGCGGGCAGCTCGTGCAGGTAGATGCAGTCTGACTTGAACGGGCAGTGGCCGCGGTTCCGGACAAAGAACTTGCACCTGATTTTCCTGTGGGATTCAAAGCACAGTTGCGAGCGCAGCTCCCGGAGCAGCACGGAGCCCGCAGCCCTGCAGCCCACAGTGCCATGCACTCACCCCGTCCGCGCCTTGAAGGTTTCGATGAGCTTCGCCTTCTCACCCACGTCCGAGACCCAGTATTTGTGGGGGATGTAGTAACTGGAGGTGACCCGGCACTCTGGGCAGGCCCTGGGTGAAAGTAATGGGTGCAGGTGAGTCTCCCAGAAAGGGAGCAGGGAGCACGGGCTCAGCACCCATGCTGGGTGGTCCCACCTCCACGGCCTCATCCAGCATCCCCGTCCCCATCACAGCTCCCAAGTGCCTGTTCCCGAAGGAAACTCACTCCAATCCCAGAGCCACATTGCCAGACCCAAGGAAGGATTTCAGGGTGCAGAAGGGGCGACAGTGACCACCCAGCCGTGTCCCCATCCCCACTCACTTGATGACGGCACTCTGGAAGTCCCGGCTGCGACGCCACTTGCGGATGCAGCCCACGCAGTACGCATGGCTGCAGTTCGGAAGGATCCCAAAGAGCCGCTCCTCTGGCAGTGGCTTCTCGTACACCCGGTCCATGCAGATGCCGCACACCACGGCCTCGCTCTGGGCCCTCAGCGCCGTGGTGGGGACCGGGGCTGCCACCGCACCCAGCTCTGTGGGGACCTGCAAACAGAGCGGCACAGCATTGCAGCCCCTCGGCTCCATCACTACCCCAGCCTAGGGGACCGACGCGGGGTCACGGGGACTGCCCGGACTGCAGGAGACCCCCAAGCCCACCTCTGCAGAGTCAGTCCGTGTCGCTGTCTCCACCACTGCCTCTCTGGGGTCAGGAGAATTTGGATCCAGTCCCAGCCCTCGCGGGTGTGAGCCTGCAGGCAAGAGAGCTCTTAGAGGGGAAAAGCACATCCCGCCCCATCATCAAAGAGGCGGGCTGGCTGCTCGGAGGGCACAGGCTTAGCAGTTAAGGTCCCCACCTAAAAAAGCTGCTAGGACAGCTTTCCACAGCCCCAGCTGGGCCCCCCCAGAGATGGGGGGAGGAGGATTTGGGTCAAGGGCAGACACATGCACAGGATGCTCCACCATGACCACCCCAGTAGCCTCAGCCCCACTGGTCCCCGGGCACCCCAGCACCTACCTGAGGCACCCCGAGCTCGTGCTGAGACAAATTCTCCGCCGATGGCCCCACGGGGGACATTATCAGGTGCTGAGATGTTCTCATCTTTCTCTTCCTCCTCACCCTCCACGCCTGGCAACTTGAAGGCCATGTGCGTCACGCTGGGGACAGAGTGGGCCGAGCTGCACCGGGCTCCCCGCCAGTGCCGGGCCACTGCCGCAGGCACGCTGCCGGGCTCTGAGCCCCCGTGGCCGGGGGGCACGGAGCCATAGTGGGTCCTCGCTGGCACCGACTCCTCTTGGATGTGCTGGTAGCTGGAGGAGCCCAGGGACAGACAGACAGACAGAGGGTCCCGTCAGCCCAGCATGACACCCCCTGGCTGCCAGCCCATCCTCGTGGCATCAGGTCCCCTCCTCACTGCCCCTTACCTGCACCGCTCTCCGTAGCTGCAAAACCCGCTCTGGAAGTACCTACAGATCTGGGCTGACTTTCTGTCGTGCGAGAAGCGGCAGTTCTGGCCCCATCGACAGGATCCACGGGCAAAATTCCTGCCAGCCGGAGAAGCCGCATGGCCGGGGTCAGACCCCTGCCCCAGCCACCCCAAAATCCCACCCTGGGTCCAGCTTTGCCTGGATGGGGCCATATTTTTGGGGACCCCAGGCTGGTGTCCAGGCTCAGGAGCCCTCCCTGCCCCAGCCAGCCTTATCTCCTGGCTAATTGCAAAGCAAACGAAGCCCAGGGCTGGGCCGGGCCGGCCGAGGCACAAGGCTAGGGGCTCTCCCGGGGGCTGGGAGACAAACCGGGGGTACGGAGGGCTCGGGCAGCCCCCGGTTCCCCGTGAGGGCATGGGAAGGGGCAGGAGTCCTCGGCTTGGGGTCGGCAGGGAGGGGGTGGCCGGCCGGGGTGCTGCCGGGGACCCCCAGCCCCGGAGGGAGGGCAGCCGGACGGACAGGCTCAGTCCCCTCCAGCCCTTCACCCTCCAGGGAAAACGGGCGGGGGGAGGTTCGAGGGCATCACAAACCACCCTCTGCCCCACAGCGAGGGGCTCCAGCCCACCTCCAGCCCCCAAAAGCTGCTCCCTGCCGCTTCCCCCCCCCAAATCCTACCTGCACAGGGGTCTCGGACAGCTCCCCCGGGCCCTGAACGCCCCAGATGCCACCAGCGAGCCCGGCTCCATCTCCTCCCCAGCAGCTAAGGGGGCTGGGCGACCTCCCAGGGCTATTTATGGCCTTGGATGGGCCGGTGGGCGCAGCCGGTCCCCACCCAGGTAACCGTCACCTGCCCGGCAGGCACAGCGGCTTAACCCTCGCCCTGCCGCTCCCCCCACCCAGCGGGGACCTTTGGGGCTCCCTGTGTCCCCAGCCGCACGGGAGAGGCTGGGGACAACGGTTCGGCTTCCCCCGGGGGCACCCGAACAGAGCGGGGAGAGGGAAACGTGGGGGGGCTGCAGCTGCTCCCCGCAAACTCCCGGGTGTTCGGACCCGGCCAAGAGCAGAGCCCGGTGCCAGCACACGGCCGGGCTGTCCCGCAGCCCATCCTCGCCCAGCTTGGGGTGGCTACGGCCAGGCTCGGCTCATTGCCCACCTTCACCCCGCAGCAAGGGCCACGGCAAAGATTTGGGGCAGGGAGCGCTTGGCTTTGAGGCTGGGACCCCGCTCACGACCGGCTCTCACTGCTTTTAGGTTTAATGGGGAAACCCCCATCAAACCCCAGCAGCTGCGAGACCTGGGAATCACGGCAAATCCCTGGAAATCACAGCAAATCCCGCAAATCCCATCGCCTCTGCTGGAAACCCTCCCAAGGGCAGCCCCTCAGGGGCCAAGAGAAATCCCACAAAGAAAGGCTGGGCGCTAAAAGGTTCTTAAATATTTAGTTCAGATTTATTTAAAGTCAAGTCAGTTTGTGGACACTATTTATATTATTAAAAACACTTGGAGGTTTGTAGTTCTAGCAAAAATATACATTTCAGTTTGAGGGTTGTTATACTGTCGAGGAGGGAAGAGCAAAAAGTTCCTCAGGTGATGAGCACGCGAGTCCCGGGAAGGACAAATCCCCCGGGCTCCGTCCAGCTCACGCACGTCTCCGGTGCCTTCCCCGAGAGGGCTTCAAAGTGCTTTAGAAACGGCAATTCCTAACACCCCTGCGAGGTAGGGAGGGGAAGGGGCTGGGCGGGCAGAGAGCAGGGAAACTGAGGCACGGCAAGGAGCTGGAGGGCAGCAGGAGGGGCAGGTTTGGGATCGGCCAGCCCTGTGACATGGAGGGGAAGCCCCGCGCTCTTCCCCTTCGGGTTTTAAAGGAATTATTGCACCAGGGAAATCTGCTACCCTGAAGAGGAGGAAAACAAAATAAAACCAACTAATTTGCTCCCACAACCCCTCCTTGGGAATATCAGTATTTTAATAAGGCTGCTTGGGACACACGGGACCACGAGCTGCAGACGGGTATGTGCTGCTTCTTAGGTCAGACACCATCATCCGGAGAGCGGACCGAGCCCTTCCTGGGTCCGTCCTCTCCCAGAGCCCGGGTGATGCAGCCCCCCACGCAGGGGTCCCGTCCTGGGCGCTGGCAGCACCGTGGCGTTTCACTACAGCTGCGAGAAGTTACGAGGTAAAGTCCCAGAACGGCTCTGGGTTTAGGCAGACCCCGAAGCCTGGAGCTGTCCCCGCACTCGGGATGGCAGCAGAAGGCAGGGCAGCTTCCCCGACCCGGCCACGCTCGCCAGGAAGCTCCTGCTCATTGTGAGCATCCCACCCTCTCCCTCCCCTTCTAGAAATACTTGGCATTTACACTGGGTTTTACAGCTGCACAGCTCTTTGCAACCAATGCACTAATTCATCCCTGTGCTCCCCCTCCAAGCAGAGAGCAGGTGACAACCCAGCTCCCCTTCACAGAGGGGAAACTGAGGCAGGGCAGTTAACAGACAGGTCAGTGCCCTTTCAGCATCATGAGCACTGTGGGCCGGCCGTGGCTTTGCCTTCCCCTCGCTCGTGTTGCCGAAGGCTTTGCTCACTCGGGTGCTCGCAGGAGCCGTGCTGCCGGGGAGCCTCTGCTGCCCGCACTGCCCTGCAAAACCCCCAGAGCCCCCCGGGCTTTGGCCAGGGAGCTGCAGGAGAAGCTGCGAGCCCTGCCACCTAAACGCCGACCAGTCCCAGGCCTGCCCCCGGCCCTTTTTGGTAACTCCTGTCTGCGCAGAAAAGCCTGGGGAAGCAAAGAGGCTCTGGCCTCTGCTCTGAAGGTAAATTTTTATGAGTCAAACCCTTTTCCTCCCCCCTCCCCATCCCTCCCTCTCTCATACTGGCGTGCCGAGGGGCAGGCTCCCTCTGAAACGGGGCTACCGGGAGCAAGGGCTCCCACAGGGCACTCGGGGGAAGGCAGAGATCGCACAGTCCCTCTGGGAGACAGGAATAGGCCGCGCAGCGAGGGGGGGCCGCAGCTGAGGGTCTCTGCTAGGACAGCCCTACCCGTCTTCAAATACTCTGGCTTTTCTTTGGGAAAGAGAGAAACATCCTTTCATTACACTGTCCTAGACTTCACGGCTCAGGACTACGCCTTCAGAGTGCAATATAAAAAAGAAAATAAAGACACACTGTAAGTGCTGTTGCTGGCCCCGCCGGATACCCGCACCACGCTCAGGTCTCCTAATGACCAGAGCATCCCCCACCGATCCCAAGCTGCCGCAGGAACCCCATCGTCAGGGCCATGTAAACCGGCCGGCCGCTCCAGAGGCCCCGGGGAGCAGCTGAAGAGCTGGCCCGTAGTAACGGAAACAGTAGCTTATGATTTGCCTTTGTAAATTTGTTAGTGTGTGTTAATGGAAGCCCTGGCCTAGCAGGTGGTGGCTGCAAAATCTTACAGCATCTTGCCCTATGTACCGTATGTGGGTCACGTAGAAAAGTTTCCAGTAGAAGAAATGGAAGACATGGGGAAAGGTTTTCTTTGTTTCTGTACAAAGAGTCTTGATGGGAATCCATGGCTTCATTCTCATAAATAACAGGTCCTTAGTACATGTCCTTGTAGATCTCCTGTAGAAGCGGGTGCAGAGATGTCTCCGTCTCCGTCTTCTTGATCTTCTGCACCAGCTGGGCGTGCTCCGTCACCAGCTGCCGCAGGTCGGCCATCTTCTGCAGCAGCTTGGGGAAGAGGTACTGGGCATCCGGGTGGTTAGACTGCAGGTGAAACTCCAGCGCTCGCAGGATGTTGTCTTGGATCTTCTCCACCTGCTTCACGTTCATCAGGCCAGGACGGTCTGTGGAGAGGAAGCATGGTAGCTGTAGTGTTACGGTGTAGCCCTCCAAAGCACATGCTCCTGCTGGGGAAAGGGAGATGGGGACTGTAACCCACCCACCGTGACTCCAACCTCGTCAACTACACAAGGGGAGAAATGTGCCCTTGGACAACATATCCCACAGCAGCATATGAGGAGATGCCACTTCTGCGCTCCTTGTTCTTGGTCCAAGCTTGCTAGGTGTCACCGCCACGGAGAAGCTTTGGTTTTGGAACTGTTCAGTTCTTCTCTCATCCCCCTAAGACACCCCTGGCTGATCTCAGAGCCAGCTGCAGCTCAGCTCCCCCAGCCCAGCCCCAACCACCTCTAAAGTACAGGAGGACTCTTCCGGAGACTCGCACGGCCAAGAGCGCTTGCTCACCTCCGCACAGGATAATGGCAGCCACAAACAGAGACAGGTCACTGTCATCCAGCTCCAGCGCGTTGAATTTTACAGCAAACTCGAATTTGGGCTCCATGATCTCGTTGAAGGGCTTGCGCAGGCTACGCAGGAACTCACGAGTCACAAAGCCGTTCCCATTGGCCACCAACAGCCCATCCTTGTTCATGATAGAGGCCAGCATGGCAAAGATGGCCTCGTGCACCCCGTACTTCAGCAGAGTCACTTGGTCGTTCAAGTAGAGGCCTAAGAAGCTGGGGATGCTCTTGGCGAACTCCGTGAGCTCCCGCACGGTCTCCACCGTGGTGCACTGGCAGCGGTAGAAGACGTGCACCCCGATCTCCTTGTAGGGGGGAATTCCGTTCACTAGCTGTTTCCAGACTAGCCCCTTTTCTGCCTGCCACAAGGTGTCCATGTCATGGATCACAAAAGGCTGTTTGAAAAAGAAGCAAGCAGTTAGGAACCTGCCGCGGGGACTCGAGATACCAGCTCTGCCAAGGACACTCACATTTGTCTGCCTGTCAGTGCCCGAGCAATCCGCATCCGCCCACAACAGCACAAGTCTGCAGAGCACTGGGAATTTTCCCAGCGAGGGGCAGGACGTGTAGAGCCCACCTGGCCACAGCTAGGAACCGCTGCATGTGGAACAGCTACAGCAGGAGGGAGATGTGCAGCACCTCCCAGAGAACAGCCTCCCGTGTCGTTTCATGGCCAACCCCACCTGCCCTGGGGAGGAAACTTACTGGGGTGCTGCTGGCCTTCCCGGTCAAGATACCTCTCGCCTTCTTTTTGGTCATGTTGAAGTTTTTCAGGTAGGCGTTGTAGATGTGCTTGGAGAAAGCTTTCAGGTCGGCCACCTGCGGGTTCTGGCAGCTGATCTCACTCGCCGTCAGTCCTGCCACCAGCTTCCTCTTCTCTGCCTCCGGCATGCGGCCAAAACGGATTGCTGTCGGGGGGGGCAAAACCGATGGGTCAGGACCCTGGGGATGACCCCAGGAGATGCGTCCAGGGAGGCAGCAGCCTGCTCTGCCACCGCAGACAGACGTCTGCCGGTGAACACCTGCAGCTACGCCAACACGATGGTCCTCCAGGGCTGCAGCTCCTCTGGCATCAACACCTTCGTGAACCAGCCATTACTGCTGCCCTTGCCAACACAACCTCACGCTAAGCTCCCATCCCTGCTCCTCTGGGCTCTCGCACAAACCCCGCTTCCCACAGAAACACCTTTGCTTGGCCAGGAACAAGATGGTTACACCTGAAGTTTAAAAATCCCAGTGCAGAAGAGCAATCTGTGTGTCCAGTTCCCTCTGGGTCAACCTGTAAGGGACAGCCACGTGCCAACAGCCAGCCTGCATGGTGGGAATGAACAGCCCCTTCTTGTAGAGAAGAAGGGGATGAAGAGTTAAAGGCTCAAAGCATTGGGTTTGAAAGATGATCTCTTAGCAAGAAGAGAGCCATGGGATAAAGCAAGCTACATACAGCCTCCCCGTGCAAACCCTTCGCAGAAGGGCAGATGGCCCTGTGGCACCCAGCTGGCCAGGCCTGTGGGACAGCGGTGACACTCACCATTGTGCGACATGCCCAGCGAGAGGCATTTCTGGAAGCGGCAGTACTGGCACTTGTTCCGGTTCTTCTTCTGAATCTTGCAGCTCCGCTCGCACTTCTCGTACTCCAGCTTCATGCGGATCGTCCGGCGGAAGAAACCCTGCAGGCGGGTGGCACAGAGGGGGACACGGAGCAGGGGGACAAGGGAACAGCAGTGTTAGCACCTGTGGTTTTGGACCGGGCTGGTTTATTATCCCCAGGAGTCTCATGGAGGTTCAGCCGGGCGGGGAGGAGGAGCCCGGGGTCTCTTTGACACAAGCAGAGTGTCTAGCTCAAGGAGAGGTCGTGCGGTGGGAGAAGGGGGCTGCAGAGGAGGAACCGTGGAGGGCAGCCCACGGCCCGGTGCCGGATACCGCGTGTGTGATACTGCAGGCAGCCAGCAGGGAGGGATGGAGGAACAAGCTGCGGGCCGGCCCCAGCCTGCAGGAATGTCTGGCAGGACCTGGGCCGCTAACGCAGCCCCGCTGGCATCTGCTGTGGGGGAAAGAATTTCAGAGGCACATCCAAGCTGCGGCCAGTGATCCCAGGGGGATAAACACACAGCTCACTGCTGATCTGCAGTACAGAAAGCATCTTTAAAAGCAAAGCCAGAGTCCCCGTGGGGACAGACGGATTTGCCTTACAAAACAAAGCATGATGGGGCAAGATTTGGGCCATACGCATCTCAGGTGCCTCCCCCAGGACAGTATTTGTGTGCCTGCCTCTACACTCCACACTCTCTGGACAGGTTGCAAATTATTTTTTTTATAATCACTCAATCCCGCATCCCTGCTTTAATGCAAACCTGCTTGTTTGAAGAGATGGCATGCTCCCTGGGGTCTTATCTCTGCTTGGCATTGCTGAACCCAGCCCTCCCCAGGGCGTACATACCTTGCAGCCCTCGCAGGCGTGCACGCCGTAATGAAAGCCCGAGGCTTTGTCTCCGCAGACCCTGCACTCCACGTTCAGCGCTCCCAAGGCCGCCTCCTCGCAGCCCATCTGCAGTTGGTCCGACAGGGAAGGAGAGGAGCTCTGCGAAAGGTCTGCAAACACACAAAGGAATACGTCCTCTCGTGTAGCAGCCACAAGCCCAGTGTTGCGTCTAACTCCTCCAGCCATGGGGCTGACGAGAGATTTCCAGCACTGTCCCAGCCTGCCACTGGCATTGCATCTGGGCAGTGAACCTCTGAGATCAGGCACTGGCTGCAGGCAGATGCCATGCGCGGAGCCAAGAGTGCCCCAGTGTGCCCAGCAGCTCAGACTCCACATCAATGCCGATTTCTTCCCTCTGGCATTCGTGTCTAGGCAATGAAACCCAACCAGCAAATTTTATAATCCCCAGTTGGCAGGCGGCTGGCACAGGGCTGCCCGGCTGGAACGGCCGGGGCTCTGGAGGAGCCTCTTCAGCAGCAACAAACCTTCTCCTCCAGCTCCTACAATCAGTTTGCACTGACGACTTCAAGAAGCATCCAGAGAAGTGTTCTCAGGCCCCCTGAGAGTCCTCCCCATGTGGGGCACAACATTACCTGCCTGTCCTTTTAATTTCCATCTCCCAACCCGCTGCCAACGGCTGTGCAATGACCGCAGAGGAAGAAATAAGCCTCTCCACCATAGCTTGGCTCTCGATGTGTTATTTCACAAAGGGAAGAGATTAAAACAAGCCAAACTCCATTCACAGGCAGGTCATCTGCCCTTTGCAGCTGAGCACGCTGCCTGGAGGACACGGATGCCTGGATGCTCCAGGGACAGACGAACTCCCGCAGCTCTACTCACCTGTGTAGCTGCTCGAAGGCAGCGAGCTGTCTGGTCCTCCACTTGGGTCTGAGGGTCTGCTTGCCACCATCACTGCCTTTTCCTCTTCCTCCTCCTCTTCCCTGACCTCAGGTACTTCCTCCTGTAGTTGTTCCATAATTGATCACCCCTCAGTGCCAAGACTGCAATCCCTGTCATAGCTCTGGCATCATCCGCGTCTATCCGAGATGGACCCTACCAGGCTGTTCCTGCTAGCCTGTGGGACAGAGGGAGAAACGCACGGTGTCAGCTCTGCACGCAGAGCGTCTCAGCAGCAGGGTGGTGTGTAACCACGCTCGTCCTGCTCTGCTTTCTCTCCTTATCCAGGGAGACAAGCAGAAACTGGGGCCTTTTAAAGGTCACTTTGCAACTCTGGTATAAACACTCTGTAGGACTCAAGGAAGCAAAATCTCACTGGAATCGTATTTAAAGCCCAGCAGACAAAGCCCAGACCACAAACCAGCCCAGATGCCACCCAGGGACCTGGGCTCCCCAGCTTGCAAGTCCATAGCAGAAACACTGCCTCAGACAATGTCCCCCAGAGCCGCTAGCGCCCTGGGACGTCACGGTGGTACCCAAGGCCGGGGTTTGACAGAGCCAACACCACCAGAAAGATTAAGGTAGGGCTGGCTTCACCCTCCATCCCCACCCAGCCAAGGCAGAGCTCGGATCGAGGGCAGCGGCTCATCAGGCTCCATGCCCGTGGATGGGAGATGCTGGGGGAGCAGGGCTCGGCACGGCAGCAGGCAGTGGCCGAAAGCCCCCGGCCTGTGCGAGCCGTCTGCAAGACTGATGGCTTCCTGCCATCCCCCACACTCACGCTCCTTCCCGTTACAGTGCTGCCAGTTACAGCATTAGTGTTTATTTTCACTCGTCGTGTTGTAACTGGCTCCAGCTCCTCTGCCAAGAGCCGCAGTGTTGAACGTGTTGCTGTTGCTCCGCGCAGCTGCCGGGCCGTGCTCAGCCACGGGGTCCAGCAGCATGATCGCGATGGCCGCACAATCCAGCTAGTGTCTTAATCCTGGGTTTCCTGTGGGAGGAACGGCCCCATCCTCCCCGCTGTGTGCTTCCGCTCCTTGTTTGCCTTAGTCCATCCCAAATAGCCCACAAAAAACTCAAGCCATGCAAGCGATGCATCGTCGGTACTGTGACCGTCGCAGAGCCATTCCCACCTCCCTCCTAACCATGCTGGATCTCACCCAAGTGTCCAGCTCACACCGCAACGTCCCGGCGCTCGTTTACCTCCAGATCTTGATTCCTAAACTGACTCTTGTCAGTAATTAATATCTCAAGCCCAGTCTATGTAGAGTCACATCCACTTCCTTAAAGGAGCTATTTTTAAGTGGAGAAATGTCCATCAGAAAAGCCACTGAAATCCAGCTTCCACCAGGAAAGCCTCAATTTGCAGGCACAAGTTAATCTGACGCAGCATCTTCAAGCCCTCATTAGAGTGCAGTGAGCAAGCTACTTGCAAGGGACTCGTACAAGGGCAACCCCCGAGCAACAGGACAGCCTGCGACCCATGCCCAAGCCCGTGCCACAGCACAGGGCTTGCTGGGGGAGGGCAGCAGTGTCTGGGGGAGGGAGTCCTGGGTCACTGCTCATTTTCCCTCTCGCAGCAGACCCTCATGCCCAGCACTTTGAACTTGAGCCGCAGCCGGCTCCTTGGATTCACTGGAAAGCCGTCAGCGCCGAGCGAGGTCAGAGCTCCCTGCGAGATCAAGCAAGCAGCTGAGAGGACAAAACCTGCAAGCAGGAGGTTGAACACAAACACGTCGCAAAGCCAGGACACAAGTCACCCCCCGGAGCCGGCGCTGCACCGGACCCCGGCTCTCCCACGGGCGAGGGTTTGCTTTTCCCCTCCATGCTGGGAATTCAGACTGCAGGACAGATGGCTTTGTTTCAAGGAGAGGTACGTTAGAGGCAACTAGCAAGCACGACTGCCCTGCTCTCCTTTACAGCTGGAGCAGGCAGAGGGGGGCTTAGACAAGGGCAGAGCGCTCCCTTCCCGTGCCTCCGCAAGAGCACTAAGGGACCATTGAAGGGCTGTGTTATCCTTGGCCTCCTCTCACACATCCCACGCGGTGGGACATGGCACACAGGCAGGAAAACCTATTCATCGGAGATGGAGGGTAACGAGCTTGATCGTTTTGAAGGCTATATATAAATGAATGTACAAACATCAGGAAAATGCTTTTGCCTGGAAGAGCAGTTAATGGGGGAAGCTTCTGGCAGGAGAAATTAGTCTACAGTGAAAAATACATTCAGCAGCAGCTTAATGAGCTTCTTAGTAGCTCTCCTTTGTCTCTGGCATCCAGCACAGGCCACTTGCTTTAAACTCAGTGCGGATGGAGCCCTCTGCTTTGCATAGATGCCTCATGGCACATTGCTGTTGGAATAACGCGGGCAGATTCCTTCAGCTGCATCCCTGGCATGCTGTCCTCCATCTGCCGGGTCGTCTCAGGGCCATGTACTCCTGGGGTGGCAGTGAGTTTGTGACATGCGGCTTGCTCCCCAGATCCCACCAAAGCAACCCCAAAACTGTGCTTGGAGTCGGTCTGCCTAGAGACAGGTGTGCAGCCCTGAGAAGGGGGAAAGCAGAGGGCACGATGCACACAGACAGCGACGCTGGGCTCCAGCTAAGGCTCCCCATGAGCACACAGGCATTATGGGAAGGATAAAGATTCAGATCCCACCCTTTGAGAGTGGCTGGAGAGCCAAAGAGAGAAAAGCTTTTACCAGAAGGCTCTGAATGTATTGTTTTAATACCTCCTTGCAGGCCAAGAGCACAGGGGCCTGGGCAGAGGGAAGCTGCGAGAGCTGTTTGCACACCTGCCTTTCCCTTAGCCCTTCCCCTGTTTTTTAAACAACAGAGATAGAGGGAGAGGAGGGGGAAAAGGGATTGATTTCACACGGGAGGCTGCACCCCCTGCCTTCGGCACATGAAAGGCCAAGGCAGCCGCCGCCTGGATGAAAGGCAGGGCAGGGGCCGTGCCTGCGCACCCCGGCGTGGAGCGAGCCGGCTTGGCAGGGTCCCCGGAGAGATGTGGACCCCCGGCCCTCTCCTCTGGGCCAGGGGCAGCGGCGTGGCAGCATGCAGAGACTGCGGAGATTTGCCGAGGTTTCACACACGCTCCTCCATTCCCCTGCAAGCCCCACGGTTCAGAGTGGGGTATCCTGGGCAGCTGGGGCTCCCCAGAGGTTTGTCCAAACTCTGTCCCCCTGAGCGCGAGGAGGGACCTGCCCTGCCAGCACGGCCACGGGCAGGGCTGTTGCAGCCCCGCACCTTTGCAGGATGGCACCAGGGATGGCTGCGTGGATGGCAGAGGATGGCCAAAGGCCCCATCTCAACCCCAGGATCTCTCCATCCTTTTGGTGCCTCCACATCCAGCTGCCAAGCAGGCAGAGCCAGAGGAGGGATAACTTGGTCTCCTGTCCTTGGCTAAAAAGCCCCCCACTAGAGCACAGCACACAAGCTTCGAGCTGCAGGGAGAAGGGCAGAGATTCCTGCCCGGCATAGCCACCCCCTTTTTCCATTCGGCAGCTGTCACAGGGCAGCGATGGAAAGAGAGGATGGAAACGAGGACGGGGACCATGAATTCCTTCCTAAGCTTCTCCGGAGAATCCGGCAAAGCTGCTTCCCTTCCTCTTCCCACAGGATGGGAAGGAGCAAGAGGGCAAGCATCTCATGACTTGCTCTGCCCTTGCCTCAATCCCCGTTCCAAGCAGCTTCGGTAACCCTGGCTGAGACAGCAGCCTCCCTCCCGGGAGCCTGCAGCCAGCAGAGGGTGGGTTTGTTTGCTGGCTCCGGGCTCGGGCAGATGCCTGCTGGCTGCCCCGCTCCCACGCTGCAAACAGCGTGGGCAACAGGTTTATCTTTACCAGGAGCAGGAGCTGGCATCTATGCCAAGCTAAACCATACGGCAGGAATGGGGGGGAAGACACATGGCACAATGAGAGGAAGAAAAAACCAAGAACAAAAGTTAACAGGAGACAAATCTTCAGCGTGGACCCCCTGCAAGAAGGCAGTACTTCTCTGAAGCTGACCAAGATCCCAGCCTCCAGTTCATCAACCTGCAGCTTGTACTCTTTTGGCCCGAGAGCTCCTTGCCGCTGATTAGCATGTAAACCCTGGAGCCAAGTTCAGATAAGCAGAAGCTGACAAGCCAGCAAGGAAGTGCCCGTTTCCCCATGGTCTGTGCGCAGGAGGGGTGGTGAGGCGATGTGATGGAGAAGCCCAGTTTCTCACCAGTGTTCGAGTCCCACACACAGAGTGAAGTGTCACAGGAAGGGGACGTGCGTTTCAACACAGACACCCGGGTGCTGGCAGCCAGACAGCCACAAAATAAGAGCAAGGAAGTGCTGGTAATTAGAAGGACCTCATCTTTAAACCAGGTGTAGTTTTGCTGGTGGTGAGCTCAAACAAGAGGTAATTTTGGCATGCTCACGGGGGTGGAGAGAGGACGCCCGCCCCCATTTCCCTCCAGAAGAACATACATTTGTTTCTAATATATTTATACAGATGGGATTGACCAAGTCCCCATTGCAGTCTGGAGTGTCACCACACAGGACCCCTCCCTGGAAGACGGGAGTTTCTAGGCAAGGCAAAGTGCCAAAAAAAGGTCCAAACCTAAGGGCCAAATCACAGAGCTGATCCGCTCAAAGGAGTTGTTCAAGTTACTGTAAAAGAGGTCACCAGGAACTGCGAAAGGAAACCAATTTACCATGGGAGCACTTCTGGCTTGCATTTCTATTCCTCTGGACAAAAATATTAGCCAAATTCACAGTCAACAGAAGTGAATCCTTTTGGAAGGGGTGAGATGAGAACTCAGCCCTCTGTATGGCAGCGCTTTCTGTGACATGCAGCACATATTGAATCCACAAACAAAAACTGAACTGAATCCATAAAAAAAAAAAGATTGCAGCTTGTTGGCCATCATTTGCAGATGTCCCTTGGGTTGTGTCACTGCTTCCGATATCTGCTGATGAAGTACCAGTTTCTGTTCCTCCTCCTACACATCAGCTACTACTAATAAAAGCTGAATAAGAGCTAAGTAGATGCTGCAATACAGGAAAGGTAACTAAGTGCACAAAACAGGAGAGACAAACATTGAAAACATGTTTGTTTTTGTTCCTGAAAGATCAACACACCCCCTCATTAGCTAATGAGATCTCAACAGCACTGACTACCCAAGTGCTTCCTCCCTTACTCAAAGTCTTGGCCGCAAGGCAGGCTACACACAGAAATAAACTCCTAGAGCTAGCAAGGAAGAGCCCTTCCACACAGCCCTGGCCAGCGCTGACACTCAGGGCCAGATTTTCCCCTTGAAGCACCTGCTCAGACATTGCACCGTGCCCCAGTCCAGTCCCATGATCTTCTCTCCAACGCTGCTCTGTGCAGGCGATCTGCGTTTCACCAAGTAGGAGCCCAGCCAACAAAGCAGCAGGGTGCTGCCAGAGCTGCTATTACCGTGTTGCTGCTAATTACTCAGGAACATGTGACAGAGGGTGCAGGAGATTCCCTCGCTTGCCTTGAACAGCCAGGCTTGCCAAAATGAATCACACATCTACCGCATGTTTTAACTCACACACTTCCTGGACGCTGGGGGGGGGGGGAAGTTAAAAAGGTTACAAAACGCGCTGGATTCTTCTCTTTTTGTACCACGATTGATGCTGTCCCCAAAACCAGGTCACGGTATTTTGCTCCCAAAGGAACTTCCTGCTTTTTCACCTGTGCTGGGTTTCTTCAGAGAGCAAGAGGTATCGCAGAAACAGAAGCAAATCAGACTTTGGGCAATCAACTCACAACCAGGTGCGAAAGGGGGGTCTGCCAGGCTGCTCTTCTCTTTCAATTCATCCTCCAGGAGCTGCAGACATTGCTGGCTTCAGCAGCTCCACACATGCATCAGATGTGCTCCAAAATCTTGAGATGGCAGATACTGGGAGAGGGTTAATGCTTCTACCGGAATCATCCCTACACACCTTTCCAGCGGAGGGACTCCCTGCCCCCTTCAGCCTCTGATGAGCCGGGCTCCTTTTTTTCTGCAAAAGGCAGCTACCTTTTGCAGAAGGGGTAACAGCAGGGCAGGCAGTGAAGGGCTGAGCAGCAGTTAGCTCTTACCCAAAATCCTGCTTCATGACGTTCAGCAAATTCTGTGAACCCCCATACCTCCATTTCCTCCATCATCAAAAAAAAAACAAAACACCAAAACCCCACCAAACAAAAAAAACCCAAACCCAGGATTTCCACAGTGCTTCCTTCCTGATCCTTTCCTTGCTGCATTAGCTCACAGAGACGGCATGTTTTGGAAGCACAGAGGAATACATCGGTGCCAAGTGTCATTGTTTATTCCCGTATTATGGATTTTGACACCTGTTTGCAGTCACGCTCGCAAGTCTGGCCTCCCCGGCTCCAAGTCAGCACACCATGCCGCTTGTGACCATCTTCTCCTGTTGTACATTCCTGTACAAAGCATTTCCAAGATTACTTTCAGCAAATAAACTGGCACATCTCATCCTGGCAATTGCTGACCGATATTTGTGTTTTGCTGTCGACTTGGGACAGCCCAGAGCGCCCAGGGGCAGGAGGGGTACGTGGGTCTGACCCCCTGGAACGAGGACCACAGCCAGGAAACAAGCAGGTACCAGAAAGGTGTCATCACCGGGGCTTCTCAGAGCTGGAAACAGCATTTGAGAAGATCATTAAGTCTGGTAAGGAGAGAGGATCATCCCCACCGCACCCCAGGGCACAGCAGAGGTGGCTGCGAAGCCGTGGCAATGCTTTGGGAACACGGCTGCAAACCTAGCATACATGCTGCCGGGAGAGAGGCGCAGAACAGCTTGCACAAGGCTGCGGAGATGGTTAAGTGTCCGCAGGGGACT
This sequence comes from Ciconia boyciana, assembly GCF_034638445.1. NCBI lineage: Eukaryota > Metazoa > Chordata > Aves > Ciconiiformes > Ciconiidae > Ciconia > Ciconia boyciana. The sequence continues at coordinate 5,118,809 of NC_132956.1, read as the reverse complement.
CTGAACCCACAGTAGGCACCCGCCGCCAGCCTGGCATCTCCTGTTTATCGTCCTCCAGCAGCCTCCACTGCTGCTCCACAAGTGCCAGCTTTCCCATCCCTGCTTCTTCTCTGCAAGTGCCAGAGAAGCCGTCTGGGATATATTCCCCTTTCTTTTACCATCCCGAAGGTGAGGAGGTTGGCAGCTCAGAGAACCCACTGAACCGCTGTAAGCCGATGCTTTCTGAAACTCCTGAAGTCCTCTCGCATGTTACTCCAGGGCACTCGGTTTGCTTACGGACCCCTTGTCCTCCCGAACCTGAGCAGGACATGTGGAAGGATCTGGTTTCAGGAACATCAGTAATTATAGAACAGGGCTGACGAGGGAGGAGCAACACGGGAACAGCAACAACACTTCCCAAGGCAAACGGTGGGCACAGGGTGTTACAGGCTCAGAGCGGCATTTGAATGGAAAATCAGGAAAGCGGCAAGCGGAACAAACTGTCACTGCAACGGGAGCACCGGTGGCAGTGAGTAAGGCCATCATTTGGCAGTGCTGCGCACACCGGGACACATCTTAGTTTTCCTGAAAGCCTCAATGTCACTGGGACACCAGCAAGCGTCACCCCTGCTTTGGACGGGGCAATCAGCTCCCCAGAAAAGCAATGAGGGTAGAAAATTAGCAGCAGGCCAATGCATCGCTCTGGATCATACACACGTGTGTGCAGCCGGCCGTAAGCTTTACTCCTAGGCTGCCAGTGCTCCCAGATCCAGGAAAATACCCACAAAAACAGTAGAAAGCCTTCTCCTTTTTGCAGCAATTGAGATTTTAGATCCCACGGGCTAACCAGGAAAAAAAAAAAAAAAAAAAAATCCACCAGCCTGTAAGTTTTGTTATGCTTACACTTGGACTCCCAGAAAAGTGCTACTGGTTTTCTAGACCTTAGCAAAATATCCTGGGCACCAGCCATGCTGCTCTGATCCCAGGGCGCAGCTGACAGTGAGCGATTATGCCCAGGCACAAGTTCAGATGATTCAGCAGGGCCTGGGAACGTACGCACTGAAACGGTTAGAACAAATCACCATGTTCGCTGCATCTCCATTTCAACCACAGAGCAGGAAAAGTGAGGGAGTCTGAGTATGACTGCATCCATCTCCGTACGGAAAACTCCACAGAACATTAGAATACCTTTGTTATAACACAAACTAGTTCAACACCCTCTTAGGGAACTGGAGAGGAATGATGTTTCCTTACTATTTTTGGCCACATTCACACAGCAAGAGCCGACTGGAGGAACAGAGGTTTCCCTGCATTTTCAGCAGCGATACTACGAGCAGTGATCATGTCAGCGTGATCCTGCCAAGACTCCTCTGCCAATTCGAGGATCGCACTGTGCTCTGACCATTTGGATTTCTGCCTCAGCCCCTAGAAAACAAAACGCTTGAGCAAAGCATTAGCACCTTTCATAACATCCTCACGCCTTTGGCACCGTCTTGGGGGTACGGAGAGAGGAGCAGAGGTACACAGCGAGCCAACGACTACCACTTCCCGACACAGCCAGCTGCTGGGAGCTCAGCGGGCTCCACCAGCTCCAGCCCCAAGCTCACGCTCACCAACAACCCTTTTCCAGAGATCCCTGTGTCCCTAAGTCCCACAACATAACACCTGTCCCATGGACATGAGAGCCCACGGATTTTTTTCAGAGATGTGGGTCTCTGACCATCAGCCCTCATGGGGTTAACAGCTTTCAAGGTCCAACAGCTCTAGCAGAATCCATATAATCAACTTAAAGGTGAAAAGCAGATTTAGGCATATTCAGAAATATTCCAGATTTGCATGAAGATGAAATCAAGAGCTGCATTGAAGAAATGTTTGTAAAAAGTCAGGCAGGATAGGGATTTGAGCTTAGGTTCCCACCACCAAGGTGACTACACAAAACACTGCTTATTTTGAAGCCATCTCACCCGTCCTCTCTTTGGCCTGACAAAGCCTTTCCTAATGAGACATTCATTAGGCAGTAGTATGGTTCAGAGTAAACTTTGTCTTAACAGACCATCAAAGAAATGCTTCCCTATCAGCTCATGTAGGAAAGCTCATCTGCCCTTTTAAACCACCGGAACTGTTCCCTGTCTCCATCCCACATCTCTATTAAGGGATTGAACATGCATGTTCTGGTTTTTGGTATTTCAAGTTCCAGTTCCCAGACCAGGGCAAACCAGAAAATGCAGCATGAGGGCAACGATTCTGGTTAGCATGGACATTACCTGGCTGTTGCTATCCACAAGCCTCAGAGATGTGCTCTGGCTTGACCCAGCACCACGAGAAATGTTTGTGTTTCTGGCTTGTGCTTTCATCCTGCCACCTCCTCCCCAGCCAGGATTCCCCTGCAAACCCCACACTTTCGAGCAGAACCTGTCCACGGGGATCCCGAGGGAAGCACCCTGACACACACATACACGTATGTCAGAGCCCTTTACAAAGCCAGTTTCAAAGATCTGACCCAAATGATCTCAGATGTTCACAAGCTCTTGGCTAAGCCTTGGAGGACACAGACATTTTCCAGATGCTATGACCATAGCAGTGAATATTACAGCATTTCAAGAAGGCATCCTGAAACTAATTTACATCTCGAGTCAGTTCTGCTCTGAACCCTTCGTGCAATCAAGCAGGGCTCCAGTGAACATCATGCCAAAATATTTATTTTGGGGAAGATGCATTTCACAATCTCCTTGACCAAAAAGCTTCATATTGGCATCAGTTGTTCCACTCTAAACCCTGCTTTGGGAAAGTCATTTCCTAGGCATTCTGCCAATGCAAGCGCATTTCAGAGTATAAAATAAAAAAAAAGAACTTACTTCTACAGAAAAATCTTATTTGTAATCACTATGGAAATCACTTCCGCTTGTCTAGACCTTCCCAGAGTCTCCAGAATTATTGCAGCAGTGAGAAGCAGTATATATCTGAATAGTGACACTTCTAGAAAAGCAGAGATTGCTCTGCAGCACCTGATGAGAAAGCAGCTACACAGCCTGACAGATCTGTGGGTATCAGCAAGGGCAGCTGATCCTGCTATAAAGCAAGGGAGCCAATACAAACCACAAAATAAACCAACATCTCCAAAATTTCATAGTCAGGGCAAGCCAGGCTGTGTTTTGGCAGCAAATAACCTTTCAGGCATAAGCACTGTAACATCATCTCAGGCAATTAAAAAATAATTTGCATGTCAGGTCCCGCTGCACGAAGGAGCCCAAAAGTCTCGTTGTGCTAATTCCTCAGTCTCTAAGAAAATTTGCAGATTTCCAGTTCATAATTCAATAGCCACAGATGAAATATTCCCCCGAAAGGCAAACAAGATGTACTGTACAAAAATACATATTTGTCAACAGGCAACAGGCTAGAGAGACGGAGACCATTAACATCAGTAAGCAATTCTGTACAACAATGCTCTTCTGATCAGCAAAGCCTCATGTGGCTCATGACAAAATCCTCTCCACACGCTGCAAAGATCCTTGGAAGCCCAAGTCTCGAATGCCAGACCAGAGACAGCACAACAGTTGCACAAACTTGACACAGAAAACCACATCTCTGTCCAGCTAAACACCTTAGACACGTGTCGCGGCAAAAATAAATCCACCCCCTATGCGCACACAACCACAGCGCTGTTAGAAGCTACACGCAGCATTTGGGTGCAGGGCAACTGCAATGAAAACTTTTGGGCATTGCTTCAGAGGTCTGCAGGGAGGACGCCGTCCCCCCAGCCCGTGCTGACCACCTCCTCAAAATCCCTGTCCCAGCTCGGCTGTAACCTGCTCAGCTTTGTCCTAGCGAGGCATTATATAGCGATAGATGGTATTGGTACCACTGCCAGGACGCGTGTCCGGATCGTTAGGTGATTATTTACCCAAGTATGGCCCCTGATCTCATACGCCCTCCCCAGTTTACAAGAGCCAATTTCAGTCGTAAAATATCAGTGAAATAATCAAATATTAAGTTGCTATACTTTGACAGTAACAGTCAGCTTAGAAGAACAGGATTAGACCATGATACTCACAGCATACTCCTAAGCATAATCCATAAAGATCGTATTCAGAAACTGAACAAAAACAAGGCATAGAGTTGAAATTTAAGAAGAAATTTAAGGAAGTTTAAGCTTATGGACAAAAGCAAAACTTGCTGAAAGCAAGCTGCACTTTCTAGGCTCTTCCCTATCCCAAATTTTTAAAAACATACGTAGGACAAGTGCTTTGGTAGATCACCCGCGTGCGAAAGGGAAGGGTTACCTCTCCGGAGCAGCTGTCCCCGTCTCCCTGTCGCTGAAAGCCACCGTTCAGTTACCATGTCAGCACGAAGAGATGAAAACCGAAGTAATCTGCAAGAGAACATAACGCGAATTTCCATGGCTGTGCTGAAGGCCAGATATTTATGCCGCTGGGAGAACTGTGCCAGATCCAGCGACAGCTCTGAAAATTAAACACACCTCTACCGCACGTTGAAACCATAGGCTGGGGTGACTCCCCTCACGCCGTGGGGAGGCAGCCACCACGCGCCATCGCAGCCGTCTCCCCCGGCCTCCGGCAGCTTCTGCAAACCGGGAAGTAGAGCAAACCCCCGGGTGTCCCAACAGAGATGGCCCCGACCCCTCACCAGGCTTTGAGCATCAAGATGTCACCTTTGCCTTATGTCACCTGCAACCAGAGGCCGATGACCCTGAGCTTTTATGACAATGCATGAAGTTGATGGTAGAAAAAAGTCTATGGTGGCCATAAGGTGGCTTGTTTACTCAGCTTGCTTAATCCACCTTTAAGAGGCTGCCAGAAAGTTACTGCAACTTTAATGAACTTCCCTCTCGGGTGGTTGAAACTCAAGGATTCAACAGAGTTCATTCACTCTTCTTGGTTTTCCTGATAACTTTGCAAATAGCCTTGTACGAATTTCAGGCTCAGGAGAGCAGTAAGAGACCAAGACTGGAAAAAAATGGCTTACGAGGCTTTGAACTAGAGGACTTAGAGAAAACACGTTCTATTTTTAGACACAGTTATGCAGACTAACTGGACTAACATATTAAACAAAGATGTTGCGAACATGATGCTACTTGAACCCAAGTACCCTCCCTGATATTACCCCGGTTTAGCTGCTCCTCCTACCCCAATGGAAAAGCCCCATTTCGTATCGCTACCTCCAACACGGGATGACTTGCAAGGCAGCCGAGCGCCGGCAACGAACCCGGCATCGCCAGCCCCCTGCCGAGAAGGGCAGCTCGGCCGGCAAGCCGGCAAGTTCAGGGCAGAGAGTGAATCCCACCCCGTGCCGCATGCCCTCCTGCACCTCCTGGGTCTGACATGGCACCGGGAGCCGCAGCTGCTCAGAAGAGGATGAAAAAAGAAAGCAAATTCCCTGCCCCAAAAGCCGAGGCTGCCGGCGCACTCGCATGAGCATGAAGGGTGTTTCCTATGCTGCTGAGCAGCCCAGGTACATCCAGGGGAGGGCATGAGCGTGAGATCCAAAAAAATAACCCCAGTCCCTTGCATTGGAGCATCATTCACAGAATCACAGAATCGGATAGGTTGGAAAAGACCTTTAAGATCATCGAGTCCAACCGTAAACCTAACGCTACCAAGCCCACCACTACACCATGGCCCTAAGCACCTCATCCACACGGCTTTTAAATACCTCCAGGGATGGCGACTCAACCGCTTCCCTGGGCAGCCTGTTCCAGTGCTTGATAACCCTTTCAGTGAAGTAAAATTTCCTAATATCCAGTCTAAACCTCCCCTGGTGCAACTTGAGGCCATTTCCTCTGGTCCTATCACTTGTTACCTGGGAGAAGAGACCGACCCCACCTCTCTACACCCTCCTGTCAGGCAGTTGTAGAGAGCGAGGAGGTCTCCCCTCAGCCTCCTTTTCTCCAGGCTGAACAACCCCAGGTCCCTCAGCCGCTCCCCATCAGCCTTGTGCTCCAGACCCTTCCCCAGCTCCGTTGCCCTTCTCTGGACACGCTCCAGCCCCTCCATGTCTCTCTTGTGGTGAGGGGCCCAACACTGAACACAGCATTCGAGGTGCGGCCTCACCAGTGCCGAGTACAGGGGGACGATCACTGCCCCAGTCCTGCTGGCCACGCTATTGCTGATACAAGCCAGGATGCCATGGGCCTTCTTGGCCACCTGGGCACACTGCTGGTTCGCATCAGGATCGCTCTTTCTTCCGGTCAGCGATATAAAAATCCCAGCCCCTCTTGAAGAAGGCGATTGCCCTCGGTTTACAGGCAGAGGGGCTGAGACAAGCCTGCCCAAAAGTTAGCCGGCGAGGGAAGGAGCGCAGATCCAGCGCCCAGCCCTCTGCTTTAGTGGGGGCCATAAAACTGCACACAGTAACTTCACTTTCACAGCAGGACGTTAAAGCTACAGCAGGTTTCTCATCCCCTCCCTCCCAAAACAGAAGGTAGGTTTTCTAAACACCCCAAAGTTTTTCTTTAACCTTCCTGACGAGGAACAATAATAAAGTCATTACAACCCCACCGGCACATCAGGAGCGGGCTTTCTTCATCTCCACCAGCAATAAAACCCATCCCTGATTCAGTAATGAAGTGTAACGTTGACACTGTCAACGAGGGTGTGAATCACGCGCTGGGGAGCGCACAAATCACTCTCCCATCGCAGATCAGAGCACTTTGCTGCTGCTGCCGCCAGAGATCTGAGAATTAAAACTAAATTACTGTCTCACCTCGTCCTGCTCACAGCTAAATGCCAGGGCATGCCCCACCGCCATCACACACAAGGCAATACTTGCGCCAGCTCAGCAGGGCATGGAGGGAACCTGCCGGCACATCCCTCCTGAGAGCTTCCTCCTGCATCCCTGGCTGACACACGATAAGTCACGGAGAGAGCTCGCACCTCAGCACAGCCTGGAGCATGTTTGGACCAGGAGGGGAAAGGGGTTCTCTGCTGAAGGCAGCAAGGGAGTTTGCATGAAGAGAGATGGCGGGAGGAGGGCCAAGCGGAGCAGAAACGAGAAACGGGACACGGGCTGCTTCAACCTGCAGGCCACCGGTTCAAGAGATCAACGCTGCTACCGGCCTCGGGACTCCGATTCATGGGGCAGCCACAGAAACATCCTCTTTCCATGCTCGGATCCCTCTGCGTCATCATGATGGACGTCGCCGGGACCCTACGGCACGTCCAAAGCCTGCTTGCCTCTGCCCACCCACGACCCGTTCACAGGGGCTTTCCCAACGTGTGGGGGCTCAACGGACCGATTCCTTCCTGCAAGCACGGTCGTCCCGCGCGTGCAAGAGGCCTCCCAGCACAGCTGTTGAAGGGGAAGGTGGCCAAGGCTGAGATAAGTTACACCAGGACGCTCTTTGAAGCCACGCAGATACAATACAGTCAATGACAGACAGATGCTTTGGGAAAAGCATAGATGGGGTGGTCACAGAGGGCGCGTATTAGCTCCCGCTCTACCGACAAGCTGCGTCTTCAGCCGCTTTTCCTCCCTGTCCCTTGATTTTCCATCCAGGGACACTAAAACACACCTACCTCGTAAACAGGTTTTGAGCCTTAATTCCTTGATTTCTGTAAACAGGTTGGAGGCTGTCTGACCATAAACCAATAAGGCTGTTAAACAGCATTTGAGATGGTCAGCACACACAAACTTTTGGAAGTATAGCGAGGCCAGGAGGCCTTTTGACCCCGCAAAAAAGGGGAGGTCAAAACTCATCTGTGGAGGAACAGTTCAATGTAACAACAGGATCCTTGTTGGTTATAATAACAGAGCTTGGAGCTAGCCAACGAGGAAGGAAAAAATGCAACAGGTTGGTAGAACAAAACAAAGGAGGGAAGCAGGAGGTAAAAGAAAATTAGGTGTCATGCTTCAAGGGCCTACCACATACCTCTGCACACTCCTTTCCTTTACCTTTCACCTAGGATTTCTACAAACGCTTTTAAAGCTAATTAAGAGTTACATTCAACCTAGCCTGCACGCAGGTACGACCTTCCTGCATTCGGCTACGAGCGTTCGCAGCGCGGGACAAGCAACCTTGTGCAGAACTTTCAAGTGCTTTAGAGCCACTATTTAATAAAGGCGGCAGGACCTCTACTTTATAGGTGGAAAAAGCACGGCACAAAAAGTAAACATCTTCTATCTGGGATCTCAGGGAAAGCAGGAGCAGAACGTGGAGATACGAGGGATGAGAAAAGGACTCTCAGATCCTTTCTCAAGCAACGCCTCACTCAATGCACCCCTGATGGACCATCCCGACCCTCTTGCTTCTCCTCCTTCCAGCCCCAGACCCCAGCAGTGCCCCTCACTGGTACCCTAAAACCACAGCCCAATTCCCCCTCTGTCACCCCACCCCGGCAGAGAAGAAAGGCAGACTGTCCCCCCCAGCCTCCCACGGCTGGGCCAAGTCCCTGATTTCCCAAGCAGGAACGAGAGCCTGCACCCTAAAGTCACCCCTGTGTCCCTGCCCCCTCCAAATCACTGCCCCCCAAGATCCCTCCCTGCCTCCTGGCCGCTCAGCCCCGTCCCACCAGAGCTCCCTGCCCCTTCCACCCCACACCCTCGGAAAGCCCCACGCACCATCTCCTCAAACCCAGCCCCACACAGAGCCCCCATCAGCCCCCTACTCCCCACAGCACTGCCTGCCCCTCCGCCCCACACCCTGCCTCCTACCTTCTATCCCCCCACGTTCGCAATGCCCCACACCCCATGTCCCTGTCCCCCCACACCCCATCCCTGCTGCCCCACACCCGTCCCTCACACCCCCCATCCCTGCTGCCCCACACCCCGTGCCCCTATCTCCCCCACACCCCATGTCCCTGTGTCCCCCACACCCCATGTCCCTGTGTCCCCCACACCCCCATCCCCGCTGCCCCACACCCCCGTCCCTCACACGCCCCATCCCCACTGCCCCACACCCCGTGCCCCTATCCCCCCACACCTTGTCCCCACTGCCCCACACCCCATGTCCCTGTCCCCCCACACCCCATGTCCCTGTCCCCTCACACCCCGTCCCCGCTGCCCCACACCCCCGTCCCCGCTGCCCCACAGACCCCTGCCCCACACCCCTACCTCCCCACGCCGTGCCCCTGTCCCCCGCGGGTCCCCACCTCCCCGCCCCGCGCCCCCTGGAGCCCCCGCCTCCCCACAGGCCTGGCCCCGCTCACCTCCCGCGGCGGCCCCGCTCCCGGCCCGCCGCTCCCCCCGCCGCCGGCGCCCCAGCTCCCACCCACACGTCACTGCGCCCGCCCTGACGCCACCGCATACCCAGCGCCCCTCAGCCAATCGCCGCCGCCGGGAAGTCCTTACCGCATCACCACGGCAACGGCCCAAGCCCGCCCCGCCCCGCCCCGCCGCGCGGCGCCCCCTGGCGGGCGCGGACCACACTCTCCGCCATGAGGCGGGCGCGGGGCCTCATGGGAAATGTAGGCGCTGCCCGCGGGGCATGCTGGGTAGGGAGCGCGGGGTGGAGGCGCAAAATGGCGGCGGTGTCCCTGAGGAGCGGGTCTCCAGCGCTGCTCCCCCTCTGTCACAACAAATAATTGTAAATTGTGATCCGAACTGGGTTGTCCTGAGACACTGCTGCCCTACCCTTGCTGGACAAGAAAGTTAATCTTACCTAAAAAATGTGCCTTTGTCTAATAAGCAGGATGTGGCTGGCGAAAGCAGAAGTTTAACTGATGTATTACTAGCCCAGTTAGTAAACCATGAAGAACTGCTAAAAGGTAGGAAACTAGGGGAAAGGTAATTCCGGAAGGGGGAGGTGGTGACCACCGGCTCACCGCCCACCTACCCCAGTCGTACCACCACCTCAGACGATGAAGTTGAAGAAGAACGACTAGGCACGCGTACTAATTTACATGCCGGGTGAAGAGATTTTAACCAATCATTTAATAGAATAACACTGCATATGTATTAGGAAGTTGAATATGTTAATGCTTTGTGTATAAATAACTTAATTTGAAAGCTGTGTGCGCTGTCTTGAGACAGACACTCATATCTGCGCAAATATGCAACAAAGCGCCTCTGCTCGCTGTGTGTATTGGTGTTTCGCACACCGGGTAAAAGAACCCTGATTTTTTGGGGACGACACCTCGGCGTCACGGCCACCCGGTCCCAGCGCCTGCGGGCTGCCCTGCCGCGGCTGAGGGGGACCCGCCGCTAGGCCCAAGCCTCCCCCCGGGCCCCACGGCCGTGGAGGGAGAGGGGGCCACGGCCGTGCAGCGCGGCTGGGGGGAACTTGCATCCTGCCTGCAGGCGCGAGGGCAGAGGGGCTGGCAGCCTTCCTGGGAACCCCCCGCTAAACCCTCCCGGGTCAGGCCGGTGTGTGGCTGTAACCGGGGACGTGTCTTGGGGAGGAAAGCCCCGGAGGCAGCGCTGAGCTCCGTGTCCCAGGCAGAGTGGCTCGTCCGGAGGCACTCGCTGCGGCAGGACCAGAAAAGGAGCCAGGCACGGGCTGCTGAGCCCTCACCGGGCAGCCCTGGGCAGGAGGCCTGGCTGTAACCAGCATGCTCCAGCCCACGCTGTGCTGGAACGGGGAGGGAATAGGGATTGGTCTCGGGCAATGAAACTGGGACTTGAGGTCCAAAGAGCTGCTGGCACCAGCTCTGCCGGGGCCGGTGTTTCGCTGGACGCTATGGGACCATCACGATACGCCACTCGAGGTGCCTGCGGGAGCTCTGGGGCTCTCCTCCCCTTCCCGGTCTGAGCCCCTCACTGCTTTCTGACCCCCCTCCCCAGGGCTTGGTCAGCTGCCTGCCGGGGGTGTTGCAAGGCTTCTGCTGTCAATGCCATTACTTGAGGTCTGTGATGGAGCTAATTTTATGCCTTCACACCCTAGGTAAACCACAGCAGTGGCTAATCTGATAAGTGATGTTATGTTTAAAAAGCACAGGCCCTGTTCCCGCTGCAGTTACTCAAGGAGCGGTACAGAGCTGAGATGATGCCCCTCGTTAATGCAGATGGAGCCACAATTAGGATTTGGCCCGTCCTTCCCGAAAACGTGGAACCCCAGGCCAGCGCACCAAGACAGCAGAGTCTGGGCAGAGCTGCGGGCTTGGGGCTGCAAAAGATTCACGTAGAGAGCGTCAAGGCTTGTTTCTGACCCTGCAAATGCTCACGCATGTGATGTTACCCCACAGAGAGCTCCAGGAGGTTTCCCACAGGAGACCCCCATGGGCGTGCAGACCCCGCACACACCCACGCTGCTGCAGGGGCGGGATGGTGGGAGCGGTGGAGAGCTGCTCTTTCCCAGCAGGAAAGATCCTGCTGCGGGAGTTTATTCTCAGTCAGAGGTGCCGGGGTGCACGCCGACGATGCGCATCAACTGCTGACTTCGGCAAGCTCCAGCCCTCGGTCGGCCGCTCCGGGAGGATGAGGCAGATCCGGGCGCATCCAGACTTGGCGGCAGATCAAAGGCAGGTGCTGACGCTGGTTCCGGCTCTTCCCTCCACGCCTGTCCTTGTCTGCGGCAATTAACGTATAGCTTTGTGCTGCATGGGAACTCGGCTCTCGGGAGCAAAAGTAACGCCCTGGTGAGCTGCTTTAATGCAGCCCTGGAGTTGGTGAGAAGCGATGACACTGTCACCGGCAGGGACGCGGCCCCACGTCTCCTGGGGTCTGCGCACAGGATGAGAGCCCTTGTGACAAGGCTGTGGCATGGAGCCATGGAGATGGGTGGAGGTGGCTCTTTTCCTCCCTGCCTAGGCGTGGCGTGTACCTGTCCTGACACCTGATCGGGGATGAGATTGAGCTAACGAAGCTGACGAGGGAGGATGCCGTTTCCCATCAGTGCATTTCCACCTCAGCCCATTTCCTTCCCAGCACAGACCGGCGTTTGGCACGCTCCCCGTTCTTGCTCTGCCTGCGGATCGCACGGAGCAACGAGCGGCTTCGCCAGGGTCACCCCGGGAGGCTACAGTGATTTGTACCACGGCTCCCATGTGTCTCGATGAAAGACAGAGCCGCAGCCTCCGGTGCAGTATGTTGGGAAGGTCTCGCTCCACCAGAAAACCTCTGCAGAGTGGAGGGATCCAGCATCCAAGTGGACCAGCCAGGATGGCACGGGGCCAGGCAGGGACCCCAAACCTGCATGGGGACCGCATGGGGCTGTAGGGGCCACGCCGCTGCTCAGAACCACCCTGCTGCACCCCAGTGCAGCGGGAAGGAGGAGGAGAGGTGATGAATTTGACCTGCAGCCCCTGCAGGGCCAGGGCCACCACGGCCATCACCGCGAGGGCCGCAGCCACCCGTGCCCTCCCCGTGCGTCGGCGAGGCTGCGTGGGACCGGAGCACGGGGCCACCCTGTCACTCTCACGGACACACAGAGCCACTTTGTCCCGGGGCAGCTGCGCCGCTCCGCTGGCACCCGCAGAAACGGCTTCTCTCGCAGTCAAACACAATGAAAAATAATTGTAAAAAAGAAACACTAAAAACTCGGGGGGTGGGGGGAGAGCTGTGTGAGCAAACGCTGAAAGCCACACGAGTAGGAAATAGATTGTAATCTCCCTAACGAACTGCAGTTAATCAGCGTGAGCAACTGTGAAGCGGGGTTTGATGCAGGGCTTGCTATCAGAGCCTGTTTCCAGAGGGGACCCATATGTGACTGGGGGGCTCCGTGCCCTGTACGATAAAGACCCCAAAGTCGCAGGTGGATGGGACTGTATTTAAACAGAAGTGCTTGGAAAAACTAACCCTGGTGTTGGTGCGGGGAGTCTTGCAGTCCAAGGGCAAAGACTAAACAAAGCCCAGAGCACTGTTACCTTCCCATATAAGCACTTAATTAATCATAAGGAGGTGTTGGCCCTCCCAGAAGACACCCCTGTGCCAGCCCTGCCACCCAGAGCGGAGTTCATCGTCTATGGCCAGTTCACCAGCATCTGTGCCCCTCTTGGTCTTCCACAGACCAACCCAAAATCCACTGGCGGAGCCTCTTTCCACGGGTGCTGTCTGATTTCTTTTAATGGGCTCTTTTCTACAGTGGGAATCAAAACCCTGCACCGCCGAGGAGGGAGGTCTGGTGCCTGCAGGGCCACAGATGTGCGGGGAAGAGTGTCTGCGGGCCAGCGGCTCCAAAAGCTTTATTGCTTGTTGGTTTCTGCTAACATCTACGTGACTCCACTGACTGACAACCACCTTCAGGGAATGCACGTGTTAGTTAAGGACACCCCGGCCCTTCTGTGGGGGCGGTGAGAAGGCACTGCTCCCTCTGCCAAGGCTTTCCCTGGCAGCTGCCGTTGCAGGGCCACGCACCCAGGGGCGCAGCGGGTGATGCAGAAGGGTTGCTGGTAGAAACCAAGGGGGAACTGCAGCCCTGGGCCACGTGCTCCAGACCCACCAGTGGCTTTTTTTTTTTTTTTTAGGCAGGGTGGAAACCAGAGTCTGGGGAGTTGAGTCCAGGTCCCACACCTGGGCAGCCCAGAGGAGATGGCCCTGCTGCCTTCTCCCCAACATTGGGCTGTCTGAGCCTCCTGGCACGTTGTGTCTGCAGCCCTTCTCCGACGAAGAAAGTGGGAACATCTCTGCCTTATACGTAGTCACCTATAGGCTCTGTGCTGGTCCCCACTTGTCTCCATCCAGAGACGGCCGTGTTGACTGTGTCCGCTCGGAGGGACATGCTGGGCCCCGCAGTTCCCCACTGGGCTCTACCATCCTGCCGGGCTAGTTGGTGGGCTCTGTGGCCATGGTGTCCACGTCCGGAGGCGGCGGCACGCCGCTGTTCCCACCGTTGCTCACGTTTTCCTTGCTGTTGTCCCTTGTGGGGTCGCTGCCTTTATCCTCCACTTTCTGCTTGAGTTTGAGGGAGGAATCTCTCCGGGAGAGGAGGGGTTGGTAGCCAGCGAAGCCTCCTCCACTCACGTTCGTACGCTTGTCTGGGGACGGACAGAAAAAGAGGACTGTTTACCTGGGGTCCAAACTGACCTTTCAGCTAAAGAAAAGGGGTGCGGGGTCTCTCCTTGCCAGAGGTGTTGGGGTATCTTCTCTGAAAGATGGGGGTCCTTCCAGCCCCCGGATGCCCCCGAAGAGGGGAAGACGGGTGGGAGCCTGGGCTCGTGCCCCAGCGTGGCTGTGCTCAGGAGGGGCAGGGGAGGGTGTGATGGCTGGTCTCCTACCTCCCGGCCCGATGGGGTGCATCAGTCGGTTCATCTGGACGTTCCAGTGCTTGACGTTGGTGCTGGCCTGTCGCAGCTTCCGCTGGGCCACCTGGGAGGGGACAGAGGAGAGGGGTGAGCCGGCCACCTGACAGCCCCCGGGCAGGAGTTTCCCTTCCCCGAGGAAGTCCAGATTGGAGGTTCCCTCTGGGATGGAGATCCAGCTCACCCTCCTTAGGTCTTCTACTCCTCCTCCAATCCTCCCCCCTCCACACACTCCCACTGCCAACATTGCTCTGGACACCAGCGCTGTCCCCTCGGGGCAGGACACGCTTGTCCCATCTCAGCCACTGAATCACCCCGTGCCTGTGCACGGCACAGCTCAGAAACCCCCCAGGCAATGCCAGCTTGGTCCCCAAAGCTGCTGGGTCTTCCCCAGTGTGGAGGTGACTCAGTGAGGGCTGGGAAGTTCCCTGGGGCTCGCGGCGTGAAGGGATGTGGCACCGATGTGATGCTCACCATGACGTCTTGGTCCACCCGCTGCCTGTTCACTCTCACTTCTTCCAGCTGCTTCTGCGCCTCTTCCAGACACTTGTTCTTGTTCTCCATCTCCTGCTTGAGGACTTGCTTCTCCCGCTGAGTTTTGATGATGTATTCCTCCTGCTCCTCCTTCAGCTTCATCAGCTGCTTCAGCTTCTCCTCTTCCTCAGCCAGTAGCCTGTCAAGGAAGAGCAAGAGGTGAGGACGTCCCTCTGCCACTTCACCCACCAGCTTCCCCCATCCCTGCCGGCATACTGGGAAGTCACCAGCACACCCCAGTATCCCGGGGAGCACTGCATTCCCCTGGGGAGCATGTCCCCAGGCCCAGCCACTCCCCTGGCAGTGGGGCTGGCTGAGGAGGCTCAGGGATGCCCTGGTCCTACCTGGCCTGCGCGTATCTCACGGACTCCTCGTCCTGCCGTGCTTTCACCTCCTGCTGCAGGGCCTCCTGGAGCCGCTCCTGCATGTCCTCCAGCTCCAGGATGCGCTTGCGCTGACGCTCTGCCTCTGCCTCCTTCAGGACCATCTCTGCCTGCATGGAGGCACGAGCCTACGGCAGGGAGAGCAGCCATCAGCACGGGCGGCTGGCAGAGCCACCGCCGCGGTCCCCAGGGCCCCCTGGCCCCTGCACCCCTGGGTGCATGGCACCAAACGTCTCCTACACCAGGGAGAGGGAGAGCGCCAAAGCAAGGCTGTTTCCCTGCTCAGGGAGACACACCACGTTGTTCGGAGCCAGCGCTGGCTGCAAGGTCAGAAATGGGCTCCCTGGGCAGCCCGGCACTAGCATGCACCTCTCACCTGCCCCCCAGCTTCATACACCCTGGGGCAGGTTGTCCTCATATCCTGCTCCTCGGGTATCTCGCGCACGGCGGTGCTGACCCCTCCATCCCTCGTCCCCGGGTCACGTACGGCCCCGGGGAGCCCCGAGGTGGTAGGTAGCAGCAGCATAGTTGTGAGAGCAAGACGTGCTCCTACAAGCTCCTCCAACCCCCCTGGGCTGCCACGGGCAAGGGACGGGGAAGGAAGCACCCACCCCATGAGTGATGCAGCCCTGCGGCAGGACGCACCACGAGGATGCACCCACCTGCTCAGCCTCCTGCAGCTGGATCTCCAGAGTCCTCTGCATCTCCTCGTGCTGCTGCCTCCGCCGCTGCTCCTCCTCTTGCAGGAGTATCTCTGCCTGCCGCTGGGCCTCCTTGAGCAGCTCCAGCTCCTGCAGCTTCCGCTCCTTCTCCTCCTGGAGCTGCTTGAGCCGCTGCGTCTCCTCCTCCTTGGCTGCCTTGCGCTGCTCCCGTTGCTCCCGCTGCTCCCGTCGCTTCTGCTTCAGGTCTTTGTGCAGGGACTTCTTGCCCTCAGCCTGCAGCCGGATGGCCGTCTGGATGGCTGGGGAGGGAAGGGGATGGTCACTGGGGACATGGTGGGGGGCACAGGGAAGCTGGGGAGGGGGCGCAGGGTGGGCACGGACCTAGCGTCCACTCCTGGCGCTGCCGGGTGTCGGAGGCACTCATCTCGTAGGTGCGGGAGGAGGTCTTCACGCAGAACATGCACCTCTTCCCATCCCGGTCGGGCAGCACCTGCAGGGAGAGGGCACAGGGTGGTGTTACCCCCCATACCCCACCTTATCCCCACTTTCTTCAGCCACAGGACTGGGTCTCCCATGCTCATGGATGTGAAACTGTGTATTCTTGGGTTCCCCTTCCTGGGGTCCGAAGGGGATCTCCTGGGTCTCCTGCCCCCGAGCTGAGCATGGCCCAGGCCGTACCTCCACGCAGCAGTGCTTGTCCAACGCGATGCTCCCCTTCTTCTCCTTCCGTTCCTCGCTCATGTAGTAGGACAGGACACTAGGCTTCAGCGTGAACCACCGCTCTGACCAGTTCCTCCTCAGCTGGCCCTTCTTCCAGAGGTAGCCCTGCGCCCGAGAGACACGGGGATCAAAAACGGGGTGGGGGCAGGACAGGGTTTGTGCCCCAGGACATGTGGGCTCCTTGCCTGTTTGAGCACATCCTCGATGACCTCCTGGTATACCTCCTCCACGGCCATGCTGACAGCCTCCTGCTCGATGCCTCGCAGGAACCGCCCCGAGTTCACCATGTCCAGGAACTGCCAGACCGTCAGCCCCCCCTGCCCCTGCGGCTCCTGGGAGAGGTAGTCATCCAGCTCGCAGGAGTTCAGCTCCACGTTCATGGCTGTGCAGATCTTCTTCAGCAGGTACTCCACCTGCGGGGACGGGGAGCTCAGTGATGGCGAGAAGCGAGAGCTGTCCCCACCCCACCGACCCATTTTGGAGAGCCCAAGTCCACATCTCTTTCCAGCCTGGAGATGCAGGACCGTTATCCCAGAGGTATCAGCCCTTGCAATGGTTGATGGCCATGGTCAAGGTGTTCCAGGCAGCAGGCAGGCTCAGGAGGCTGAGGCTGGGTAAGAGCTTGACCACTACTGGGCGGTTTTTCCTTTTAGCCACGAGGCTGAGATGTTTTTGGCTTGTTTGTCTGCAGAGTGAGAAAACTCTGCAGGAGTCAAGGGCCTGAGGGAGAAGAGACCAACGCTGCTGTCCCTCACACCCAGCCTGCAAGGCAGGTATCTCAGACCACGGTCCTGACCTCAGCACCGCTCTGGTTTCCAGCTGATGTTGTAAAAACACTGGGGAGGAGCAGGGGAAGAGATCCCTACGGGGGAGATGAGCATCGTTTTGAAACTGTAAATAAATTGCTTTAAGAAGAGCTAAAATTCTTGAAAATGACGTGATGTCGGGAAGACTTATTTCAGCTCAAGTTTTGCTGCCAGCTCTCCTCTACCCACGATCTAGGGACCACGGAGGGTGGGTGACTGCAGAGAGCCACGCAGAAAGGTGAAACACAGCAGAGCCCCTGCACCCAGCTGGATTTTTTTACATCATCTACCTAGGAGTAGGCCAAGAATTTAATGTAGTTTCTTTTTTTTCTTTTTCTTTTTTTTTTTTTTTCCCCAAGCTCAGCCCTGTAAGCACAAAGATGATTCAGTTTGTCATGGTCTGGGGAACAGGAAACACCTCTCCCGGGGAGCAGGAAGTGCGGTCGCCCTCCTACGTCTGCGCAGCACTGCACTTCTTGTCTTTTTTTGCCCTTTTTTTTTTTTTTTTTGGCTTTTCTGCTGATCTCAGGAGGTTGATGGTGTAGAAGCAGACGGCAGCTGCTTGCCCAGCTGAGCTCCTCCTGGCGAGACCGCTCTTGGCTTCTGAGCTTGTCCCTCCTCCCCAGATCTGCCCACCTTCTCTTTGGGGTTGATCTGACCCCCGGAGAAGGGAGAACCTCCCCCTCCAAATGCCAGGTGGAATTTGGAGATTTGGAGATTACTGCCAGCAGCTTTGCAGGGCAGCCGGGGCAACCTCGCTCTTAACTCTCCAGCTGCTGAGCAGGGGGTGAGCGTCTGGTGGCAGTGGGCAAGGAGAGGGACAACCGGGTCCGCTCTGCCACTGCCTTCGTGGTGGCACGGGCTGAGAGCAGCATGAGGGACACAGCCCCGTCCAGCCTGACAGCGATTTCATGGGGAGCAACCTCCCATTTCACCAGACTTTAAGGGTTTCTTGTCATCTTCTCTTTCTCCCCCATGAAAATCAGGAGGAGTCCTCCAACACCATGCCCAGCTCAACCCCAGGGTGAGATGGAAGGGCTTTAGGCAAGGGACCAGCCCCAGCAGGGGCTGAGCTGCAGATGCTCCTTGGTCAGGGCTCTGAGAACTGGCACATTCATTTCACAGCAGACAAAAGAGCTTGTTGCTGTAGGCTTGGGCCACAGAAGAGCACTATGGACCAGCCCACACCTCATCCTCCAAGACCTCTATACTTGAGAGGCTTCAGCATTTCAGAGTTGTCCTCCCAGCTGCTCCCAGGTCACCCCCCTCTCCCTGGGGGTGGCCATGGGCATAGCGGGGGGTGCCCAGGGCAGACAGCCCCCTCCTCCCACTCCTGGCCTGTTCCCTCTCACACCCTGGAGCATCACATCTTTCAGGATGTGGTGGGACATGCCAGGAAGCGATAGCGGGATGTGTCATCCCCAAACGGGGCTCTGCCAGCACGCAGAGCCCTGGGAGGATGGGGATGGGAGGTCCTACCTCGTCTGGCACCATGACGAGAGGGTATTTGTCTTCAGATAGAAAGTTGAAGAGACACCAGAGCTTGAAGGCATCTTGGTGGGATACGACGCCATTCCCATTCCGGTCGGGCTTGTAATTCTTCTTTGCGGTCAGGGTCCAGCAGAGCTCGTCAAAGTTTTCTTTGACAAAAGCACCTTCCTCCACCTGTGGGCAGGAGCCAGGCGGGTGAGCGTGGTGCTGCAGGGCTACGGAGGGAGTTTCGGGGGGTGGGGGAAGTGCTGGAGGGAGGGTGGGCAGAAACCCTCACACCTCAAATCTGTCCCTGATGGTGAGAAGCACAGGGTTATTGATACGCGGGACCCACAACTAGAGTGTAAGTGGGCACTGACCCACGATGCCAGAGTACACGTCCCCAGCACAGGTCCCCTTATGCGTGCAAGCGAGGCATCCCGGCCGGTAGATAAGATGCTACGGGACCACTGCAGCCCCCGGGCACCACGGCACGGCCACGGTGGCTCAGCCATGTCCTGCTGGGCTTTGGAGCACCACCAGGAACCCCGTGGCAAAGCCCACCTCCCCAACACCTCCATGGCCTTGGGTTGCTCTTGTTATCCCATTTGACCATAAAGAGGAACTGAGGCTCAGCGAAGGGAAGTGATGGGCCACAGGCAGGCAGCAGCGGAGGCAGGAATGATGCCTCCATCAACCTCGGCCCCGCTGCCTGTCCATGAGCTTCTGCGACCGCTTGCCCAGCATCACGAGCTGCTTCCTGCAGCAATTTTGGTGCGGCACCAGGGAACTGTGACGGGGACCAAACGAGCCTGGCTGCATGTGGCTGCTCCACTCCAGCTGGGTGAGCTGCGCACCGCCGGCACGAGGGCAAACCACAGCCTGCAGCGGCAGAGCCGGAGAAAAATCTTTGGGTGGCGGAAAGCTGAAAGCCCCTCTTACTAGGAAAACCCACTTCCCCTTCTCAGGCCACCTCTGGGATTTTATTAGCCATAGTGAAACCAGAAGAGGGTCACCTTCCAAAGAACCACATGGGAAGCTGGAAGGATTTTGGCTGCTCTGTGACGGGGAGATGGGGCTGGGCTGACCTTGGGCAGCTGCCTGCCCTGGGTAGAGGGAGCTGGGGAAGGCTCTGCCCTCGCTCGCTGCAGACCAGACCCCTGCAGCTGAGATCTGGACCGGGCTGGGCAGCTCCTGACCAGCTCAGGGCAAGGCAAAGACTGGCACGGGGACTGGCACGGAGCACTGCGGAGAGGCACGGCTCAGCCCTGGGGAAGTGGCAGGGGAGGGAAGGGTTACTGCACCCAGCTCCGGGCTCCCCCTTCTTCCGAGCACACAGTGGAAGAAAGTTGTCAGTCATTTTTCCTCTCCTCGCATGCCTGGAGGAAATGAGCACCCAGCCGCAAAAGTCTCGCTGTGCCAAACAAAGGTGCCTTTGAGCCACGCGGAAAAAAGGGAGAAAGCCCCTGCCCACCCCAACCTCTGCTCCTGCCCCGGCACCTCATCCTCCTCCCTCTCCTCCTCTTTGCCAAATGAGGTCACACCTCAAATTTGAACGGGGGTGGAGAGGAAAAAGGGGCTGATTTCTCTCTCTGAGCCCTTTAGGAAATGTGGGCAGAGATGCACCTCCATCCAGAGCCTTGATGGAAAGGGCTGACTTCATCCTTGCCACGGAGAGGTTGAGCATTAAACATTTCTCACCCGTTTTGGCATTCACCTGAGTGCTCCCCAACTCTCTGTATCCTTTTTCCACCCATCAAGGCGTGGGATCTCCATGGGAGCAGAGCCGTGGGGCTCCCATGGGATGCGGGAGCAGACCAGGCACTGTGGTGTCCCCACCGGAGATGGAGCAGGTCGGGGCGGGGGGGACACGACGGCCAAGGGGCTCACCTTATCCAGGATGTACTTGTTGAGGTACGGCATGTAGCCCTGGCTGGACACCGGCCCGTCGTCGTCATCGCGGAAATGCTCTTCCAGCGCCACGGGATCGTGGGGGATGCACAGCACCGTGTACAGGTTGTGAGACAGCACCTGGCCGAGTGCGAGGGACGGGGAGAAGGTGAACAAGCTCCAACCCTGCCCCAGCCCATCCCCACCGTGCCACCCGCCCACCCGGGGACCGGGCCCTGCCCGGCATCACCTCCCGGCAGCCACAGCATCGAGGCACGGTTTGCGTTTGGTAGAGGGAGAGGGGAATATTATAATCCGTATATATATATGGGTTATATATATGGGTTTTTTATATATATGGGTTATATATATGGGTTATATGTATCGGTTATAATCCCAAATATAAACCTCAGGGAATCATTTAGAAACAGGCAAAAACTGAGGATTTTTCCACATTCGTTTCTTTTCTTTCTTGGCACCTGGGCAACTTTTTTGTTTAAAAAAAAGGGCTGTTTCAAACATTACAGAGCAAACAGGACATGCTTTGATCAAGAGAAGATGATAAGCCACCCCAAGCCATGCTGTTTGGCAGCTGCCCTTAGCGATTTCTTGAAAACATAACTAACGACGGCGCCCAGCCTGGCAGCGCTTGCTTTCTGCCGATGGGCACAGAAAGACGCAAAGGTGAAAATAAGAAAAGATTTATGAGAAACTAAGAAAAGGTTCTGTCTGGAATGGAAGCAGACAAGGGTGATCTGGAGACAAACCATCTCCAGAAGCAGTCTGCGAGCCTCACCAAGCAGCCCATTTTTCTTCAAATCCCCCAAAACAAAGCATGTTTTGAAGCTCTCGAATTTCCCACGTGCTGGAAAGCCCACGCCGCTGCCGGGCCAGCAGCCAGAGCCCGGAGCAAGGCTGCCCATGAGCACCACCAGCATCTCCGGCTCCTGATGCCGGGCAGGCGGTTGTCTCCTTGTCTTTACCTCCCAGCAAGCAGGAGATGGTTAAACGAGGGTCCCAAACTGATGCCGTCCCCTTGCACCAGCGGTTGCAGAGACAGCTTGCCAAGGTTTCAAGGGCTGGAGGAGATGGTGTGCAGCATCCCTGCTCCTCTCCGTGCAGGGCTGGAAATTTCCTTCCAGCAGGAGAGGAGCTGCCGGAGGCCACGCCGGCTGCTGCAGCTGGAGATGGTTCTTGCTCAACCAGATTTTCTTTCTCTTTTTCACCCTCTGGACCGATGTTATCAGCAGGACTCCACCCAGCACTCAAACGCGAGCGGGCTGTAGCCCTGAGCGCTGCTGCTACGGCTGCGCCTTTCTGGGTTCGGTGCAGCCCCGGGGTCCCCACAGGGGTGGAGAGGGATGCAAACACCCTGGGCATCCGCCGGGATGGCTAACGAATCCATCAGGATGGATCGAAAGTTTGGGAATCGCATCCCGTCCCCCCTTTCCAATGTGGGGCCTCGTCCCCATCCCTCACACCTCCTCTCGCAGCACCCCAAAAAGTCCTTGGAGGTCTTGCATGTGCCCCCGGCCGTGGCCGGCACCTCAACCCCTCCATCCGCCCCGGCACGCTGCAAACCACAGCCCCTCCGCTCGCCGGAGCGGTCACCTACAAAAGGGAAGTGGGGCAGGGTGGGGAGGAAAGCGTGGTGGGGTGCCCGGGGCCGGGGCTGCCCCAACCCCACGGAGAGAGGAGAGGGGGAAACCCTCCCCCGGGCTCTGAAACACGGGCTAGGAGGGGAAAATAACGGGGGGGAGAAGGGAAGGGGTGCTCTGAGAGCGGTTTGGTGACACAACCTTTCCCCTGCGGGGTGCAGGGGATGGCCGGGGCGGGGGGCAGAGGTCTGCCCAACGCCCTCGAGCATCCCAGATCCCTCCGAGCACCAGCCTCGATGCTGTTCTCCACCCTCTCCCCTGCTCTCCTGCCCCCCATCACCTCCTGCTCCCACCCCTCCGCAGCCGC
This sequence comes from Ciconia boyciana, assembly GCF_034638445.1. NCBI lineage: Eukaryota > Metazoa > Chordata > Aves > Ciconiiformes > Ciconiidae > Ciconia > Ciconia boyciana. The sequence continues at coordinate 5,096,271 of NC_132956.1, read as the reverse complement.
CCGCGGCTGCTGCCGACGCCAGCCAGAGCCGGGGGTGGAATATTTAACATGGCTGGAGAATGGCAGCCCCTCTTCTTCTCCCCCGTGGGAGATGCCGGGGGCGATGCCAGGGCTGGGGGTGACCTTTCAGGCTGGAGCCTGGACGAAACGCAAACCCCTCTGGCCCCGGAGGGCTGGAGCAGGGGGATCGGGGCTCCTGCACCATGCAGGGAGCATTGCTGCTGCCTCGGTTTCCCCATGTCCAAACAGACCGACCCTGCTGAGAAAATCAAAGCCTCCCCGGAGCTGGGGGTGCAGGGAGTCCTCTCCCAGGGGACCCCAGTGCCAGGGGTCTTTGCCAGAGGTGAGGGTTCCTTTAGCTGCCCATTTTCCGCAGCGAGGAGGTTGCGAGTGGGGACTGCTGCCTCGCTGCCCCATCAGCCGGGGCCCCTTGGCTCAAGCCCAGCCCCGGGACCATCAGCTCCCAGCGTCGGGGAAGGCTTTCCCCATTGCTCGCACAGCTGCTTCAGACCTCTTACTGGCCAAAGTGGGACCCACTGGCTACTGCCAAGAGCCTTTTGTGCAGGCAACAAGCAGAGGAGCTTTCAGTCCAAGCCAGGCGCCTTCCTCCTGCCCCCGCGGGGGTCCAAAACGGGCTGTGCTGTGCTAACCCAGCCCCCCAAGGCACCAGTTATACCCAGCGACCCGCACGGGTTATGGGCTCTTTCTCCAAAAGCGAGCAAGAGGCACCTCCCCTGCCATTTGCACCCTGAGCCTGCAACCCCAGGCAGTGGGTGGGGGATCCCTCTGCCCCCCGACACGCGTTTAAACCACTCGCCTGTCCCCCTGCCTCCTCCTCTCCACTCCCCAAGGGCTTTGCTGTAGCGGGCAGCCTCAGGGAGACCGAGCTCCGCTCAGCAAACCGCTCCTCTCCCTCTGCAACAGGGACAGGAGTGGAGCAGAGGTGCCAGAAAGCACCAGGACAGTGCTCGGTGGCTCCCACCCGCCTGCCCCAGCCGGGCACGGCCACCCCAAAGGGCTCAGCTCTGCCCTGCCTGCGGGAGCCGCATCCCGCATCCCTGCCAGCATCCACCGAGACGGGGAGCGGCTCCCCCAGCTCGCCCAGGGAGGATGCGATGGCACGGAGAGGGTAAAAGCTCATCCAAGAGCAGGGCTGGCGTGTGCCCGCGCTGGGAACAGAACTACCCGACATCTCTCGACGCGTAGCACTCAACCACAAGACTGTCTTTCCTTCCTGTGCAGATACACACCTACACTCACATATACGTATGCACGCGCTTGCTGCATAGGAGTGTCCTGAGAGAAAGAACTCAACTGCTGAACCCAACGGCTTCCCACAGCTTCGCCATCACGCTTTGAAACGCTACTAAATTTACTTATGCAATTGGCTGGAGAGAGGTCGGAGCAGTTAAGCACCCAGCTCCCACTGGCGAGCTGCTCATCTGCCAGCAAAATCCCACCCCAGCTCCTGGGGCTGGTTTTGTTTCTGTAGGTGCAAATGCCGTGAACACCAGCATTTCTCCCACCCTTGTTCAAGACCCTTCTTGCAGCAACACGCCTGGGTGAGGGAGCAGAACGTGGCCCGGCTCGCACAGCCCGGGAGGAGTTTGGAGAGGGCACGGCCACCACGGCTTTAACACGTTATTGCTCAAACCTGCGAGAACCTGGATTTCTTCTGCACTGAACCTACGAGCAGAAACGCCGCTATTGGCTTGCATAGGCTGCGGCAAACCTGAGCCAGCGTTTGGCAGCAATGGGCAATGGAAACGAGCTCTCCTCCGCCTCGAGGCCGGTGGAAAGTTATCCAAAGTTGAGCTCTGTCGTGCCACGGCGCAGCCCGACCTGCCGCCATCCTGTCTCGGTGCTGAAGGCGGGTGGAAAAATAACGAGGGGCGAATCTCCCTTCCCTTCTGAAATGTCACCCTGGGCAAAGCCACCGCGGAGACGCCGGCCCCAGCATCCCCGCAGCCCCTGCACGAGGGTTTGCAGCTCCCCCAGCCCCCCTGCACTAACTCTCTAGGAAATTGCCGTTAAAATTAGGGTCTCTGTGGCCTCAGCATCGTCGCTGGCGATAAAGATCTTGCAAGATGAGCACTGCACGTGTTCACGCCAGCGTTTTCGGGACCGGCAGCACGCCTGGGCTGGGCTCAGGACCCAAAGCCCGGGTGCAGGGGATGCTCTGAGGGGAGCACAGCAGCCCTTCTCGGGGATTAGCAAGGGGAATTAGGCTCTGGCCTACTTTGGGATTTTCCTTAATTCCTTCAGATATTTCTACAGTTTTAAGTAGGCGAGCCTGGCTCGCAGGGCACATGTGCAACGAGTTTCTGGGGAGCAGCCGAAGGCTCTCGGCTGCAAAGGCAGCGGTGGAGCATGAGGAGCATGGCTCCCGCTGCTTCTCCTCCAGACCCCTGCAAACAAAACCCTTAATTTTGGGGCAAAACACGTCCCCCCTGCCAAGCCTAGCACTTTCCCTGCAGTCCGTCCCAGGGGAAGCCCTATAAAGTAGAGGGAATAGAGGAAAAGAGGTTAATTTGCAGCGTTTCACAACTCAGCTCACAGGCTGGCAGCAGCTGCCAAGTCCTGACGCAACATCTCCCCGTGTTTTGCATGTTTCTAGCTCAGGTCTTTCCTCTGCATCGCAGCCCCCTGCTCCAACCGGCATTTCCAACCCCGGCACCAGCCTAAGAACCACAACGGGGCATTTACACGGTGACAAAAAAGGAGTCCCATCATTTGCAAAGGGGAAAAAAAAAAAAAATCAATAATTATCATCAAAGCCAAGGTGCAACCTGTCGGATTCGACCAGACCCCGTCCCAGAGGCAGACAAAAAGGTTTTTAAAGCCACAACGGTTTTGACGAAGGGCTGAATGCAGGAGCCCTCTGCAAAGCTGCTAAAGGGGTGGGAGAGAGGGGAAATCAGAGATTTTTTAAAAGCACTGTGTTATTTCTGGCCAGACCACTGAGGAGTTTTACTTTAAAAACGGTCTGCCGCTACCTCCCGACCCGCTGGCTGAACAGGAAGCAGAAATGTGGGTGCTCTGGCAAACAAGAAAATATAAACCGAGTTTGGGCTGTTAGTTGGGCATAAAAAGCATAAGAAACTGAAAACAACTAAAAATTAGATATCTCCTCATTTTCACCTAGAAAATACATTTGAGCATTAACTCCCCCCACCTTGTTTTTTAAAGGGAGACAAGGCAGAGCCAGAAAACCTCACCAAAACCAGCGTGGCGGCGACAGCAAGGTCTTATTAATCTTAATATTTAACAATTCCTCCGTGGAGACCCAGGGGGGACGCAGAGCATCCCTGGAGCCGCTCGGCCCCTCGCAGCCCACCTGCCAGCCCCGCGCCGGGGCCGTCCGAGCCCCCCCGAGGACTCACTTTGAGCTGGGATTTGGAGACCTTGCCGCTCTTCTCCACATCCAGGGCGGTGAAGGCGTACCAGATGGACTTCAGCAGCTCCGCTCGCAGGTCCATGGCTACAGGCGGCGATGGCAGAGGCGGCTCTGTCGAGGCCGAGGATCCGGTTCCAGGAAACCGCCTGCCTCGACAGCCTTGGGCGGCGGGGGACGCGCGAAGCAGGAGCGCCATCTGCTTGGGCGCGCCCCGGAGAAGCCCACGGGCCACCTCTTGCCCCCAGGGGCCACATCCTGGCCCCACGGTCCCCTGGGCTGCAGGTCTTTCCCCACCCGCCCCGGACAGATCCCCCACGCCCAGGGAAGCGCAATCCAGGGCTCACGGAGCACGAACAGGAGAGGGATTTGTAACCCTTTGCTAGCTCAGCCTCCGGATCAAAAGCTTTCTTGGCCTTCGTGTTCTGCGGAGAGAAATCCCCTCCCTGACTCAAATAGCAGCTTCCTCTTCTGAGATTTAAATGAAGAGCTTCCCCTCGCAGCCGGAGACGCGGGCTGCGCCTTTGGGAAAGGTTCCAGCCCTGCTCGTTTTGGGATCAGTCGCACCAAGGCAGGCGAGGGGAGATGCAGCACCACGGAGATGTAGCTCGCTGCAGCCCGCCCGGGTTATGCCCGTTCCTTGCCTGCAGAAACCTCTTCCTCTGCAAACTCCTCGCGTATATCAAAAAAAATACAACATCTGATTGCTGGGAGCCTGCGCTGGTGTGAGGTTTACGGTGGGACTCGATGATCTTAAAGGTCTTTTCCAACCGAAACGATTCTATGGTGCTCCCTGCCCTGGCTTTGTCCACAAACTGCCCGGGGCAGAGGTACGCAGCGGAGGGGCTGAGCTTACTCCTGCTGGGTTGAGGAAGCCAGCCCAGGTCTCTCTCCCCAGCTCAGAGGGTTGGAGGATGTGTTCACAGACACATTTTCTTGTAGTGACACAATTCCTTAAATCTAGGCTTGCAGGAGTCCTTGGAAGAGCCGAGGCCTGAGCCGAGATTCAGGAGACAGCTCGTAGCCCCTCTAAGACACACGCTGCGAGGTCAGAGGCTACGCCCCTCTTCAGCGCTGTTTTTGGACAATCGCTGCACTTTCGGTCAATTCAACAAAGCCCCTGAACTTCCTTAATCCTTACACCTGCAAAACAGTAACACCCATCCCACCCTCCGCCAACCACTGGCCCCAGGGACCGAAAGAGAGAAGGGTGCTTTTTTTTAAAAAGGAAATGTTTAATTTGTTTTTATTTCAACTCAGTATTTATATCCAAGTCTAGCTCAGCCCCCAACAAGTGCTGGGGAGCGCTTTGCTCTGCTCCACAGCGCTGAGTCTGCCAAGGAAGTTTGCTTGAGAGCGGAGTGTGATAAAGAGATGGGAGAATTACTGTCGGAGCCAGGCCAGGCACTCGCTCCAGCGTCAGGAACCGGTCACCACGCCAGACACCGAGCCCAGGACAGCCTGGGCTTGCTTTGATGGGGCTTTATTGCTTCTGTGCACATGCTGCCCACTTGTCCCTTACCTGGAGGGGTGGGCAGGAAAGGGGAGCTTTTGGACCGTTCCTATAGGGAGAGGGCAGGAAGTGCCTCTCCAAAAATATTTTGCACTCCCAGAGACTGCCGAAATCTCTGTGGCTCCACCTCTACTGCAGAAGACTGGCACGTCTTGGAAACCTTAGCCATGAAGAAATAAATACTAAAAGACAAAACCTGCCGTCTCCTCCAGACAGAGGGAGTCAGTGCCCAAGGCAAGGAGCAGGGAAGTTGCTGCTCAGAGCCCAGGAAAACAGCAGAGCCTCCAGGAGAAGGCAGCAGCCAACTATCTTCGACATCCCTCCCTGGGGAGAAGAGCCCTTGGAACAGGGTCACTCCGGTAGCCCAACGCTGCCGGCATCAGCCCTCGCCGCCTGCGCGGTGCGCACGCTGGCCGCTGGTCTCAGACACCTTCCCTCGCTCGTGTACTGCACTTCCGCGTGCCAGCTGGCCCGGTTCCCGCAGCTCCCGATGCCCCCGCGGAGAACAGGCTCGGGCTGCCGGCTCTCCCTGCCCGGGAGGCTCTGCAGGGTCTCAGCACCCATTCTCAGACACGGCTGCGTCAAGTGTTACAGGTTCATGCTGGATTGCTGCTGCGGCCATGCTGATGGCTTCCTCCAGGCTCTGCTGCTCTTCTAACTAGTGGAGGAAAGGGAGAGAGATAACACTGTCGTCCCAAAAGGCGGGCTCGGGAGGCACGGGCTCGCTCAGGGCAGCCCCAGAGGTACGAGGGACTGGCAGCGGGTGACAGAGGGAGAAAGCGGCAGGGCAAAGCAGAGAGAGACCCGGCTACGATGGGGAAAGGCTGTTTAAAAGGAGGATTCTGCAATCCAAGGAGCACGTCCCTGCTCTCCTCTATACACAGGGCGTCTGGGAATTAAGGAACAAGCACCCTGGGCAAGAGGAGATGCAGCAGAGCAAGAGGGTGAGTGCTGAAGGCAGTGGGTGGATGGGGGAATGAAGGGGAACGTGGCAGGAGCTGTGCGGTACCTGCACTGCGATGTGGGTGCCATTGGCGGTAGCCAGCAATGCCACCTGCTGATGATGGAGGGATGTGATGGCCGATTCTTCAGACATGACTGCCCCAGACGTGACTATGGTAACCTAGGGAAAATTAAGATAAGAAACAATCATGTTTTAAAAGAAAATGCAACTCCCTTTAGCAGGCTGTTTCTCCACAGGGAAAAGGGAAGGTCCCAGTTTTGTCTGTACCGGCTGTGTCTCGGTGCCATCCGCGTTGGCCACAGTCACGGTGTGTGTGTCACCACCCGCCAGCTCTTCCTCGGGCACGGCGAGGGCACCGCTCTGCGTCACCATGCTGATCGCACTGCCCAGGGCCTGCAGGTCTTCCTGTGACAAACTGACCTGGGTGGGATAACAGCGGATGCTCTCAGCCAGGATGGTTTCTCAGGAAGCCTTACGCAACTCCTGAGTTTAGCAACACAAAGGTCTCAGCAAGGATGAAATAATCTCTCCTCCTCTGCCTGCAAGACTTAGGGCACAGAGAACTCCAAGGACTTTGCCCAGGGTCACGGGCAGAATCGAAGGAGAACTCACAGACCTCAGGTCTCCAGCCCTCCCCTTTTACCACACCTCCCCTTCCCATTTAGCATCATCTCTCCAGGCTTTGAAGGGAGGGCTTGTGCATCGCTGCAGCAGGGAGCATCTCAGACGAAGAGGAAACAAGCGTTACTCGTGGCAGCTGTTTCCTTTGCCCCGTGCCACAGAAGGGAGTTTTTCCCAGTCAGCACACGGGCAGCTGGTGGAGGGAAGTACAAGAAAAGCACTGCCGTATACGGGCAATGAAAAAACAATCTCCAAATCCAGCCTGTGTCAGCAGAGACTGGGAGCTGCCTCTCGACAGCTGTCCGGGAGGCGAGGGCTGCCAGGCGCTGCATGCAAGCCTGGGCAAATGCCTGCAAGACCAGCAAGAGGGAGAGCTGGGGACCAGAGGCCCATTCTTTACCCTCCGCATTAAGACTGCAGGAGTGGGGTAAAGCTGTAAGAAGGGAGCCCGCATGACAGACAGAGCCCATGAAGCCCCAGGGTCTGTTTTATGCTGAAAAAAGCCTTAAAAACAACACCAAGGCTGGGGAGAGGCAGAATCTTACTCAGTTAACTGCTGTCCCCCACATGCTGGAGGCTGTCAGTGTCCATACCTGCTCTGTCCCATCCTGAGAGATAAGCGAGACCTGTGTAGGCATGCCATCGTCATCTTTCTCTTCCTCTTCCTCCACCTCTGACAGGAAAGCAATATGCTGGCTCTTCAGGGGGGAGCCTCTGTCAGCAGCAGCAGCTGAGTCAGGGAAGGGGAAGAGCAAAAGGGGCGAGAGAAACACTCATCAGAGCGTGAAAGCACACGCCTGACCCCGGGACCTGCCTGTTGCCTGAAGGGCCAGCACAGAAGAGCACAAGATCATGACGACAACGGCCCAGTGTGGGCCTGGGAAGAAGGGTCTTCACCTCTCCCTGTACTACAGAATGGGCAGGAGTCCATTCCCCACCCGTCACATACAGCGAGGACCAGAGGGAGCCCTTTTCTCTTGTCTGCGACACAGATCCGGGTTTGATGGGGGAGGCAGGAGGCCACAGCACAGACCTGGGTCTGAGGGAGGGGAGCGGCCGCAGGCTCTTGCTGTCATCTCTCCCCACATCCACACGGCCCGACCCAAGCCTGCCGCAGGCGATGGCAGAGTGGTTGCTCACCTTCCAGCTGCTGCTGTTCGTAGAGGGCCTGTTCGCTCTCCTCCGTGGCCTCCAGCTCGCCGTGGCTGCTGCGCTTGTGCATGGCCAGCGTGGAGGTCTGGCGGTAGGTCTTCCCACAACTATTGCAGGTGTAGGGCTTGCAGTGCGTGTGGACCACGTGGTGCTTGTAGAGGCTGGAGTACTCTGTGAAGCGCTTTCCACAGCCCGGCACAGTGCACATGTACGGCTTCTCTCCTAGGGCAGAGGCCACAGAGCAGAGTTTAACCCACTCACCCTCCTCATGCTCTGGGAAGGGATTCCCCATCAAGAGGGAATAGCTGGAGACAGACCACTGGAAAAGGTGGAACAATAAGCAGCCCAATAAAGTAATTCCTGTTTCCTTTAACTCACCGGCTACACCCAGATCTACCCCTGCAACGCCTGGCCTGGAAATGACCATTTCAATCCCACAGACTTCCCTGCTGCCACAAGCTGTCAGCGCAGCCAACTGGCTGGGGAGGAGGTGTCTGCGTTTCACCCTCTCCTCCTCTTACCTGTGTGGATTCTCATGTGGTTCTTGTAGTTGGTGGCACTGGTGAAGCCCCTTCCGCAGTTGGGCTCCGGACACATGTACGGCCGCTCGCCTGTGTGCGTTCGGATGTGAACCTTGCGGATGTTGGATGTGGTAAAAGAGCGGCCACAGCCCACAAAGGGGCACTTGAAGGGACGCTCACCTGCATTGACAGAGTAACGCGGATGAGTGTCCAGCTACCTGGAATGCCCTGGACACCCGTATCCCTTCACTCCTCCACAGTATTACACCAACAAGACCTCAGATCAGACCCAACTGCTGGCACGTTTCCTCTAGCAACATGGGCATCCCTACCCCTTTTGCTCTGCTGTTTGTAACTGAGTTGAGAATCCCTAGTACTACTTCTACTACCCATCTACTTCTGTCTGAAGACAACTTCAGTTCTGCCTTGCTTCATGCAAGATACAAAAAGGCACGTCCTCGACAAAGGCTGAAGCAGTATTTTACCTTGGAGACCCTTTCAATGGGGAGCTCAGTTCTTCTCCTGTACTGCTCACCTGTGTGTGTCCGGATGTGTTTCTGTAGATCCCCAGAGGTTTTGAAGGCTTTGCTACACACGTCTTCTGGACACTTGTAGGGTTTCTCACCAGTATGTGTTCTCACGTGGCTCTTCAGCCCGTACCCTGTACAGGAAAGAAAACTACAATTAAATTTTATAATGAGAAGGAAATAATATGGCAAGCTGTGTACCACCTCTCAGTTCGTGCATTTTTGAATGTCTGTCCTGTGTCTGCAAAGCTGAAGGGGAAGAAATATCCAAACGGCCTCACAACACCACTGACAACTCAGCTTCTTCCTATAACTCCGTTAATCTGTCCATAATCAGTCAAGTGCCGGGCAGTCTCCCATGCTGCAATTCCTTCTCAGAAGGCTTTAAAAGCTATGCTCATTGTGCTCTGCTGGAAAAAAGCCAGGGCTGATACTCAAGAGTGGTTTGGACTGGAGAGAAAACAAAATTTGCTCAAAAGAGAAATTGTTACCTGTAGCAAATGCTTTCCCACAGCTTGGGAAGTCGCATGTATATGGCCGGTCACCTGTGTGAGCACGTTCATGTACCTGGAAAAGAAAGAACAGGTCCCTAAAATGAGGTCCAAGACAAGGAGGAAGAAAAACAGTGTGGAGAAATCTAGCTAGTGGAGAGAATCTGAAGTCCTCTGTTGGATTTCACCTTGGCCAATTAACACACCTGGATCTCTTGGGGAGCCAAGCACATAACTCAGCCTTTTGTACAGCAGCATTCTGATCTGGCACTGTAACAAGGGGAGGTGTCTGGTCTGCGCACTGCATGACTGCATGTTACCTGCTTTACCTTTAGATGGTGGGCGGTGGTATAGAGGCGACCACAGCCTTTGTACCCACAACGGAAAGCTCTACTGCCGACCTGCTGCCCCTTCTCATTGCTGTGCACTTCCTCCTCCTGCAAATCCTGCTGAGACACATATGGAGGTTAATTCAGTGAGCCACTACAGCAGGCTTCACAAAGCCCACACAAATCATTTCCCTCCTCGCCATACATATGCGCTCCTTCAGTTACCCTCACAAAAACACGTTCCTACAAACACAACTTGTGCACGTATGGTAAAACCCAGGTGACAGGGCAGGGGACTGAGAACCAGCATTTCCCATTCCCACCTCCCAGCCCACTGGGTCTTCTTGGACACATAACTCACCTCTCTGTGCTTCACTTAGCTCATTTGTAAAACTTGCAGCTAATATATTTGCTAACCTTGCAGAGAAGCCACAAAGCTTTTTTAATTACTAGTTGGTAAAGCACTCAGCATCAAGAGGAGTTCAGCCTAGTTTCAGAAACGCATCACTGAAAAATTCAGACCTGGGAAGGGACGTCGCTGGAATCCTCGCTCTTCATATGGCAGGTTTCTGTCACTCCCTCCTCTTCCTCATCAGACACCTACAAGCAAAGAGGCATGGGTACTGTTCATACCTCCCTGTACAGCATGGAGCATGTGAGCAACCCAAGCAGGAAGGCATTCACATCATCAGTGCCACCCCACTCTTCTCCTGAGAGCTAGGGGAGGCTGGCCCTACCACAGCAGAAAGGTCTCCATCAGCAAATCTTAATGCTGCCCAGCTGAGCACTGTATCAGCACACTCCTGGTAGCCCCTTCTCACACAACACCATGAAGATGGGAGAAAATGGCAGCACCCAAGACATTCAGATGGAGCACTGCAGTGACAACACGTTAGGATCTGAAGCTATTTTGGTTTCTGAGGCCTTTGTCAACATGGGGAACAGTAGCCATAACTTAGCCACTCCTGACATGTAAAAGGTTAATCTCGATCTGCTGCCTGAATCATCTGTGGAATAGAATATCATACCCCGGTGGCGTTATGAGAAACCTAGCAAACAGAAAGAAAACACCTTCAAGGAGGGACATATAAAGCAAGAAAAATATCCAAGCTGTATCACAGCAGCTCTCTGCTCTTCCCAAATCTGTGCCTGCAGCACTCTGTAGGAACTAGCTAGAGGCTCCAGCAGGAAACTGCCCCATTCTAGGTCCTTAACTGTCAGCCACCTGTCACTGGTGGCACTCTCACAGGAGCCCTGTTCGGTTTCTCTTCTCAAAGCTGGCATTGCTGAAAAACAAATATACATAAGTACTAATGAAGGGAGGACACTTAAACCCCAGGCCAAACGTGGACTACTACACCAGCCCCTCAGTGCTGCTAGCAGGCCCTGAAAGAGGCGTTGAGTCCTCACCTTACTGGCATACTGCTTTAACGCGTTCATGGTCTCGACATCAAAGGCATCGTCCTCCTCCTCTCCGGCCAACTCCTCTAGCCCGGTTTCTGCCTGCACTTCCAGGATGGTGCTGCCAGGTGGCATGATGACAGGACGATGTATGTAGGCAGTGGAGCCATCCTCCAGCTGGACGGCCTCGAAGGTGCTGGGGTCATAACTTTCTGCAAGAGGAAACCAATAAAATCAAGTGTAAAAGAGCTGCTGAGCGTGAGGCACTCTTCATCTCCCTGGGCCACCAACAGCCTTGGAAATCTGTGACTCTTAGCAGCTTCTACTGCAGCTGCCAAGGGAAGAACAGGAAACATGCTTTACCTTTAGCTGTGCTGTGTATGTAGGCCATACTGCCATCTTCCAACACTACTGGCTGACCATCTTCAAAAGCCACAGACTCTAAAAGAAAAGAAAAAAAACCCCGCACACCTTATTGGAAGACTCAATTGAGTTTCAAGCAACCTTTTAAGAACAGAAAAGGGAGGTGGCATACAAGGAGCTTGGGAGGGCGAAGGAGGACTGCCCAGAGCAACAGAGTTCTTTCTACCTGCCCTTTTACACTTTGTGGTGGCTGGGGAGGATTCCTCTATGCCGCTCTGGTGCTGGCCACATGAAATGAATTCCTGTCACCTCTCAGATTAATTAATGTCACCTCATTTCGGAGGTGACATTGGCTGAGGGGTCAATGACCAAGGTGGCATTGCTTCCAACAATCTCCCCCCTCCCCCCCCCAAACACCTACTCCAGAAGTAATATATTATCTCACAGTTCAGAGGAAATTCCTGTCCAACTGCTCCCACATCAAACAAACTTTGTTTGGGCTCTGTAGTTGGCACGAACACAGCACGCAGCTTACTGGCCTTGCTTGTAGACTTGTGATCTGTACACTGACAACTGTGGGAGAGCCCACAGGTGAAACAACACTTAAACATTTGCTTACACCACCAGCAAATTTGCCTTCTTGTGAGATTGCTAAAAACTTTTCAGGAAATCACATGTTCTATGTCCTTGCTCATTCAGCCTCAAAACCATGGACAAGAAAAAATAAACCCTGCACCTATATGGACTTCTTAAAGCTAGAGCTAATAGAGGAGCCCGATTGTTGGAACACAGACAACTGCAGTTACATCTACAGCGTCCTTCTAAAAAGAAAGAGGTGAATTTATGGTCCTCACCTTTCTGAACTGTCACCTGATGGATATAAGCTGTGGTCCCATCTTCAAGTTCAATGACTTGCCCTTCAATCAGTTTTTCACCTGAAACAGTTAAAAAATTGCCATCAGTGCTGCCTGCAGAGTCCAGTCTTTCTGGTCCCACGAGCTGTCCCCTTTGCCGCATCTTCTCAAGGGAACCAGTCCCACAGAAGACAGCAAAACTGCTACTTATAAGCTGTTATTTATCAAGCTTTCCCCTGAATAGCCATAGAGGCACTTAACTTCCCAGAAGTGCTGGAGCCTCCCTTTCCTAGTCAGGAGGATACAAGACAAAGAACCTCAGTCATCACTTGTTTACAAGCTGCCCTTCACAGCCCTGTAAGCCAAGAAGCAGAAAGAATGATGTGTGCTAAGCATTTTGGATCTAAAGTAGAAAGCAATTACACTTGTGCCGGAAAAAAATTCTGCTAGGAGCTTTTAACGGTATCAGCAGGGGCCTGAGATTTATTTTCTTCTACTTTGGTGGAGGACCAACTCTTGGAAAAAAATTACAGGACCTAAAGGGACCTAAAGTGCTGCTACCCTTGATGGGTTTTGAAGACTAGATTCTTAAAATAGCGTTAACTCTGAGTAACTCTATAATAATGTTTTTGTTACCAAATTATTTGATGCAGAGAGGACATTGCTCTATCCCACTTGAACGTGAGGAATCCAGGTTGCTTTCACCTGGTGCACAATGTTTGTGGGGGTCACAAAACCCGGTGGTTTCCAAGATAGTTCAACTCCATAAACGTAATAAACTTGCATGTTCACATGGAAAAGAAAGCAAGAGAGCAATCCCCAGGACATGAAGCCTTGCAACTCAACCGTCCTGTTCCTCAGGCTGGAAAACAGCGTGTTCTTTTTCTCAGTAACAGTGGGCGGTGAAAGAAGCAGCACCTCACAAACAACAAAATAAGGGCAGGTGTGGAATTTGGCACTGATATCGCTTCAGTTAACCAACACTGAGCTCAGCACCCCTTTGAGTGAGAAAAGCAGTACTGTGAACCAAATTCTATGCATGTCAGTGAAGTAAAACATCCTGCTTAGCTTCAGGGGAAGTTTTGGTTGAACAGAGTCCTGCAGGCCATAGCGTGAATTCCGTTTCCCCAGTAACCCCGGAGAGAACAGGGCTCACTCTAGTCTGAACAGAACCTTCATTTTCTACAGCAACAGCTCTCCCACCTCCAAAGCTTTACTTCCAAACCAGAGGCATGTTTTATTTCTGCTGCGTCACTCTTCTGTGCAAATCTAACAGATAGTTGCTAGCTTCCTGTACAAAGCGACCGTACAAGAGGTATGACAGTTCACGTGCCACGAGGGCACTTTTGATACGTCTGACCTTAATTTCACAGGGTCAATCAAGAGACTTTTAGACTTCGCAGCCTGAAGGAACCGTTACCTTTGACAGCCTGCTGAATGTAGGCTGTCGTCCCGTCACTAAGGGTCACTGCTTGCAAGCCTAAGCTCTCCATCCTGCCCCGATGACTGGTCCTCAGACATGAATTTCACTTTACTCAGCGTGCTCGCAGAGAGCACCGGGACCCAGAGCAAGAGGTTTGTGGAACAGCGAGTTGTCTTCTTTGTTGCAAGCCTTAAATAAAAAGAACAATTCAAATTTTATTTTCTCCCAACATATCTAGGTAAAGTCTCCCAACTTTTGCACATTAAGAAAGGCTCGAATGGCAAACTATTTTGCAGATTATAAAGGATTAAAGTGGACAAAAGATCCACCCTTCCCATACCAATGGCAGGCAGGGCTAACAACCTATTCCACAGACAAATATAAGATCAAGCTTATCAAGCCAGTGAGCTGACAGACTCTTTTTAGAGATAGCGTAAATGCCACATTCAAGGCCTTCCCATCCTCCAAATGATCTGCAGGGAAGGTTTCCAAGTACTTTAAAGCCTGAACCTACAGGCTGAGGGTGTCCTGTACTGCAAGAGACAAGGGCAGGATGATGAGCATTGTCCCTGGAAGCACGCTCATTCTCTCTTCCCTTTCCTGTCTAATTCCCAGCCTTCTGAGGAACAGAATGTCAGGCTATAAGCAGATGATGTTAAAACATCCACACCCCCACGAGAACACTTTGCTAAAGAGGCACTCTGCTGATAGATTATCTTTAAAAGCAGCCACAGTGGATTCTTCATGAGTAATCTCCGAGATAGCCTAATATTTTATCATTTTGATTTCCAGGAACGAGTCTGACCGCTCTGTCTGTCACTGCGGCACCCAGGGGTGCCGCCAGGCTTTGTGCCACCCTTAGTGCCCTCTAACCCAAGCGCTCCCTACACCCGACAGACAGCTCCTCTCCAGCTGCAGCAGATTCTGCCTGCTTTTAGGGCTGACACCTCCTGAGAGGCATTGCAGCTCGCTCCCCAGCGAAGGCTCCTTCCCAGCAGGGTCGCTGGGGCATCGCTGGGGAATCGAGGCCCCTTTGAGCTGCTATGGCTGCCATGCAAACCGATGTCAGCGCTGCTGGAGGGGCCGCGACCCCTGGAAGGGATGGGGCGGGCGCTGCCTGAGGAAAGCCAGGTGTAGGCTGCGGTGTGAAGCCACCCGGGGGGTGACAGGGGACGCGCGTCCCGCGTCAGGGCGGGCTGGGGCAGGGGCAGGGCTGAGGCCAGGGCGGGGCAGGGCCTGGCGCCATGGCGAGCCCTGAGGGGAGGGGCGGGGCAGGCCCAGGTGCCCGGGGAGTGGCGGGGAGACATGGCGGCCCCCCCCGCCCGTGGTGTTGGCCAGGGGGGTGGCGGCAGCAGCTCGCCAGGGCCCGGCTGCCCCTCGGCCGCCATCTCCCCCCTCCCCTCAGGCCTCCCCCACCACCACTGGCACCGACCTGAGAAAACCCGACGGGACCGAGACCGCCGCCTGACCGCCATGCACCGGGGCCCGGCCCCTGCTCGCCCCGCCCCGCAACCCGCATAGCGACAGCGCTCACCGCCGCACCTCAGGCTCCTGCAGCCCGCCACCCAGGTTCCGGGGCACCGCGGCACCACCCCCCGGAACTGGGCTGGCAGGGCCGGTTTAGGAAGAACGAGCCGCTGGGCGGTCAATGCGCATGAGCGCAGCTCGGTAGCGCATGCGCAGTACCAACATTGAAGCCGGAAAGGCACAGCTTGCCCTCAGGGGCCTTGCCCTGGGACAGGCCCTTCCCGGCGGGGGTCAGCGCAGGCCTTCAGCGGGTCCCTGCCCGCGTAAGCGTGATAAGGAGGTTTGATAGCACTGAAGCCCAAGGGGGGAACCGGTCCCAGCAGCAAGGCCTTGTGCCCCGGGAGCTCCTCACGCAGGGGCTGTGTCCCGCCTCCTTTCCGGCGGCTGCTGAGGGGAGGCCGGGGCTCCTGGGAGGCGTACCTTCATCGCTGCGCGGCGAAGCGATGGAGGAGCTCCTGGCCTGGTAGTCTGGGACAGGAGGCAAAGACACCACAGCCATTCGTTTAACAGCGAAGGAGATGCGGACAGGGAACTGCCCGCCGAGGGGAGCCGAGAGGCGGGGAAAGCAGTGCGGCCCTCCAGCACCACTCTCCGCCGCTCCCAGCATGGCGGCCATACCGTGCCACACTCCACTACCCCCAGCATGGCGGTCATACCGTGCCACTGCCCGCCACTCCCAGCATGGCGGCCTTACCGTGCCACTCCCAGCATGGCGGTCATACAGCGCCACGTTTCGCCACTCCCAGCATGGCGCCGCGCCTCGCGGCTGAGTCTCGCGAGATCCGCCCCTATTTATAGCGCACAGGGGACGGCTCCGCCCTCTCGGTCCCGAGCAGCCGCCGCCATGAGGTGGGTGCGGGCCCGCCGCGCCATCCGCCGCCATCCGCCGCTGCCGGCGGCCGCGGGGCGGTCCGGGCTGTTGCCGGGGTGCGGGCAGCGGGGGCCGATCGCGGGGGATCGGCCGAGGGGGAGCGCGGATGGGCCGGGCCGGGCTCGGGGCGCTTGTCCCCCCTCTCCGCGGCCTGCAGGAGGCCCAGGCGGGGTAAGCCCTGAGCCCGCGTTGTCTTTCCACCCCCCCGCAGCAGCAAGGTCTCCCGCGACACCCTGTACGAGGCGGTGAAGGAGGTGCTGCAGGGCAGCAAGACCAAGAAGCGCAAGTAAGAGCCCTGCGCCGTGGCAGGAGCCCTGTGCCATGGCAGGCCCCGGCGCTTGGCCGGGGTCTCGCTCCCCCTCAGCCCGGCTGGCCCCTCACCTGCGCCGCTTCCCTCTCCCTTTCCTCAGGTTTGTGGAGACGGTGGAGCTGCAGATCAGCCTGAAGAACTACGACCCGCAGAAAGACAAGCGGTTCTCCGGCACCGTCAGGTTCGGCATCCTCTTGCTCCCACCCAGCCTTCGGCCTGCGCTCCCCCCTCTGCCACCGGGCCCTGCCCCGGGGTAGGCCGGCGGCCGCGGCGGGAGGACGCAGTGCTGAACCGCTCGGGTAGTTCAGACCACCCCAGCTAAGCGGGTGCGGCTGGACGGACCCCTACCCTGGGTCTTAAAACATGAGGGGAGGTGTGGGAGGCCCCTGTGGTGTCCCCACCGACCTGCTGGAGAAGGCAGGTTAGAAGCTGTGGAGGAAGATTCCCAGGCACTGTGGTAAGGTATCTCCGTGATGGCTCCCGTGGAAGCGTGCGTGGCGCTGGCGGTTCGTAGTAATTCGGACCTTCTGTCCCCAGGCTGAAGTCAACTCCACGGCCCAAGTTCTCGGTCTGCCTGCTGGGGGACCAGCAGCACTGCGATGAGGCCAAAGCGGTTGACATCCCTCACATGGACATAGAAGCACTGAAGAAACTCAACAAAAACAAGAAGCTGGTGAAGAAGCTGGGTGAGTGGTGGCGTGGATCAGGCTCTGAGTACTCTAGCTAACTTGAGAGGGCTGGGTAAGCAGGACAGTTTTCCCTGTGCTCAGATTTCCATGCCATGGTTAACTGCAGGGAATAGAAAGCTGACCAGAGTCAACCTGAAGTACAGAAATCTCTCTAGAAACTACCCAGAAGAGCAAACAACCTGTTAGGAGTGCAGAAGGTCTGACAGGTCAGCCCTCCAGGAGTGAGGTTGATTGCGCTCCTCCGGAAGGAAGGGATATGGGGTAATTACTGCTGTCTCCCTGAAAGTTTCACCCTTAGCTGGTGTTCCTCACTCGCCCAGTCAGGGAGCTGGAGTGCAGCAAAAGCGGAGTAAAGCTGGAGGCGAAAGTTTGATTTAGTCCTGCAGTACTTAAATGAACAGAAGGAAATTTGCTTATTTTCACTTGATAAGAGATAAAACCCTTCCCTCCCTGTAAAGTCAGTCACTTTGATACCTATCTTAAGCAAACAAGAAGAACTTCCCACTCAATCCATAATTAGCCATGGAACCACGTGCAGTTAGGAAATGACAGGATACCACAGCTGCTAGCTAAACCTCTCTGAGGTGTGCGATCCATCCATCCACACGTGCACAGGCTGCAGCAGGAGGCTCCTGGTAGAGCTCGGAGTTCAGCATTGGTCACCTGTGGCTCACCAAATGCTTCAGGGAAATGGACTATGTGCAGTAAGAGTGCGGGACTGCTGTCAGGATGTGGAGCTGAGTGCTGGCAGGCTTGGCTGGTGTGATATCAGCTTAGTTTGAGCTAGTCAGGACTCTGGGAACATGAAAATGCCCATGTGAGGGAAATGGAGTAGCGCAGCCTCAGCTGAGCTGTTAGTTTCAAAGCTCGGTGTAGGAGCTGAGAGCCCGTCCTTACCTACATTGGTTGTCTCCTCACAGCTAAGAAGTATGATGCCTTCCTGGCTTCCGAGTCCTTGATCAAGCAGATTCCTCGAATCCTGGGTCCAGGTCTGAACAAAGCTGGCAAATTCCCTTCTCTCCTCACTCACAATGAGAACCTGGTGGCCAAAGTTGACGAGGTCAAATCTACCATCAAATTTCAGATGAAGAAGGTAAAGCAGGGCTTTTCCTCTCCAAGGCAGCCACATACCTGAGGGTTATTTGTCACGGGTGGTCACTTGTACGTGGCTGCGATCTGCGGTCTGGGCTGTAGGTGTCTCTCGAGCATCTTCCTAAAACAGCAGCCAGTGCTTCTCCTCTGCAGCGAAGGGAGGCCGTACCCGGGGCATTCAGCTGCTGGCTGGAAAGGAGGAGTAATTTATCTGTGGTGGAAAGATCTTAGAGCAAATGATTAGGAGATGATCTTGATGTTTCAATGCTGAGCGCAATCAGTCATAATTAGCGCTTCTTACAGTATGTGGGTGACACTTGCAGGGTGGGGTCCCCGGCCAGGCATGCCCCCGTGGGTCTGTGCACGCAGCGGTGCTTTGCCAGAGGCGAGTTTGGGACTTGACTCTGCAAGCGAACTTTGGAGCAGCTCTGCGGATGTCTGCTCTTGCTGTCAAGAGATACCAAGGCGAGCTGACTGCCTAAAACCAAAATAACCCTGTTCAGGCATTTTAATCTCACGTTGGCAGTCTAAACGTGACTCACGGGTATTATTCAGAATTAACAGCTCTGCTAGCTGAGGTGCATCCTTGGACTCCAGCTGATCTGGGCCTGGGGGCACAACAACTGGGAGGACACAGCAAATGTGATAGTTTGCAAATGCTGGAGCATTTTAAGTAACTGAGCTAATGATGTCCTGACACTTCGCCTGTCAGCTCGCTCGTAAATCCTTTTGTCTTCAGCTTGTGGGGAACACTGACTTACAAGCTTCTCAGTGAGGCTGGCAGGCAGAGGCTTGGCCTCTCTGTGTCTTATGTGCAGAAAGAAAGGGCTGGTGGCTGGTGCCCAAAACAAAAAGTGAAGCTGGCGCCATGCTTAGCAGTGAACTTTGGAGCTAATCGTCTGTACTGCGCCGGGTTAGCGGTTTGCAGGGCACATGGCAACGCTGCCTAATGAGCGGGGTGTGGGAGCGGAGTGAAACCAGAGGTCTGCTCCAGCACAGCTTGTTGCGCATCCGTCCCGCTTTCCCCGCCTCTTAAGTCACCTTTGTGCTCTGAGGAAGCCAGACCTACCCAAGCTGTTGTTCAGGGATGGCATCCAGATGCTACCAGACATGTTCATGGGAGCCACATACCAAATACAATGAGCTCTGTGGAAACACCCTTGGATAAGCTGGAGAAGTTGTGTCCAGCTGACAGAACATGAGATAATTTGATACCCTGATGAGTTCAGATCTGTTTTGTCAGTCACTGAGCTGTAATCTTTGATTTCCCCCCCCCCCCCCCCAAAAACCTCTACCTGCTTGAGTGACCCTGGTGTCCGTGTCCCCCAGGTGCTCTGTCTGGCTGTGGCCGTCGGTCACGTGAAGATGACAGAAGATGAACTAGTCTACAACATCCACCTGGCCATCAACTTTCTGGTGTCCTTACTGAAGAAGAACTGGCAGAACGTGCGTGCTTTGTATATCAAGAGCACCATGGGGAAGCCCCAGCGCCTGTACTAATTGGGCAGCAATAAACTTTTAGGACACCTACAGCTGTGTGTTGGTTGTGTTCCTCCCAAGCTTGTTGGGAAGGGCTTGCTGAAGAGCTGCTCGCTTCCTTGTAGCGAGAAGTGCTGTGCTGAGCTGATAGGGACGTGAATGCAAGTGGAATATCGGAGCTTTGGAGGGAAGGAGCCTCATCATCCTGCTTTCAGAGCAGGGTGGGGATGGGGGGGAACAGCTCTGCTTGCATCCACAACAAGCAAACGGAGGTGGGTACCACAGCTGAGGGTGTGCAGCGCAGGTACAGCTGCTCAGAGGTGCTGTAGCCCCAAAATCCCCCAGCTCGCCCGCAGAGGGGAACCCTTACCTTGTGCTGCGGTCGCCTGAAGCCATCCTGTGTGCAGAGCTGGGGGGGCACTCGTGTTTATGGGCTTCTGCTGCCCCTGGAGTGACCAACGACTGGGGCCATGGGGTCCTGCCCTGCTTATGAGGACTTGGTGGGTGTCTTCCAGCTGGTCCCAGTTACCCACGGGATGCAGAGGAATGGAGAGTGCTGGGGGGGTGTGGGGTGGGAGCTGCAGCTCAGCAAGGGGGTTGGGGCCAAGGTGAAGACTGTTTTCCGTCCCCTCTGCTTCCCTCTGAGCTAGTCCCTGTCCAACTCTCCATGTTCTGGGCTAAAAATGAGATACGTTGCATCTAATTAATGTATATAAATAAATACATTGTGTAATGACTGGTGAGCTTATGGAAATGTGTAGGATTTAAGCTTCTGGGGGACAAAAAAAACCCCTATGCCCTTGAAAAGAGCTTGTCTTAGCATCCGAGGGAACAAAACAATGAAAATAGCTTTGGATCCTGCTGTTAGAAACCTTTAAAATAAGCGTCAGAGCCAGTTTTTGAAAGATCAACACAACACCAAGAAATTCCATTTAATAATTAAAAAAAGACAATACAAAATGCAAACATTTCTTTTTACAAAGTTCAGATACATTTTTTTTTCTTTTAATCAAGTGCAAATAACTTCATGAACTACATCTTTCTCATTATTTTAATCATTTTTGCTGGAGATGGTAAGTTGTGGCCTGCTGCAAAAGGCAGATATAAATATTCCAACATGAAAAAAAAAAAAAACCCAAAAAACCAACAACCCTGATTTCTGTTCACCGTGTCGAAACATTCAATACATCCGAGGTGGCTGATGATGCAGTTTTCAACCTTTCAAACCTTTTCTGGGTCGTGGGTGTGGGTGAAGAGAGGGACTGAACTGCGGTGGGGGGGGGTCTGGTGGCCCCATGGACTTTTTGGGGGGGTTTATTTCAGATATTTGGTGAAAGGAGGGGGAGGAGATGTTACCAGGTGTCTTTGGCCATTACAGGAGGAGGCGCTGCCCAGCTTGCCCTTCCAAAACGGCTTTAGGGGAGCGGAGGTGGCCGGTGCAGTGACAGCGGTGGCAACCAGGACACCCCAAGGCTCCGGGAGCCGCAGTCCCAGCAGAGTCAGAGCGACAGCAACCCCGCCGTTAAATCACAAAGAATTAATAAACTCCTCTGAGCACCAGTGGCTGCATCGCACCGGGGCCACCGCAGCGGGGTTAGTTATTGCCAGGTTGTTTTTATTTTTGCTGTTGTTTTTTTTTTCTTCTTCTTCTAAATATGAAAGACCCTTTCAACGGTCACCGCTCTGCTGCAACTGCCCCAGAGCAATAAAAAAAACCCCCCTCCAAATCCCTACAACAGCTTTTGTGCATCAAAGCAGCTGCTTTCAGACACCAACCAAGTGACAAACAGCTCAGCCCACAGATGTTGAGCTTTCAAACAGGCTGGGAGCTGGGCGGCAGGAGGGGTAAATCCACAGCTGGGATGAATCAGGACAGACTTTTCCAACCGACGCATCTTGGGGACAAACCTCAGCCCCCTTTGCCAGCGCTCACCCGGCCCGCAGCCCCTAATAGAGCCCAGAAGAAGCTCTCGGGGTGCTGGAGCAGCACGGATAGAGGAGGGGAAACACGGGCGAGCAGCTGCCTCCCCGTTTTGGCAAGGACTGACCCGGGGGGACGTGCAGGGCAATAAATAATTGTTCATTAAGAGCAGGGCTCGCCCCAGATGTGGTCGAGGGGAGAGCAAGAGACAAGCGGGGATGGGAGGGGAACTGCCAACGGGAAAGCTGTAGGCAAGCCGACCACATTTAGTCCTGGTAGCTCCAGGTCTTTGGGAGGATGAAGATGGGGATGAAGGTGTGGGGAGGTGACAGCTCAGAGCCGGTTGCAGGGCTGGAAAGGGAGCGAGGCTTGGGGAGGAGGAAGAGGGGTGACTGGTGGCAGCGGTCTCCTGTCCCCAGGGGCCCTGTCTGGCCGTGTGAAGATGCTGGGGGACAAACCCCCCGGTGACGTCCACCTGGCCATCATCCCCAGCTGTGCCTGTTCGAAGCTGGGGGAAGGCAGGCGGTGGTGAAAGGGGGGGGTGTCAGGATGGGGTCGTCCCCCCCCAGGATCCACGCCCTGAGCTCCCGCAGCATCCCAGCAGGATGAGCACGTGGAGAGGGCTGGAGCCAAAAGCATCCGAAGGGACTTGGAAGCAACGAAGCTTCCCCAGAGCCAGGGAGGGATGCCTCTCCCTCCAGGGATCTTCATACCTGGGGGAGAGATTTTGGGGCTGAGCGGAGGGGCAGCTCCCCTCTCCTCCCAGCGCGACCCCAGACCCTGCCTCGGGACGTGGCCCCAGTCTCCCCCGGGTCTCGGCTCATCCCTGAGCCCCTGCAGGGAAGCGAAACGGTTTGCAACAAGCAGGTGATGGGGCCGAGTTTTGCATCCTCCTCGCAACAGGGCTGACCAACCCACAGACCGCGGCGGATCGGCTGAAAGCACACAGCCACCCCAGCCGCTCCATCTCCTCCGCGGACGGACCGAGACGCCTCAAACCCCCTGCAAAAACTCACCCATCACACGCTGAGCAGGAGAGGCACCGTCTCCCCCCCCGAACAGGGGTTTTTATCGGGGACAAACACGGCAGAAAAGGTTGCAAGGCCTGAAAACGGCATCCCGCCGGTCAGCGGCAGCCCAGCGCTGGGTTTGCTTTGGGTGGGTGGTTTTTTTGTGGTTTTTTTTTTTTGTTTTGTTACAAACGCACATTCTCATTTCTCAGGCAGGTATAAATATTGTCGTTTCTAGTAGAAAAAAAACACTTCCCTCTAAATAATATAAAGAAGACTCAAATGATTGCACTTAATACATATGAAAAAGGTAGAAAGGAGGATATCCTAGTGCACAAACATTTACTCCTGCTCTTCACAAAGCTTGCTTTTTTTCCGAGTTACTCTTTGGCAGAGCTTGTAAGAAAGTCTGGTTTCTTGGCACAAGTGTCTGGGGAAAAAAAAAACCCGAACCCGGCTGAAAGACCTTCTCCTTTGCTCCCTGTTTGCTCCCGTGCAGCCAGACATTGTTCTCCGGGAACGTGGCTTGGCTGTGCTTTCCTCCCAGCGCCAGCGCGGCTCTCTGGCAGGACGGCCACCGGAGCCACCATGGTTGCCGTTCGCTGGCGTGCTTTGCCGATCTCGCCTTTAAATTTTCTTTTTAATCAAGTATGCTTTTTTAAAATTCTGTTCCCCCGATCTCTGCAAAGCGATGCCGATACCCACGACCCAGGAGCTGCGATAAATACGGCGTTACCTTCTTGCCATCCTCTGCGGAAGAGCTCGGTGGGGCTGCAGCCGGTGGCAGCCCTGTGGGCTGGAAGAACGACGACCCCCCCGCGATGTCCCGGGCTGCCGGTGGCACTGGGGAACGGGGACAGACCTGGCATAAAGGAAACCAAAGGGAGGACAGAGGCTGGCGAAAGGACCGGTGCTTCGGTTTCCTAAAACGAAGAAGCTGCTTTGGAAGAGAGGAGCGGCTTCGCCGGCGGCTGGATGAGACTGGAGCATCCCCCCCCGGCCAGGGGCACGGCTCTGTGGGGACCGGCGGAGAAATCGTGGGGGGACGTCTGCGGGGCGAGAGGTGGCGGTCCTGCTGGAGCCGAGCAGAGGAAGGAGGAAATCGGAAAGGAGAAGGAAGGGAGAAGAGGTTTTCCTTGGCTGTGGGGTGGCCCGGGGCCGGCGGGGGCGCGGGGGGCTATTTGTAAGGCCGGAGGAAGCTGGAGACTTTGGAGCGGAGGAGTTTGATGAAGGAGCGGGGCAGCATCTCCTTGTGTTTCTCCGTGTACTTGAAGTAGTTCTGGGGGTGCGCCAGCACGTCGAAGAAAGCTTTGATGAGCTTCTTGTCCTGCGGGGAAGCCAAGATGGGGGGGGGGTGTCACCATCCTACCCCGTGCTCCCCCTGCGGCAGCTCCAAACCGAAGCCACAAGCGCAGGGAGGGGATGGGAGCACACCCGGGGGGAAGGATGCTCCTGCATGCCAGCAGCCCCCGGAGCCCGGGGCAGCGAGGACCTGGTGGGGACACGCTCACCTTGAGGATCTCCTGGTGGTTTTCAGAGGCGTAGAGCCTGCCGTCCCGCACGATGTCCTCCACCAGCTGCTCGTAGTCCTCTGCAACACCCAGCCAAAAAACATGGGCAGAGCATGAGCTGTCACTTGTTCCCAGACCTCTGGTCCCCATCCCTGAGTCTGCTCCCCCTCAAATACTTGGGAGGTGTGAATTGGGGTGACCCGGGTACCAAAGCGGGCAGGGAGGCACCGACATGCTGGGATTGCATCCCTCCGCACTCACCGTCGTAGGTGACGTAGGGGATCTGGAAGCCCCGGGCGCTGTTGGCTTCGCTGGTTTTGAAGTTGATCCACAGTTTCCGAGAGCGGGCGGTGAAGGCAATGGGCCTCTCGTAGGTCTGGCACGTCTCGTAGGTGGTGATGGAGGACGGGGACGCTGCAGGGAACGGCGAGGGGACGCGTGATGCCGGATGCCCGCCAGCGGAGCTATCCCCAGCTTTACCGTGCTTAAATGCTCATGGTGAAGGGGGGCACCAGGGATGGGGATTGTCCGTGTTCGGCGAGGCTGAGCCCCCACCCAATCCTCACGTTACACACCGGGGACGTTGTTATTCCTTCTTTGCTCTGGAAAGCTCCAAACAGGGCTTTTTACCCCAAAACCGAAGCGCTGAGACCCAGATGTGCAACCCAGCCCATACTTAGCGCATGCACATCCCCCTGATCTAGCAAGGCACCGGGGCGGCAGGGCGATGCCGATCCCCCCACTCACCCAATTCCCCAAAATCCCCTCCTGCCGCCCGGGGACGCGGCTTTCTCCCCTTGCACAAGGCAGCTCTGCCAAACCCCAGCCTTCTCCTCCCCCGGCTTCTCCCGTGAGCACCGCGGCACGCTCGGTTACCTACAGTTTTTCCGCATGACCAAGACGTCGCCGCACTCGTCCTCGGAGGGGAGGAAGATCTCCGGCACCACGATGAGGATCTTGCGCTTGGGCGGCGGGTTGATGTTCCAGGTGCACTCGACGTTGGCGGGGTAATTCCCCGGGTAGTTGGGGGACTCGATGTAGCCCGTGTATTCGCCCAGCTCCCCCCCGCACTGCCGGTCTGCAAGGCATGGAGAGCTGGTTCAGCTGGGAACCAGTGGCACGGGCACTGGGACGGGGTGGGTTTACTGGGCAAGGGGGGGGAAGTTCTCTATTAGCACTGCTGAGTGCATACCCCCATGCCTGCCTGCATGCATAAAGCACAGAAACGATCCAAAACTCTATTTTAAGGGATTTTTAAATGATTTTGAGGAAGGACTCCAGTTCACGCCATGCCTGTCCCCCCCTCCATCGCACCCCAGCTCGCCTACTTTTGCACTGGGACACGGAGGTGGAGCCGTCGAAGTCGGTGGTGGTGTTGCCGGGACAGGCGATGCAGTAATTCTGCCGAAAATCTGGCTGGTAGGTGCCCACGGCGCAGCGGATGCAGCGGTGGACGCTCGTGTTGTAGTAATGCCCGGGGGAGCACTGGACTGGGGGGGTCAGGGAGCAAAGGGGGCTGTGTCAGCCGCCGGCTCGGCCCCGCTGGGTGCCCCCCTCCCCGGGGACCGGCTCCAACCTACCTTTGGTGTCGCAGTCCTGGAAGGAGAGGGCTCCTTCATGACGGGTGGTCAGCCCCCCGCCGCAGGGGAAGCAGAGCGCCCGCCCCACCTCGGGCTGGTAGGACCCGCGGGGACACGGCTGGCAGGGCTTGAAGCCATCGGCCGAGTGCTGGCCGGGGGGACACTGACCTGCGGGCACAGGCATCGGTCAGTCCCGGCACCCGGTGTGCCCTGGGCTCTCCCACCCCATGCCCAGCTCCTCTCCCCCCCAGCCTTGGCAGCACCAATAAATCCGGAGCAAGCGCTGCCCTTGCTGGGGTCCCCTCTAAATGCCCAAAACAGCAACTTCTAGGGGTCCTGGGGATGCTCAGGGCTTTCCCCTCTTCTGGATGGGGGCTGACGGCTGATGGTCGAGGTTCCAGCCCTGGACATCCCCTGGGTGTCCCTCCCGGCCCCCCGCCGCCCCTCCGTGAGCCCCTTACCCGTGCAGCCGGTGATGTTGGTGGCTCCCACCGGTCCGAAAGCATCACCGCGGGGACACAGGTCACAGGAGAGCTGCCCTTCCTTCTCCTGGTAGGTGCCGGCGGGGCAGGGGACGCACTGCTCCGTCTGGCCGTGGTAATAGGTTCCCTGCGAGCAGCTAACTGAGAGCCGGGGGGGGACGTCAGTGATGCGGCGGGAGGGATGTCACCGCCGGGGAGGACGCGGCCGGTCCCCCACCCCGGGCACCCCACGATGCTCCTTACCACACTTGCCGCCCAGGCGCTGCTGGCCCGGCCCGCAGCTCTCCTGCCGCTCCGGGGCCACGCTCAGCTTCCTTGCCACCTCATACTCCATCCCGGCGAAGCGGAGCAGGAACCGCTCCTGGTTGATGGATTTCTTCAGGGCTTTGATGGCCGACTTCAGCTTTTTCTCCACTCTCTGTCGCAGGCAGTGCAGGTTGCAGCTGGCTGGGGATGCAGGGGGAAATGGGGGTGCAGGGGGGGAAAGGGGGTACAGGGGGAAACAGGGATGCAGTGAGAAGGGAGGGATGGAGAGGGAAACCCAGCAGGATTAAAACGATCTCCCAAATGCTCAGCTGCAAGCGCTGCCCAGCACATCCCAGTTCGGTGCGGGATGAGGACCGGTTCAGCTCTCCCTGCTGCATGGGGATGGCACCATCCCTCTGGTCCCACCACCAGCCCCCTGGTCCCACCACCATCGCCCTGGTCCCACCACCATCCTCCTGGTCCCACCACCATCCTCCTGGTCCCACCATCCCTGCCTGCACCCAAGACGGGCCAAGCCAGTGCCGTGCCCACCTGTGATCTCCTCTGGCTTGATCTCCGCCTCGAACTCCAGCGTGATGCGCGTCACCTCCTTGTTGGAGGAGTTGCGAGCCCGGCGGCCCTTCCCCTTCTTGGATGAGTCACACTTGAGGTTGACAAAGGCGACCTGGCAGTCGGAGCAAGGTGCCGAACCGCCTGCACGTGGGGAATACAAGTCAGGACCCCATCCCATCCCTCCCAGGGGGACGGGCACCCCCGCTGCCCCCCCGCCATCACGCCTCACCTTGTGCCCCAGCCTTCCCGGCCTCATCCTGCTTGCCCTTGGCTCGCGGGTGCAGGTAGCACTTGGCATCCTTGATCTTGAAGGAAGCCTTTTGCTTGATTGGCGCAGTGACAGTCTCTAAAAGAAAAGGCGGGTGCTCAGCAACCCTGGCACGGGGCAGCCCGGCTGGCGGTGGCCGTGGGCACCCTGGGAGCCCCCTTACCGAGGCACTGCTGGCTGCTGTTGGCGGGTCTCTGCTGGCCGCCCTGCTGCAGGACGGGGGTCCCGCAGCTCACCGTGTAGCTGCTGTCCGACTCTGCGGGAAGGAGGAACGGGAGTTGGGGGATGCCGGGGCAGCTGCCCGGTCCCCGCGATGGCTCTGCTGGGGTGATGCAGGGAGGCAGAGCTGCACCTTTGGGGGGACAATGCCCAGCACCCCGCCGTGGGGATCCTGCACTGGGGACCCGACCCACGGATCTACACCCAGCGATGAGCCCCCCGCAAGCATCCACCTTCCTCCCTCGCCCCGGCCACTACGTGGGTGCTCTGCACCCTGGCTGTGCAGCCGCTCCTCTCCCCCCACCCCAGTTTGGGCCATGCAGGGAAATGGGGACTCCCCTGCCCGTGCCGGCGGTGGCACCGGCACCAGTACCTGGCAGAAAGTGGGCCTTGGAGGCGCAGGTGAGGGCACAGCTGTCCTTCTTGCCCATCTTGTTGCAGGTGAGGGTGGCCCGCGGCGGCACCGAACCTGGCAGGCATTTCACCAGCTCTGAGGGACACGCGCCGGCTGGTGATGACAAGCAGGGACGCCTGTGGCTGGCACAGCCCGGGGACACACGAGGGACCCCGGCACCCTCCCGGGTCACGGGGGGATTCAATGGGGAGGAGAGGGTGCCAGAGCGCGGCACGGGGACCCCGGACCAGCATCCCAACCCCCAGCTCCTCCTTGGGGATGTGAGATGTGACTGCTGGGATTTCAATTTTTTTGGGGGGGCAGCCTGTCCCCAGTGAAGGGGACACAGTTGGGTACCAGGGCATGGCCAGGGCCATGAAAACAGCTCCTTTAGGGACACTTGCTGGTGCAAAAGCTTACGGCCAGCCCCGAGCACGGTCAAAAAAGCAACGAGATGACCAAGGGCAGAGGGAGCAGGGCAACACCTTACGGTACTTCCCATCCAGACCCACGCGAGATGGACATGGGGCCCCAGCCAAAAGCAGCCTTGCCCAGAGCACCCCTGCGCCGGGATGCCCCCAAAACCCCTGTGCTCCCCCCCCCAACCTTAATCCCAACAGCCCCAAGGGATGGAGGGGCCATGGGGCATCGGGACCCTCTGGCTGGGGGATGTCCAGGCTATGCTGGAGCGTCCCTGGCCGCGATGGGTCCTGCCCCAACATACCTATACAGTCCTTCTTGTTCCAGTGCAGCTTGCAGCCGGCGGGACAGGTACACTGGTAGCTGCCGGGTGTGTTGATGCAGCCGAATTTGCAGCCCCCCCTGTTGATGCTGCATTCGTCAACGTCTGCAGGGAAGAAAGGAGAGGCGGTGGGTGAGGGGCAGCGGCGGGGGCTGAGTGGGACCCCCCAGCTCTGACACCGAGTCGCTGCATCGTCTCAGGGTTGTGATTTTGGATGGATAAATTGCACGACCCGTGCCCGGTCGCAGACAGAGGGACGCACACTGCAGGGCGCTTCCAGCCGTGTCTCTTCCCTGCAGCCACGCCAGCCCCACGGGGACGAGGGAAACCCCGACTGCCGGTGTCCTCGAGGGCCAGGCGGTGACGGGTGCAGCCCACCCAGGCTGAGCCCGGCCCCGGCCCCGCGGCAGGCTGGGGAGCTGCGGGGGGCTGCAGACAGAGCCGACATGGAAGCACTTAGCAGCCGAATTCAAAAGGCAGCTGCTCAGCAGCCCTGGCCCCTCTCCCTGCGGCAGGGACCCTCCGCCCTAGCCCAAAACAGGGGTCCGATCCTCCAGGCCTGGCACAAAGCAGGAGCGGCCGTGGGGAGCAGCCAGGGATGGAGTTGCCCCCCAAACACCCCTCCCTGCCCGGCTCCCCCTTCTCGGGAACATCGGTGGGAGCCAGCGACCCCTCCGTTGCAGGGCCACACCGAGAGCATCCCGGCGGCTGCGCTGGCTCGCACCGGCTGCATATTTTGGGAGCACGAGGAGGGTTGCCAGCCCTCACCAGCTGGGCAGCGCTGGAGCACCCAGCCTCGTGCCACTGTCTCCCCACGCCGACAGCACCGCTGCCGCGGCACGCTCCGGCAACCCCCCAAAAGCGTGTTTAATCTGCCTCTCCGCTTCCCGGGGCACTGCACGCCCCCGCCCTTGGGAGCTATCTGCCTTGTGAAACTTAAATCAAACCCTTTTGATGTTCCCCTTCCCACCCCGTCCCAGTTCCCTGCCAAAAAATGCCGGGGATTTCTCCCTCTCTCCCGCTGCAGACAAGTCGCAAATTGTTCCTGTCGCTCCGTTTGAAGTTGCAGACACCAGCGTCTGGCTGCAAGCCCCCTCCCTGCCTGGCCCCAGCTCGGGGTACGCAGGGAACCGACCCTCCCCATGAGCCCTTGGGGTGAGCGGTATCCCCAGGGGTCCCGCAGCAACCGTGCCGCGGGGCTGCCCCATCCCTGGGTGCCCCGTGTGCCTCCCCGGGACCCGAACCCGGCGGGGTGATGGGCTCCTCCTGCCAGCATCCAGCCGGCCCTACCTCCGCAGTGGGTGAGCCCGTACAGCATGTAGCCCTTGTTGCAGAGGCACTGGAAACTGCCGGGGGTGTTGATGCAGAGGTGGTCGCAGGTCCGGTCGAAGGAGCACTCGTCGATGTCTGAAGGAAAGGCAAGGGGGAGAGGTGAGGGCTGGCGTGGCGGAGGGGCAGCCCCCGGCACAAGGGCTGTCCCCTTCCTGCTCCAGTTGCTCCAGCAAGCTGGGGGCTGCACTGGGATGCTGTGGGACCCTGCACTGGGATGCTCTGGGGATCCAGCACTGGGATCCTCGGGGACCCTGCACTGGGATGCTCCGGGGATCCAGCACTGGGATCCTCGGGGACCCTGCACTGGGATGCTCTGGGGATCCTGCACTGGGATGCTCCTGGGATCCAGCACTGGGATCCTCGGGGACCCTGCACTGGGATGCTCTGGGGATCCTGCACTGGGATCCTCTGGGACCCTGCACTGGGATGCTCCGGGGATCCAGCACTGGGATCCTCGGGGACCCTGCACTGGGATGCTCTGGGGATCCTGCACTGGGATGCTCCCGGGATCCAGCACTGGGATCCTCAGGGACCCTGCACTGGGATGCTCTGGGGATCCTGCACTGGGATCCTCGGGGACCCTGCACTGGGATGCTCCGGGGATCCTGCACTGGGATCCTCGGGGACCCTGCACTGGGATGCTCCGGGGATCCTGCACTGGGATCCTCGGGGACCCTGCACTGGGATGCTCTGGGGATCCTGCACTGGGATGCTCCCGGGATCCAGCACTGGGATCCTCGGGGACCCTGCACTGGGATGCTCTGGGGATCCAGCACTGGGATCCTCGGGGACCCTGCACTGGGATGCTCTGGGGATCCAGCACTGGGATCCTCGGGGACCCTGCACTGGGATGCTCCAGGGATCCAGCACCGGGATGCTCCAGGACCCTGTGCTCCCACCCTGCCTCCAAGCTCCCCCCTTGCCCGGTCCAGCTGCCACTATATGGGAGCAGCATCTCCCCCTGTCCCAAGCTCCTGCAGCCCCTCCGCGCCCCAAACGGGCCAAACGGGGCCAGCACCGTGCCCTGGGCACGGGGTGGCTGCGAGAGCCCTCGGTTGCTGCCCGGCCAGGCCTCTGCCCTGTGCCAGGGAGGGATGCTGCGCAGGCAGGTCCTGCCGCGGGGACGGTGCCAGCGATGTCTGCTCGTCCCCGTGGGGCACCTCGCCGGGGCAGGGAGGTCCTGGCTGGGCGGGTGAACCCAACCCGGCGGGTTTGAGCATCGTTTCATTGGCTTCATTAAGTTAATTGCTGTGCTCACGTCAAACTCCCAAGAGCGCAGAACCTGGACGGAGATGAAAGTGGTCATGGCCCCGCGGGGTGCCAGCCCCCTCCTTCCCTGGCCACGCTCTTTCAGGAGGCAACACTTGGGCTCACACACACCCACTGTGCCGGTCCAGGCCGTGGGCTGGGGGGGCAGAGCCCCGTGCTCCCCCTGGGACAGGCCAGAGACCTGCTGGGTCGCTTAAACCTTCTGGTTTTATGTGGGATGTGCAGGAGGATGTTGGGACAAGGAGAAAAAGGTGAGAAAAGCAGCATGGAGCAGCCAGCTCCCTCCGGAGCAAGCAGGATGCATCTTCCTCCTCCCCTCCTGCCCTCCAACAGACGGGGGCAGGAGGAATCCTTTTGCAAAAGCCATTGAAATCCTTGCTCTGCCTTGATGGCTTGCAAAAACGGCGCGTCCCCGAGCAGGGCATGATCCGGCCCATGCCATGAGGCAGCTGGCAGAGGGGGAGAGGCAAGGCAGGACATGTCCCGCTGCTCTTCCCGTCCCCCGTCCCAGGGAAACGGCAGCCTCTCGAGGTGGGAGGAGGCAGCAGTGCTTTAGCAGCACAAAGTGCACGTGCTTTAGCAGCGAGCTACGGTCGGGATGCTGCGGGATCGCTAGCAAAAACTTTGTGCAATAAAGCGAAGCAGCTTGGGAGAAGCCCAGAGGTGACAGGGTGGGTGCTGAGCTCAGGGTGCCCTCCCAGGACACATGGGGTGCTGCTGGGGTCCCTGGTCCCCTGGTATGGGTGCTCCGGAGCAGAGCCACGGCCCCAGGCTCAGGGCGTGCTCGCTGCCAGGGCTGCTCCCTGTGCCTGGGCAGAGCCGAGTCCCAGCCCACGGGGCTGTGGGGAACGTCGTGACCGTCATCCCAGCCCTGAGTAAGGCCGGAGGATTTCACCTGGCATCTGCCTAATTGCTGGCTTTAACTCTGCCGTGAGAAGAGCCCAGAAATCCCCAGCGCGGGAGTGGGGCTGGGACGGCAGCCCAGCTCTGCAGATCAAAGCACTAAGCCCCAGACCAGAACCCAAATCCAACACTAATCCCCCGAAGGATGTACGCGGTCCAGAGGAAAGCAAAGAGGAATGAGTAACCGGGCCAGCACTCCTCCAGCAGCCGTCGTGGGAGGGCTGAGAAATGCTGGCGAGCAGGGAGAGGTGATGTCCCCGGGCAGGGCAGGGTGCCAGGGTCCCGCCGCCCCTTACCTTGGCAGTTCCTCTCATTGATGAGCAGCTTGTAGCCCTTCTTGCAGCTGCACTCGAAGCTGCCCACCGTGTTCCTGCAGATGTGGTCGCAGCCGCCGTTGTTGAGCCGGCACTCGTCAATGTCTGGGGGGGACAGGGGACATGTGTCAAGCCCCGGCCGGGACGCTCGGTCGGGAGAGCAGGGTCCTCCCCTCCGGACACCGTCCCCACCAGGAGCCGGCAACCAGGGGAAACCCTTTGGGCTCTGATGGCCACCGGGGGAACGTGGCTGCTGGCTTTATCTGGGTGCATCTGGGGAGCCGATGCATGACACTGGGGACACTGGGGAAGGCCAGGGCTCCTGGGCTTGAGTCCCCTTGGAAGTTTTAATTTTTAATTTCTTTAATTTCTTTAATTTTTAATTTCTTTTAATTTCAAAACTTTTAATTTCTGCAGGTCTCAGCATGCCCCGGAGCAGAGCCAGGAGCCAGGGTCTCCAAAAGAGCCTTGCAGCTGGGGGAAAGCACCAGACCAGAGTCTGCAGAGTCACAGGTTTGGGCTAGGGGCTACTTTTGGGGATCAGGAGCAGCAGGAAGAAAGAGCAAGCTGGGAGGGGAAACTCCCTCCTTCAAAAACAGCCACTCGACAAAATAAATACTTCTCAACCCTCACCTCTCTGCTTGCCATCTCCTTCCTGCCATAATCAAAGCTAAAAATGACGATGCACAATAACTGCAAAGAGCCCCACCAACCTGGAAAGAGGCTGGGACTTTGTTTTGGGTATTTTTTTTTCCTTTTTCAGCTAATCACAAAATTTACTGCTAGGAAATGACCTGTAAAATGTAAGGCGACCAGGAAGAAGCAGTTGCCTTCCCCATCCCTCCATCCCCCAGCCACCAACGCCGGGGCGGCAGCTCTGCCTCTCTGGGGCTGGGGCTTTCTTTTTACAGCTGCGAGGGAGCGAGCTGTAAACCAGCCCGCAGCCGTAATAAAACCCCCAGACGCAGGGGACGTGGCTAGGGGTTATTGCACGTTCCTGGAAACTGCAGAATTGCAGAAGCGGGGGGGATGCCCTGATAAAATACCAGGGGGCAGGGGGTTTCTGGAAGCAGTCAGGAGGTAGACAGGCAGCTCGCAGTGGGATGGGTTTTCCTTTCAACCGGGGTCAAGTTCCCGGAGCTGCCGAAAGACACAACGCAGGCGCTGGCCAGCCCCGGGGTCACGGCGTCCCCTTGTCCGGGGAGGGGGGGGCAGGTTTGGGGTGGCTGGGGTAACCAGTCTGGACGGCTCCCCCTTGCAGAGGCAGGGGGACGGGGATGCCGGTGGGAGCGTGCAGCGGCATGCGGCATCCCGTGGTGTCCTCCCTCAAGGGGGACATGGTGCTTGGACCCGGCTGGACGGTGACCACAGAGGGACTC
Organism: Ciconia boyciana; assembly: GCF_034638445.1. Lineage (NCBI taxonomy): Eukaryota > Metazoa > Chordata > Aves > Ciconiiformes > Ciconiidae > Ciconia > Ciconia boyciana. The sequence continues at coordinate 5,062,607 of NC_132956.1, read as the reverse complement.
ACGCATCTCCGATTCCCAGAGCGGGTGTGGATTTCCTGCACACCCAGTCCCTCCCCACGGGGAAACTGAGGCAGCGGGGTGGAGCGAGGCGGGACGGGACCCTCCAGCCCCACAAGTGCCATGCCATCCCCTCCGCCTTGGCCTGACCCCGCTTTCCTCCTCCCCGCTTCCCGGGGGAGCGGGGCCGATCACGGTGCCTTTAGCAAGGCGGCTGTTTTCCCGCGCCGGGGGGTGATCCCCATCCCCACCCCACGGATGCAAACACCAAGCAAGCGAACGCCGCCGGCAACGTCAAACCGAGCTAAAACCGAGCCTTTTCTAAGGGCACCGAGGACACAACGGGGGGTCTGAGGCACCCGAGGGTGCGCAGTGAACGCCCTGGCCCCGCGTGCACCCACCTACCTTTGCACGTCTTCCTGTCAGGCTGGAGCATGAAGCCCATGGGGCAGCTGCAGTGCACGCCCGTGGCCGCGTCGTGACACTTGCTGTCGCAGCCCCCGTTGTTCACAGCACACGTCTCTGCACAGAGAGGGGAGAGAGCGGCCGGGGTGAGGGACCGGTGTTTAACAGGCTGGAGGGGCTCCTGCCACCCAGATGTCCCCACGCCACCCAAATGTCCCCACGCTGCAGCCTGGGAGAGACAGCGAGCGTGAACCTCCCTGCAGAACCCCCTGAAACCGCCCCTGGCTTTTCACGCAGCAGTAACGAGGTCACGGAGCCGCCGAATTAATAAACACCCCGGACAGAGAGCGCAAGGGCCGGGGCGAGTAAGGCATTAATGTTTGGTGATCCCACAGCATCTTCCGCCTCCGCAGATGACCCGGCACTCGTTGCCTTTCCCGTCGCCCCGCCACACACCCAGGTGCTGCTCCCCGGGGATTTCAGAGGTGAAATAAGGGTGCCTGTGATTCACCCGAGGTTGCAGGCAGCGCTAAGGCAGGAAAAAGCACCCAGATTTCCTCGTTCGCCGTCCAAACCCCTGTGCAACCCTCCCGCCTTCCAACAACCTGCTCTTATATACCGGGTATCTGCATCTAAGGTAGAGAGGGGAGCGGGCATAGCCCTGTTCCCTTGTTAGAGGATGCTTTATTAATCGCAGGCAGGGAGCAGAGCGGTGCCCGGCCGTCCCGGGGAGGACGAGGTCGGGGACACGGGCAGGGATGTGCAGGCAGAGCCACTGCCTGTTGTGAAACAACTGACACTCGGGGCGCTGGGAAAAGCGGAGGTGGTTTGACGGAGGCTCTTTGCTCCCGAAACTTGTCAGCTTTTCAGCTGACGGAGGGAAAAGCGGCTTCGTGGGATTAATCCTGCTGCGCTCAGCCCCCACGCTGGCATCGGGGCCACGTGTCCCCCGAAAACAGGGTCTGGTGGAGTCCAGCTTTGGCAGCTCCAACGCGGAGGAACTGAATTTCCAAGTGACAAAGTCACAGCACTTGCTGCGCAAAACGCAGCCAGAGCCAGGTCTCGCCGGGGGTGCCCAGGCTGTGGCTCCCCGGGGATGCGGGTGCACAGTGCCGGTCCCCCGGTGGGATGGCGGGGGGGGTCCCGGCCCCCTCGCTGCCACTGCTACCACCAAGCCACAAAGCCACGGGTGACCCCACGCCGCCGGTCCCTAACCGTCACCCGCCGCTCGGGCACGCCGGCCAGGCCAGTGTCGCGGGCTAATCTGGGAGACGCTTCACATAATTAGAACACACACACAGAGGCAGGCAGCATCAGTGGAAAAAAAATCCGATTTAAAAAAAAATGCTAATTATTTCAGCATTATCAAAGTCAGCTGTTGCTGGTAGGACTAGAAGGGACACTAATTTAAACGAAGCATTTTCAGCTTGACAGCTTCCCTGTGAGATCAATCCTCAATTTCGGTCCTAACCACCAGAACAATGGTTTGAAGTGCATTAAGTTGTTCACAAAGGATAATAAAATATTCCTTTCAGAAGGCTGGTTGCTTGGATAAATGAGGCATTTGGGCTTCAAGGAACCCAAGATGAAAATGCCTTGAAGAAATTCCTTGGAAAGAGCAAATCCCAGGTTCTCCCGCTCTTCGTGAGCGCCGCATGGGGTGGGAATGACTGAACCATCGAACCATTTGCCGCAGGGCGAGGGAGCTGGGATCACTCTGTGCTCATCTTGCCGCTGCTATTTTTATGATGTCCCATAATAAGAGAACAAAAGGGACCGTTTTATGAAATTAATAGCCCGCACAATTACAAAACTTAACAGCAAGGAAGGGATTTCTGCCGATATTATTCCTCCAGCCAGGTCCTCGCGCCGCACACAGCCCAGCCACGCCGGGACCGTCCTCCCCCCCGCGGTGCTGGGACGAAGAGCGTGGTGCAGGCAACACCGCGCCGAAAGGAAGGGAAACTTTCTGGAAGCCCAATGAATTATTTAACGCCAGCCTTTGTTCCAGCAGCTGATGCAGATGCAGCCTAGGGAGAATTGATTTCACAGCGTTGCCACTGAGATGAGATGATGGGCTTGGGGTGGGTGCTGCTTTCGGCAGGACCAAGGAGCCGGAGAAGTGGCTGCACCGGGGAGGACGGGGCTGTCTGGGGAGTGCGGTGCCCTGGGCACGCTTCACCATGGTCAGAGCCTCCTCCAGTGCTGCAGCACTCATCTCCCCCCCCAGCCCCTTTGCACCTTTCGGAATTTCGGCTGAGATGTAAAGCAAACCCTACCCGCCATCCCGTGCAGGATGCGGCCGGTGCCCGGGGCGTGCCCGGGGTGGGAGCTGAGCCAGCACGACTGGAGCCCCACCACAAACCCCTTTGCAAAGGGGGGACCGTGTCCTAGGCTTGCAAAAAGCTTGGAGGGGGCTGCTGGTGTACCTGCGAAGCAGCGGAGGTCGGGCGGCGTGGGGCCAGGTGCTGGAGCGGGGCCCCGGCAGAGCGGCATTGTTTGGCAGCGCCGGCAGCCCAGGGGCTGCTCCCACCCTGGCGCGAGCCAGCGTGACTCACCCAACCACACAGGGCTTTGGCGAGGGCCTCCATCGCTCGGGGAGGGAGAAGACAAAGCAGCTTGCACGCACACACACACTCTTTCCCACCCTCCTCCGTCCCAGCTCCGGTCTCGCTTCCCAACCGCCGTGCCATGGAAATCTTCGCCCCACTCGGCACCCTTCGCTGCGCCGGCTGTCACCGGGGACCGACGGAGCCCCTGCCCGTGCCCCCGCAGCACCCTGCCCGCACACGCTCCAGCTTCGCCTCCACCTGCCGGGAAGCAGCGATCGCAGCGGGATTGCGATCCCACGAGCCTAAGGAGACAATTGCGCGGTAATCAGAGGGATTACAGCCAGGTTGGCTGGAGCGCGGTGATGGCGCGGAGCTGGGGGTCCCCCCTTCTCCTGCTCCCGGGATAAAGGCTCTGCAGAGCCCCCTGAAAGCCACGGTTGGTGCTCCCTGCCTCCGGTGAGCTGCGGACCCACAGCTCCTCCTGGATGTGCTAGGAGTTTGCATGCACCCAGCACATCCATGAACAAGATTCCCCGCCGCAGACAAGTCGCTGCGCCTTCAGACTGCCTCAGTTTCCTTGTTGGTGGAGCAGAGGCGTCGCCTTACCTTTGTGAAGGGCTTAGAGACCTGTCAGAGGTTGCAAAGAAATCCTCAGGGAAGCAGCTGAGGTGCCCAGCCCAATTGCAACTCTGCAAATTTGCTGCAGCTCTGCAATTTGCTGCGGCTCTGGGCTGGGTGCCTCTGAGCACGGTTAGCAGCTTTGCTGGGCCAAGCCCTGGGACGCTCTGAACGTCCCCGCATCCGCAGAGGGGACCGTCCGTGAGCGGGTGGGCTCCGGGAAGGGGTAACTTGGGGAGCGCACAGCCGCATCCCCACCGCGCAGCCACGGCAGACCGCTGCTAGCCCCTCTTGGGCTTGCTTGGCGGCGGTGGAGAGGGCAAAACCATTGCTGCAGCCACTGGAAAGCGGATTATCACCCCCTGCACCGGGCTGGATCGACCAAAGCAACGCGAGAGCCCCCGCCTCATGCAAGCGCAGCCAGGGGAGGGTTTCTTTCTCTGTCCCCCAAAAGCAAAGTCCGCTTGCAGCCCGAGGCCAGGCTTGCTCTGCGGGGTTTAAAAGCAGCAGTGGGGGACAGGGTTAGTGAGGCATGCGGTTAGCGCGACAGCTCAGCCCCCCGAGCCTGGTTATGATCTCGAGATGAGAGACAGTCTACGGTTAGACCCCTTCGTAGAGATAGAGAGAACAAAAATATTTACCATTAGAAAACGTCTCAAGGATAACGTGTTGCTGGAAGTGTCTCTCCCCTGTTTAACATTATAAAAAAGTGATTTAGAAACAGTGCCCAGCAAGGAGCTCGGTTGGTGTCACACGTCAATGGGTTCGACTCCGCTGCCTTTCCAGCCTGGTGGAAATTGTCCCTTTGGGTTTTTTCTCCCCCCTCCTCCCAAAAGAGCCAAAACCCGAGGTTTGGGTGCGGTGCTATCGACTCCTCCATCACCTTGTCCGAAGCATCCCGTGCCCCGCAGCCTCTCCAAACCCCCTCCGGTTTTTCACACTGCATCGTGCTGGCCGGAGCCCCATGCGAGAGGGAGGAAGCACGTTACGAGGAGCGTTAGTGCAGCCCATTAGTCTCGGGAACCAGGTCCTCGTCCTCGCTGGAGCAAAACCAGCGCGTGCTGGGGTGGGTTGCAATCCCTGAGAGGAGCCGTATGGACACTGCACGGCCGTGGGCTGCAGGAAGGCGACCGTGTCCCGCTGGTGGCACTTGCACCACTTGGATTCAGCAGCCAAGCTGGTGGTGAGCCCAAATTTTGGGTAAGCTTGGGCTGCTCAGCCTCACCCGTGCGTCGGCACTCCCGGGTGCAGGAAGCCCCGGTGAGGCACAGCACAGCCCCAGGGTGCTGAGCACCCAAGGGAGCGTGTGGGATCCTGGGGGGTACAAACGGCCAAGAAGGGGCTGAGAGCAGCCCGGGCAAAGCTACAGACCCCAAAATCAGTGCTAAAACACCCAGGGATCACTTTTGGGGATTGCCTCAAAAAATTAGCTTGAGCTTTGCCCTGCAAAGGAAACTCTGCCTGGCACCACTCATCCATGGCTGGGAGATGTCACTCCTTCATCCCCCTCATTCTGGGGAGGGGACAAGGCACCCCAGCACTTGTTTTTGCTCCCGCATGGGGACAGAGCCCCGTGGAAGTGCTGGACCAAAGCCGGAGAGCCCTCGGGTAAGCACGGAGCTGGGGTTCTTGGGCCACGTGGAGCCCGTCACCCACGGGACCGAGCAGAGACGAGCACATCCCTGCTTAATGAGAAACGACGCCGGGTCCACACGGAGGGGAGGATGGTGGAAGGGGAAAAGAGGGGAAACGCAACCCCCGGCTGTGCCTGCGCTGTCCTGGGGGGCTCAGGCTGAGGGCAGGGATACAGCAGCCGGGACACGGGGTGCCAAGGCTCTGCAGGGACCGTGTCCTCCTCAGGGAGGTCGATGTGCATGGAGGAGCATGCGTGGCATGCCCATGGCCACCCGCCTCGCGTGCCTGTGCCCTGCTTTCTCCTTCCCAGAGCCCTCCCAGACCATGGTCCCTTCGCTCTGGTGTCCCCAGCATTGACCCGGCAGCGGGGTCCAGCACAGCCCCGGCTCCCAGCACCGCTCCCGACACTGCCGGCTTCACAAAGCTGGGGAGCATCGGCAGAGCCGCCGCAAACCGCCTGGGCGCAGGTCAGGAAATCAGCCATAAAACTTGAGCTGAGTTTAGTTTCCTTCTCCATCTAATCGTATTTCCTCCCCATCCACCACCTCCCGCTCCGCCGGTGCTCGCTGCAAGCGGGGGAACGGCGACAGCCCTGCTGCACCCCAAATATCGGCGGGAGGGAGCTGCAATGATGCCCTGGCTTGCAAATCTTCCCGGAAAGCCAAAATCTGTATCAACTGCGACAGGCTGGTTTGCACCTCCCTGCGGGCGCTGCATCCTGGGCTGCTGGAGGGCGATTTTATGTGTTTTTTTTTTTAAAAAAAAAAAAAGGCTACTTTTCGAGCATAAATATAAATATATAAGGTCATCGGCCTCCCCTCCCGGCTCCCCCTCCCCCTCGAGCCTGCAGACATTTTGGGAGCCATTAGGGCTGGCCCTGCTTTGCTCAGAGGCATGTTATTCATTATCTGCATTTTTAAAAGCAGCAATAAAAAGCGGAAAAATGAAAAACACCGGCCGTGGCCTAATGAAACTGTCATTCAAAGGGGCTGATCGTGCTTCCTGCCGCGTGGTGTGATCTGAAGGGAACCTGGACCAGGGGCCTGTCCCGGCAGCCCATCAAACGCACCGCGTACAATTTCAAAGCCCATGGCCCGGGGAGCGAGTTTGCGTTTCCCCTCGCTGGAAACTTTATTCCCCTTGAAATGATGAAATATTTCAGAGGAAATGGGGAAGGGGCGGCGGAGGGAGCACTGGGGAGGGGGGAGGGCTGTTTGCTGAGCCCCGGCTGTAAAACAAGAAAGGGTGGTTATAAATATCCGAGCAGGTACCTCGGCCGTAAATCTGCCGGCGGGGCATCCCCGTGGGGCGGCCGCCGGCTCCCAGCGGCCGGAGCACAATCCCGCAGTGTTCCCGCGGTGGGGCTGGGGGGCCGGGAATCTCCCGGGGGACGCGGGAGCCGGGCGGGCCCCTTCCTGCAGAGAGGGGGCTGCAGGCCTGCAAGGGGTGCAAAAGGCACGGCGGTGGGTTTTGGGCTGGCGCTGCTCCTAAAATCCTCCATCGCGGTGTTTCATTTTCCTCGGGAAGGTGGGTGAGGGGAGAGCTCCCGGGGATGTTGCGGCTCTGGTGGGAGATGCCTCCCCAGCAGACACGGCGCACGGCGCGGGGATGAAAGGGGAGATTTTGGCACCAAGGCCATGAGGACGAGCGATTTCGGAAATGCCCAAATCCCAACCCTCACGCCTGTGGCACCTGGGGTCCAAGCGCTGAGACCCTCCGGCGACCGGACCCCTCTCGAGCATCCCCCAAATCATGAGATGCTTTGGCGAGCTGCTCTCCCACCCCTCGCAGCCAGCGGGTCAGAGCATCATTTTGGTACCAAACCTCCCCGAGTCCTCGCACCAACACAGACAACACGCACGCAGGGACCCCTGTCCAGGACGGAGCCGTTTTTGGAAAGCGCAGAGGGTTTTCTGTTCAGGCACAGCAGGGACACGGGAGCCAAAACCTCTCTCTTGCTTTCAATTCCTTTTTCTTTTTTATTTTGCAATAAGAACTCAAATGTCTAGAGCAATTTGTGGACTTAATCACTCCCCGAATGTAACATTTTTTTAAATCAAATCAGCTGTTAAACAGCACAAGCATATGAAACCAGTAAAACTTCTATCTCTGTTTGATGTTTTACAATTTGAAAACACACACAGGAAAAGGACAATTTTGGGGGTGGTTGAGTTGTCGGGTTGTTGGGGTTTTGGGGTTTTTTTTGCAAGACAATTGTTCCTGAGCCGAGGCCCCACAGTGCCAAGTCGGAACGGATCACCTCAGCCAAATCTGTCCCTCCCCGAATGCTGCCGGTGACAGTGACAGTGACAATTTCTAGCATGGGGACATCCTCACCCCTCTCACTCCAGCGGCATGGAGGCAGGCAGGGACCCCTGCCTGCACCCCGGCACAACCGACCTGTCCCCAAACGTCCCCTCAAGCATCCCCGCGGCCACTTTTGCTCCCCACGGTCGAGCAGCGATGCATCCCTGAGCATCGGTACCCGCAGCATCCCTCACACACGCACCATTCCTCCGATCCCAGCAAAAGGAAACGCCGCATCCCCAAAGCTTGAAGAAAAACCAACCCCTTCATCAGGCCAAGAGCAAATTGCCCAGGGAGGAAGACGAGCCACCCCGCACCCCGACCCCCATCCCCGCGGCCAGGCAATGGCTCGCACCTACCTATGCACGTCACCCCGTCGGAGTGCAGCAAAAACTTGACGTGGCAGCCGCACTTGGGCCCCTGGTCGGTGTCGTCGCAGGTATGCTGGCAGCCCCCGTTCCCGTAGTTGCAGGTCACTGCGGGAGGCAAAGCACTGGCCGTCACCCGGGGCCCCGGCCCTGCATCCCCAAGCGGTAGCATAAATCCAGCTTGGAAAAACCTCGTCCGTACCCTCGGAGAGATCCCTCCTTCCTGGATAATTTCTAAAGCCCTTCAACTTTCCCTGCGGGAGCTTGGCAGATGCAAACTGTTATGTGGTTTCTCGCGTCTTCCCTTTGCATATCTGCTAAATGCCACCGGCGGAGCCCGAGCAAAGGGGTCCGCTGGCCTGGTTGCCCCTGACCCTGGGTCTGGTGTTACAGGGGAAGGGTGGGACTTTCCTGAGGTCTGGAATGACTCAGGTGCTCCTGGAAATCCCTGCCAGCCCTCCCCGGGGGGCAAGGCGTACCGCTCATTTAGCTTGGAGGGATAATAGGCTCATAGGATTAAAACTCCATTTCATCAGCGATTTTACACGTTTGCTGCAGACAGCAAATGAGGAACAAAATAAAAATAATTGCATAAACACATACATATCTATTTAATAACCCTGGCAGTGCCAGCGAGATGCTGGCAGGAGATCAGACAGGCTGAGAGCACCGTGTCCCCCGGGGAGAGGATTCCTGCGCTCCTCCCGTGCCGATCGCCCTCTCCTTGTTCATCTCCCTTGAGAAAGCGAAACGGTGGGACAGGGACAGGGTATGCTGTGCCTCTGGGACCCCCTTTAACTGCCATTTCAGCCCGCTCAGTGTAAGGGCACGATGTCTCGTGGCGACATGGCAGAGGGGAATGCCAGGAGCCTTGCCAGGAGCACGGGCAACGGAGGCAGGGCCAGGCATGCCAGAGGAAAATTAAGCCAGAGGGCTTCAGGCTCAATAAATCAACTAGTACCAGGGGGGTCAGGGCTTCGCAGCAGGGCCAGGAGGGGTCTGTACCACTGGGACAAGGTTAGGGGTCCCCGGGATGCCGCGTCCCCATCCCTGGAGGGCTCCTTACGTTTGCAGTCGCGCTGGTTCTTGGTGAGCTCGAAGCCGGGGCGGCACTCGCAGGCGATGCCCCCCTTGGGGGTCTCCCGGCAGATGTGGGCACAGCCGTGGTTCTTGTTCATGCAGTTCATTCCTTCTAAAAGAGAGAAGGAAGCAAAGAAAAGCTCCAAAAGCTTGCTGGCACTGGTCCACAGAGGCAGAAGGATGTCTGAGGTGGAATGGGGATGGAGAGATGGGGGCAACAAGGGGAAAACCTTGCAAGCGAGGACCTTAGGGGGGACAGGATAACCCCGGGCAATGCCTCGAAGGGCAGCACCTCCTAGCACAGAGCTGCTCGGGAAGGTGGACAAAGCCACCCTGGAGCCTTGAACCTTTGATTCCCTCCCACTGCCTTGGGTAAGACCCCACTCCCACGCCTTGGGGCAAGCGGCGGGCTCGGAAGCTGCTGCTGCCCACCGGCCCTTCCTGGCACCGACGGGACGGAGCGATGCAGCTTCTTTTTGGAAGACGAGGAGGACAGGGTGAGCACGGTTGTGATTACAGACCCCCGGGCGGGCAGTCGTGGCATTGTTCAGCAGAGCAAGGAAGGGTTTTGGAGGGGCAGAGCTGGCTGCCGGCGGGGACAGCCCTGGAGCTGCTCCGCCAGGATGAGCCCCGGGGCTGTGCCCACAAGCTACAGGATGCATCGACGGCTCGGGGAGGATTCACAGGCTGGCAGCGCCTGGGGAACGAGGGGTTGGGGAGCTGCTGGTTCCCATTATCGGAGCTGCCATTTCACCCTCGCCGACCTGTCCACAGCCCCCTCCCGCCCCAGCCTCTCTTGGGGCACGGGGACACCCAGCTGCAGAAAGCCGGGTTCAGCAGATGCCGAACGGGGCATTGACGGGAGTTTATGAGACATTTAACAAACCCCACAGCAAGCTGGGGATGGCCCTCCAGGAGATGCAGCTGCCTGCTCAGGGCCTTTTTCTGGCAGAAGGAGGGGGTCAGCTCCTTTCCAGGCACCCGGTGCTGAGCCCACCGTGGGGTGAGTGATGCCGGCATCAGGATGGGGAACTGGGCAGAGCTGCAAGCCCATGGGCTGCCAAGAGCCTGGGGCAGGAGGGTGAGGGAAGGTCTTTATGGGGTCAGGGCACCTCGAAGGAGGATGCTGAGATGCACCAAGCATGCACGGGAAGGGTTAAAAACCCCAGGCTGGAGCCTGTGGGTGTCCCAGGCTGCTCCCCATCACCTGCCCAGCAGATCCCGCCTGGCCCTGCTCCAGGACAGGGCGATCATCTGTAATTGCAGTGGCAGGCAAGCCCTCTGTAATTAGAGCCTCCCGCCTCCAACCACACCAGCCCTCCCTTCCCTGGCCTCCCGTGCCAGGGCTGGGAACCCCCAACCTGCGGGGAGCCCTGCTCTGTCCCCCTGGCACCCTCCAGCCTGCCCCGGGGCCGGGATGCTGCTGTGAGCCCCCACGCTCCACCCAGCCCTGCCCTGGGACCCCCTGTGGCATCGCATGCCCCAGGGACGTCGGGGACAGCCAAGCATGCTCAGCCTCTCCTCTGAAGAGTGGCTTTTCTCTCCCCCTCTTTTTTATTGCTGCTCTTTACTAGCTGGCAGCATCTCCGCTGCGTCCCGGGTACCATGGCGGACACAGAGACCTCCAAGGCTGGCCCTGCCCTGCCGCACCGCTGCTCCCCTGGAGATGCCACCTTCCAGAGAAGCCAGATCGCAACGGCTGGCAGTCTGCAGAGATCCCCTGGCATGTCCCAGCAGAGACGCAACCTCTGGCGTCCGTGTGTCCTGGCTTCCCTCCAGGCCAGGACGGCCACATGCTGTTTTCCTAAGGCTCCCCAGGCAATTCCACCCGGGCTCGGCATCCTCCTCCGCTGCACGATGCCGGGACAGAGCAATCCCTCGGTGCCTACAGCCACCACCCGGGAAGGGAGGCCTTGAGCTTTGCACCCCCTTTAATCCTTCCTCTCCCTGCAACATCATCATCTGCTCTTGCACCGGCACCATGCGAGGACCCTGCTCGCCTCTTTTGCTTTCGGTGGCTCCGCTGTCATCATCGGGCTGAGCGCGATGGGGTTTAAAGGCACCGATACCCCAGCGAGCCCCAACCCTTGGCCTCTCCTTACTGGGAGGGACTGGCCAGTGTGAGGGAGAGGGTCACGGTGCTGCCGGAGCGGGGTCCTGGGATCCATCCCCTGGGTCTCCCGACCCAGCAGCATTTCATCCCCTCTGCATCAGGAGGGAGAGAGGAAAGCAAGAGGGAGATTAGGAAACAGAGGAAGAGCAGAGGGAAAGGAGAAAGCCTCCTGCCAGGGTAGAAGAGAGACAAGGAGCTGGCAAGGACCCCAGAAGGAAGGAAGCAGCCGTAACCTTGAGGTTTAGCACTCCAATACTGAACGCAGTATTGCATTCAGTATTGGCAGTGCCCACAGAGCCAGTAAAGTCAGAGCCGGCTTTAACATCGGACCCCAACTTGTCCTCAGCTCTCCGCCTTTTCCAGGCTCACAGCCCGGGGACCAGCTGCAACCCTCCCACCCCTTGTCCTCAGCAGCCGCTCCTGAGCCCGAGCTCAGGGACCACGTAGCAGCTACGAAATCAATCTCAGGGAGCAGAAGCGACACAGACATCCCTGGGCCAACAACGCTCTGCAGCCGTTCAGCTCAGAAACCAGCTCAAAACCCAGCACCTGCGTCCCTGTCCCCAGTGGGGACCACCCACGGCGTCACTGGAGGGACGGAGCAGCCAGCTCGTCCCTCCCAGGCACGCAGGGGACGGGGACATGGGAGATGCCACCGCGGCCGCTGGGCTGGGTGAGGTTCTCCGGGGAGCTGGAGGGACCGACGCAGCTGGGAAGGGGGAAGGAGGAAAGCAAAAACACTCAGTCGGCTTTGCCAAGCAGGGAGATAAAAATCAGCAGAGATGCAAAAATCTCTCATTTCCTCCTATTTTGGCTAAGAGATTGCTCCAGACGGCAGCAATTTAGAGCTGATATCGAGACGAAGGGCTCGGTGCTGCGCAAGACCTGGCAGGAGAAGACGAGTCTTGCAGGGTGGCGTGAGGATCTCCGGGTACTTTTTATTTAATAAAACGCTCTGGATACAGGATTAATGTCCTCCGTTCAGTATTATTGTGCTTAAGGGGCCTGTGAGGGTTTTGTTACGGAGATGTTTATTAGCCTCACAGCATCCTCTCCCAATGTGCTCAGAATAAATTTGCTTTTAAGTTTGCAACACCGAGAAGGGTCACAAACCAGCACCCAAAGCCAGGCACCATGCAGAGGGCGGCCAGGGGCGATGGGGGACAGACCTGCCCGACAGATGCAGGGGATGGAGGGTGCCCCGGGGTGGGGAGACGGCGTGCACTAACCTTCGGGGCGCTGGATGCAGGTGTGCTGGTTGTCGCTGAGGAAGAAGCCCTCCCGGCAGAAGCACTCGTAGCTGCCCATCATGTTGACGCAGGTCTGCTGGCAGCCGCCGTTGCCCTCCGAGCACTCGTCCAGGTCTGCAAAGGGAAGGTGGCAGGGGGTGAGCGTGGCTCCGTGGCACGCCGAGGGAAGGGGGAACCGGGTGTGACAGATTTGCTAGGTAGCAGATTATTTCTGCTTTACATCCGTGATCCCCCAGCTAGAAGAAAGGGGGATGCTTTAGGGCTGCAGGGGATGAAGGCAAAGCACACCAAGGGGTGGGTCGCAAAGGCCATAAGGCTTCCCTGGCTGATGGGCAAAAAAAAGTCCAGCCTCATTTTACAGGAGGGAACACCAAACCACAGAGAAAGGGATTCTCCTTGTCCCGGGACCCCCAAAGCACCCAGGATGCTCGGCCAGGATGCCGGCTGCAGCTGCCCCCCTCCCAGCCCCTCCGAGCCTGTCGCCGGCTGGGGATGCCTGCACTTCATTAGGGGGAGCTGGGAAACCTTAGCCTGGAGCGGGGATAATTACTTGTAAGGAGACTCAAATCCCCAGCAGCTCTGCTGCCCTCGTGCCTGTTTTGGTTTAACAAACCAAGGCTGGAAGGGGCCTGAAGCGCACACCCGTGGCAGCGGCAATGCCCTCGGCCGGGGCTGCTCCTGCTCTATCCCTGCAAATCCCTCACTTAATGAAGAGCAACAGCCCACTGCTCTCTCCAGGGAGTTTCTGGGGACAGCGGTCCAAGCTGAACCCGCCGGTGCCCCGAGGTGCCAGAGCAACCAGGATGCTGGGCTCGGGCAGAGAGGCAAACCTCCGCCGCAGCCGCCCCTGCCCCCTCCGCCCGCGGTCCTGGGGCCGGGCAACGGCGTCGGGTCGGGGAGCGAGGGGCCCCGTGCCAAAGAAAACCTCCCGTGAACTCCAGTGTTGCAGAGCCGGCGGCCGAGGGGAAAGCTGAGCCCCGTCAGCATCGGCCACTGGAAACGCCAGAGTAGTGGCTCGGTGACGGCGGGTGACGGGGGGGCTCCCAGCCCTGGCCCCCCAGCACCGCCCTCCTCCCTGAGCAGCACGGCACGCACCGAACCCCCTTGCTTTTGGGCAAAGAGATGGACGGACTGACGGATGCCCGAGCAGCGCGGGTGCCTTGCACCGTGCCCCAGCTCCAGGCAAGCCCCGGGGGATGCTCAGAAATCAAAGCAGGGCTGCAGCTCCAGCTGGAAACTGCCCCGGCAGCAGAGCCCAGGAGCACCCCACAAACCCGCTACCTTGGGAAGGAGGTGTCGAAAACATCCCCTCACACCCGGGCGCCCGTGGGGCAGGCTAGGGCTGACAGGGGGCTGCAGCCGGGCACAAAAGGGACGTCCTCTGCGACGGCAAGAGGCTTGCGGCTTCCTCCGAGGCTCGTCCCAGCCAAGCTATGTCCCGCAGATGCCAATAACTCTCCTCAAATCCCCCCGCTTATAACAAGGGCTTAATGTCTAGCGACTTCTCCTTCAAGCTCCGCACAAAAATGAGGAGGCAGCCATTCAAACCTGGTGGCTGAAACGAGACTCCGCCGCTCTAATACCTGTTTTATTAAATACAACGGAGATGGGGAGAAGCCAGCAGGGCCCGTGTCAGGACAGGGGCTCAAATTCCTGTCCCGGTTCAAAAGGTTGCCCGGGGTGGGTGATGAGGGGGGCGGCGGGCTCGAGTGGGCTCGCACCCCAACCCACCTCCGGCTCGGCCACTGCCTGCGGTGCCAGCAAAGCCTGGGCATCACCCTCCGCTTTGCTCTGCTTCTCTTTCGTTTGGCTAAGCGGGGGTGCTTGCAGGCTGGGCAAAGCACGGTCAGGATGGGGGGGAAGGAGGATGGGGAAAAAACCTGCTGGGGGGGCATCTCTGCTGCCCCCCGAGAGCAGCCGCTGAGCAAACCCAGCCGGAGAGCCGAGGGTCTCGACATCCTCGGGTGTAAAATGGGCTCCAGGGGATAAACCTGCACCATCCCTGCAGCAAAGCAATGCGGCCGAGCTGCTGGGACGAGCCGAGGAAAGGCTCAAGGTGCGAGCCGGGGCTGCCCCCCCAGGTCCCCCCTCACCCGGCTGCTCCCCAGCCACCTCCATCCCCTCCCACCCAACTCTGTAAACACATGACGTCTGCGGCTCACCAAGCCCGGCTTTCTTTTCTTCTCCTCGGGCTCATCCTCCCCCGGGAGAGGAAGGCAGAGCCGCCCGCCCGCCCGCGCCTCCTCCCAGCTGTGTAAATCTCCCCCCTCCCCGAGGAGGCTGCAAAGATCCCGGTGATGGTGGTTAATGCAAAGCGTATGTGTCCATAATCCCTTCCCCCTCCTCCTCCTCCCAGTGATGAGCTCATTAATGACCCTTCTGCAGACACTAATTAGAAAATAGCATGAGCTCCAGGTGGAGGGAAGGCAGGCGGCCCCATGCCCCGGCGATCCCACCCGTGGGTGCCACGGGAGGAAGCGGGTGCCGGGGCGCGGGCAGCCCGGTCGGCCCCAGGGCTCTGCCGGGAGCTTTGGCTTCGCCGCGGCCGGATGGAGTTTGGGGCGGTGGGAAGTGGCGGGGAGGATGCACGGCCGCTCCGTAGGCAGATGCCGGGTTTGTCTTGGCCCGGAGATTATTTACCCAGTCCCTTCGCTGGTTCCCATCCCCACCGTATTTGCTATTAACTCATCTATTTTGGCAGGTGCAGGGCTGACCTCAAGCACGAGCCGAGCGAGCGGCAGGGCCCGGTTGAGTCCCACCGGCTGGTCCTGCCTTCGGCAGCAGAGCAGAGCTCCTGGTCCAGCCGCTCGCCGCAGCAGGATGCGGCCGCGGGGCGGCTGCGACTCACGCCCAGCGTCCCCAAACCCAACCCTCCCAGTCTTGCCTTACCCCAGCCTCCTCCAGTCTATGGATGGACCCATGGAGCA
Source organism: Ciconia boyciana (assembly GCF_034638445.1). Classification (NCBI taxonomy): domain Eukaryota; kingdom Metazoa; phylum Chordata; class Aves; order Ciconiiformes; family Ciconiidae; genus Ciconia; species Ciconia boyciana. Next base: position 5,047,355 of record NC_132956.1, on the reverse strand, counting down.
AGTTTTTCTCCCAGCACGGAACATCCTCCCTCGGCATCGCCCCCGTGCAACGGGGAGCAATCCCGTCCCTGGCGAGCCATCGCAGCACGGGACACGTCTGGCTTGCTGCCCTGGGAGTGCCACCACGGTCCCCCGGCTCTGCAACAGGCCTGGGGGGGTCAGAGCTCGGGAGGTGCCCGGCAAAGCAAGCCAGCAGGCTGGTGCCAAGGTGCCAGAGCCGCTGAGCGGCTGCGACACGCCGGCATCCCACCCCGCCATGTGCCGGGGGCCTGTCCCTCACCTAAGCAGTTGTGGCCGTCATGCGCCAGGCGGAAGCCGTCGTAGCAGGTACAGCGGTAGTTGCCGGGGATGTTGACGCACTCGTGGACACAGCCCGCGTTGTCTTCCCGCTCGCACTCGTCGACGTCTGTGGAGAGAGGAGGGCAGGAGAGCTGCGGGGCTGCCCCGGCTGAGGACGGCCAACTTGCTGCACGCATGCTGCTCCCCAGCTCCAGCGTGTTTGCGACCCGGCCGATATTGCGCCCTGGGGTCTCTGCTGTCTCTGCTCATTCTGGCAGGTCCCCAGCTCCGTCATCACCTACAGCATCCCTCCACGCCCTGCAAAAACATCCCCTGTCCTCCCCAGTCTAGACCCTGGACTTCCAGCTAATCTTAAAGCCTCGGCGCAGCGCAGCGACCTGGGGAGAGCTCTGGGAATCGCACGGGATTTCCCGACGGTGGTGGGCAGAGCAGCCCGTCTCCATGGCGAAGCCTTGCTGTGCCTGGAGCGCGCCTTAATCCCTCTGCTATTTGTACTCAGCCCATCCCAACCCTGGACCCGCTCCGAGCAGAGCTGGGAATTTTTCCCCTGCCCCGCTCCTGCTTTCCTGGTGCCGCTCCTCCAAGGAGCCCATTTTCTTTCCATGCCCCACTCAGCTGCATATATCTATATATCTATATCTATATATCTATATCTATATATCTATATTTATATCTACATCTATATCTACATCTACATCTATACCTATATCACCTATATCTATATCTCTATATCTTCTTTTTAAGCTTCTCATGTTTTATCTGCTAACCTAGTTTTGCAGCCTTTGGGTTGGAAATCCGGCAGATAAAAAAAGCCCAGCTTTGTTTAAAACAAGCCCCAGGTGACCCTCCTGGGCCTGGGCAGCCCCAGCCTTGCAAACGCGGCTCTTTGCAGAGCAGGGGAGGGAGCGCGATGGCTGCCACCGCCGCCGGCGGGGACAGTCACACTCCTCTCCATCCCCATGTATCGCAGCATCAACAGGCCAGGAGTTTGGGGCAGAAAAGGGGAATAAAAGGTTTGCAGTGGGCTGGGGTAAACAAGCAGCCCTTTTTGCAAGGGCAGGGGACGTTGCTGGCGAGCCACCGCCTGCCTCCGACCTGCCGGGGCCGTCACTTGTCGGAGGGCTCCGGCTCCAGAGGCGGTGGCGTGGCCCTACCTTTGCAGTGCTTCCCGTCGCCGGTGTAGCCGGACTTGCAGATGCACTTGTAGGACTTGGGGGTGTTCTGGCAGATGGCGTCGATGTGGCAGTTGTCGGTGCCCTCCACGCACTCGTCGACATCTGCAAGGGGAGAGGTGGGGGGAGCCATGGGGAGAGCCGGGGGGAGCTCTCCCCATCTCCCCGTGGGAGCCATCACCCGAGGCGATGAAACCAAGCAGCCCTCCAGCTTTTTAACCCGCACACGAACCAGAAAGGCTCGAGGGAGCAACGCTGCGGCTTTGCTCCTTAGTGCCTTCGCCACACCCAGCCCTGACGCAACGGGTGATGGGCTCAGGACTGGGCGCCGGAGCGGCAAGCACTCCCAAACAGTGCTGCCGGTGTCCTCGCTCTCGTACAACAAACCACCCTGAGACTCCCCGACCGTTTTGCGCGTCTGATGGTAGGAAACACTGCTCAGGCGCCCATAGTCCCGGCTGGAGCCAGCCCAGGCAGAGGTGAAAGTCTCTGTCTCCAATTAGCCATTTCCTGAGCCGACCAGTCACCCAAATAATCGTCATCGTTTTCTATTCTTAGGCGCGGAGGAATGTGCACGAATTAGCAGGGACCGCATTAAATAAACCTGGGAGCCGGGAGCGGGAAGCAGGAGGGAGAACTGGGAAAAACATCAAGGCTTCCTCAGGGGCACAGCCAAAATCCGCGTCCCCCTCATCCCCCTTTGCCCTCAACCCACTTATCCGGGGTGCAGCGCTGCGGTACCCGGGCCATCACGTCCAGAGCATCACGTGCCCGTAATGGACTCAAGTGGCGATGCCCAAGGGTTTGCCATGGCAGGAGGCCGCGGGAGCGGAGGCTTTAATGATATTTGGGAAAGAGAGAAGCCTCGAGCACGTGGGGCGGAGGTTTATGAGCGAGAAGCTGCTCACCTGGCTGCTCTCTGCCTTCCCTGCGCAGGCAGCGAGGGAGATGCGGTGCCCTGGAGCGGGCTCATCCCCCTCTCTGGCTGAGGATGCCTGGCAGTGCTGTAAGGCAGCTGGGGGCCCCCGGGGGGGGAGGTGGGGGCTTGAGCATCGCCCGCGGCCCCTCGGCTACGGGCAGGGCTCCCAGAGCACCCCAGGGCTCCCCGGTCCGACTCCACGGGCACGTGGAGAGCGTCAGCGCTGCTCCCGGGGGGTTGGCCTCCGCCGCCTCCGACGGAGACGGGGAGGGTCCCATCAGGGAAGGGGGATCTGAGGGTCCCTTCAGCTTCCCTGTACCCCATAAAGAGGAGCCTGAGGCTGCGAAGCTCTAAGCTGTCTTTAAAAAGCTGCTTTTCAGCAACCCCAAGAACAGAAGTGCTCCGGGACGTCCCCAAAGACATAAAACATCCCTGCAAGCCGCGGGTGGGCAGGCAGCCCTGCCAGCCCCGCCGGGACGGGGGCCACGGCTACGGGAACGCTGGCCCAAGCCCTCTCCCGGCCACCCCGGCGGTTTTTTGCCGGGAGATGTGAGTCACCCGGCTGGGGGGAAGAGAGCTTTGCCTTTGCACCAGGGAGGCGGCACGTGCCTGCGCATTGTATAAATATTTACAGCCCGCATTCATATTTGTTATTTGACATTAGCCATGGCCCGCGGCCACCACGGCCTCCCTTGGGCCATTAATCACCGGCTGGAGGCTGACCCACCGCGGCGGGGATGACGGAGGGATTGCACGGGGGACCGGCACCCTGCTCCCGGCCGGCACCGTCGCCTCCAGCACCCATGGCACCGGCCGCAGTGCCACCGCGCTGCGACCACCCCAGCACCCGACGGCAGCCCCGGGGAGAGGCTGGCAGCCCGCCCTGTGCCGGGGGTCCCGCAGGGGCTCAGGGGGGCTCTTGTCCTTTTGGGGAGCTGAGCGTGGCTCAGGTTCAGTTCCTCCCCAGCCAAACTTCACATCTGGCTGCAAACCCTGTCCCTGCCCCGGGGCACGGCCGCCCCACCGCACCCCTGACCCACCCGCAAAGGCCCCATCCCACAAACCGAAAAGAGGGTGCAAATAATCACGGGGAGAAGAAGACCTGCAAAAGCCCCAGGAGCGCAGAGCTCACTCCTTCCCAAACATGTTTTCAGGCTTAAAGAGCCTTTCGGCACAGGAGGAAGCACCTCCATCGCCGGCGAGCACCGTTGCTCGGCATCACAGCGACTTCGCCTCCAGCTCCAGCATCCCTGGCTGGGGCTCTTGGGTGGGTGGCGGGAGGGATGCGGCACCGGAGCAGGGGGACGGAGGGGGGACATCGAGCGCTCACCGCTTCACGGGCAGCGATGGGCACGGGGACGTGACAGCAGCGAAGCTGATGCTGACCCAAAGATCTACTGAATTCGCAAAGCCTGGTCCTGACCCTGTGTGGTTCGGAGCCCTCCCTCGGCTCTTCCCCCCCCAGGTTATAAATCACAGCTCGATGCTTCGAGCCGACGGTCCCAGGGCAAGAGTTGCCGGGTCCCAGCACCCCAGGCACCCACCCTGACGTACAGGTGGGAACCAGCACCCGAACAGTACGGACTATCCATCAACCCCCATCTCCGTCCCCTAAAAACACCCAAACCGTGAAGCATCCATCAGACATCACATCATTGAAATTTTCCCAGCCTTTTGCCAGAAATCTCACTTATTTTGGGGTTTTATTTTCTATTTCTTTTCCCTCCTGTGCCCTCAAACTCAAGACAATGAACAACGTCTGCGCGGCGCTGAACACAATGCTGTGCCTTTCCCACTCGCACATGTATATTATTTTTTTTTCTATCTTTTTTTTTTCCATTCTGTAACTTCAAAACTTCTCTAACTTTGGAAAGATTACACAGCAGCAAAAGTACAAAAGAAAACATTATAAATTTGCCACTCTGTAATTTTTCCAAAGCTGGAGACATTCTGAAAGGTTACAGGATTATAAAAAAAAGGGAAAAAAAAGGGGAAAAAAGTGTGTGTATGTGTGGGAAGGGTGAATAAATACCCTCCTCGGCACCCCAGGAGCCATCCCAAGATTGGCAAAGATCCCAATTTCAGAATGCTGAAATTTTGGCTCCTAAGAAGTATCCTTCAGAAATGATGTAGTGAATTTAAAAAAAAGCCCTCTGAAAAACTAAATTTTTGCATTTTTGACAACACAAGCGGCGTTTTCCCACGCGAGGGAAGATTTGCCGTCAGGACAGCCTGCTTTTCCCGCAGGAGAATTTTCTCCATCCAAAAAAACGCCCGCGGCCACGCTGCAGGTGCTTCCAGCCACCACCAAGGCGCGAGGGATTTCATTTTCAAGCCAAGCAAAGAGAAGATTTTTTTAAAAAATCCTTATTGATGTTCCCATCCTTATTTGCTCTTGCAAAATCCTTGCTGGGGTGCGCCCTGCTCATCCCCCTGCTCGGGGGGGGGCTTTTGAAGTCCAGATCCCAAATCCAGGTGGGGTTTTTTGGGGGGTTTGCCGGTCAGGACCCTCTGCAGACCCGCACGAATAATCAAAGATGCCCTTTTTCACCCAAAGTTGCCTGAAAAGGGCCCAAGCCGGATGGTGCAGATGAGCGCATTGTGCCCCCAGTCCCCAGAACCGGAGGATTTTGCATCAGGCGGGGAATTTAATTCTGATGAAGATGCCGAGTCCCGTCGGGGACCCAAGGTCTCGCCCACATTCGGCGGCCCCTGCTCCCTGCCCAGCCCCACCTCCCCATCCCACCACGCTTTGGGGCTAATTAGGGCTCGTCAGAGGGCAAGAGCATCCTCGGCATCACCGCCACGCTGTGCCGGGGGGTTTGCGGCGAAGGGCAGGAGGCTGCGGCGTTCGCCCCGCGCCTCGGGCGATGTTTTTTATTCCGTTGTGGGTGGGATTTTCCAGCGCTGGCTGTTGGGCCCCGTTCCGCTCCAGCTGCAGCTTTATTCTCCATTTCAAAGGCAGCGGAGGCAGACAGTTTCAACGCCATTGCCATTTCGAGCGTGCCAAAAGCGGGGGGACCGCCAACCCCCCGGGACCGGCGTGCACCCACCGGGGAGGCGAAGGGCTTTGACTGAGGCCGGCGGGGAAGGCGGTGGCGGAGCCCTTGGGCACCTGGGTCCCACGCTTGTGCCCTGCCCTGCGGCATCACGCCGCCCGCGATACATGACAGTGAGGGGGGATAAAGCAACAGCTTGTATATTTTTAGAGCCTGGATTGAGGCTTTTTCCTCGTTTCCTTATTTTGTTTTTTAAAAAAATAATAAATAATAAAGGACGGTTTTATCCATAGGCTGAAAGTCCCAATAAATTTGAGGAGGGGGCCAAGACAAGGCAGCAAAAACCCACCAGAAAACCCCTAAACAAACAAAACCACCATCCTTTTTCTCTCTTCTGCAAACGCTTCAGCTTTCCTTTCAAATTAATTTTATTCTTTATTTTTCTATAGGCATATATATTAACAGCCTGTCTGTATAGGGATGTGTGTGTAGCTGTTGGCAGACACGCGGAGTTTCCACTCAGCCTTAATGCCAAATTAAAGCTTTATAACTTCAGTAGCTCTTTTTACCGGGGTATTAATAACCACCTCAGACACTGTGGTGCAGTTTATTAATCATTTGTTCGCCCGGGGAGCTCACGAGGGCGACTCGTGCTGTGCCACGCCGGGACGGGTGCAGGGCACGGCCGCGCCTGGCTCCATGCAGGCGATGGCATCCCGCCGGGAGGGGATGGGGGCCGGGGGCTGGCGAGAGGGGAGGAAGATGCTCTGCGGGGCGGCTTTTGGTAAATTGGTCAAAGATGCGTCACCTGAACTGGAGATCTAACTCAGGTGCTGGGTGATGGCTTGTTGCCGGGAGGGGGATGCCGTGCCGGGGATGCTGTGCCGGGGATGCTGTGCCGGGGATGCTGTACCGGGGACGCCGTGCCAGCGGTCCCTGGGCGGGTACCGGCGCTCAGGTCGGGTCAGAGGGGATGCCTGCATCTCCCCGTGCGATGGAGACCCCTGCACCGGCCCCGCTGCAGGAGCCCAGCGCCCCACACATCCACCCAGCTCTCCCGAAAGCAGGTGGGACCCGGTAGATGCAGCCACAGTGCTTGGCCCTGCGGAACGACGGAGCACGGATGAAGGAGGAGGAACCACAAGTCGCAGGGAGGACGTGGGGGGGGGTCCCAGCCTGGTGACCCCATCGCCCCATGCCCAGACCCCACTCTGCACCCCTCGCCCTGGGTTGTGCTTCCCCAAAGCGGCAGCGCCCCAAAAGGGGCTTTTTTCCCCCCATCGATGCTTCCCACTCCCACGAGGGCAGAACCATGCTGAGCTCCCCATCCCCTGCCCCAGCCCGGGTCATCCCGATGGGTCGCAGACCCACCACCAGATCCGGCACCCCCTGGGCTGGAAACGCTCCCTCCATCCCGATCCCACCTCCTTGTGCCAACCCCGGTCGCTTCGGCTCAATTCAGCCGCGAGTTCTCCAAGGAGGGTTTGATGCTCCACGCCAACGGCGCGTTCATCTCCCCGGGGAATTGTCACGGCCGTTGCTGTTCCTTTGGCTTATCAGGCTGACCAAGCCTTGCCTTAAAAAAATTTGTTTGTTTTCGGCTTCGGGAGCAACAATCGCAAGATCTCCAGTGGGGAAGACGGCCTGGCCGAAATGCGGCCGGCCGGGCTTCCTCCAGCGCCGCGAGACAGAGCAAACTTTATTTGCCATCCCAGGCTTCTCCTAAAGTCTCTCGGGGGACTTATAATTTTGAAAGTGAAGGTTAAGGTTATTCATGCATATTTTTTTCCTAAATGGATTACTCCGGTGCGACCGTCTGCAAAGGAAAAATCTATATAAAAATAAAAGAAAAAAAAATAAAAACTCCTGAGCAGTTTGGAGACAGCAATACATCTCCGCACTGGAAGACTCGAGGTGTCTGAATATTTATACTCCGGTTGGCAGTTACAAAAAAACTCTTCTTCCCTCCTTCCTAACCCCCCCCTCCCCTTTTTAATCTCGGTACAGGCATGTTAGACGCCCTCAGTCAAAGATCTCCTTTGAACTGCTGTATGTTGAAATGTTTACAGTTTTACATTTCATATTTCAGAGGGGTGGAGGGGACAGGCACAACAGTCGCACACTGTGAATGCATGAGAGGGAGGAAAGTGGAGGCCAAGGGGGAGGAGGTTCGGCAGAGATGGGAGGGGAATCCAACAGCATCTCCACGCTGCAATTGGAAAATTTTAGACTCCTAAAAAAAAAAATATATAAAAAAATAAAAAAATAATCCCTGGCGGCGTAGGCTCTGCAGGTGCATCCCCACCGAACCCAGCCCCTCGCGCGGGACGGTGGCTGCGTCCCTGGGCAGCTGCGCGGCACCGGCCAAAAGGGCTGGTTTTACCCACGGGTGACCATCGAGCTGGGCTGGGGCCAGGGTCCCACTCCGGACGCCACGCTGGGTGGGTGGTGGGGGCTGCGGGAGTGCCAGGGGCTGCAAACTGGGGTGCCAGGGTCCCCCAGGGAGATGCTGCATCTCCCTCCCAGCCCTGTTCCCCTGGCACCATCTGAGGGGACGTGCAATTGCGTTGCAGGAAAAGGGGGCGAATCCTGTGATGTGTCTCCAGTTCTGGGGGTGCTGCCAGAGGAGCATGGCAAGGGCAGATCCGGGTGCTGGCTGGTACAAGAGGAGGGTGCAAATCTGCCAGCCCTTGGGCTCCATCCTCCCCAGGGCACAGGGAGGGAGCGATGCCGGCAGCCGATGGGCAAGGGCACTTGTCCACCGAGAGTGGGAGCTCAGGACAGGCTCTTCTGCCTGGCAGGTTGTGAGACGGACTGACGGATGACAGGATGGGACTGGGGGTGGCATTAGCTGTCCAAAAATCAGGGGAGCTGTGGGTACGGCAGCAGCTTGTGGCTGTTCGGGCAGCTTGGCATGGGGACCGCATGGAGACTTCATCCCAGCTGAGTGCGTGTCAGGAGCCTCCCCGGGGTTATTTGGATTTATATTGTCAATTCTCCTCTTGAAAGCTTTCCTAGCCCTAAACTGACCCAATAAACCCCGCAGACAGCCAGGTCCTCTGGCAGACACCCTCCAGGCCCAGCGGATGGCTCTGCTAAATCCTTCCTTCCCTACAGACTAAACTTTCTGGGGTAATTCAGCGCGAGAAATGAGCCAGCAAGCCCTACCCACGGTGCGATGTTATCACAGCAAAACAAGCCCATCCAACAGGAGAGGAGCCGTCCCCAGCCTGTGACAGTCACCTGGTGAGGGTGGCTGTCCCCCGAAAGGGCAAAGGCTTCAGTGAGGGGTGATGTGTGCCCCATCCTTGGGGCATCACCCCGCAGTTGCAGGGGGGATGCCCGATGCTTTTCAGCAATATCCTACTAAAACGTGCCCCAGGCGCACGGGGTGGCTTCCAAGAGCTCAACAATGCTTCTGCATGCAGAAAAACAGGCGATAGTGGGTTCCTAGGAAAAGCACGGTTTTCATCTGCCATAGGTGATGCCGGGTCTGTGAGTTCAGCCTCATCCAAAAGGGACCGGGTCCAGGGACCTCACATCCCCTACCATCCCCACGGGCACCAACCTTCACCCTCCGCATCTTCTTCCCCCTCACCACCCCGCGGGACCCCCCAGCAGTGGCTTTGGGGCTTAACTCTCCATCCCGAACCCCTCTCCCGGCTGCAGAGCGGCCGGACCTGCTGGGTCTGCCCAGTGCCTTTGCCGGGGGCCGGGAGGAGCCAGCACCGTCCCGGGCGTACGGCGGGCGATTTACCCCGGCGCAGGATTGAGCTCACCTCTCTCCACCCCCACTCCACCCCTCTCCTTCCCCGAAGGGATCTGTCAAGTCTCTGCACGATGGAATTTTACTTTGCTATTTTAATGCAATTCTGGCTCAGGCTTAAATGGAACTGGAAACCAAAAGGCCTTAATAAATAAATATTATGATAAGAAATGAAAGCAATGCATACACTCAAGATAATTTGAGGGGGGATAAAAACCTAAGCATTCCTTTCTAAGCCTAAATCATAAAGCTTTACGTGAGGCTGGACGCCTTCTTACCAAACCTTTGCCCTGGAAAATCTCCCCTGTGCTTGCCCAGACTGCCCTCCCGAAAAGTCGCCTATTGTTTTAAAAACACTTTAAGCCAGATAAGACAATAGCCTTGAAATTCCTTCTAACTTTGTCGGTGACAGGGCTCGGGACGACCATGCGCGTGGCTGAAATACGCCTATTACTAATGCCTACAAGAGATCTTTAATTATATCCTGCGCTCCTATATTTCATTCACACACTATTTAATCTCGCTGTACGCATAAACACGCAGCTACTACAATAGCAAGAGCCAAAGCTGGTTTTGATAAATCTTGCATACTGTTAAGTGCTATGGGAAAAAAAAAAAAAAAGAAAAACTAGCAGATTGTATAGATAGTGGTGAATTAAGGAGAAAAAAACCCCTTGGAGTCAGCCAACAGGACCATGCACATAGGGCTGTGTGTGTTTGGGTGTGCGCACGCACTCCTGCGCGTGTGTCTAGAGAAAAATCCCAGCTAAATATAGAGGTGCTATAGAAAACCTAAGGTATAGATAGACTATACATAAAGCTACATGTGTACGTTTGTGAAGGAGAAACTCTGGCTCGATACGGGAGTGGCGAAACAGAAAAGCCTGAAGTTGATAACGATGGGACATACCTCTCTGTTCTAGAGACAGGGAAAGAGCTCCCGTATTTTTCAGGCTTTGCTGTGTTCAGCTACCCGAAGTTTTCTGCAGCCCACACCCCTATAGCACAACATTTGAGATTCAACCCGCGCCTGTGTAAAACAGACAAACGCAGATGCAACCTCCCAGCATTACAGATACCCGCTCCGCCGTCCCTTCCCTCCACCCCAGCCCGAAACGAGCCCTCCTCGCCCGCACCGCCGTGGGTGTTATCCCCATCTCACAGACACTGAAACCCGAAAACCAGAAAAGCCCCCCAAACCCCTCCGAACCGCAACATTTTCCTTGTGATGGGTGCAGACTTGTTTGCCCACCCTAGTTTGCTGCCTCTGCACCCCCTGCCTTGAGATAAAGAGTCCGAACCAAAAAAAATAAAGTGTAAGAAATGCAACTCATTAAAGAGTTTACAAAAAACCAAGCCCAATCAAAGGCAACAGGCAAGAATATCTGCAAGCAACATTTCAAATCCCCTCCACTATTTGTTGTTATTGCTGCTAATTTCTCCAGCCTGCATATAAAATCCCAGATCTAAAGAGGAGGTCCGGCTACCTAATACACACATCAAACAGCAACCCTTCGAGCTGGGAAGATTTTCTCTTACCTTGACTGGCTTTATTTGCCAGCGTGTTTCCAGAGTGGAGGAGAAAGAAAAGGATGGAAAATCCAGCAATCTGCAAAGCTCCCATTGCAATCCCAGTCTGCATGGAGGAGTGGGGGCAAGAAGGGGGGATTTCTAGTGCTTTAAAGGAAACAAGAGGCTGAGCATGCGAAGGGAAATCAAGAGGAGGAAGGGGCTCTCTTCTTGCCGGGTGTGAGACAGAGGGAGGGAAGGGAACTGAACTGATGGAAAAAGCTGCTCTGGGTTCAGTTTGGGGCTCTTGGTGTTGCTAAAGAGGAGAGAGTGAGGGAAGGAGACCCAGGGCAGTTGGAGGAAAGTGGACTCTATCGCCCTCTCTCTGGCGGCTGCTCTGATCCCTTCTCCTTCTCTCTCTTTTTTTTTTTTTCCTTAAATAATCCCAGCCAATTCCAGTTTTGCAAGAGAGCAGCAGCAGCAGGAGCAGCAGCGCTGGAGGGGGGAAGCAGGCGCCTTGCCCTGGTGCTGGGGACCTGAGAAAGGGGAGTGGAAAGGAGAGCCCCATCCAAGCAACGCCCTTTTTCTCCCAGCCTTTCTTTCTTTCTATTTGGCTTTGGTTACTCCTTCCCGGCTCCCCCCCTCGCACCCCCAAGGCTGGGCTTTGCCTGCAGGAATTTACAGTCTGCGCTGGAGGAGAAGGGCCAGTAGCCATGGAGACTGCTTCCCTGGGAGCAGGGAGGTCAGGCGGAGACCATGGGCGATCAATGCATCAATGCAAAGCCCCCCGCAACCCCCAGACCCACCCCGCACCTCGCAGCCCCTCGGCCAGCCGAGGGCTTGGGGTGGTGGCGAGGGGAGGGGGGGGCAAGGGGAGGCGTATGGCATGGGAAAAGGCAATGGGTGGAAAAGAAAAGGGGAAGGAAAAATGTATAAATAAGAAAGGGGAAAAAAAAAAGAGAGTTTGCAGATGGCACGACCTGGCTGGGCTCGGCGGCTGCGGGAGCGTCTTGGGGTGCTGGGCCGGTGGAGAGCGGGACCAGAGAGCAGCTCTGCTGCTTGCAAGGGAGAGGTGGGGAGGGGGGACTGGAAATAAGGGCGGAGGGGGGAAGACAAAGACCTTTCTGAAATATTCAGGGGTTTTTTGCTTGCTTGTGGGAGCCTCTCGCAGCCTGGCATCCCGGGGTGCAGGGGGACCCTCTGCCACACCCTGTGACCGTCCCTGCACTGGGAGCTGCTGGTACCGTCTCTCTTCCAGGGTGTTCCTGCTCCCGGAGTCAGGAGAGGGATTGCCAGCCAGGAAATTGCAGCGGGAGATAAGGCTGGGAGCCGGGAGCGGGGCCAGGAGGAAGGTGTGCAGTGAGTCCAGCTGTCCAGGGACGCGGCGTCCCACGGCCCCAGCAGTCATCCTGCCCACAGGGTCATCCTGCCCACAGGGTCCTCCCAGCCCACTGTGCTGCCCCTGCAGCCTCTCGTATCCCCTTTTGTCCTAATAACCCCTAAAGATACGATACAGGGGGCTGGAGGTGATGGAAGACGTCCAGCTAAGCCGAGGTACCCGCTGCCATCTCGCTGTGGAGTGGAGGGGAGGGACCGCAGCTGGACAGGAGGATGCTGAGGAGTCCCTGGGTCTAGTTATGCTTTCCCTACAAAAACACATAACCCTTGGGCTGCCTTCAGGGGACAGGGACCTTCCCTGCGGGAGGAAGTTTGCAAGAGCAGGTCTGCTTTAGATAGGATAGATGCAGCGCGGCTGGCCCAGGAGAGCAGCACGCGTGGAAACTGGGAGCTCATCTGCACGCTGGGTCTTTCCAAAGGCAGAGGCCAAGGGCAAGGCTCTCCCTCCCGGCCCCGCGGAGCCGTCCTGCACCCATGTAGCTCTGCTTGCTGCTAGCAGGTCCCCCACACAAAGCATCGGGGTCCTAAACCCATGCAGGAACCGACCCCTTCCAGGGGAGCAGGAGACCAGGATCAGCTGAAGGACAGATGCACAGACACGCTCGTTACACCCAACACGAATCTCCAACGTTCAAATTCAGGTTTGCATGGTGGCTGCAGGTGAACCCGGAGCCAGGGGTGTCTGCGTGGCTCGCGTCTGCCTGGGCTGGCAGCTCAGGGCAAGGCAGCTTCCAGCCCACCGTAGCTAAAAGGCATTTCTCAACAGGGTCAACTGGCTCTGCCATAGCCCAGTTGGATAAGAAATCCAGCAGAAGAGCACTTGCACCGACATGACCAGTCCCAGTAACTCACAGCACATCTCGCTACACTATATTGAATCAAACCAGTAATGCAAAATCATTCCTGGCACAGCCAGGCTACAGGGCACCCTGGGAAGGGGCAGAGGTGCAGAAATGATTCTTAAAGCTGTAAAAGAATTTTATATATAAAAATATGAATACAGAGGTGTCATCGTTAGGACTTATCGGGAGAGGATGACTTATCGGGAGAGGACTTATCGAGAGACCATGACCCACCAGTGGGAATCTGCTATCCCGCTCAGCACTACCACTGGAGGAGGCTCCTGGCTCTCCCGCAGCCCCAGTCTGTGCCAGGAGCTCTTGGGGACGAAGGCTGCTCCTCCTCACGTGCAGTGCCAAGCGGGAAGGGGCTCTGGTCCTTGCAGCCCACGGCCTGGCACAAGCCAAGAACATCGCTAGTGGGATGCTACCACCCTCCCACGGGCATCGGCTCGGCAGCTGTGGCACCGCTTTTCTTTCCGGGATGAGATTTGCCATGTAAACACAAGTCTCTTATGGCTGTCGTAAGAGCAGAGTCAAAATGGAAACTCTCCGCTCGTTTATGCCGGTGGATCCCTGTGCCCGGCTGCCGCACCTCAGAGCAGGACACGCTCACATCCCATCCCGTGATCCTTTATCATCATAACCAGAGGAAAACTAAACAGTCCTCCTTTTTTTTTTGTCTCTCTAACCTGTCTTCTAAATCTGGAGACCGATCTCAAGGCATGAGGGACAAGACCTTCAGCAATGTTGATTTATAACCGAGCTTCTAAATTACAGGTTTACGCATTAGTATAAACACCCATAAACCAGTCTTAAATACACAGTATCGTATGTAATCAAAATGCCAAAACACCGGGCAGCCATGTGACGGCACGGGGGGACGAGCAAACTCCTTGCTTGTGCCCGGACTGCCTCGACAGGGACAGGTCTCCAGCCAAGTGCTCCCAGTTAAACCAGTGCCTTGCACTGGGGGATGGATCTTGCCTTTGAAGGCAGGTCCTCGGCTGACGGCAGCATCGTTCACACCACGGGGAGCTAAGGGGCTGAGCCCCGTGTCTCGCTCCTCCAACAGGGTTGCAAAGCACCACAGCAAAGCAGCGGGGTTGGGGTGAGCTGCTGATGTTCAGAAACTCCCTAAAAAAATATATATATAATCTTGCTTTCTTCCAAAAGCATGCCACCTGGTTGAGCAGAAGCAGGGCCGATGGAGGTCCCAGGGCTGCGCACACCACGGTGCCCCTCCGAGCACAGGGCCGTCCCCCTGCCCGGCGCGCAGATGGGGAAAGTCAGGCAGATGGAGATTCCCGAGATCACACAGGGAGTCTGGAGGGAGGGCCATGAATCACACTTAAATCGCCTGCAAGACAGCCCGGCGCTTCGGCCCCGATGGCTCCTTACCAGCTCCTGCTGCCGCGGCGTGGGGCTGGCACGGATCCGTCCCCGGGAGCCCTCTCTGGAGCCCTTCAAAAGCATTGGGACAACCCAACCAGCCCGAGCCGTGTGTGCACACGTGTGTGTGTGTGTGTGTGTGTGTGTGTGTTTCGGGCAGGGAAGGAGGTAGCAGGACTCTCCTCCCCGCTGCCTCCACTCCCCATCGTGCACTTCTGGGCAAAATCCATTTGCTTTGGCTTCACGTAGGGCCAGAAGATTTGGTCCATTGTGCTGCAGCGCTGAAGAGCCGGCGAGGAATTGTCGACCATGCTGAAACGGTTACATGGGGAGTAATGAAAATTTACTGCACCCTGCTCCAGTCCCTAGCCAAGAAATAAAAGCAAAAGATCACAACAGGCATTTTTTTAATTTGAAGCAAAATTAAAAAAAGAACGGATCCGCACTTAGAAAATAACAACCACATCCACAGATCAAAGCAGCTGTTCTCCTCTCATTCAGGGTTTTAAGAGGTTTCTGCAGCTACAGGGATGTTTACACAGGGAGAGAGATACATACATTGTGCTGTCTTGATGCTGCCTCTCCCCCCTTCATCTGGCAAAACATTCCCTGGGAGGCGATATGAGGTCATCCCTAGACCCTGTGTTGTTTTCCTCAAGCTGCAAGGCTTCGGGGCAAGAGGCAATTCATTTCCCATTAGCACACACACATTTGCACTTGGAACCCTCCCATGCACATTTTGCTGGGGGAGCTCAGGACGGACGGGGGACCAGCCCTCGCCAGCTTGTTATTGCGTTCCCGGAGGGACTTCCGGCAGCCGGGGCTGCCAGGAGGGTCAGCGGCTCCGGCAAAGTCACCGGGAAGGGACATGGAGCCGGGAGACGGGTTGGCATCTTCTGCAGACCAGCATCTTCTGCAGACCAGCCTTACTGTTTCTGTGGCTTCCACCACTTTTATTGCGAGAGGGGCTGAACGGCTCTGGGGAGCACTAATGGGCTGTAAAAAGCTTTTTCCCCTCTGCCTCCTTGGCTGGAGCCCAATTCAGAGCGGCGGCGAGCCCCGCTCCGGCGCTGGCGCAGGGACGGAGGTCGCGGGAACACGCCGGGGCAGACTCTCCCTTCGCCTCTCGGCATCAGCACGTTGGTTCATCTGCTCCATGGGCAGCACCCGCTTCGGCAAAGCGGATAAATTCTGGCTTGTGAACTATCTGTGCAAATTAAAAAAACCTTTGAAACTAGACCTCCCCATCTCTAGCATGAATTTAATGCCACATACTCTGAACGAGCTGCATCTTCAGCTCTGACTGTGCATATTTGCGTGATGCTGGAGTCGAAAGGGGTTTCTGAGGCTGCTGCAAAGTAACAGGCAGAAGCAAAACTCCTGTAAAGGACCTTGGGGATCACAGAACCAGCTATTGAGTCAGGCAGAGATACTGGAGGAAGAAGAGGCCACAATGCTGCGAATCGGGAGATTTCCCTTCCTCTCCAGTCTGTGAGGACCAAAGGCACAACACTGCCTTGGGCAGGACCTGACCTCTTCGCTGCATCCAGAGCACCTGGCAGTTGGGGCGATCGATGCTGATACCGTACCCTGACGCTGCATGCGGGAAGGAGCTGGCTCGAGAAGACAGCAGCCGAGACGTTTCGATGCCCTTGCAAGGGGTGTGGTCTAAAACTCAGAACAGAATAGACTATTTTTAAAATCGGAGAGGAAAACACTGTATTCCCAGTAATACGCCAACGGCTCAGGCTCCGGCAACTCAGCCAGTCCCCATCGCCAGCTCCCAGCTACGTCCCTCATTTCCCCAACCTACAATTTTATCAAGATGCCTCCAAGGGGGGTAAAAAAGCACCGAGTCCCACTAAATGACTGCCTGTCACCCTGTGACACCTTTTTTCCAGTGTCACGGAGCTTCCCAAAACGCTGCGTGCGGAGAAAGCCCTTGTTTGTAATTCCCGGTTTGCAGCAGGAGAAGGTGACACACGCTGAGGTGAGATGACTTACCCGGCGTCACCAGGAAGGTCGATGGCAGCGCCAGGAATAGCCCCGCTCCCAGCTAACCACTAACCACACTTATCCCAGAATAAGGGTCCCTTTTTCCAGCTGAATTTATAACAGCTTTCCAAGTGACATAAGCTCTTACAGAAATAGGCAGGCTTTTATTCCAGAATAATTACTGGGAAATCATACTGGAGCGTGTATAATTACACCGGTGTCGTTGCTGCTGGTGAGTCGGACCCCGTGCTGCTGGCAGACTTGCTGCACGCTCCGTACGGCTTTTATCTCGTCCTGCTTTTCCACGAGCATGTGTACATCAACTGGCAGATCGTCAGGATGCGGGTGGAGAAGGAAGGGGCTTTGGGTAGAAAGGAAAGCGATATCTCACTCTCTAAAGCTCTGTTAATCATATTTCCCATAGAAGATACCCCAATAATAGCTCTTACAGCTACTGAAGTCAATAGGAGTCTTTCAGGGTGCGCTGGATCACACCCCAGACAGATTCAGCAATGCTCTGTGCGTCTGCTTCAACTTCATCCCAGGCGTGGCTGTGGAGCAGGTGCTTTATTTTGAATGCATTTTATGTCCCACACAGGTAAAATCAAGCTCAGAGTTCAGGCTGAGGCCTGAAATGCATTTCTGACATAAGCTCTTGGAACACATCATACTTAATACCCTTCGAAAATAAACTCATAGCATTTATCAGGTGTGGATATGTCTATATATTCGGCGAGAGCGCTATCTGCCAAGAACGGGGCTGCCTGCTCTGCCTGCCGTTACTCCTGGGGCCGGCACGCCGCGAGAAGGCAAGGGTTAACTCAGCACCGGTGACACCGCTTTAACTCCAGGACCCAGACACGAGTGTTTAAAAGTAGCACTTCTCTCCTTAAAATAGTTTATGAATCTTACTTGGGGATAAATCCAACACCCCCGAGCAGAAGGAGACCTATTAATTCCTGAGTTTTTTCACGCTGTAGTAAAGCAGCGATTTTATTTGCCCGCCTTGTGTAAGATGTCAGTCATTTTCCCACTTGCATTTCCATCTACAATTTAACAAGGCAGCAGTTTATTTCCAGAAGCCCCAGCCAGACCCCAGCCAACTGCGTCAATATTTTGTTGCTTACACAAATGCCGCTGTTAGAGTCAACACCGCGTTTTGGGGGAGGCTTTTTTCTCTCTTTTTTTTAAAAAGGGTTCCTCTGGGATGATGTATGTATAGCTCTTAAAATACTACGGGTAATATAAGCCTTTCAGAGCGGCTTACCTGGGTGCAGAGGCACTGCTTTAAAGGATGAAGCACACTATTCGAGGGCACTGACCTGACCAAAGGCATTTGCTAATTAATTCATTCTTCCAAGAGACTTAACTGCCTCTTGCCTTCGGAAACCAAGGCAAACCCGAGCCAAATCCAAAGCCTGTCGGAAAACACGGAGAGACCCTTATTGACTGCAGAAAACTTCAGAGCTGGGAGCTGGCTCCCGCTCGGCCGGTGCCAGCCACGGAGAGCTGACGCGGGGCAGCCGTCCAATTCAAGCTGTCCGCTTCACTCTCTCCCGAGGGCACGGTTCCTCGGTGCCGCTTGCGGGATACGGGAGGGACGCAGAGCCTGGCTGAGGCAGGGGGTCCCCACCTTCCTCAGCCCCCTCCTACGATGCTGTTTTGGGGTGTCTCTCCTATGCCGCAGCAGCAGCAGGGCACGGGCTTACCCTGGCTGTTGGCTTGTTTGATGGATGCTCCTGCAGTCTGCACCGTCCTGTTGTCTTTGGCACGCTCTCCCGAAAACCCTCGGAGGTTTTCTGGTCCAGCGGGAGCTCAGCGCAGCAGGTTCATCCCTCCGCCCCAGCCTCCTGAGCACGGCTCCCGAGCCATGGGGCTCTGGAGATCCCCCCAAGCACCTCCTTGCATCCTCACCCACTGGCACCCCCTAAAGCTGGGTGTTTTAACCCCGCACGTGGCTGAAAGGTCTGACAAAATCCCAAGCCCAGCACAAGCCAGGGAACAAGGGGAACCCAAAGAACAAGGTTCCCCCAGCACTGCCAGGCAGGAAAGCCCTGCAGGACCTCCTCCGTGATCCTGCACCAGACCAGTTTTGCACGAGAACAGAGCAGCCTTAGTGTGTCAACAAGCCCTAAACACCCGAGGGCAGCTGGAAGTGAGATGCCATTACTATTTTTTTTAATTTAAAACGAACTTCTTAACCTACAGGAAAGTAAACGTTCTTCTAGGATGGCCAAGAAAACCACGCTGGGATTTTCCAAATGGGTATGACTGACTGTTTATGAGCAGAGGCTTCCAAACGCAGAAATAAATGGCTTGCTCTCAGCAGGTTTTCCTTTCTATATTTACCCTCACCTGAAATGAACATTATTGCACACTGCAACATTTATTCCCTCTGATCAGGGGAGCGGGTGAAGAAACTAACCAGCCGCAACATGTCAAATAAATTGTTAATCTGCTGTTTGCACTGGGGCAGGGGGAGGAGGGAGTCCCCTGGTTTTTGGGCAGCACCCAGGTCCCGCTTACAACTTCCATTTCAGCTCGGCAGGAGTGCTTCGCTTTCCTGCTGCCGCTTGTGGCTGCTGAGAGCTGGAGCTGGGTCCTTCATGGAGCTGATCCATCGGTCCCCGACGGGTCTCCAGCCCCCTCCCTGTGGCACCCGAGCATCCTCGATCACGGGCAGCTGGTGGAGAGGGTTGGTCTCCCCATTGCATGGGAGGAACTGAGCTCCAAGGTGCAAGGTCCTGCCTGAGGCTGCACAAGGAGCCTGTTCCAGGGCAAGAAAGTGCACACAGATCCCAGGTGAACGCACAAGCATGAGACAACCCTCCCCAAAGCGCTGGGCTTTGCGATCCTCTTCCATGAACCCCAACTTCCACACTGGCTGTTTCTCTGCCTGTTCTCAAGGTGGGAAGTCCCTACAGATGCAAAGGGGTGATCCCTCCCAGGGACAGGTCCCCGGCAGGCATGAGCTGCCCTGCTGACACGCAAAATGGCCATAAAAGACCTAAAAGGTCCTTCCCGACAAGGGGCCAAGGGGGCTGAGCCATTGCAAACTGAATCTTAACATGAGGCCGGCCACTCAGCTGTAAAATCTCCCCTAATCCCAGCCCTGGGGAAGGGAGAGGACGGGGAGATCACCTGCTTCTCCAGGACGTCGCCCACATCACATGGCTCCCTGGGTCACACTCGCGCCCACCACCACCTTCAAATCTGGGCTTGACCTCCAATTTACCTTGAAGTTCACTAACTAATCGTGCCAACCCCTTTGGCACACCAGCCAAAAAAGGGGTTCACATCACCCCAGAGAGAATGGGGGGATAAATCCGCCGCCGGCAGCGCGGGAAGTCGATCAGTCATTAGGGCACATGGATGACCCTCGAAGGGACCCCTGGACTTTGGCAGCAGGGATAAAAACAGCCTTGCTCTGTTCGCAGGGCTCGCACGTACTCAACACCAGACAGGACCTGGCTTTTTTTTTTTCCCAGCTCAAACTTTTCACTTTTGGAAAAGTCTGTCCTTGTCAGAATAGCTGAGCAAACCCTTCCCCAGCCAGCCGTTCCAAGAGCATTTGTGTTAATCCAGATTAACGAACATAAAGCAATTTAGATAAACTGCATTAAGCCAAAAACACCTTTGAACTTTTTTTTTTTTTGGATCAAAATCCC
Source organism: Ciconia boyciana (assembly GCF_034638445.1). NCBI lineage: Eukaryota > Metazoa > Chordata > Aves > Ciconiiformes > Ciconiidae > Ciconia > Ciconia boyciana. The sequence goes on along the minus strand of NC_132956.1, from coordinate 5,027,398 downwards.
TCCCCGAGCGCTGTGTGTGGTTTGGGCCTCCCCGTACCGCAGCTTCGCCAGAGCCGAGCTCTCCACTGAGCAATAATTAAGTAAAGTCAGCAAATACGAAGATTACCCAGAGCCAGCAGCACCGGCAGCGAACCAGCACTTTGCACATGGAGCCCAAAACTGATTCTGGGTCCAGGGGTGTCTGATGGGGCAAGACGGCACGAGGACCATCTCCCCGGCTTCGTGCATGTCTCCCAGCCACGATGCCTGGGCTCCAGCCAGGCTGGCTACGTGACCACGAGCCAAACCCCTCCAAGCCTCAGTTTACCCAGCACCAACCCATCCCCTAAGTATGGAGATGACGGGATCAGTCTGAAATGCCCTGAGATGGGATGCTGGCCACAGGAGGCTGGGCAGGATGGATGATGGTTTGCTCGAAGTGGCCAGTCCCTACAGCTCGGACACGTGCGCCGTGACCGAGGTGGCAACAGCCAGCTCATGCATATGGGATGTCTCATGGAAAAGGTCACACACCAGCTTAGGAGGAGGGAATTAATAGATGCTGTAGTCATTGGTGAAGCATGTGGTGTGTGTTACGGGCACGTACACACCTTGCACACCCTCGGCAGAGCCATCACCACAGCAGACACTCGCCTCTCCAAAGGACTCCCAAACCGAAGTCAGGGGCTATGGCAGACCCGACACCAAGACATCTTCTCACCTGGACAAGGCGGACAACAACGCTTCATTCGCCTGCAGGGAAGCTGTGAGCTCCTCCGGACCCAGCCGCCTGCCCACACATTTGCACCGGCATCCAGCACAAAAACAATCCTGACCTTGTCTGGTGCCCCAGGAGCTCCTGCAAAAATAGCTTCCCTGGCTGATGGGGCAGAGGAAAACTCCTGGCTTCCCCAGCTCTCCCCTCCACACTTTCCCAAAACACCTGCTAACGCTTTCTGCCCTCCGCCCTGATTGCCTTCCTCCTAGAAGGAGAACTTCTAACAGAGCCAAAGCTGTAGCTTGTAGGCTCCAAATTCCCTCAGTTTTTGGAAGCGGGGGGCTGTAACACCAACTGGCCTCTCCTGTTGGGACAGGGATCGCTTTTTGGCAAAGAGAGCCTTCCGTGGCTGGGCGGCTGCTCACAGCTTGGTGCAGTGTGCTCGCTAAGCTTCGCTCCCAGGTGATTTGGATCAGGATACACCAGAAGTTTGCTTTCGGCTGCCTCCGTCGGCGCGTGGGTGTGCAAACAGTGACCAATTTCACTGCCGGTTCAACTCCTTTAAATGGGGACTTTCACATTCATCAGGCTTGAAAAAACAACTCCATCTTTTAAACAAAAAATCCATTTCCTCTTCCATCGGCTGCAGCCGCCGCCGAAGGTATTTCTGTTTGAACAAGCGGGCCCTCCCCACCCACCACCACCTTGCTGCGCCCGGCGGGGTCATGCTGGTGGATCTGCAAAAGCACGGTGGTCTCGCCGGCGAGGATGCTCCATCCATGGAGCTCTCTCTGTCCTGCCCCTGCCGAGAAGACGGAAGGTTTTTTGGAAAGCTGAGCCCTCCCTGCTGGGCTGGTTTTGCTCTCTTAGGGGAGCTGCTCGAAACGGGGCAGAGGAGAGATGCCCAGGCTCTCTGCGGCACATTGTCTGCGCTGTCGGTGACACAGACAGGTTTGCAGCTTGGACGGTCCCTCTCCAACATGATTGTCGGGGTTACAAATGTCCAAGGCCATAAAAGGGCAAATTGGAAACGTCCCCATGGAGTTTGCTGCCTGACACTCAAGCACCAAAGACTCAAAATCCCAATTTCCTCTGTTGAGATTTCAGCTAGATGGCTTGGCTAAAATAAATGAGATTAATCTAATCAGAGAGATGGATGGAGCTCATTAAAAAGGTAGATTAAAAAAGCCACCCTGTCTATTATCAGTGCCCCTGAAGTCTTCTGCCTTTGTGGCAAGTGAAAGTCACCCAGGAATTGGATTCCCTTGCAGAAATCTGCAGGAAATGCATTAAAAATACGTTCTGCTATTACAATTCTTCATGTCACCAGTCACTTGGGAAAGGAAATGAATGCAGGGCAAATGCATATATATTTAAATACATACAATTGCCTCCTCCGGGATCAGGATTTATAGGCTGGGAGCGGTGGGCCCTCCTCTGAAACAGAGAGAGACGAGAACAAATTGAAGTCACCTCAAGAGCTATGCTGTTTTATTCTCTATAAATGCTATTTTGCCACCCTCAGCTTCCTCACACGAAGCCGAGGATCAGAAAGGGGCAGAAGCCAGGTCTGGCATTGCGCGAAGCCAAACAGGGAGCACTGGGGGAATACCTGGACAGGATTTGGGCTAGACTGGTCCCATGATGAGCTTTACTGGTTTTATTTCTCATGGCCAGTTGCTTTCCTGCCCACAAGCTGCCTGCCTGCCCCTTCCTGCAGCTTTGAGCAGAGCAACCACCCCCCAAAGCCTCTTTGTGCCCCCGTTCATGGGTGCAGGAGCGCTTTGGGATGAACCCACCACGTGGATGCTCCTGCACGTGCAAATGTGAACTTTGCACCATGTGCATGGGGCCCCGTCGCCTTCTCCTGGTGTTGAGTTTTCCATATAGGAGCTACCAAGAGCTGCTCCGGTTGCCCCTCCGAGGCATCACACATCGTATTTTTGGAAATTTTCACACAATAATTGTCAGCTTACGCACGGCACGCAGACAGCCCTGCTTCTACCCAGGGTCAGCCCACTGCGCTGAGACACGTGTTCTCTCTTGGAAACACAGTTAAACTAAAAAAAAAAACAAAACCACTAACTAAAAAGCATGTCTCCCTGCCTGCGGAGTGCCCAGAAATCAGTGTTAAGGTCTGGGCTGCCGGACTGCACAGCCTTCAGTTCAGGAGGAGGTGAATTCCCCCCGGGGCTGGGTGACCTGGCAAACCCCACACGATGGATGGGCCCTGGGGTGCTTGGAGCAAGAGGAAAGAGCCGTCTGCGCTTCGGGGCAGTTGGTTTTCACAGCTTGTTTCTCAGTGACGTCCACCCCAAAGCCAAGGGCCAGTCGCCGTCTGATGTAGCGGCAGCGCTGCCCAAGCCAAGCAGTTTTCCCTTATTGCTTTTTGATGGGATGATTTTTACAGCTCCCAGGGGTTTGAGGAAATCACCGACGGTTTAAGGAGATCGCTCTAACACAGCCTTGTGCTGCAGACGTACAGTGGGACAGACGTGGTTTCAGGCTATGTCTACCCCCTGGCATGCAATCATTTATGACAGCTAAACCAGTTACAACTCAGTTTAGTAATTTACAATCAGCTGAGCTGCATTAATTGCATTTGTAGCTTGCTGCAAACCCAGGGCAATGGTGGCAACTCCAACTGCCTTTAAACCCACCTGGGATACTTCCCTTTGCAAGGCCAGCAGGCTGAGAGCTGCAGTGTCGTTCATGCAGCCCAGCTGTGAAGCTGTAATTAGGGGTGGTAATGGGGTTGTCTGTCCCCACACGGTGTGCCAGCCCTGCGCCCTTCATCCTCCGCATTTCTCCAGCCGCAACACCCAGACATCTGAAGCGTTTTGCAGACTTTGGAGAACAGAGCTGTGCCAGGGCTGTTTTATGAGGGGCGGATCAAGGCCCCAGCTCCCGAACGGGCTGGCTGTCGTGCCCGTTCCTCGAACACAAGGGGCTGAGCGCAGGTCACCTCGTGTGTGGCGCTGGGGGGACGGCGAGACCCTGAGACCCCCCATCCCCTGCCCGTGGCCCCGCGGTGCTCTGTAACCTCCCAGCTCCAGCCCCCGACTGCGCTGGTGGGTGTTATTGGATGCTTAGAAAACAAATTGGGGAGGGAAATAAATGATTGAAGGGAGAAGAAAGGCAAATTGTTCACGGGCACACAAGGAGCCTCATCCCAGACTGGGCATTTTGTCCCACAGAAGATTTAATCCCAGTCCCTGCAAAGTCAAAGGAAGGTTATAGCACACGGGTAGGTGACCGGAGTCAGCCACTGCTTTCTGGGCCCACCAGAAAGAAAAATGGACAAACCCCGATGAACCAAGTGAGGAGGAGGGACACCACAGCCGGTGCAAGCCCAGGAGTGCTCTCCAGAGCCTCTCTGGCACTACAGACTCGCCGTTTTCCCTTCGTGCCCTCCGACAGGTCTGAGGTTGATACCCTGGCAGTTGACAGACACTGAGTCACAGCCCCTCACAGGCTTCAGAGCCCCCGGCTGCGTGTGGAAACACCCCACAGCGAGGCCTCGCCTGGCCGCCGCCCCTCTCTTCACACCCGCCATCCCGTCTCCCCCCCCCCTCTCGCCTCCAATGGGAGAGCCCCGCCGCGCCGCTTCGGCCCGGGGCCTGGAGCGTTCCATTCGCAAAGGAAGGGGGGGGGGGGGAGGGACACGACGACAGGACCCTGCGGCTGCGGCCGTTCCCGCTGCGGGGCGGCCCATCGGCGCCAGCGCGGAGGGGCGCTCGGCCCTCCGGGATCCGTCAGCGAGGCCACGCCCGGGAGGCGGTGGCTCTGTCCGGCGCCCCGCGGAGCGGCAGCGGCGGGCTGGTGCTAGCGAGGTGCGGCCGCCCTAAGGAAGGGGGCGGGACGCCCCCCGAGGCGACGGCAGCGGGCTCGGGCCCCCTCGCCCTCCGCGCCGTGGCTCGGCCCTGTTTGAAGGTGCGGCGGGCCGGGGCCGGCACGCGCCGCGGGGCCAACGGCGGCTCTGTGAGGGGAGAGGTGCCGCCGCGGGCCCCGCCGCCCCGCGGGAGCAGCGCCATGCCCAAGCCCCGGCCCCAGCCCCGGCCCGGCGACGAGCAGTCCCCGCGGGAGGACGCCGGGCACAGCGGCGAGGAGCTGCCGGTCGCCGGCCCGCCAGCCGGTACGGGGAAGGGGGATCGGAGCGGGGAAGCGGGGCGAGCTGCCGGGGCCATCGTACGTGGGGGCCTCGGGGCTTCTCCCCCCAGCCCTGCCGCCAATACTTACATGGGGTTAAATAGTAATATTTGGATATTTAATTTAGTGTTCCCACGGAGTGGAGTAGTGGTGCGACCGCCGCGCCCGGCCGTCACTAGGTGTCAGCCGCGCTCCGTGGGAGCCCCGCGCCCGCGTGGGACCGGCCAGCGGGGCTTCGGCCGGCTCCGGGCTCCGCTGGGGGCGTGCGGGGAGTGTTGATGAGGAATCACAGAATCGTATAGGTTGGAAAAGACCTTTAAGATCATCGAGTCCAACCGTAAACCTAACGCTACCAAGCCCACCACTACACCATGTCCCTAAGCACCTCATCCACACGGCTTTTAAATACCTCCAGGGATGGCGACTTCCCTGGGCAGCCTGTTCCAATGCTTCATAACCCTTTCAGTGAAGTAAAATTTCCTAATATCCAGTCTAAACCTCCCCTGGTGCAACTTGAGGCCATTTCCTCTCGTCCTGTCACTTGTTACCTGGGAGAAGAGACCGACCCCACCTCTCCACACCCTCCTGTCAGGCAGTTGTAGAGAGCGAGGAGGTCTCCCCTCAGCCTCCTTTTCTCCAGGCTGAACAACCCCAGGTCCCTCAGCCGCTCCCCATCAGCCTTGTGCTCTAGACCTTTCAAAGGAGGAAGATCCCTTCACACGTACGGAAAGTGAGGTATATTTTCTATACACAAATACGCACGTTTTCACTTTGTCACTCAAAAAGCTGTCCAGTAATTTTTTTTAAACCCTCTTCTCTCAGAAGACTCTGGTTAGCATTCCTTCTCTATTCACTTCTATTCTGCTTTTCAACAGCTAGCCCTCCACAAGCTCTCTCCATGAACGAGCAACAGCAAATAACTGATGACATTTCCAAACTGACCATTGTGCACGAAATTGCACTCAACAGTGACTTCAAACTGCAAGCAGCCAGCTTCTCCCCAAAAAGGTATGTATATATTCAGGCTTGGCTTCTGTCTGTCACATTACAGAAAACAGGAGAATGTGGAAAGGGGGTGGGTTTGGATCTGACTGTAGAAGTAACAAGAAAATAAGATAGCTCCTGAAATAAAAAAAAATACTGGAGCTTGTTTTATTTATTCATTGCCTCATGATTTACTAAGAAGTTCTTAAATATGATGACCGTCAGATATGACTCACTAACACTGAAAGATTTAGAGGCTTCAGGTGCGTAAGCTGTGACTTTGACATGAACAAAGCAGACTTTTCAGTGAAGATCTCCTCTGAGGTACCTACATTTCAGTTGAAGATCTGTTTAAGTTCTCTGACGTTCTCTCATTGCAAAAACAAGCACTAGCTAGAAAAACATTCTGTTGATCTTCTCCGAGGGCTTGGAGAGTTTCCTTGAAAAATACTATGCTCTTTTTACCCCTCAGTTAAGACAGGTTAAGTGCTGCATTTTATGAACAGGGTTGAAAGGAAGGAGTTCCACTTTAGAAGAATAGGAAACTTAGGTTGAGAGAGATTTCCATGAGCTAGGGAAAGGTGAGGTGTGTTGCTGCCAGATAGGAGTAAAGCCTAAGGAAAGAAAATGTCCAAAGACCTGAGCCGCAATGAAAGCCAAGAGGAATGGTCCCATCGACCTGAGAGGCTGTGGTTGTCTGATGTTAATAGAAAACCCCTCCCCTCCTCTCTTCTTAGCCTGGAAAACAGAGTGAAGGAGATATTGCACAAAGCCTTCTGGGACAGCCTGGAGGAACAGCTCTCTGCTAGTCCCCCAGACTACACTCGGGCAATCCAGCTGCTGCAGGAGATAAAAGAGGTGAGTTGTTCCTGAGCCAGAGAAGATGGTTACCTTAGAATAAGTCTTCTCTGAATCATCACCTCACCCCTTACATCCAATATTCCTATGTGAACATGCGTAAGAGGGAGGAGAAAATAGGCTCCCTTTGGTTTATAAGGAGACACAAATTACACAGCTGCACCTTCTAAAACCTGTCTGAGAAGGAAACTCATCTCTGGTGCCAGGTCTTTAAAACACCTCCTTTACCAAAAGGATGGAAAGCCTGTGTTTGAACTGTTGGCTATAGTAACAGCCATAGGCTGTTCCCGGTATAGTGTCTGCCAACCAAAAAGTGCAATTCTCTATACAAACACACCTCTTCGGGCATATCAGGAGCTGTATCGACTATTTAAGTGTACAATGAGTACACTTAAGAGTACGAGGAAGAACGTGGTTTAGCACTAAAAGACATACGTTCTTAGCAGGGCGTGAAGTTGTGTATAGTTTGCTTTTTCAGTCTGTGCTTTCGCATTAGGCTCCAGACAGATAACTCCCTTCTTTCATGCATGACAGTAAAGGAGGTTTTGCAAGATTTGAAACAGTAGCCAGACATCCTGAAGTGAGTCATTAGAGTCAAGCATTACCTTAAAGTGATTGTGTGCCCCAGAATTTGTGTACTGAGTAGTTAGCTTAGTCTCAATACAAGGACAACCTCGATTCCTGTTGAGCAGCTCTGGAGAACTGTTGAGTTCCTGGAACAAAAAGAGACTGCTGCTTCTTTGGGCAGGCCCTGCTCTCATTGCTGCTGCCACAGCACAACCAACTGCGAAGCCAGATTGATGAGGCCTTGGACATGGAGTTGATTCGACAGGAGGCTGAACATGGGGCTCTGGATATCCACGGTCTCACCGTGTACGTCCTCGGCACAATGGCAAGGCTGTGCGCGCCCATTCGAGATGAGGAAGTACGAGGGTTGCAAAGCCTCACGGACCCAGCTCAACTTCTCAGGTGCGTGATGCTGAGTCTGCCTTGGTCTACACAGACCGGCAAAACCTTCAACCATAAAACATTGGGTTAAGAGGAAACTGGCTTGGAATTACAGCCCAAGGACCGTTTTGTGCATTCTGGGATTTGACTTCCTTATTTTTTTCAATGTAGACATATTCCTGTTGCCCAGCTGCAATTTAGACAGTAGAAGAGTCTTTAGTGAAGTAAGTCTGGTTTATCTAGTAATTTTTAGGGACTACTGCAATTAGACTGAACAACCTTTTGTGACAAAATGGAATTAAATCAGAGGATCTGAATTCCCCTTTCTCAGCATTCTAAAGTGGCCTCAGTTACAGCATTTACTGCAGTATTAAACCTTCAATTCACTGTGTCTCATTCCAGGGAGATTTTCCGGGTGTTGGGCCTGATGAAAATGGATATGCTGAATTTTACCATTCAGAGCCTCCGCACCCACTTGCAAGACCACACTGTCCAGTATGAACGGAAGAAATTCCAGGAGCTCTTGGATAAGCTGCCTAGTAAGTCAGAGGGGAAGGGAGAGGAGAACTGCTACTTCTACAGGAGCTCTTAAAGCACTAAAAGGGAACTTTTAGTATTCCAAAGGTGACGCTTTCATCACATGCTCAGTAACAGATGAGAGAAATGCCTCTAAAAGCTGGAGGACTCCTGGGTCCCTTCCTCAAGGCTCTTCACTAACATACCTTGCAGAAAAGAAGTTACTTAGTGTGCTTCAGTTTCTGCATGCGTAAGACAGAGCTAATAGCTTTATCATGAGGAACTGTAAGTTCTCACGAGTTTAAAGTGTTTTGAGATCTTCAGAGGAATGAGCAAAATGTTGTTAGGAGGCATATTTAAAGAGGAAAGCCTGCATTTGATGTAGACATCTCTTTTGCTAGGCTGTAGAAGATTTCTCTCTGGCTGCCTCTCTCCTTCATCAGACTCCATTAAAGGCACTTCTTGGAGACTGAAATCCTCTCTGAAATATAATGTTCTCCGTATACCAGTCTCAGTGGCCTAACGCTGTGCCCTGAGCAACAGGACATTAATATTGTATGTTAGTGATGGGGTAAGCCATTCCCCACCGTTCCAGGAGCCAGCACGATGCCTTCACCTTCCAAATGCACATCCCCTTCAGCTGGCAGTATAGCATACCCGCTTCTTACTGACTTAGCCTGACCAGTCTGTTCTTGCACACATCCATGTTTGTTACCTCATTGCAGATAGCCTGGATCGGACGAGAGAGTGGCTGTGCAAAGCAGCAGCAGAAGTGTCTGTGTCCTCTTCACAGCTGCCACCTCACCCTGCAGCCAGTGGCTCACCGGCCGCACACTCGCCGGGGGCTGTCAGCAGTAGCACAACTGTGCCAAATCTCACGTCTGTGCTAAATCGAGGATACATGAATCTGCTCTGCTGGGAGCCTGGGCAAAAGGAATACCCTGAGGTAGGAGAAGTGCTTGGACACCTTTACAGTGTTTTCATAAAGACGGACAAAATGAACAAGTGTACCAGTTCTGCATCTTCTATAGAAAGAACTGGCCAGACTCTCTGTCCCCTCTGCACCATGAGTCATTGCACATGGTTTTTCCCTATGTGAAACAAATGGGATTTTTCACAAAATGAAACCTCCCTGCTGCCAGGCAGCTGCCTTCCACTCAGCTTCATGGGGATGTTACAGCCCTGCGCCATGGCTTGAGATCTGCTGAATTATCACAGCTGCTGGTTCTACACCCACAGGCTGATTTGGTTTCTGTTCACAGACACTGTTTATGGATCAGGCCCGACTGCAGGAAGTACAAGCGCAGGTGAATCAGCTTACCATCATAGCTGCAGTCCTGCTAGTGACCAGTGGCATGTGTGGAAGCACCTTATGTGGCTCACCTGGGTTTGTAGCTAGGCTGAAACGGGTAACAAAGGTCCTCTTGGAAGGGCTGTCTTGTACCAGGTGGGTTACTTTAAGTTTTCTTTTCCAGGAGAAGAGTGAGTATGCAGGCACTGGTTGGTTGTGGGATGAGCAGCGGGAATCTCCCCCGGGAGTGGAAGAGGATCTGAGATCCAAATAGCAGCCAGCTCTACTGCAAGGAGTGGGGGAAGCCAGCCAGCATTTTTAGCTGGGAGTTAACTCTCTAGAGCAATAGTCCCTTCTTGATTAGAGGGGCAAATTAGTAGTGCTGATCACTATTTAATGAGTCAGCCACAGGGCAGCCTACTGCTTGCCAAAGAGCTGGGAAGGGAAGCTTAGTTCACAGAACTCTAGCTGAATGTTGGTTGCCCTGTGCTAGCTGGCTGTGATGACACTCCACGGGCACGTGGAGAGACTTCCTCCCTTGCTCTGTGCCTGCAAGGCCCCTTCCCCAACCAATGTGAGTCGTGGCTGGAGTGCATGAACCTTTGCATGATTTAGGTATGAAGAAGCTTTAGAAGACATCAGCAACCAAGTGCTCCAGGAAGTCAGCAGGACTCTCTCACATCTGGGTTATGCTGCTTTTACCACTGACAAATGCGCTTCCCTGAAAGGCCAGATAAAAAGCATCGCGGACAAGGGCAACGCAGTCCAGCATGTCGTCGGTGAGTCTCTGAGCTTATGTCTAACTCGACCTTGAAGCCACTTTGCACTCGTAGGCCACAACTTAGGTTTAGGCTAATGACCCTGGACCATGCAGGATAGGTCTAGGATTGGTCCTAGCAAAGCAGAGTCTGCATTGAGCAGAACTACTGCTTGAGGGTGGGAGCCGAGTTCACTGTCTGGCCCCTCCACATAGTCTGCACAGCAAAGGAGGGTCAGGGAAGCTAGGTTTAGAAACTCCCTTGATTTTCCTATTCCACCCTGAAACGCTCCCAAACAGTAGTTGCTTTGAAAAATCTCCTAAATCCTCCCATACTTGCTAAAAGCTAAACAGGCCCAAGTGCAAGGTCTGTTCCTAGGTAGTGTTGCAATCTTCAGGCTAGGATGTACAGTGAGAGCTTAATCACTGGCTGTAGTAAAGCACCATGCTAAGATCTTTTAATGAGGGATATATGTATGTTATGATTATTCACAGTAACTCTGACAGGCCATATATAAAATGCTGTAACATAAGTCATTGCTCAATCCATGACACAGTGAAGGGACATTATGATGTTAAAATATCATGCAGATGGAACGCTCTGAAGGGATGCAATGTAATACTAGGAACAATAGCTCTCAGAATCACTAAACCTATCACAATGATGTCAGTGCCTACTCTGAATACTCCCCTCGTTTTACTGAGGAGCCTTATTCAAAGAATCCTAGAGAGGCCATGGTCCCAAGCCCGTGTTACATATACCAGAAGTATGGGACCAAATTCTAATAGAGACTTAGCCCTCTTAATCGTAGTAATGCACAGAACTGAAGTATATTTAGAAAATGAATGGAGGAAGGATCCTGAGGGTTTTGACTGACTTCTCTGACTCTGGGGAGTGACAGGCCAGGAAATAAAAGTAGAATGCTGGATAATCAATGGATCCACCTATGAGAAGGCATCACAAATCGCTGTGTACAACATTACATCAAACCCAATAGCAAAAGATACGAAACTTTGCGCCTCTGAAAGATCGGACTGTTGGTACAATTTTACCTTAGTACAATCTGTCTTAGAGTACAGATGGTCTCGGGTGGCCAGGGACTGAACACAGGAAACCTAGATAATGTAGATGAAAAAGTGAGTGCTACAAGATGGATGTGGAGCACAAGGAAGGTCTTGGGAGGCATCATGACTGGGAGAAATAAATGCCCTAAGGGAGCCAGAGAGACAGCAAAAGAACTGGGGACACGATGATTAAATCCAGAGGGGATCTGAACTGAGTAAACATGTCGTGAGAGGGCCAGGGAACGAATAGAGGCACGGCTAGAGGGAAGAGAGGGCAGAATGACTGGTCTGGGCCACAGATACGGACTCAGGAAGTCTTCTGAGGGAACAAGAGGGGTGCAAGGTCAGCTACAAAGCTGAAAGTGTGCTAAAGGCAACCTTGAAGGCATTGATAGGCATCGTGACACCATTAGAGGGGTCCTGAATGGGCCTGAGCGACCAAAGAAGGCTCAGGCAAGCTGGTGATGGCCTGGCAGATACCACTGGCAAGCTGGTGCCAGCATGGGCAGACACCACCGGCAAGCAGGCACTGCCGTGGGCAGACACCACCGGCAAGCTGGTGCCGGCCTGGCAGACAGTGCTGGCCTTATGGACACTGCCAGCAAGCCGGCAATGGTGTGAGCAGACGCCACCAGGAAGCCAGTGATGGCATGGGCCAACACAGCCGGCAATCTGGCAATGGCCTTGTGGATGCCACCGGCAAGCCAGCGACAGCGTGGGCAGACGCCACCAGAAAGCCGGTGATGGCGTGGGCAGCCGCTGCTGGCAAGCTGGCGCTGGCCTGGCAGATGCCACCAGCAAGCCAGTGATGGCGTGGGCCAATGCCGCCAGCAAGTTGGTGCCGGCCTGGGACAGGTATTCCAAATTCAGTGGGTATTCCATTCCCGCTACGACCCTCAATCAAATGGGATGGTAGAAAGGGCTAATGGCTTACTGCAAAGGAGCCTTAAGCCACATGAGGCCCAGTGGGATACTCTGCTTTCCAAACTACTTGATCAATTGAGTAATCGACATAGGCCCCCTGGGAGCCCTGTGAGCTGAGCATTCTTTACAGAAACTAAACCTGATGCTCTGCCTCCTGATGAAAGAAAATATCTGATAGCATTACAGACAGGACAACCTGTCATGGTAAATTTATGACAAATTGGAACTGTACCTATGACTCTAAGTAAACCTCGTGGCCACTTGCCTGGGAAGCTACTGACAGCAGCAGTGCAAAACACAGAATTAGTGCATGATGGATTTTTTCCTTCTTTCTAATGGGGTAACCTGTCCAGAAAACCCCACTGAGACCAGTTTGTTTTACCCTTTTTTTCTTGTGGTCTCCTCCAAGATAAAAGAGCCCCCGGCTTGGCCGGGCGGCTGCAAATTGGTCCCATCCATAGTTATCCCTAGAGATAACTTGAAAAGTTATCCCTAGAGAGTGCACTCCTTGCTATTCAGCTAACCAGCAGCCCTATAATGCGGCTCCATCAAAATGTTTATTCAAATGGTTTGGATAAGAGCTGGTTGCTAACTCCGCATCAGATTGCGGTGCCACAGGCAGCTAGGAAAAGATTATTTCCACATGGAAGACTAGCTTTTATCAGCTACGAAAATAAGGTGAGGCTCTTCCTGCCCACTGCTTCATCTAGTTAAGTATCCTTCCCCGCCCGTGTGGACTCCACCACACTGTTTATTTGGGTTTATTCTTTCCATGTCAGAGCAGGCTATTTTGTTTTGATGTAATTCAGAAGGCTGAATTAATAGCCTAAACCAAACCTCAATAAACTACAGGCTGGGCAGTGTGTGATGGCAATGATTTACCGATGGTGTGGCATTAGAAGCTCCAGAACTAGACAGCTTCCCCCCCTCCACATCTAAAAATCAAACCCGTGTCTTGCCTGCACTCTTGGCCACTATCGACATTTTCCACGTTCTCACTTCAAGTGCAAGAACATCTGAAGCAGCCGGGTAGTGGAATCTCAGCTCTGTGCTCCTCCGAGAGGCTTCTTGAATGCTTTCAATTTCACAACGCTGCTGTGGCAGGCAAGATAAATCCCGGGCTCTGAAGTTCTATTTGCCATTATGCTTCTAAGACGCTTGACACTTCAATGCAGTACAAAACCTCTCACAGTGGGTGAAAAATCTTTACTGTTGACCTGCTCCACTTTAACATTAGGTTTGATGGATTTGACCAAGTCCTTCAGCCCAGTAGCCCAGCGATAGCCATCGTTAGCAGCAGCAACCCAGGACAAAGTGAAAACAAGTGAAGGCAAGTACACCTGATACTCGCGTACTCTTGTGCGTCACAGTTTCACCGTGGTTCCTGTGCTGGATGCTGTTTCATCTGCTTAGTATTTGGAAGAGGAATAAGTTAATCCAGTGGCCCCCTGGGTCGATCTAGAGTGTTACTTGTCCACAACATCCTGCCGCAATGCAGCTGTCCTCAGATCTGCTCTTGACTGCGTGACAAAGCCTTTGTCTCAAAAGTAGCTTTCTGTGCAAAGGTTGTGTCGATTTATTTTTTTGTTTTCATACTTTTGCTCCCTACAGCACAGCGGATTCATTCCTTCCTCAGCCTTTTCATTTCCCCTGATGGACAGAAATCTCAAAAAGATTTCCCAAAGGGCCTTGATCCCATTCAGGAAGAGCTGCTGGAAGTTGGGCGCAGGTTTGGAAGCGTGATCCACCACAACAGGCAGGTGTTTGGACCTTACTACTCAGAAATCCTCAAGAAAATGCTTCTCCCAGACGCAGAACCAGACTCGGATGTGGGGATGGATTCTTTCTGATCATCTTCACCATGTACCGGGCAGGGGTAGAACGCATTCTCCAACAGTTTCTCAAATCATGCCTCAGCTTGTAAAAATCAATCGGACAAATCCACTGGGGCCAGCATTACTACTGGGAAGTGACTCTTGGCATGTCAGTACCTGAATAAACCTCTCAACTACAAAAGATAGTGGCTTTTTTTCCCCAAAAAAACCTGCCGCTATTTGGTGGGGGAGGCAATGGGATGTGGAGCTCATAAAACTGCAGTGCAGCTTATGCTTTTTTTAATTCAAGGTGTTAATTCTGCCGTCGGCCTGTAACCTACTTTGCTGAAACATCAGTCACAGCCCAGGGACGCTGTTTGCATTTGATAAAGCCACCTGGTATTTAAAATCATTAAAACTGCTCAATGTATTTCAATGTTAGCTTGAAAACCTGACTTACTGAATTATTAGAAATGGAACATATGGTATAAATTTAGCAATCCCTGGTGTATTCAGTATTTTACATCAGCCAGATTTTACTTGACATGAAAATCTGAACTTTAACCTGTATTTAAATGTCTGGATTTCTTGCTCTAATTTTACATAATGAAAATGTCCTACTTCTTGGCAAGCCAAAAATCTTTGCTGGGTAAATACTCTATACAATGGCTGCCCAGACTGCTGCAGTTGTTACATGAACCACTTGCTGCAGAAAAGTGATTTTAGTGTTTAGCACGAGTCAATTAGGGTCCTGACCGTCCCCAATGAACAATCCTTGCAGATGTACGTTAGTGGGGGTAAAAATGAGCTTTTCTCACCATTGTGTGGAGAACATACACAAAGCAGTTGGAGACCCTTGTGCTATAGGTAGGTCTATCTTTAACAGACCATGTGGATGCGTTTTTATGCATAAATTTTTGTTTCAAAGTAATAATATTCAATATTTGGGGTCGTTATGACTAACTGCAAAAAGAACAGCTTCAACCAAAGCGACTTGGCAGCCAGGACTCCCCACCCTGCACGCCACAGGCCTCGGGACAGCACAAACCCCCTATTCCGCTGCCGAAGAACTACAGTGGGACCGCTCCCAGCTTCTCGGCCTCCTGTGCTCTGCTTCCACAACCGCAGCACACCATCGCCACGCGACGCTCCGACGTTCTCTCCTTCCTCGGATTTACAAAGCAGAGAAGTGCAGGTACAGTGCTAGACTGAGCTAATTAAACACCACACAGCTGCCTGCCCTCACCCCTTTTCTCTTACCTTCACAGGTCCGTTAGATGAGGATGAGAGCAGCATTGCTTGAACACAGACGACCAGGAGACTTCGGTATAACACTGAGGTCACAGCGACAACGGGGCAAATGTGTGTCTAAGTTTGTTTATTAATTCGGTCTGTTCTAAGTTGTACAATTATGAAAACAACAAAACGACTGCTGGAAGCCCAGGAATATTTACAATCTCGCCTTGTTGTAGTGAGGTCAGTCTATGTTGTTGCACAGATTGGTTATGTTTGGTACCACAAGATGTTTAAAATTCAGACAAATTTGAACAGATTAACAATTGTATATACAGGAAATAAAAGGAAATTCAAGTATCAAAATACAGACAGATTAAATAACATTTGTATTACAAATCAGTCCCACTGCCATACATCACAATTAGCAAAAATGTCTACATTGCAAACTGAACTCGACTGTTCTCTGCCCTGTTAGGGAATCTCAGGTATTTCTTCCATGGGTAAGAAAAACGTTTGAGCTAGATCGACTTTGCAAGAGCAGCACAGTTACTTCCTTTTGGAAAAAAAAAAAAAGGCAGTAATTGATGCCAATATGAGATCTAAAAGGGAGACCTTTTGCAACAAGACAGCATTGCAAACACTGTGCTTGCTCTAAAATAAAGATCTGATTACATGGAAATGATGTGAGCAGAAGAAAGCCAGGGGAAATTCTGCTGCTAGAAACTTCTGAAGTGGGGCAGAAGGAGCATTAAAGCAATGACTCCACTTCAGCTGCACACAGGACTGGACGTGTTCGGAGGGACTATTTGGCATCTGGTCTGTCTCAGCAGCCTCGTGAAGGTACAAACTTTTCACTAGAGGTACATCCTGGAAGGTGCCGTATCTTCTCCCTGGGAGGGGGACAGGCACATACCCCGCAAAAATTGCATAATTTCTTCTAAAAAGAACAATCCCAAAGCAAGTTCAAAGACAGCTGAACAGCTAAGATGAGCTTTTTTTCTTTTTTTGTAAATACAAAATGAAAAAGGATAAAGCAGCTTCGATTTGAAAAAAAAAAAAAAAAACCCAAAACCAAAACAAAAAAAAAAAACCAAAACCCATCCCTTCCTCTATAAAGACAGACAACAACTCTGCATCTTAGTTTACCTATCTTGAGTTCTCGGCCTGGACTCATGCCATGCACAAACCAAGGTCTGTAAAATACAATCTGTCCTTAAAAAGGGGAACGAGGCCCAGGGCAGCTCTGCCTTTCCCCAGGCTGGTAATACAGCAGATGCATTTCGATACAAAATCATACTCAGCACCAGAAATTTAGGGCACTTTCCTCCAGATACCACGAAACCCTGTAGGGAGGAAGAGCCAGAACACTGTGCAATGGCTGGGTTAACAGATTACTGGAGTCAGTGAGTGGCACGGTCCAGGATCGGTCTCCAGCATGCACGTACCTTGAGAAAACCCATCGAAATAAAAGGGGAGATGCATTGCCAAAACAATTGCTTTGTCTATGCAGTGAGAAAGAGAGTATCTGGCTAAAGAACTGTTGGATCACTAAAGACAACCATAGGATTGAACGCAGGACTGGAAAGGACCACCAGGGTCACCAAGCCCAGTCCCCTGGAGATTGGAGTCTTCATCACCACTTCACCTCCAAGCCAACCTTCAAAAAGCTCATGCATCAAAAAAAGAAAGGTGTCCCTCCTCCCAAGCAGAGGTTCAATTTGCAATCTCTCCAAAAAGACTTGTTGCCAACACACCAAATATTTACACTTACACCAGTATGAATTGCAACATATGCATAACAAGGAATGTTAGGTTTCCTAAATTCATCAACTTAAAAAAACTCTCCACTTCCCCCTCCTAATCATTTACAGGTCTATGCCCTTGGGATTACGGTTCACTTCTCTCCCAGCCTTACTGGCTAGCGAGACTAAATGAAATCCTGACATACAGCAGCAACTGGAGTTAAACAGAAATTACTCGGGCATATCATTCTAGTCAAGCAGCAGGGTACCACCTCCCCAACCATTACAATGCCTGTCCAGATTATAACAAACGTGCTGCGCTACATTTTTGCATCTGAAGAATTAAAATCGCAACCATTTTAACATCTCTCCTTTGAGGGGAACAGTACTGTGAAAACACATCAGTCACAGCCAAAACTACTGTTAAATACTCCGGTAATTTGAAAGAAAAGTAAGCAGGCAGCACCTTTGAGATGGTGGTATCTGGGGATACTGGACTTAGACGGGGGCCAAGCTGTGCCCAGGTTGATATGATTTATCCTCGGGTAGGGACTGTTTCAGTGTAATGCCCAAAATTTAACTCCTTATTTGTTCATCTTCTGAAACTGTTGCACTAATTAAATAATGAGCTAGTATCAAAAAAGTGCTAAATCACAATTGAATATACTTAAAAAAAAAAACCAAACCAAAACCCCAACCCTTCAGGGCATAACTGCATTTAAAAACAAGACAGGTGCACAAGAGGCTGGAGAAGGGCGGCGTCTCCAGGTATTCAGTGCGTAAGTGGGAAGAAATTGTGTCCTTGCCATAGAAATGTCAAGTATTGCAATGCAACAGTTCTCTGTTGGGGAAGCAAACTTTGTACCATCGGTAATACTTGGCCACAACCACTCTGGGGTGAAAGATCCTTTGCAGACTCTTTTCCTTAAGTTATTTCCATCTGCTATAAAAGCGTGGAGTAGCTTTCAAAACAAAGGATGCAGACTTACCCTGCAAGGCTTCTCACACTGGAGGAAGTTATTTCCAAGAATTTGGCGTTCTCTACTGTTCACCCAGAATTGAAGCAAATTTAAGTACCATTAGAGATGCACACACCACTCCCACTGCTAAGACTTTCTACTGTACTCCTTGCCGGACTGCGTGGATTCTCAGTAAATAAGGATATATATATATATATTTCCCTCACCAAAAAACTGCAGTGCTACATTTAAACTGTGAACTGGATTTGCTCTGTGTCATTTTGCACGTTAAAAAAGAAACGGGTCGAAAGACGTTTGTCTCAAACTAGAAAAGGTGGCATCGCTCTCGGCCTCAGAAGTCTCAACTTTCCTTTGCTAGAAATGGAGAGAGCTGCTTTTCTCAGCTGGTGGCCGGGATCCCTTTCCCCCCTCTGCTTTGGGAGCCCTCACTGAGCAGCCATGCACCCACTCCGAGGCAGACACCAGTGCCAGATGGAGATGATCTTCGTGTCAGCAGGCCACTGCTTCTTAGGTCTCTGCCCCGTTACTACATTTCCGTGGTAGGAGACAGCTGCCCGGAGATCAGCTTTTTAGAGGCAAACAGAAAGGAAGATAATGGAATGAATGATTTCCGAGTCATACAAAAACAAGTGCTGGGAAAGACGAGGCGTACGGCCAGGAGATGCGACACAACCGTGAGGGTTATGGACACACAGCGGAAGCTTTGTAGTTTAGGCAGGGCTGCCTGTGGACGGTCATCCTTAGAAAGGCACATGCTCTAGTGACCCGGTTTTAGGAGGTGCTGAGGAACCTGCCCTTCCCAGCTGAAGGCAGGGGAAGACGCAAGAGCTCACACCCTCTAAAATCAGGCGTACCTGTGGGCAACTGCTTGGTAAATGCTTACCCATAGAAACTGCGCTACCACCGCTACCATTGATTCGGTTTCTCTTGGAAGGATACAGAAACCCTCAGGGCACTCTTACAGCTTGGAAAGATGCTGATCAAACCCAAACCCAGCCTCTCGGAGCACTTCGGACACAGCAGTACTGTCACCCACAACGCTCTGGCTGGCAGGACGGCGCTGCAGCACTTCAGGCAACTGCAGTGCGACCTATGTTAAGGGGCTCCATGGCATATGAAATATATGTACTAGACTGAGCTTTCCTTTCTTTTTTTTTTTTTTTTTTGCTTTAAGACAATCCTTCTAGTCCTCTCACTTGGGTTCTCACTAGCCTGGCCCTTATTTTGAAGTCAGCGTGCTGCTCTGTGCCATTAAGCCACAAAGGACTTGGGAGATCAAACCCGTTCCTGAGAAAGAGCTAAATAAAGATTTTGAAACATCAGATTTCACCACAAGTCTGGGGAAACAGAAGCTGTCAGGCAACAGATCTAAAACCCTGGCAAAACTTGGACAAGCTTGTTCTAGCCCCTAAATAGCCCAGGGCTGCTGTTCTGACCGCTCCCTGCTGATGCCAACTGGTGATCGCGAAGGGAGATTTGGGGTAAATTCGAAAAGCTATTTTGGAAGTGGAGCTTTACTGGAGATCTGAGTGCATCCTCTTCCCCATTTATGTCTAAGATGTCCACCCAGACATCTCCTGCAGAGGTGAGCAGGTAGCTGCCGTCCACCTCTCCTCACAGCTCTCTAACACAGACCCACTGTCGCCACCGGCTCTCCAAAACTGGGCTGCGAGGGGATTTTGCCAAGATGCGAAACCCACGGTGAGTTCAGACACTTCACACCAAGGTGCACATCAGCGAGCTTTGTGCAGCCCAACTACCGCAGGGCTGCAGCCCCTCTCCCGCTGCCCCATTTGCTCAGCTCTCTCCCCGGGAAAGGTGCGACAGCCGCTGCCTGCGAGGAGCTGGTCGGGGTCCAAGACGCAGCTTTGCTACGAGGCCGTCTGTGCGAGTGAAGTACTTCATCTGTCAGGACAGCAAGGCTGAGCGTCGGGGGTTTGCTGCCACGGTCTGGAAGTAGCAGCGCCTTTCACTAAAGGGTCTTAAAAAACTGCTCTGCAAACGGAGAGAGCCTTGCACCCCCGAGAGGTAGGTAAGTACGTCCCCATCCCGTACATGGGGAAACGGAGGTAAAGAGAGGTGAAGTTCCTTGGATGCACAGCAAGTCAGGGAGAAGCAGCACCAGGGCAGGAGTCCTGCCTCCCAGTGCTGTTATTCATCAGATCATACTCCTCCTCATCCTCAGTTTCCTCTCAGTGAGCTTTGCAAACACAAGCGAAGGAACCAGGGGTAGGACCATGGACGGCTCGCTGGGGCTTTCACGGGGTCGTGAACTGCTGTATGGCATTCCCAGACCTGTCCCAGCTCTGCTCCGACCTGTGCCAAGTGCCCTGCGGTCTCATGCAAACGATCCCCAGTCATATTCTGGAATTAAAAGCTGCTTCTACTGAGATACACAGAAATGAGGATGTTTTCCCAGAGGAAAAACATGCGCACTTGAGAAACAGCCAGAAAAAGCAGAGGTGCCTGCTGACGCAGGGCCATCTCTAAGTGAAATCCTCGCTCTCAAGGATGGAAGGTGGCAGATGTTTCAAGATCTCTATAGCCCTCATCATGCAATGGTTTGTAGACAAAAACAAGCTTTGGGATCAGCAGCAGACTGATTTCAATCACATTTCTCCCTTCAGCAAAAAAAGTACAACCGCAGTAAGCCTGCTGAACACAGCAGAGCTCCGTCTGCTTTATCAGACCGCTATCAGTATCTAGCCCCTCTCAAACACCTTTCCTTCCCAGCACGGGGCTAACAACATGTGCCTTTAAAAGCTTAACCTCTTCACAATCTGCCAAGTGAGAACTACGCCCATAGCTCATGAGAAGTTTGGTGAGTGTAAACAGAAGGACTATGGGGGGGAAAAAATCCTACAAGGGACTGAAATGCATGCAACCAAAACCGCACCTCATCTCTGAGAGGGAACAAAGCTCACAGTGGGAACGATCACACCCGGCCCAAACCAGCGCTCCCGTCAGAGCAGGTTTTCTGCTCCAGGCTTCGAGGGGAGAGATTGTGGGCAAGGGTCCCCGTGAGGAAATCTAGTGAACGTGTGTTATTTGCAGACAGCATCACAGTGGTTAGTGTCGATTCGAATGGCAGGTAAGAAGAGGGGTGAGTTCACTGGAACAGTACGCAGCCGTGGCTCAGTCGGGAAGAAGAGGATCTAGGAGGAGGGAGTGCGTGCACCGCAGAGACAAGAGGTCTCCATCAGTTCAAGGATAAGAAGGTGAAATAGAAAAAGAGGCCTGGGGAGTGTCACGTTGCCCCAGGGATTCACAGTGCCAGAGCGAGGGGAAAGACGTGAAAACGGCAGGCGGCTTCCTGGATCCACATCTCCGATTCCCCCAGCCTGCATCCCTCTGCACCTCCCACCTCACAGACATCTAACAGCGTGTTACCCTTGTTTCCGAGTAAGGAGAATTCACAGTGTTCAGTAGTGATCAGGTACAAAAGCCGTTTAAGTCTACAGTCTCCTAAGTGCTGCTGCCTTTGACGTAGTGCCTACGCGGGGCTCAGTGCGAGCAGCTGGAGGAAGAGGGAGTTTAGAACAGCAGACAGATCAGATCGCAAAGGCACGGTTAGACTAGGTGGACACGGGGTGTGTTTGCTTTAGAAGATAGTGGTCTCATACTTAGTGCTGAGGGTCCGCTTGGGGTCCTGTTTGGGGTCCACGACCCAGGAGACACTGGCATGAGACTGGGAGTCTTGGTCCACTTCAGGGGGCTCCAGCTAGAAAATAAGGAAAGAAAGGGCATGTTAGGTTACCCGTGCTTCTGGGACAGAATGAGTGGGGATTCAAAGTACGGAGAGGCCGCTGCTCTGCCTAATGCCCATCCCAAAAACGTGAACGTGTGCGGGGAAGCAGCTCTCACTGGAGAGGCATTTGAGTCCTTCACAGCTAAAACATGTCTAGCCACATCAGTCCCAACCCAGCACCCTGAGATGACTTCCTGAGTTAGGCCTGCGAGCCCCTATTACCATTAGTGACAGCTTCACTTCATCTCACAAACAAGCATGAAAAATTCAGCGCTATAGGATGGCACTATAAAAAAAAAAAGAGGCAAAGGGAGAGAGAGGGAGACAGCTCCTGGCAGGTGAGCTCCCACGTGATTTACTCTCCTGATCAAGCAAAGCTCTTTCATCTTGTCCTCCTAAATCAGGATCCTACAGGAAGGTTAACACCACCAGAAAGAGCAACGCAGTTAGTGGAGAGCTGCCACTCTACATCAGCGGGGACGGATATGAGCCATTTGTCCCTGGGGTTCATCTGAGCCCATGGCACGGCCCTGGAATGAGCAGGGAGGGAAGACAGCAGCGAGGCAGGACACGGGACCACAGCAGGAGACGCGGGAAGCGGGGAGGCAGGCGGACCGGTGGCAGCTGGGGCAGCCCGGGTCAGTTTGTAATGGAAGATGGCAGGAAGAAGGGTAAAGACCTTAGCTCCGGGACTAACAGACTGCAGCGGCAGGTAGGAGGGGCGGTGTGTTGTACAGGTGTGACAGTAACAACAGCGAGTGTCAGGAGGGAGCGGCACCTGAGCGGGGGGAGCAAGCAGAACACAGACAAAAGGAGACATTAAAGGAAGGCAATGGCCTATGCAGCAGTCCCTGCTCCTCAGCAGCTCCAGTCTTGGCTGGTTTTGGCTACAGGGGCACTCCCGTGCTGCAAACCGCAGGTTACCTACTGATCTTACTGCGGCTCTGCAGGGTTTGCACATGGAAGCTGTGCTGGACCCAGCAGGGCACTTAACCCCCATCCCACCGGGGCTATTTCCACCTCTGCTTGCCCTCGTCCTACGAGGGGAAGCCCTACCACCGCAGCAGGACTGCCAGCAGAGCCACAGACACTGCAATATCAGCGGTGCCTGAAGCTACAGGCACCGTGTCCACATCTGGGCTCCCCCCACCACAAAGGGGGAGGTTTAAGCATGTGGTGCCCAAGAGAAATCCCAGCTCAGACCACGCAGATTGCACTCGGCAGCCTGCCGGCCCGCACATACGTACTGCAGATTTCCTCATGCCGGCTCGTGGTTTAGGCACCGGTTTGGAAGATTTTGTTTCGATCATTTCTCCTGCTGCAGCACCCAGAGGCTTCGCTCTCTGGGCTTGGAGGGCCAGCTGGTAGGCAACCTCGAACGCCTGCCCCAGCGTGAGGATGATCTCGTACGTCAGGTTCTTCAGAGAGACCACAGAAAACACAAAGCCGTTAGGTGCATACGAGCTACCTCGCCCTGCACAGAGTCCACGCGCTCAGCAGCTTGCTGAGGAGATGCAGACCTCGGCAGAGCCCATGGCCTTTCCGTTAGCAGGTCGCATCCTGCCGTGTGCCTGGCAAAGCCGCTCTGCACACGTGGGGCAGTGCTGAGCTCCTGCCCCGCAGGGGAGCCGGCACTAAGCCACCTCCACGCTCGCACAGCCCCGGCCGGTGGGACCACCTGCGAGCCTGCTACAGCCCCGTAAGCATCGCGGTTCAGCAGCGTTTTGCATTGTAAAGAGAAAAAGCCCAAACGTCTTGTACAGCCGATTCTGCCCAAGAATAAAAGCAAGTTATGCTTCCACACTCTCGGTGAATTAAAAGGCTGTTAAATCAGCCTATTACGCTCAACATAATTGAGAGTGTATTAGGGTTTTGTTCACAGCATATTCCCCAGGAGGGAAAAACTCCTGCCCTGCTTTATTCAGCACTGGAGACTGCAGTAATGAAGCCAGACAAATATTCTCTTTGTCAAAAGAGCTCCAAAGTAAAAGTATTTTGAGCCAGGACTCTGAAAGGAGTATTTTAGGGTAGAAACAGGTAAGAGAGCCCTAGAACGGACCAGATCCTGTTCTATGACTTGCCAATAAAGCTGAATGATGAAGTAAGTGGACTGCAAAGGACTGCAGCGTGCTGGGAGATGAGATGCGATAACCCACTCACCACATCCACGGTGCTGAAGACGTGGCAGTAGTGGTGGCTGGTCTGCAGGTCCTTGGTGATGTAGGCGAACGTGCAGAGATCCTCAGGGTCCTGAGCAGCGCAGGAGATGTTCCGGATCTCGTGCTCAGCAATGACATTCTGCCAGGGTGAACCACAAGCACCCGTCACCCTTCTGGGGATGGCAAATACACCTGGCAAGCGGCAGTTGTGGCAAGTGTGTACTGGGAGCAGGGAGCAAAACAGATACTGGCAGGGAGGGGGAGTCTCCCAGACAGACCAGTCCTAGCTCCCTCCCATGGTAGGAACAAATGGCAACGTGGTCCACAAGCAGCCAGTCTGCCAGGCCTTTGGGATTCGGGTAACCATTGCCACCTTGGTGCTCTCCCATAGCCCTAGCAGCTCCTCAGGACCAGCCGTGGCTTCTGGAGCCACTAAATGTTACCTGCAGCCCCCCAGGCAGGTGGGACTGCAGGTCTTGTCCCTCCAGACACCAACTTCGAGGCATCTGAAGCTCACCTTGTTAGAGGCATCGATGAACTTCACCCCTTTGTACGTGATGGACAGTATTATGGTCGGGATCTTCTTCATATGCTCTGTGGATTTCTTTGGAAACAAGAACATTCAAGTGACCAGTTGTGAATAAATGCTCCCTTCACCACCGCCCCAGCCCACCGCCCCACAAAAGCAGGCTTTGGGGGCCTTGGACCAGGAGGAGGAAAGCCTACTCTTGGTGGAAGCAGAGGGGAAGGGACGGGGACCTGAAGCGCACACAGCACTCCCTTCCCCAGTGAAAACACCCGTTCTCCCACTGCACAGACCTTCCAGCTATGGGGAAAAGCGCTGGGGAGGGGCAGTTCACCAGCGGCACAGCCTGTTAGGTGGTCTGGGTCCCTGCTCTGCACAGGGGCAGCCTGCAGGGTTTGGGGAACCATGGCTTCACTGAGATCCTCCCGTTCCCCTCTCCACATCATCCGCCACTGGGTGTGAGTGAATCCTCCCTGTCCCCGTGGCCTCCGTACCCTCATCTTGGCACAGGCGTCCTGCGTAGACTCCGTCCCTCGCAGGTCTTTGATCAACATGGAGCCCAAGTACTGTTTGGAAGAGGGGGAGATGTTAATGTGCTCCCAGACATCCTAAAGGCTTCAGGCAGGAAACCCTGCCAACCCCAAGGCAATGCCATGGCCCCGTGAGTGGCCAGCAGCCGTGGCTGGGGAGGGACAGGTCATCCAGGGAGGGGGAGGAAGCGTGACAACTCCACATGCAACAACCTGACCCCAGAACCTCCTCATCCTCACCACCCCCACAAGCCAAAAGCCACTTACGTTGGCCTCGTACCCGCAGGACTCGAAGATGAGCTTCTCCGGCTGGTGCTGCCAG
The DNA here is from genome assembly GCF_034638445.1 of Ciconia boyciana. Lineage (NCBI taxonomy): Eukaryota > Metazoa > Chordata > Aves > Ciconiiformes > Ciconiidae > Ciconia > Ciconia boyciana. The sequence goes on along the minus strand of NC_132956.1, from coordinate 5,002,152 downwards.
TTTTGGACTGGGGCATATGGGGCAGCCAGGCTGGGGGGGCGCAGGGTCAGCTTTGACTCCCGACGGTCCTCCTGGAAGGGAAGAAACATGGATGTGAAGCCACAACAGGTCCAACCTGGGTTGAAACACAGATCCCAGGAGGGCTCTCTGGGCTGATGCAATTGAGGTTCGCGATGGCCAAATCCCTCAGGGGCAGGGTGGAGGCAGCACGCTGCGGGTGAAGGTGCCAGTGCTGATGGAAGTGCGAGCCACCCATTTTCAAGGTGCAACCGAGGCATAAATGAGCTGCTGGCTCTAATGCTTGAGGGAAGCTGTGCCTGACTGGCTCTCCATGCATCACCCTAACTCCTTGATAGCTCCAGAGAAGGGGGAGTCTGCACTGAACTGAGCACGAACTGAGCAGAGGGGCCCCCAGGACACCCAAAAGCACCCACTGACCTGTGCTTTGTAGCGCTCAGCTCTGGAGTAGGGAGCAACCTCGGTGCCACGGTCATGTTGCCTCTTCCCAGTGTCCCCGGAGGGCAGCAGGAGATCGGCAGATCTGCCCGTGCAGGAGTCGTTCTGGCTCAGGGGCGACGATGTCTGGGACATCAAGTCCTGGCACTGAGAGAGGCAGACACCAATAACCATCCCGGCCAGCCGTGCCCACCCCTCACTCCCCTTTACAGTGCCCGACACAAAGGGTGCAACGAACAGAGTTAACAGGGTCAGCTCCTGCTCTGCAGGCTCCTGCCTCAGTGTCGTCAATCACACCGTTTATTTTCCGCATGATACTCCTGATTTGCTCCAGGACGGTTTCATGCAGGTAGGCAGCCCTTTCTGCCAAGCACGCCTCTGCCTCCCGTGAGCTCATCCCAGTAGGGCAGGAGACACGCTGAGCTGCGGGCAGGGTGTTTATAGAGGAACAGGCTCCGCTAAAGCACTAAGCAAAGCACTCAAAGCCGCTGACGATCAGCCACCCCAGGAGAAAAGCCCTGGGAGCCCAGCGAGAGATCAGCCCAGATGCCTGACAGTCTGGCTCTTACTGCAGGCAAGATTCGCTGCCTGTACGTGCCAACCGGCCCGGCAGACAATGCGGGAAGCTCACAGCTGCAACACGCATTAGTCCTATTCAACGGACTTGCTTAATTTGCCATTGACGTCCTTCCGCTCCCCACGCCGGAGCCAGGCGCTGGATCGCACCAGCTGTAGCACCAGGAAATGCTGCAAATGGCCCATTCTCTTACACAGCCTCCCCGTCCAGCATATCAATCAGTTGATGCTGCACCAAAGGACTCCTCTCCCCCGCAACAACCCTGCCTTCAGTCTCATCGGTCTCAAGAGGATGTTTCAGAGAACTGCAGATCCTCAGCTGGCTGCTGCCCATCCGGGCTTTTGTTGCCTGAAAAGGGGGCGGTTGAGCAGCGGGGCGAAGGTGCAGGGTTTGTACGTGGCACCCTCCTGGCTCCCAAGCACACGCGCTCAGTGCAGTACCAGCGTGAACCCTCTCTTTTTTTTTTTTTTACACCTGAACCCCAGTTTCTAAAAAACCCCGTGTGAGCAAGCAGGGCACAGCAGCCCAACTTGCTTCAGCTAAGACTGTTTTGGTTGAAAAGCCTTGGGTATCCAAGGCAAGAGGGAAGAGCTCTGCAGCAGGGCAAGGACCAGATGTTTGGGATGGGGAAACTCCAATCACTCCCAATTCCTGCTCCAGGAAGCTGACTTGCAAACCCTGGGAGGAAGCAGCATGACACGCTTGCCCTCCGTGGCACGCCGCCCTGCTCCCGAGCTCACAGGTTAGCTGCAAGCTCAACGGGTTTTGCCAAACTCAGCTCTCAAACGTCGATTTTCAGGAAGAGCAGCAAATGCGACGGCTCGCCTCCCAGCCAACCCTGCTAACGAAGGGCCTGACATCCAAAGGTTGCCACTCCCGCAGCAAAAAATCAACATCCACAAATCACGTCGAGTGCTATTTGGCAGCAAGAGCTCGAGCTCTAGAGAAGCCCAGCCGGCCCAGGGAGACAGATCTCAAACTCCCAACTGGCACAATCAAAACACCAGGTCCCAGCTGCATCCCATCTCACCAGCTGAGCCATGTCACACTCCTGCCTGCAGGAAGGCTGCCTTACATCTGGCCAGGAAACAAGGGGAAGAAAGTCAGCTCAGTATATTCCCCTTCGGTGCAGGGCACAGAGGTGGGAGGAGCGCCCTGCCACCCGTTCAGCGCAGGCACCCACCCTGCATGGAGGCACCTGGTCCGAAGGAGCTGCCTGAGGTTTCCCATGGGGCAGGCATCCAGAATTTGACCTGCAAGGGCAGAATATTATCTTCCCCCACTCATTTCAATAGCAGGGTCATGCCTGCGCGAGTATTCGCTGCTTGGGTCACTGGAGCTGATAAGGTGAAAAGCTGAATGGATACAACTGGCCACGTTAAGATTTCTCCCAGCACTGCTGTGTTCGCACGCTTCAACTTTGTTTTGCACAGGGAAGATGGAGTTTGACCCGCAAAGAAGAAAGCTAAGAGTCGGTAAACTCGTCCACCACTTCAGCTAGAGCGTGTCTGTCCAAACAAACGGTGACGTTTGCTGTTGTGGGGCCCAGCCATAGCAGAATTTGTACAGCACAACATCAAATTTGTAATTTGTTTTTACTCTGCCCAAGTGCTCCAGGTGCTCTGGCCAAGTCAGAGCCAGCCTGGCTGTTACATTTCCCAAGTTCTGCTTGACCATGCTTGGAGGGGGAGTATTGGGCTCTGCATCACCTCCAGCAGCCACCAAGGTGCATCCATGGGAACTGCTGAACACAAAACACTCCTCCACACAGCCAGATGTGCAGTTGCCTCAATGCTTCAAGAACTTTCTTCCCAAACCACCAAGTATCTGAGAACCAGGAGTAACCCCAGCTTCCAGGTCAAATCGATTTGTTTTAATAAGAAACGAGCCAATAGGTTTTACCCTTTTCTTTTTTTAAAAAGCAATGCAATTTTCAAAGATCACTCTCTATGCTTATTACTCTCAATAATTACCTTCAAAGGAGTTTTAACTTAAATATTGACATTGTAGGGGTTTTTTTCCCTTTTTTATTGATTTTGCTAGGCAGAATTTCCTGTGCATGAAAGCAGCAGAGCAAGGCTGAACGTGCCTCCCTGTCTGAGCCTGGATACCCATCCAGGACCTGAGCTCTCAGTAAACATCCTCTACGGATCTCTGAGTCCCCCAGAGGTGACAGCTGCTAATCAGAAAGGGGACAATTACTCCTGACAGACCCAGGTTTAGTTCTCTGAAAGAAAGCGAGGAAAGCGAAGGAGAGCCAGGGCAGAAGAAAGCACCCTGGCCACTGCCGAGCGCGCTCCGCACAGACATATCAGCCAGGCAGGGAACACAAACAGTGACTCACTCTCAGCTGCGAGAACCGCGGCGGCTTTGCCGGTGGCTCCTCGTACGGTCTGTCTGCCAGGGAGGCGATGATCCTCTTCCGATGGCCAAGCAGATTCACTTTCAACACCTGCAGGGAGAGACCACGGTCACTGTAGGCTTTCCTGCCCTCGGCCCCAAGCAAAGCTTCCCCTCTTCGAGCAGCGCTGTTCCCATTTAACACGACTCCCTGCAAGTCACAGCCCCGGAGGAAACGTGGGCAGGACCTCACTGCCATGGCAAGAGAAAGGCAATACTCACGTTTACTATTTCAAGCTCCCAGAGGTTTTTCACAGTGTCAATAGAGCTATAGCCACTCGAGAGGAAGGACTGAACGTAATCCTGCAGCCCCAGAGAGTCGAGCCATGCGGGAACTGAAGGCTGGCTGTTCCCATCACAGCCAAGGGGTTTCAACTGTAAAAGCACAAGAAAGGGGTTAAAAGCCCCAGGGGGCTGGGATCCCAAGGCATGCAGCGCCAATTAAAATCAGTTTAAAGGCCATCATCATCTCCACTAGCAGCTTTAAAGTTAAAAAACCACTGTATAAACAGGGGATGCACTTGGCATCAAGACTGGCAGGAGGGACAGCCACCCTCCCCCCAGCACGGAGTCATCCCATCCACATAGCTTGGCTGACCAATATACTCCTCCTCCTCCTCCTCCTCCTCCCTGCTATTCCTAAAACCCTTCCCACAGCCCCTGCGAGCCCTCCGTGGGTCACAGGGACGTGGCTGGAGTCACAGGGACTGGCTTTTGTTTCCTCTGCTTTCACAGCCGTGCTGGGCAATGCCCTGTCCCCGCTTCACGTGAGGGGTGTCGGTGCTGACCTTCGGGAGGGAGCGAGCAGCCTGGAGGAGCTTCCGACGGTGCTGTGGGTCACCGATCCCGATGTCCCGAAGGTCCTGGTCTTCCATGACATTACAGCCCTGCGGGGACACGAAGGAGCGACTTGGGAGCAGAGGGCAACAGAAGCCACATCAGGTGCGGGAGCGGAGATCATGCGCGTTACAGCACCCTGCTGACCTCACCTCCCAGCACATCCCCACAGCAGCAGGAGGAGGAGGAGCAGGAGGAGGAGGAAGGCTCCCAAGGGTGGCAGCTCTGCCCCACGTACCGACCTCGGGCACCGAGAAGGCTGACACGAGAGGGGCTGTGGCACACGCAGCATCGGTGGGGCAGAGCACTGCCATCCCCTCCCGCAGCCTGCTCTGCGCCATCTTTTCCAGCCATTAGATTTCAGACCATCGCTTACAGCAACCTTCCGGTTTGATGCACAGATGCTTTAATCACTGCGTAACAACGCCCAAGTAAACCCCAGCCCCACTCCACGCACGGTGCCTGAGAAGCGGCACTCGGCTCTGCTCAGCCTCCCTCCACAGCCACAGAGAAATCGGAATTTCTTTCCGTGAGAGCAGGCAACCTGGCGAAGGTCAGATTTATCCTCTGTCCCCCGGGCAGGGAGGCAGCTCACCCCGCTCTGGCAGAGATGCTCTGGTCGCCGCACACCGCTCTGTTAAAGCCCATTTTCTGCCCCCCTTCCCCTGCAGAGCAAGAGCGGACGCATGCAGAGCACAGTGGCTTTACCCCCCTCTCAAGAGCCTCCATCACAACCTGCTTCCCTGCCCCTCGTACCTGGGGAGAGCTCAGCAGGAAGCCCGGGCACGTCTCCCCATGGCTGGGAGAGCCACGCTGCTGTTTGACCGAGGGCTTCGGCTTGAGCCCAGACCCCCCCTCCCCAGACCTGCCTCCCTCTGCTCTCAGGAGAGTCACAGCTGAAGGTCTGAGCTGACAACGCTTTGCTGTTCCACATTTTGGTTTTATAAGAGAAACCTAATTAAAATTGGCTGTTGGGCAATACGCTGCTGCAGGGGCACGCAGGCTGCAGGAACAGCGGGCTGAACGGCCAGGGCTTCGGGAGGGAAAGGCGAGGGGAAGATTGCCAAGTATCCTCTTTAAAGGGCAGCAAATGTTTTATATTCCTTCCCACCCTGCACCTTCTGTAGCATTTCAGCACGTATGTTTTGCTAAGTATTACCTGCTTGAAATACAACAGCCACACGTGAAAGCAGTGAGCTGTTCTCCGAGCAGCCGACCCACCTGAGCGACGCTGCCTCCTGCGAGGGCAGAGGAGCAGGAACGGCCCTTCCCACTGCCCCGTCCACTCTCGGATGCTCCAGGACAAGCACCTGGGCCGTCTGCAGCCAGGGCGGGGAGCGCTCGCCTTTGGCGATGGCTTTAGGAGAGTCACCAGGTACACTTCACGGAGCCAGATGCCAGTCCTGCAGGCAAACGCCGGCCGGCTCGCTCCCGGCAATGCCAGCGTCCACTTTGCTCCTGCCTTGCTTGGTTTGTGCCTGGTCTACCACAGCACCAAGCCCGGGCAGCATCGCTCCCGCCACTTCCACGGCCCAGTGTGATAACTGCTGGGTAGGATGCCACGCGGCTCTCCGCCCCCGAGAGCTGCTCTTCCCCTCGGCCGCAGAGATAAGTGCTCAGAGAAACAGAGAATTAACGCTGCAGATAAGAGATGCCCGAAGCAACGTCGCTGGGAGAGATGCCCTCAGAGGTCAGACTGCAGAGAAATAATTATTTAGCAAATGACAGTGGCGAATTAAAGCAGTGGGTGGCGGGGAAGCAGGGCCCTGCAGACACTCCGTGACCGTCAGCACCCACAGCACCGAGGCGGAGGCTCCTCTGCCTCCATCCTCCCTTGGCAGACAGGGATGCCCGACGCCCTCAATTCCTGGCAGGCCGTGGGGGGACCGAGACCGCAGATCTGGAGCAGACAGATGCAGTACAAAAGCATTTCTCTAAGAGTTGTTTAAACAGCAGAAAGAGCCGGGACTAAAGACCCTGCAGCCGATTAGGGTGGTTCGCTCCCTGTTTTCCAAAAGGTCAGTTTATACCAGCCGGCTGCGGCGCTGGTCTGCAGTGCCGCTGCCCGCTGCCAGCTGGAAAGAGCTACTGCCACCGCTCGAGACAGCACCGCGTGTGGGTGGCAGCTCTGCAGGGGCCCGGGGCCACACCGATACCTGCCTTGCCCTTCTTGGATTGCATGCCCCATCCTGCAAAGCCAGGCCATGTGAAAGCCCTGGGTCTCAGCGGAGTGAGAAGGCTACACACAAAGCTCCTGCGCAAGGATGTAACTATGTCATATAAGCTGTTCTGCGTGCCCCTCAATTACACAAAGTAAATTTAAAAAAAAAAAAAAAAAAAAAAGAGGCTTTTTGTTGGTTGAAAGCTCCGAGGGTGCTCATTTGGTGCAAGAGCAGCAGCAGGCTCCGTTGCAATGAGAGCAAACCCCCTGCGTGAGTAAAGCAGAGAGGCTGCCGCCGTCAGAGGCAGCGATCGCTCCAGCGTGTTAGCAGCAGCATCCCACCAGAAAAAAAAAAAGAAAACATCCCTCCCCTTTCTTGCTCACAAATTTTAAGCCAAAAAGCCATATTTAATGTGCATTCCTGTAACAGCGGGAGATTGTGTGCTCAGCTTAGGGGAAGAGGGAAAGGATTAAAGGCAGCTTAACTCCCCTGACAGGCACCTTACCTGGCACAAGCGTTTTCGCATGCTACAGCTCTGCTACAGGGCTTGCCAGAAGGTCCTTGGGAGGCAGCGTATGTGCAAGGAATTCATCTCCTAGAGGGAGATGGCTTTTAAAGGGCTTTTTTAAATGGACAGAAGAAGGCTAGAGCAAGTGATGGAATTTCTCCGGTAAGCCTGGAGAGCAAAGCATTACTGCCCTGCCTGGGGGAGGCAAAGGGAAGCACAGGAAGGGACCGACTCACCGAAGTCCCTGCAGCAGGTTAATGTCACACCTCGGGTACCCGAAACCTGCCGTTCCCGACACCTCAGCCCGCTCTGCTCCCCCAGCCCGCCCATCCTGGTGCTCTGCTGCCTAATGCCTCTGTACAGAGCTGGGTGTCAGAGCTGCAGCAGGCGCGGGGGCTCGAGGGGGATGCTAGCAAGGGCATGGCTGACAGCAAACCCTTCACGCACCAACCAGGACAGCAAGAACGGTTCGCACCCAAATGAGCTGTGACAATAATAATGTGTAATTTTCACGTATAAAAATTAAACAAGCTTGCTGATCCTATTTACATTTTTACTCATGCTTATTTTCCAATGTTGAGCCTTTTTGGTGCTAATCCACTTTAGCACAGCAATGCCTGGCTAGCACAGCCACGCTCCCAAACCAGCAGCGCAGGGCTGGCAGCTCACGCTCTCCCAGGATGCCTGCTTTATGCTGACACAGCCAGCGCCAGACTCAAGGCAAGGCAATAGGTGTTCTCCCACTTTTGGCATCTCAAATTCAAGGAAAATTGCTTGCTATGTAGCAAGGATACAAGCTAGTTAAGTACTGTAGAGCCTACAGCTTTCTCCAACACTCCTTATTTTTATGTGTCACATCAAATTCCCTCAGTGCCAGTCTGTATTCTCAGGGTACTTAACAAGGATAGACAAAGCATAGCAGCCCCGAATAAATCATTACGGTTTATTGTGCATGAGCCTCCGCTTAGAGAAACGTCCTTTGAACCCATCCGGATTTCATCTCCTATGACAAAATATAATCTGCCGCTAAAATAGATAATTAAATGCAAACACACTGGAGATCTTTTAACCTTTGCCAACCGAACAGATGAGCTGTTTAAACCAGACTTTAAACCTGTTTGCATTTAACATGCTATTCAGACAAAAGCCAAGGGGCAGAGATGCTCCGCCTGGGCCACCGCTGCCACCTGCCTCCGAGCCACGCTCCTCCGGCACAGCAATTGCCGCAGGTTTGGTTAGCGCCCTGCTCTCTGCGCAGGCTCCTGCGCCTGCAAAACCACCTCTCTGCTCAACCAGCAACTAATGACTTAGCACAAAAAGCCCCCTAAGCAAGGAGGGTTTCCAGCCACGGAGACCCAGCTGGGGTCTGCCGCGGCTTTCGTCCTTCCCTGCCTCTCCCGGCACGTCTCGCTTGCTTCTCACTGCCAGCCCCGTCCTTCCCGACCTCCGCACCCCTGGCTCACGCCGGGCACTGGGCTGCTGAAGGGTCTTCGGTCTGTCCCTGAACCAGGCAAGAGCCATTTCTTTGCTGTACCGAGGAGGGGGTGACCGCAGACACATCCACACCCAGCAGCTCGTGGAGGAAAAGGGAACAAGGCATTCATCACCGAGATGAAACAAAGCCTCTTCGTTACAAAGGGCTGCTCAAAGGGAGACTGCCTTGACGCAGGGCTGCAAAATTTCAGAAAAACTGCCGTGACGGGCTTTTGGGGGAGTTTGGTTTTGATTTTTAAACAATATCCCAATACAGGTTTTTGTTTGCTCGTTTTTAGGTTTTTTCTCTTAGTTTTTTTTGTTGTTTATTTTTAAACAAAGGTCCCCTTTGGTGCTGACACAGGTTGGCAACCCGATCCAAAGATGCCATCTCCCAGGCACCCTGCTGAAGGCTGCAGCGCAGTCCTGGCAGCCTGACCCCGGGCTTGCGGTCAGCCCCTCGCCGGGTCCTCTGAGGACGAATTCAGCAAAAGCCCGAGGCGGGGGAGAGGAACGCTCACAGGGACTCGCTCTGCTGTTAGCCCGGTCCTCTATGATCCTCCAGCGGCAGCCTCCGAAACGTCAATTAGAATCAAAAAGACTTTCCAAAGATGTATTTCAGACTTTACTCGTTGTGACAAGTGCTTTTTACCTTGCGCATTTCTCCCAGCTGCGGGGCTGAGCGGAGCGAGCGCAGCTCAGGGCTGCGCCCGGGTCAGAGCTCTCGCTCCCATCCACGCCGGGGCAGCCGGGGACATCCGAAAGCCCCGTTCATCCCAACACCTCACCGTTTTCTCCTCACTTCCATCAGGAACTAGCTCTCAGCATTTCCTGCACTGCAGGTGGCTCGTTCAGGGTTTGTTCCTAGGACACACATCCTTGTGTTAATCCAGATTTTAGTATAGCACCATGCGCACATGTTAATCAGTCTTGGTAGAAAAATCTTTGGCAATTTTTTATTCCCAGAAACGCTGGGAAGACCCCTAAAAAAATCCACCAAGCAGCAGAGGCTGAAATTTTTTTTGCAACGGATGCAGGAACACAATTTCCCCCCTAACCTTCAGCTGCACACACGTGCGTTAGGTCGAGGAAGGGCGTATTTCTCCAGTGCAAGTGTATCTACAATGGCGTGAAATGCATCACCCAGATGAGTCCTCCTCCGCTCCCACTGGCAATCCAGAGAGCCTGAACAATCAGCCCAGCCACAGACATCTGAAATTGGGCAAGGTGAATCCCACTCCCTGGGTCCAAACTGGCAGAGACCGGCTGCCAGACAGTCCGGAGGGGCTTTCATCCCCCAACCTGGCCTTCAGCTTCCTCAGAGCTGAAGAGAGCTCCCTCCGGGGAAAGGCACAAATACACACGACCCATGCGGGGCACCTCTGAACCCCGTCTCTGTCCTCTGCGTTGCCCCAAAGGAGGGCAGAGATCTGCCAGTGACCCGCATCCTCGTCTGGGCTGCCCCGGGGAGCCCCAAAGGACGCTGGTGCAGCCGACGCGCCTGCAGAAACACGAGCTTTTAGAGAAAGGGTCTGCTTTAGTCATGCTTCACATCTTGCACTGTAATTAAACAGCCTGCAAGGCTCCGGGTTTCTCATTAAAGGGGAAAAAACCAACACAGTCAGAGGTTACACTGTAGGAAGGTAGCGTCCCCTCCTGCTAGTTAGGTGACCCCGAAGGCCAGCGTGCCAAAATCAGAGCTGCTGAAATGTGCCAGCAATCCTCCTCCAGCCGGGCACTCTGCAGGCACTTAACTACCCAATTTTCAGATGCTGCTTCTGGCACAGAGCCTGGCTTCAGTCCATCCTCTCTCTCCAGCTAAGGAAGGGCCCGAGGCAAAGAAAGTTTCGTATAGGACGCGTAGTCTTACCCAGCCAGCGATGCAGTTTAATGAATCCCGACTGTCTCACTAAGCTCACGCTAACACAAGTGCTGCCTCTGTTACTAAACCCTGTATTAAAGACAGGCGACGGACTGCAGGGAAGACGGGGACCAGAATGTGTTTGCTATTAAAAGCAACAGATGCAAAACCCAAACACAGCTTTTCCAGACTACAAAGGCTTCTGCAAATGTCTATAGCAGAGTGCCTTCAGCTGGATGAGCCAAAGCATTCATTTTTTCTTAGATTAATGCATACAAAGCTCTTTTTCCCCTCCGTACATTCAAGACACTTTGCATCTTGTCAAGGATTTTGCTGCCACTGCTATTGCTTTACTTTTGGCAACCAAAAGCCTGGATGTGGGAGATGGAGCCACATCCAGCTCACCACAGACCCAGCCTAAAGGAGGATAATACACAGCAAGGCCTGAAAACAGAGGCTGCACCTTCCTTAGCCTCAACACCACTTAGAGTTCTCCTTTTCAGATGAAAAAAGGATCAGGAACCTTCGTTTCGGTCATCTTGGTACCCGGCTAGATGCAGCTTTCAGGAACTTAATGCAAGCAGGCAGTACAGGGTTTGCAGTCCAGAATATAGCGGCTCAATTACATACGCAGCAAGGAGATTTGGCAAAGCTCCCGTGGCTCTGCCCGAGCTCCTGGTTACTCCCGCTGCCAGACTCGTAAAAAGCCGCCGGGCTTCACGGCCCTGCAGCCTCGGGCAGCATCCGAGGATACGGGAAGGCAGCGAAATTCAGAACGATGAGCTATAGCAAAGGTATTCCTGGGAGCTGACAAAGCCACCGCAAGCCGGCAACAAGCTCCCCGTCCCCAAATCTATTAGTAGTTACTGACGAAGCGGCCTCTTTCCCTGCAGGGGTTGGAGGCTGCACATTTGGCCTCCTCCAACCCCTCCGGGCTGTGTGTTCAAACCCATCTGAGCAGGGTGCAGGGAGCCACCCGCCGAGCCCTGCTCCCGCCGCAGAGCCTGGCCAGCCTCGACCCCCTTACTGCAGCAGGGGCTGTATGGATTGCACTTGGAGTAAAAAGCCCCGCTAATATATCTTGTTCAACAGGACAAGAGCAGCTAATGTCTCGTTAATGGACTAATTTATAAGCTTGTCCTAGAAACAAGCTTGCGTTCTGTCTGCATACCTGCATGATTTGCGCTTGGGGGCTTTCCACCCGAGACCCTCGGTGATAGCGCAGAGCATCACCCCTTTTTACAGACAAAAAAGAGCTAAAATCTCCCAAAACAGAGCCTTGATTACAGGCAATGCGGAATACCTACAGCTCCGTCAGCCGTCTCTGGCTGCTCAGCCCCTCCAACAAACCTGCACCAGTGGCTTATTCATCTCAGAGCAGGCTGATGACCCCAAAGCTGGGACCTGCACACCCCAATTTCAGAGCCAGGGAACCAGCACTTGGTCACACAAATACGTATTTGCAATTGGCCTCATGATCCACAGGGTTTCATGCCTTCCCTTAATGGTATCTGCAGTTTGAGCCAGTTCAGTGGAAACTAGGGGAAAAGAAGTATTTGTTTAGCTAAGGGCATGACAACGAAGCCCTAGCTCTTCACAGAGCACTGATTGTGCAAAGGGCTCATATACAAAAACCTACAATAAATCCTAGATTAGCACACAGCACTTCATTTTTGTTTAATTTTCTTCCCCATGCAGACTGGCAGCGTGACAATGGCAACGGGGGGAATCGGTCATGCTTGTCAAGTTCAGGCAATTTTATTGAGAGGAAAAAAAAATTAACTGCTACTTTAATGGCTTTTTAAACGTTTATTGGGCCTGGAGCTACTAATGAATCAAATGTAAGTATCCTCTAAATTGCCAGTACTGGTCCACCCACTTTGCTCCTCAAAATCCACTCTGAACTCGCTGCTCTCCATGAAGTCCATTTCCATCATCTGGGGAGCTTCAGCGCAGCTCTGCCACGTTTCCCCGGTCAGAGCCACGGGTGAGTGGCCGAGACGCTCTCTCAAACTCCGGATCATTGCACGCCTCCGCTCTCACCATTCCCTTCCAGAGAAAACCCCCCAAAAAACCATACCATCGTGGACAAAGCACAGTCCTTGTGAACCACCCAAGTAGCATCTGAAACCCACTGGAGAGCTGTCAAAAAAAATTCATTTCATTGTATGAATTGATTCCCGCTCAGACGCTTGGCAGAAACCCTCACACAAGGGTCCAATTCCACTCTTACGGGGTGTTCATCCAGGGCATCAAAATCAGTCTGAGGACCGAGGAAGAAAGGCATTTCCAGCAGGTTGGCAGCAATGATAAACAGCAGACAATATCATGTAACATGGCTGATGGACTTCCTGCCTATGCCATAAAAATAAGTGAAAGCCATTTCAGTAACAAATCTGCCAGCTGGCGTGAACCAGGGCAAAGAGATCCCCAAATCTGATCAGCAATCGTTAAAGGGCGGATTGCCAGCACCTCTGGGTATCAGAAGTATTTACTCCCACCCACACCAATTTACAAGCCCCGTCACCGAATGCCACTGCAGGGCAGAGCTTTGCAGCACAGGCTTTGGGAAGACCAAGTCCAGAACCAACCACGAGAGCTTCTGCCTGGATGAAGAGAGCTTGCTTCAGCTTGAAACCAAGCCTACCTGCCCAGGCGCAATCTACACGCGGGGGCTTACCTGGGTCTGCGCTAAAGTATTCTCCAAACACGCCAGATTTTCTCTTCGTTTCACCAAGTGTAGAAGCAGTAAAACCTTGTCTGTGGGATCTCTGATAGGTCACTGCTCTTCATAGATCATTACTGGGTGCAAACCACTACTGGAATATGTCAGTTAAGTTTTTCCCAGATGAATATTATAAAATGACAAGTTTTATATGAAAATAGAAAAAAGCTCTGGGGCACACACATTCTCAGAGCATGCTAAAAGCCTGGCTGCTGCCCAGGGGAGCAGCATCTGCGAGCCAAGCTGGGTACTTACGAAGTGGATCATGCAAAACAGAGCTACGATTCACTGAGGACACCAGGAGATGCCCCGTGCTCCAGCAGGACAGGTATCGGGTGAAAATGAAGACTGTGCAGATGTCAGCCAGCACCCAAAACATGGGGATTTGCAGGGTGAAGGAGACCCAGCTCCGTGCACATCCTGACCCTCGGCAGCTGGGAGACGCTCGGTCCTCAGACCCAGCCTGGCAGACACTCACTGAGCCGCGCTTCAGCTCTGCTCAGACATCAAGCCAATGCCTCAGCTCTATATTTTTTAATCAACCATTTGCTTGCACACACACACAGAGAAGAGAAAGGTTCTTTCGTAACGAAGACCACTGCAGGCTAGTCTAACACGGCACTGAATTACATTTAAACAAATTAATGTCAGTACTCTCAATTATTTGCAGACACCCCGTTCTTCCAATGCCATCATGTTTCTACCACTTCTCCCTAATTATAAAAAAATCTAAAAAACCCCAAAACAAAAAAAAACAACAAAGTAGAGGAGCCCACGGCACTACACAAGGAGAACAGATTTCCGTTTCTGACGCTGTCTCATTGAATCAGCATTAGCTGTTTTCCACACACTCCATGGGAATCCAGGCTTGAACAATAAAAAAAAGCCATAAAAAGTGGTTTATGTTCTGTTTTACCTGCTCATTTGTGAATCAAAATATCTTTGGACTGAATAAAAAGTTCAACTACAGAATAACGGTACAATTGCCAGAGCATGTGAGGCTTGCCCTTCTCAGATGTCAGCCTGAAAAGTTGTCTGGGGTAGCAGCAAACATTCAGCCCTCCAAGGGAAGGGAAAAGCTTTTGCAAGCATCTCAGACACATTTATGGGATCTGCGGGATCACAAAATACTGTAGCGAGGGTGCAGGTAATGACATTTCCTTCCCCACTTCTGCGGGGGAATTCCACCATGAATTACTGCAATTCCTTCTTATTACACTGGCAACGTCCTTTCTTTCCCAAAACCCAGCAGAGTCCCGCCTGGCCTTTCGCTCTAGGTCATTGCTGTGTGGATGCACTGTGCATCTCTCGGTGCAAAACCAGTTTCCCGTGGACCTCCCGAAGGGAACATCTGCTGCAGGGACACTGGTGATCACGGGAGACACGACGGGACCAAGCTCTAGGAGCAGCAGAATCCCTCTTGGTCCATATTCTTGTGACAATTTTCCTACTCTTACAGCTCCCCTGGCTCACTACCGGTCAAGGACAATTAAGTCGATTTATAGTGCATTCTTCTGAATGACACCGCTCACTCATTGCTACGGTTTTGTGATCTGACCTTTTCTTTTCCTCCTCTGGTGAAGGATGAGGCAACGGGTCTCCTGAAACCCCGCGCGCACACAGGGCTGCATTCCTCCACGTGGGAGGTAGCAGGGCTGGCTTCTTTTGGGTGGTGGGGTATTCTCGGTCCATTAGTACTGTTAACATTTGGCATGCAATTCTGCTGAGGATTTTATTCTACTTGCAAAGCTGTATTTTTGCTAGGTCAAGGACAGCACAGCCAATGCCAGTAATACTCGGCTAGCAGCTTCAATTCAGTTATGTTTACCCATCGCACAAATAAACCTTTCCCCTCTAATGAAAGGATTCCAGTAGGCTGCGAAGCAGAGAAGGAGAATTTGAAGCACCATCTCCATTTTAGCCTTTTTTAATCCCCGGCTGGCTGAACAGACTGCTTTTCGAATTAAAGCCCCATATTAAAAGCAGAAGCTGAGTGTCATAGTCCGATTGCCCCAAGCCAGCAATGCTGGCAGTGAAGGTCACTCAGTGGCAACGGAGAGGGTGAGCGAAAGAAGCTGCTCCCTTGGACTGCGGGGTTCGTGCTGGAAGGTAACAGCAAGAAAAACAGGGGAAGCCTCTTTCCTAGCATTGCCCATAAACACAACAAAGCTATTGTAGGCAACTTAAAGGAAATATAAGAATTTCTCCAGACACAGAAATGAGGCCCAATATGCAGATGTTAGTATTTGGAAAGAGAACTCAGTCTTTTAGAAAACGAAGCTACCTAAATCCATCTTTTATAGCCCCTTTCTTCCCTCAACCAAGCCAAAAGATGACACACAATCTGAAATAAATGTGACTTCAGTCCCTTCCCAGAAACACGTACGCTGGCAAGTAAGCTTTAACGTCACGTCAAATTGATGTTTAAATAATCCTGCTGACTTGTGTTAGCAACACCCAGCCTTGGCTGAAGTCAATACTCGATCGAGATCCTTTACCTTGAACTAGTCATAAACGTTCTTGGTTTTGCATTTGACCGTGAAACCGGTCAGCGTCACCGAGATGCTCTCGTGTGCCGTATCAAACGCTGCAGCATTTTGTTTTCTTCTGCAGTTTCAACAGGAATTTTACATCACGGAAACACTGATCAAGAAACTCTGCTTTCAGTGCTGGAACAAAGCAACACATCAGTGAGGCCAGTGCTGCAAACTCAGCCCATCCGCAGCGTCCCATTCCAGCTCCAGTTCCTAACACACCCAGTAGCCGTGTCCAGGCAGGACGACAGTCACTGCATTTATGCATTAACAGCGGTGATTCCCTTCTCCTGACCACGGTTGTGTCGACTTGTTCTTCCCCGATAACCAATTCACAAGCCCTCAAAGATCACTGCAAGTTCCAAAAGTGAGAATATTCCCAACAAGCCCTGTCTGACGCCGCTCAGAACCAACGGGTACTACAAGTAATACTCTATTATTTGTCCTGAATTCCCCCAAAAGAGAAACAGCACTGGTAGAGACACACGCACACGAGAAGGGTCAGTCCTGACTGCAGCCATCACTCTCTTACCAAAGCAGATCTGAACTGCAACAGCAATTTTTAGTTTGCTGACAACTGAAGTGCTGATCTCGCAAGCTTGTGGGCAACGGGTCCTGCTGGAGCACAAGGTCTCCAGCTATCAGTTACCAAAACCTTGCCCCAGATGCAGAGCTGGATTTCCCACGAGCAGAAAAGCCTCAGCTCAACATGGACGGCCCACCCCAGCTATCTGCTAAAATACACTTCTACCTTCCCTTTTTATAGGAAAACCTGTAAAATGTTCACGGCTCACATTACGGTTTACATCTCCAACCCTGCCTCTTCAACGTAAACCTGTGAAAACTGCAGGTCTCCAGAGTCTCTTCCAGCTGGCCATGCCGCCTGTTAAAGCGTTCGAGCAGACCCCGAGAGGAGCGGGATGAGTGTCCCCTCCCCGCTCACCCGTGCTCCTTGGTGCTGCCGGAGATGCGCCTTGCACAGAGCCATCGCCAGCGAGATGGCCGGTCGCGTGTCCGGAGAGCACAGCTAATCACCTAATAACGAATCTCTGCATTTCTGAAGAGAACGGAATTATTATTCTTGGAAACAACGCATGTTTCTGCTGTCCTAGATTAACATCTAATCAAGAAACCAAATATATTTACAGAGCACTTTTTCAAAATCACTTTACCATACTGTGCATTCATGGATCATTTCCCTGATCTGGGGGGTAAGGGCTTTTATAATAGAGGGTGCAAATTAGCACAAGAGCCAACTGAAAATACACAGGAAATGAGGAATTCCTGAAGCCAGAACTGGCTAAACTAAGGGCTACAAGAGCACTAAAAGCACCAGACAGGCTTCCGCACCCTCCAGTTTTTGCATCTCGCCAACTCTGTACTACCTACTGGGCGGACAGTACATTTTCAACATCTCTTTTTCTTGGGTGAAGACCACCACCAAATGCCACTGTGCCAGCAAACACCGGGTTTCACCCAGTCCCCCCTGCAGTTACAGGACATGCTCTTTGTTAGACTCTTTTCTTAATCCTACTTTAAGTTCCTATCTACCACAGGCTGAGCATTCTTCGTAAGTATATTAAAGAGCTCTTCTAGGACGCTGCCTCTGCTTTACAGCTGTACTATCACCGCACATCTAACAGTTTGCTCTTGCAATGCTTTTCTTGCCTACCCAACGTACAAGCTTCCTGCTTGCTCGCAAATGGGCACCTGGGCACTCAAGCAGCAAAGGGAGCATCCTTGGCGTACTGAAAAAACCCCGCAGCACGGTATGCAATGCAATGCAAAAATCTTACACAGAAAACAAGTGCGTTTCCGTATCAAAAGACTCCAACTTCTTAATTTTTGCTACTAAAACACAGCCTCATAGCCCATCTGGCAATTTGCAAACCGTTACTCAGCATTCTTTGGACTTTGAAATATTTAACATAATGAGGCCCTAATAGGGACTAACCCTTTCACAGAAACCATTTAACTCCAGGAAAATAATGCCACCTAGTTCGAAATATTCTTCATTAGTGATTGAAAGTGGCAGTTAAAGAAATTGTTACGTAAAAAAGAAAAGGAATGGGCAGCCTGCCACGCCAGGAGCCAAGCATCCAGGTCCTTTCAGTAATCACTGCACTAGCCAGCTTCAGTGTTTACAACAACTTTAATAATTCATCTGAGAACATCAAAATCACTATGAAAACCAAATTAACTACTTGTTCCTCATTTGTACTGTATCTGAAGGTTTTACTCCCACATCAGAAGCTGAAGGCAAGTAACATCACAGAGGAAAAGATTCTCAATAATTAAACTTTCATACTGGGCTGACTGTATTAGCCTGAAGTTCCCGGGACTTGGATGAAAGGATTTAAAGCCAGTCTTGGCATGGGTGCCAGAGTCAAGTTCCTAGTAAAAGGGATAAGCAGCAAAACGGAAATCAGCCAGGGTTTGCAGGAAATCTTTGTTAAACTGACCTTTTAAAATTGTGAGGAGTGAGTGAGGTGCGTGTCCCACCTCCTGAAACCAGCAGAAGCTGATTTCCTACACTGGGAGCAGTTACCCAGAATTGGATGGGGAAGAAAAACATCCAGCCATGATCCAGCAACTCCTACCACAGACACCATAAAATCACGTTATGAGACATGCACAAGGAGCCTTTGCTTTCATCTTATAAATGACAAAATTCTGCATCAGACAGTTTGCAACTAAGCGTTGCTATTTACTGCAAATAAGCACAGTCAGTAAAAATTCCTGCTTCCGAGCCTCCAGCTCCCACCTCTCTGGGCACAAGTGGGAAGTTAACTTCCTTCGTTATTAAACTTCTGTGCTGAGAGGAGTTTGTCCGTCACGCTTGTCAGGCAGGGCCAGTCGGAGTAAAGGCATTTTTATCTACTAACCGCTGGAGTGAGATCTGATACCACAGAGGTCAAAGATCCATCAGCAGAGCATCCCGAGCAGGGATCTATGGGGTGTTATTTAATTTAAATTCATTGTACCACCTCCAGAGCATCCCAGAAGTTGGATCAGACCGCCCCAGCGTGCAGGGGACGCTGAAACCTCGCACAGAGCTGAATGCACCTGCCTGTAGCACAGCGGTCCCAGCAGCCGAGGGTCCACCAGAGGGCTGGGACCAGCTGGGTGGGACACTGGGTGGCCGGAGCCCACCGAGAAGGGCCAGCGGGAGCGGTCCCTGGTCCTGCACGGCTGCGGGCGGTGATGGAGCCCGGTGAGGGTGCCCAGGGCTTCTGCGGGGGCAGCTCGCCCCAAATCCTCCCCAGGGAGGAGGGAAGGTGCCACACAGAGCTGTAGGAGCGGGATACGGTAGAGGCAGAAGGGTACATGGCAAGACCATCGCCTGTCGCTGGCAGTTCCTCTGCTGAAGGTGCATAAGCCACAGTAAAATCCAGCTCTAGGGGAGCGTGGGCCCTGCCAGGCTAAGGGGAGACAAAGGGATAAGCTGCTTGCCACGGGGGCCAGGAGGTATGGCTGGATACTGCCACAGTATTCAACTTTTAGAGGGGCTTGGAGATCCCACGACATTCACAGGGACATTTATCCTGCTGGTCAGGTCGTTTTTTAACAGCGTAATTACATCCTGCCTTTAAGTACCCCTACTGACACTGCTCCGATGTGCACTTCCTTGCCCTTCCATCCACGCCCTATCCAGCCTTCCCTTCTTTCTCCAGCTGCCCCCCACGTACCCTCAGCACTGTCGGATGGCCGCTGTGTTTCCGAACCCCCTTCACCCAGCTCACAATACAGCCGCCAAGCACACATCCTCCTGGACATCACCTCTCCGCACCGTCCACAGTACCAAAGAGATGCCTCCACTCCCTTTCCAAGGCAGGGTATTACATTAGCCCAAATGACTTCTCCAAAGGTTTACATCCATTTTTAGAAATCCTTTATTTGCAGAACTTGGGAGCCCACACTCAAAAAGCATTTCTTTAAGCCATGCAGGAAGAATCCTCTACACAGCACCAAGACTTTCTGTCTTTGAGTTCATCGTTCCATACGAATTCTCAGGTTTTTACATCATGCAGCTTTAAGTTTCTAGACACCGCTTATTAAAAACCCCTCAACATTAAGCATTACCATCTTGTCATCATTAGGTTTCAGAGCCAACAGTGTCAATGCAATTAAATACAGCTCATTAACATCCTGCCTGCATGTTTAGAGGAAGCATGCTTCCAACAAGAGGTCTACCACCTCCTTCACAGTCCAGAAGACAGACTGCTCAGTGATTTCTTCAAAACACTAGCGAATTTCAGTTCCCACTTCTGGAGTAAATGGGACAGTAAAGATTCAAGGTGCAGAGTAAATAACATTTTATATCAAAATTACAGGGAAAAAAACTACCACACCTGAATTAAATGTGAAGATGAATGGCCCTGACCCAACACAACCCTCATTTCTTCCTTTCGTCTAACCTTCCACACACCCCCAAGACCATTCTGCTGGGCTGCCGAACCCAGCTCCGCTCTGCAGCCGACACGGGGCATCGGTAACAAGTAAAGGTTTGGCCAACGCATTTGTTAGAGCCCATGGGTCCCACCCAGCAACTTACCAGGAAGCGGACATCATCAAAGCCGTTCAAAAGCAGCTTACTCTCATATTGCTGCAGGCCAATGGACTCCAGCCACTCCCCGACACTCTGCTCCAGCATCCGCGAACCTGACGAGAGAGGAATCGGCAGACGCTTGAAAAGGGAAAAACCGTTAAGGCGGTAGCAGCGGCACTCTGAGGAAGACAGATGGCATTGCCACATCATAGTCATTACCATAAAGAAACTCAAAAAATTATGCTCAGAGTACAACAAATCAGCTGGCAGACAATTCCTCTTGTGTGCACAGAACATGGACAACAAGCTTCCAAGTGCCTCCGCGGGCTCCGGGTTTAATTTGTATCCCAGTTAACACTCAGAAAAAGAAACACCTTGCCCGGGCAAACTGTTTAGAAGCACTCCTGGGACCACGACATCACATGCACTGCTTTCAGGGCTCAGGCGAGTTTCTTGCCAGGCAAACACATGAAGCCCAACCCCACGGGGATGCGGATCCACTCCTTGGCTCATCTGAAGGGGGCGGGAGGAGGGCAGCAAACTTTCACCCAAGGCATTCCCAGCCAGTCGTAGGTGCGAGGGAATGGAGTGGAGCCGCTCACGAACGCACAGAGCTGTGCAGGTCCTCTCGTCCATGCAACTTCGGATGCACTACCCTGCTCAGCGGGCCGGCGGAGAGGGCCAGGCGCATTGGAGGCACAAAGCAGCTAGAGAGAAAATACATCTTCATGCAGCTGAGACACAAAACAGACACGACGGACTTTCAGAAAAGCAGCAGAAGCCAGGCTAGAGCAGCTGTCCACAGGAAGACATGCAAGACAAAGAAAGCACACAAACTGCAGCAGAAGAAAAGAAAGGCTTATACTTTTTTTCCCCAAGCAGTCCTGAAAGAGGCAAACCATGGTAAGGGCTTTTTCTCTCCGTTACGGTGTTAAGAGGAGCAGAGGTGTGAGCGACCCCGAGCACGAGTCTGAGAGTGCTGGCACTGTCATTTTACCACCTATCCGGACGCATGGCATTTCAGCATGCTGCTCGGACCGGGCTGGCTGCACTGGAGACTCTAACTACACCTCTGCACTGGGTGACAGCAAGAGAGACAGAGGAATCAGTATGGTTTTCACCCAATACATTCAGTCCTGCCCGGTGTTTGGTGCATGCTCGTGTTTGCCCTTCCTTCATTTTCTTCAGCTAAGCGCCGCTGCTGCATCTGAGCCTCTCACTCAAACAGGGAGCAGCTCTGGAGGAGGAGGCATTTTAGTTCCTTGCTTCCAAACCACGTCAAAACAAAAAGAAACTAAATGCAAGCACACTCTCTCCTCTTCCTGCAGCAGCTCAAGTCCGAGACATGCCCTGGCACCTCCTCTCAGCCTCTGATGAATGAGATTCTTCCCAACACCCTACAGAAGCTGTGCAGACAAGCTGTCCCTTCCCTCACCCCTGGGAAGAGAGTCCAGTGACTTGTTACTCTCCTCTAGAAAAGCTTAAGACCTTAAATATGACCAAAAAAAGTTCAGAGCTCTCCTTTTCATCAGGGAATTTGCTATGCAAGACAGGCAGAATTTTTCAGGCTTCTTAGTACATCTGTTTCAAGGGCATACGCAAATAAAAAGATGATCAGGAAAACCAGGTTTGCTTTCTTTGAACCTTCAAGTCAGCTGAAGCTGTTTGGTACCTTCCAAGCCACCCTTCCCACCCGCGCCTGCTGCAATGGCTGCACAACGCAGAGCTCACGGTGGTATCTGGAAATTCTTGGGGTAAGGGATCCTGCTGCTCTGGTCCACAGGAGAGCTCCTCTGCCAGGCGAGCCGCGCTCGGCGAGTTCGAGAGCGCTGGCCAGTCTTTCTAGTGCACGCTGCAGCGCGAGAAACGCAGAGATCACAAAAGGTTTCCGTCTCCCTCCCCTAACACAGCCTGTGCAGAAGGGCAGCATCTAAACCTGGAATCTATGCAACAAGCTCCCGCTCGCCCAGCGTCTCCATCCTTCCCTTCCGTCGATCCTTGCTGGTCCGCCCGCAGCCAGGCAGCCGTGTCCCCTCACCAAGCAATTGTGCGTCCTTGCAGAGCGCTGCAGCGGCGTGCTTTGTCTGAAGGCAGCGAGCTCCACGCTTGCCGTTCCACTCTCAGTCCTGTCTCCTGCTCTCGCATTGCCTGTCCCTCCCTTCTCTTCATCCTCTTACCCCTCCCAGCTTTTCCATCCACTGTACAAGCAGTGAGCAGCCTTCGCAGCAGAAGCTGCAGGAGAGGGGAGGGAGACAGCAGCTTTATAACTCTCTAGTGGAAATTACTGACTTCTCAATATTTACTCAGTGATGGACTACACGGCTTGGGTTTTCAAAAAAATGATGTTACAGGTCTGCTTTGACAGTTCCAAGTGATTTGTGGCTGGCTCAGCATTAATTTATTGAGAGAGAGGTGAGGAAACTGCTTGCTGCCTACTACAGCATTTCTGGAAGCAGTCGGGGTATTGGCAGGGGGAACGAAACCACAGCAGTTCCTTCCTCTGAGCTCCTGAATTTCCTTTTAAAAAAATTATTTACTCTACTCAGCCTTTTGTACACTCGTAAATGTATTTCTGCTTTTAAAGGGGAAACCGACAGTGACACCAAGTGCAGGTTTTCTGGTTTTAAAACCACTTCAAATCAAGAGAAAACGAAGGGGGGGGATTTGGAGGGAGGGGAATGGAGGGGTTTACTTTAAAAAGAAAAAAGAAGAGAACAGATGCCCCGAAACATCCTAGACTGAAAACAAGGAAGTCCACAATACACTTGATATTTGCATGTTACAAAGACGACGCGGGAGCAAATGAATCCCAGTCACTGTGCCCCCCAGCAAGAGCCCCATCACAACTTCTGATGGAAACAAACTCCTAATTCTCAGCTCCATCCTTCTCCTTATGCTCCACATTTTAGGAATCCTACCTTTAAAAGGTCTGCAGATGGCAGAGGGGGAAACAGTCAATAGAGTGTAGTTAGAAATAATTAGAGTATTTAAAAGTTGCAAAAAAAGCAAGCCAAGCAATCGTTCCTCTTGCAAGACATTTTTCAAGTAACACAGCATGCTTCAAAGAAAACAGGAAAGGGAGAGGGCTACCAGGGCTCAGAAAGGTCCTTCTGTAAGTTATCATTTCAATAATGACCTTTGGTGTAACGTTTGAGTCTGTTTGGAGGAAGAAATAAGTACGTGGGCCATGCCGGACAAAAAGCATCACCCCGTTTGCTCATGGAAACTGCTAACAGTTTAACGTGACCTGCTGTGGCCTGAAGACGCAGGACCAAGCTTCACCGGGAAGAAAAAACTGCAAGTCCAAGCAAGTGTCGATGAAACCACGGTCCACACACAAAGTGAGCATGCAAGACAAGCGAGTCAGGCAGTTATTGCCACAGCTGGGGATGATCATCAGCTGCAAGTCCTTAAATCCACTGAGGGGGCTATGAACTCAGGCAGTGCATTAGGCAAGATGGATAGGCAAGGAGAATGCAGTCATTAATGCTAGCAGATGCAAGAAATACAGCCAGCATCCGACTTTACTGGAACTAAGATCAATTAGCCAAATGCAGATTGCTAACAAATTTCTCCCTCTTTTGTCAAGTAAAATGCTAAGCACATTCCTCACGTCTCAAGTCAACGGCAGAGCTAACTCACCAAGCCCCAAATGCACTCCCTGTCCAGTGCAGCATGCCTCCTGCCTGCATCAAGCTGATTTATTGAGCAGAGACCACTCATCTCCTCTATTTTTGGGGAGAGAAACGCTGCCTTACAAATCACCGTAACCCAGCGAGCAACACCCAGGTTTCTTGTTCAAAGCCAGCAGTGAGATGAGACGCTGCGGTGCAGCGGGGCTGAGATTCTGCTGCGAGACCTGTGCTCCCCTACCCCTCTGACCCACATCTGGAAGGAAGAGATGATCAGAAGTGCATTGCTGGAGCTAAATAAATGAGGGACTAAAAACACACATGCAGAGAGACACAGGCTGAATACAAACTGTCTGTTCCCAGGCCAAAAAATCCCTTTAAGAAAAAGGTTAGGAGGAATCCGGTACCCTTTAAGAGATAGCGTTCCTTGATTCCCCAGTCTCCGAAAAGCACTTACCAGCACGGATCAGTGACAGACTTCTCCCTTCCTCCCACCTATACCACCCCACCCTCGGGAAAGACATTAGGAAGATTTTCTTAAAAACTACCAGGAAATCAGAGGGTCGAACCTGTTGGCCAAGAAATAGATTCTAGCTCCAAATTCTATAAAGATGCCAAAAGGCATCTAATTATCTTATCATCCAGGGGCCTCAGAGGTTTAATGTGCTCGTCCATAACAGCATGGCAAGACACGGAAGGTTTGTTACCCTGTTTTATGGGGGAAAAGCTTGATGGTACAGAAACCAGCCATTTGCCCAAATTTGTATGGGAAGTCTGGGGCATGGCAGGGACCTGAAACCGAGCGTCTCGGGGCCTGGGCTTGTTCCAGCATGACTCCAAGGGTCCCTGCTTTCCCTAGACCTAAGTCAGTTGTATGCAATAACTGCTTGTATAAACAGACTCCAAACACACTTATCTCCGCAGTAACTGCCAAGCAGGGCATCTTACCTTTCCAGGCAAATTAGTCATTCCGGAAACAAAACTAGTCAGGAGCCCCAATATCCTCAAAGCCCATCCGTTTTTGAGGATGTGAGAGCATTTGGCGAGTTCCCTGCAGCTCCCTGCACATTTGTGATATGATCTGAAGTGTTAAAACAGCCTTAGCAAAGTCCTGAGGAGCAAAAGCTAAACGCTGCTAGAAAACAAAAACAAGGGTGCACGCACCCCAAGATACCCTTCATCCTTGCAGCAAGGGGCTGGCAAAGCACTGCCCGCTCGCTGTCTAGCTGCGCTCATAGGAAAGGAAGGAGAAACAGGGAATATGTACAGCAGCTGATCTACATACGAGGGATCCCAAACCAAGCGTAACACAGCACAGCCCGCGGGAAAACACCCGGCTTAAGGACAAGGCAGCTCCTGGGTCTGCCTGCTTCCAGAGACGGGTGTCCATTTTGCTGAAAACTCCCTGCACAATGGCAGCTTTTGCTGAAGTGCTGGCTCCTCCTCTCCCCTCCATGTTAGACCTCTTCACTAACGATATCGATCCATCACACACACTGCTACAGCTACGGACCGGCTTGGGGAGGGGAGGGCTGGTCACAAAGCAGGATGCTAAATAGTTGCCATTGCATTAGACCAAAAACCACACACTGTTTCGCATCCTGCTGCAAAGGCATTTGACCCTAGAAAACATAAGCCCTAACCAGTACATAGTATCTAGGGCAGGCACAGGTTAAACTCTCACTGGGAATGCATGGTGGATTCCTCCTCACCAAAGCAAAAATCCAAGTGACAAATGGATACAAGATAAGCTTTATTATGGCAGGCATGAGCTGCGTGTGCGGATGCATATTAGCATCTCATCAAGAGGAGACGCTGCCCACCCGGAGCAGTTCAGATGCAGCAGTTTGGAGGTGAAGGATTTAAAAGGACAGAATCCCTCGCGGTGGCAGCTCTCCAGCATCCTCCATCACTCTGCACTAAAGGCAAACAAGCTCTCGAGTTCTGCTTTTGTTTTTGCTCCTCATTTAAAGGCAGAGAAGGGAATTCATGCTTAAAGTACAGGGGGAAGCACCTCTCCTGCAAGCAGCCTTGTTTAGTGGATATCGATACCTACAGGAATACTCAGAAAAAGCCTAGCATCACCCTCGTTGAGGCACATGGCAGATTAACCACATCCAAAGAGCATGGCCACCACAACACCCGTGCTGACCCTCAACTGGCATCACCCCAGTCCTGCTCCCAGCACAGCCGCTGCCCTGACAGAAGCAGCTGGGGAGGACGATCCTCCCCCCAGACAATCCAAGAGCCATGGGGAGAAGGCCGTGTCCCCAAACAGGCAGGACTGTTCCCGGCTATTGGGACAGTGGCACTTGGGTCAGCCAAGAAGTATCTCAGAGGACAGCACTGCCACTGCTGAACTGGTCTCACCATCAGAAAGCATTTCCTACAACAATTTCAAGATGTAGATTTTCTAAAACCCTTGAGCAGTACAAGACATTTAGGCACCTTTGGTCCCCAGACAGCAGAGTTCATCGGCATCCGTTTAATCAAGCTCTGCACGCCGTGTCTCACTACAAACAGCTCCGTTTCAAAAGGCACCATTAAAGCCAAGCAATTATCTCCTCCTTTGAAGGCCACAGACTCGGCTCCATACAGGAGACAACGCTCCCGAGGACCCACGGCTCTGCCTGCAGCAGTGGAGAGGATGGGTTCCTTAAACTGCTGGTTTCCAGAGGGAAGCTGCATCCTGGGAAGAGAAGAATTAAAATAAACCTCCCGAGCAGCTCTGAAACGTAGAAGCGTTGAGACAGTCAACGCTGGGAAAGGGGTAGGTTATTTCCCTGCTCTGCAAAGAGTATGGAGACACGCCTAGGGATATTTGCACCAATATCAAAGCCTCCTTCCTCTATTAGTTCCACCTCCCCTTCACATCTACTTTCCTCAAAAGAAGGCACAAAAAGTATAGGAAAAAAGCTGGCAAAATGATCCTGTTTGAAGTGCAGAGCCAAGGCATGCAACGCGGTTACTGCAGGAGCAACGGAGGAAGATTTTTAACTGAGACTTGGTTCTCTCTGCTGCTCCAGTCTGGATCCTGAACACAAACGCGGCACAGGGTTCGCTATCCCCCACACCCCAGCCGCCTCTACTTACAACATTTATGGAAATGAGAGTGTTTTAACCCAGGATCGTCTCCTGTCGCTCTGATGCTGCATTGCGGAGATAAGAGTTATAACAGTTGCAAACATGGCTGGAGGAGGACGTTGCTCCGTTTGAGGAAAATCAATGCACTAAATGACACTACGATTCCTTCTTCACCTTGTTTTACGGAAATTAGAAAAAGCAAAGACAAAATGCACAACTAAATCATCTCACGTGCTATTTATAAAGTTTTATTATCAAATTAATAAAACTACATACTTCAAGGTCACAGAAGTATGTAGGTGAAATATATAGAAAAGATATTGTGATGAGTTTTACCTGATTTGAAGCAACAATCGGGCATCTAGAGTTTACAGGTGGAAAGTTGGAGAAGAAATGTTAAAGTATTCTGGCAAAAACATTTTATGGGCTGCAAAAAACCAGTAGTTTTGCTGGAAAAGTTGCCGCAACACTCCAGCTACTCTGGACGGTTTGTTTTAGAGGCTGGGTAGCTGAAGCAGCTCTTTACACCTTATTCTATTGCAACCAAACTAAAACCTGGCCCTTGGTAAGCTCCAGGTAAGACAAACTGCCTGAGCAGGACCCTTCGCCCTGCACAGGCTTTGCTCAAGCGTTCCTGGTCCCCAGGAAACGTTTCTTAATCTGTGAAATAGAAACAGCCTCTAAAGAACACCTTCTCACACAACCCAATGTACACTGAACCCACCGGCAGCCAGACAGCCCCTCTGAGCCCGCGCTTCCCCATCAGCTGCCGCCTTACCCAGGGGAAACCCATCCCAACCGTGCCCGCAGAGCGGCTTCATCTCCAAACACGCCCAGCAGTGAACGTGCAGCCGGGATGGGTGAATTGCCATGGAGATAACGGGGATATTTGATATCTTTGTTATAGTCACTGTTGTACGACTCTAAATACAAAATTCCCATCCTATCCTCCCAGGGCTGAAAAGATTTTGTGAGCCTTAAAGAACAAAATACTAGAATGTGGAGGGCTATAGAGAGATTCTGCTCATTTCCAAAGGGACAGACCCACACTTACATAACGAAAAAAAAAGCCAGAAAAAGAGCATCTTGCTACTGCATTATGTCTTTGAAACAAAAGCAAGATTGTTGTGGAGATTGAGAGACCAGCCAGAAGACAAATATGCAGCGGCTCTGTTTCAGACTGACTGCTTAATGAAAATTTTGTTGCTATCCACCAGAGAAGAACAGAAACTTGACACAAACATATTCTGAAAGGCAGGAGAGAAGTGTAAGCAATTGGTTCGACTTTCTCAAAGGCTATGTCGAGAACAACAGTAATTGTAGGAGCCAGATCAGTAGAACTTTCTACCCCTAGGATACTGGCTGGAGTCCTTACACCATCTTTCAGCTGCAAATTAGATTTTTTTTGTATGTGTAGAAAACCTGATCTTCCTCCTACACATTGAGCTTAGACTAGTTGTGAAGTTTCAAGTATCAGAACACAGTGGTTATTAGGCTGTGCGAGCAGGGGGAATGAGCCGGCCACTCCGGGGCCGATTTTACTGCCGCAAGCTTGCAGAAGAGCACAAGGAGTGTCCCAGACCACTCACGCAAGCCAGCAACTCACCTCCACCTAAAAGGAAGGACTATACGGAGTCACTTCAGGTATCGGAAGGCACTAATAAAACCTCCACAATTCCCAGCAATAAGCCTTTGTTTAAAGCTATTCAAAGATGTAAAACATCACCGCAAAATTTACCATATCCTAAACAGTAATACTAAGCCCCAAAATTTATAAACAGGCAGTTTCAACAAGAAACAAGACCCCCTACACAGACACACTGCTGTCACTGGGTGAGCATTAATCAACGCTGGGGTAATCAGGGTCCCCCCCTTTCCCATCAGGCTGGGGGTACCAGCTGCAAAGCTCTTCACCCAGCCCATTTCCCCCAAAAGCCTGCTGGGAGGGAAGGACAGCTGCACTATATAAAATTAAATCAATCTACCTAGGGGAGTATTGAATTAAAATTGCTGGTAGCAGTACTGAACATTACGGTGGGAAGCTGAGGTCTGCTCCTTCTGTGCCAGAGCCTTCCTTTCCCTTCTGGGAGCCAAAGCAGGTTAAAGAGCTCTGCACGCAGGAGCCAGCACCTTGTTTTTGTACAGAGCACAATCAAAACAGACACACACAAGCTGAGTACGCTACCTGAGATCCTCTGCTGCTCCTGAGAAAAGTCAATGCCTTCGCCGATGGAACTCATGATTTTTTCAATCTGAAAATATAAAAAAAAAGCACACGCTGCATTATTCATAAAGCCTCAGGAAAAGTTAAAGGCAGCCCCAGGATTTCACCTGCCGTGTAACTGCTGAAGAAATCCAGGAAAGGATGTTAAGATACCTCTGCCCCAGAAGAAGTACCCTTAACACCTTGCCTGGAAAAGTCTTCGTAAGGATGGATGACTCAGAAGGGACGCGGAGAGGCTGGGACTCCACAGAGCCTTCCCTTCCACAACTTGCCAGTGCCTGAAAATAAACAGCTCCAACAAAACCATCCCTCTGGAGCATAAAATTAGGGAGAAGGAAAGGAACCCCAAACTCCTCAGCTCACCCTGTACAAACATGCAGCCCCACCTTCACCAGCAGCCAAGCCTAAGAAATGCAGTTCACTAACTCTTTCACAGCATGGAGAACGTAAACTTGGCTTCACCTCAGCCTGGGTTTTCTTGGGTATTTTTGTTTTGGTTGTTTTTTTTTTTGTAAACCATCACATTTCCCAATCCTGGGCATGGACGCTGTGCTCCTCACCGCTTCCACTGAGAGCAGAGATGCTTAGAAAGAGTTTGAAAATAGATCACGTTTGCAAAAGCAGCATCATGGGGGCAAATGCCTTAACTACCCAGGAGAGGGAGCTAAAGACAATTTCATCCCCGGATTTAAGCAATTCACAGTCAATAGCTCAAGGCAAACCTCATGCAATGAAGAAAAAAGGTAAAAAATACTGCCTGAGATGGTGTCTTTTCAAGTCCACTTAAGAGTTGCATATAAATGACTGCATTGGCCACAAAAGAAAAATTAATACAAGTTGCAATTTTCATACAACCTACAGGATAGTTTCTTAAATGAGAATAGAAACTTTTCAAAAACAATTCTTGAGCAGAATTTGTAAATCGAGGCTTTCTAATGCAATGCCGCAGAGGGAAAACCAGCAGTGACAATTACTAGGTTAATTCTGTTAAGATGAAAGACCTGATAAATTGCACCTCAGTTAGTCAATTCAGAATTTTAAATCATCTAAAGCACTAAAGCCTGCTATTTTCCAAAGAGCAATGAGACACTTAAGAGGCTCAGGTCTGGTTGCTTACCCCAGTCTTCAATCTATAACCAAGCAGAAAATAATAATTAAAAAAGAAAAAAAAAAAAAAAGACATCCCAGTGAGAGATTCCTGAACAGAAATCTCCCAAGAAAATATTCCTGCGAGGCACTTCAGAGCGGTTGCTGCTGAATGCAAAGCTGATACATCGACTGGCAACAGAGAGTGGGGGGAAATAAACTTCAACTCTTACAGAACTTTTTTTTTCCTGGTCTTTTAAGGATAGATTTGGGGAAGGAGCCCAAGTTTTCCTGGATCTCATCCCCCAGCTGCCTTTGCACTGCCTGCATCCCAGGGCGATGCTTTGCTTGGTGCAGCTGCATGAGCTCCCCAGACTGCCGGGCCGGCGAGCGGGACTCCTGGAAACGCTGCAGGGAGCTGGGAGTTTGACTTCCAATCAAAATCAACGGCAGCTTGGAGCTGAACTCCACTAGGGAGGGTTTTTTTTGGTGAAACAAAAAAACCAGACAGTCTTAAAAGGCTCCTGCCAAGTCAGATCTCCAATGAAGTCCTTCCTGTTTGCGGGGAACAGACAGGCAGTGCACTTGTAGCATTAAATCTCACCAGGGAGAAGGCATTCATGCGATCTATAGAAGAGTCATTAAAGGACGTGGATCCTCTGCCCCTAGAAAACCATGAGGACGAGCACTTCTACTGGGCTTGAAATATATTTAATGCTAGTTTACTGGGAGCTTTGAAGACCAGCCTGAAAAAGCAATAATCGGAATTCAAACATCTATGGAAGAAAAGTGAAGTGTGTTCTAAAAAGAGATTGCAGTTAAAGGAAGGGTTTTGAAGTTGCTGGATGCATGGGTCCTGCCATCGGCACGCTGCCCTGCAGTACGTAAGGCAAAAGCGTTCATCGCTCTTCTGCCCCTGGACACAACCAGAACTCGAATGTGACCTTTGCTACGACAGCGGGGAGATACCCGAGCCCAACGCCGGGCTCTCCATCGGGCTGCTGGGGCCGTGCAGGTCTCGGACAAAGGCCAGACGCCATCAAACGCTGACACGAGGGTTAACAGAGTTGCTAGCAGTGTGGAAGGATGAGCGATCAGATCCCTTGTTTCACAGGAGCGTAAAAATGACAAAGGAGAATCGATATGATAGCCTGGGACATGAAAGCTTTTACTTACAGACAAGTCATTCAGAACTTTAATCAAAAGCTGCAAGCTATCGGTACAAGAATGGGATTTTGTCTTAAGCTCAAGTTTAAAAGGATGCACTAAAAAAGGATGAGGCCATGTAAAAGGCAAAAATATCCTGATTTCAAGTGGACAGAGGCAGCCCTTAAATGACAAAAATCAAATGCATCTTGCAACTGCTCACATCACTAGCCACTGCTTCAGATAAAAATTACACGGCTAGTCATCGTGTCATCTGATCTTGCTATTTAGACTCACTGTGGCTGAATAAGGAAGCCCCAGAAATACAGTCTTGAGAACTGCAAGGAAAAGTTGAGGTTTTTTGTCAGCTAACCTAAGGCTCTTGTGTAAATCAGCAACTCTGCAGTATCAGCAACAGAAGTGTGGGATCAGCTAAACTGGAACCAGTTAACAGGAAAAAACTTAATTTAAAGTCTGCCTTGTGATGCTGAGTTTTTCTTCTACCCTAATTACACCTTTTAACTGTTTCCCTCCGTCGGAGGCGTGTGGCAGTCACCTTCACTCCATCAGCCCCGCTCCTCTCCACAGGCTCGGTTTTAAAGAACTTTTCCATTTCTCATTAGTTGTGATGGAGCCTGAAGGACACGCGAGCGATGCAGCAGCTTCTGCTCAAGCCTGCAGACAACATGAAATAACTGAAACGTATTAATTGCCTCATATTTCTCAGCAGAGGTTACTGACCAGAACCCAGAGGTAACCTAGGTCTCACCATGCACATTTTTGCGAGTCACCATTTCGGCAAGAACCATCTGCTTTATCTGCTTTTGCCCCTCCAAAGCAGCAAATGCTCCCCAGCAAAGCCTCAAAATTTCATGGTGCCCTTATGTATCACCAGTACATAAAGGCCATGCAAGACTGGAGGGGAATATAGGGATGGTGCAAAACAAGCCTCACTTCCAAATAAGACCAAGGGCTTTGGTACCGACTGTTTTATTCACTTCCATAGGCAGGCACCGAACCTGAGCTGCGGCAGGATTTCTGGGATACTGCCACAACCCTGAGGGCTCGCTGCGGAATTTGGGTCTTACGGTCGATTCAGTTCAAGCTCCAGAAGTTTAAGGGCATTAAGCTTTGAAGATTTATGTCAGTTAGAAATATACCTTGTAATGAAGCTAAGCTGGAGCCGCTCTTGTACCTACTGTCTGGGATCTTTATCTAAGAGACGTTTACTTCAGCGGATCTGGAAGCCTGTGAAGTTCTTTAGTCTCGTGGGATCATTTGGAGCAAGAATCACTTGGTTCCAGCCAAGCTTTTCCTAAAACCAGTCACCAAGAAGAAAAAAAAAAAAAAAAAGGTGGGGAGGGAAGGAAGAGAGGAGGCGAGGAGAAAAGCGTGTTTGTTCAAGCAGCCCCAGCTCCCTCCGACTGTCTCCCAGCAACAGAGGCAAAGCGCTTTGCGGATCTCTTACGCTGTGCCGGGACCCAGCTCTGAAGACGTGCGGGGACTGCTGCCGGTGCTGCTGGGAAAGGCAAAGAGCACAACAGCATGTTTCCGTGGCAGATTCAAACCCCACATTTGCAGCCCCTCTTTGGTCAGAGCTACGACTCTGAATGCTATTAGGCAAGAGCCAGGTAAGCTCCCTCCCATCAGATGCTTTTTACAAAAAAATCCCATTTATTTCCCAGCATTTTTGCGTTGGTAGAGCCAGCATTTCACCCTCCCCCACCACACTCCATGCTTGGATGCCCTCTTCCACCCCTCCCCACTTGCAGTTTTGCTCTTTCACAATGCAGGATGAAGGATAAGCTAAAGTTTTAACCTGGTTTTAAGAAAGGCCAGCTCCTCTGCTGTGTTTCTTGCTGGGAAGAAGCAATGCCTACTGCAGTACTATGGCCCTGGAGAGGACGGTGCAGGATAAAAGGACTCTCCCCGTCTTTTCACTTCCTTTAAATGTAGATAAGAGTTTTCTAAAAACAACTTCTCCCCCACGGATGGAGGTAACAGGTGCCCAACGCTGCAGCCAAGAGGACAACGTGGATCCAGATCACAACCCACTCTGCTCTCAGACTGGATGAGTTCCCCTGCCCAGGGCAGGTCACCATGCTCTGACACCGTGAAAAATTTGCTTCCTTCCCTGCATCCCTTTTCCATAGCTGGATCCAAAGTGCAAATTAACTCCGGGTGCCAGGCCAAGTTCACTTGTTTCCATCGCACTGCCCTCCTCTAATGCGAGGGAGACTTGATGCTTTTCAGGTTCCGTCCCCAGCACTGACAGCTCTGCAGTCACAACACAGCAGTGAGGACTTGCAGGTGCTTCTTCAGCACTAAAACACCCCTGAACTTTTCCTCAAAAGCAGAGAATTGCCTTGTGCTATATAAAACTGAACGGTAATGAAATAATCGCATGGCAAAGGATTACCTTTCACAACCCATCCTTTGCTAAACATCAGTTTGATCTGGAGGTGGTCACGGTTATGCACAGTCAAAATCGTACAACAATTAACGCAAAGGGAAATCCTGCTTCATGCCCTCGGCTCTCCATGAAAAGAAAACACTCTCCCAAGTCACCAACCAGCTCAAGCACTGCTTTAATTGCTGATCATCTCGATTTAACTGTTAAGAGGTTGCAAAGATAAGAATACAGGGGAAGGACACAAACCTAAAGAGGGAATGAACTCTGCAAATCCCTGTCCTTCGCAACCAGTCCTCAGCTGCACTCTATGGCACTAAGATGGGACTGGAAGAGAAGATACCTTGAAAATAGCCTATGCTACAGTTTTTTAGGCTGTTCTTTCCCAGTGGTTAATTATTAAAATACAAAAATACCATGTTTAAATATAGCGCTGCAGTTCAGACTTAGTTGTAGCCTGAACACTCAGTTCCGATTTGTTTTGGCTTAACCTGTTTTTTTCCACTGAAGCACCAAGCATCCATCCCTGAACAGGTTGCAGGGTGGGTTTTTATGGTTTGGTTTTTTTAAATTTTTTTTACACCCACAGAAATAAAACCACAAAATCCTTTTTCCTCCTAAATTAATACAATCATATCTGTTATTCCTAATCTAGAGGGGCAGCTGGCTCCATGCTATAAAGATATTTTAGTCAATGAGGCCTGAAACCCTACCAAGAAAGGAGACAAACTATTGCAAAGCTAAAATACTTTGGGAGAAGGAAAGGCTACAAGGATGGGACAGCGCCCGCCCTTCAGCAAACCCCAAAGCAAGGGGTGCAGTGGGAAGGAATCGCAGAGCAGCTACCAGGATTGAAGCACACTGAAATATTTTCACATTTGCCTACGTTTTGCCGAAGAATAAAAATACCCTGAAAAAAGGAGCTGGGTGCGGCTGAGAGTCATCCCGTGGCTGGGGAAGTGGTAAGCTCTTCCACGCAGGCAGGCAGCCACGAAAACATAGCAACTGGCAATTTACTCCAAAACAGAACTTTATCTTAAAACAAACTATCCCAAGTGACGGAGTTCTGATTAATAGAGAAAAAGGTATTTGTTTGTAGAAGGCCAGTAAAAGCCAAGCCAGCTTGGAGGACATGCTGGATGCCAAGGTTTGTTCTGCCGGCAAGACAGAGGACATTTCAACACCAGAGTCCTGCAAAGTAATTCCCCAACCTCGCAGCACTCGTGGCAGAAGCACCTAATGGCTTTCAACGTGAGTAGGATGCAAAATATCTCCTTTCCTCTGATACCACCCTGCACGACCAGCAGGAGACAGGTCCCAAATCTTCTGTGAAGGCAGCAGTGCCAGGTACGGGGCTTCGAAGCCTCCAGGGACCCTTCTCCTCGGAGGGCACGCGCGGCCCCGCAGAGGCATCGCTCCGCAGCCAGCTCTGATGTGCTTTGTTTCCACTCCCCTGCCTTGATGGACGTGAAGCCGCGGTGGCTGTATTAATCTCTCCAGTTTTTCCTCCCCAGAGCCAACGGTGAAGTTTGGAGCCAGCGAGTCCATTGAGAGAGACAGGATGATTAAACAAGTCCTGGGGTCTTTTATCACCAAAATAAAAGACAGCCTCATGCAACACGAGCTGTCTGCAGCAACTCATTTGCATGCAGGGAAAGGAAACTTCATTCAGAAAGCACAAAATTGAGCAGCACTCCACTAGCGTGACGCTCACCCAGGTTCGGGGGCATCTTTATGCTACTGGAGCTTTCTGGAAGAGGCTTAGTAAAACCTCACCTACGGCTGAAAAGCCCTTACATTTACCATCACTATAAATGCAGAAGTTTTGTTCTCAGTCTCTGCATGCAGCATCAGCGATTCCCAAGGACATAGAAAGGTTGTCCTGGGAGAAGAAAAAAAATAGATATACACATGCATGCCAGCATTTGGATGACCAGATATTGCCGAGAGCTACGTACCCTACCCCAGACGGTTTATAAGCGGGGTTTCCCTCTCCCTCCATCCCCTCTGAGAACAATAGGTGGTCAGAGCACCCAGCTGCTTCGGACAGTGATCTGCACCGCTGTTCCGCAGCTCCGCGGGCGTAACACCCGGCACTTGCATCCCCAACCAAGCTCCATAGTTAGGCTCTGAACCCCACAAACCAGCTCTGTTTAGAGTAAATGCATGCTTCCCCGCTTCGAAATTAAGGCGGCCAACCAGAAGGGTAGGTTTGTGTATGTTAACTAGGAGGTTGGAAGCCTGCCTAAGACACCAGGCTATGTCGGCCAACCTTTCCACGCAGCGCTCTCTCTTTCCAACACCTCCCTCATGCACACACAGACACTCGCTCCTTTGCAGGGAGCTTATTTCTGAGAAGCCAGATGTTACCATTAAAATCCAGATATGCCTTGATATACAAAGGAGAGCCCCTTTGATGCTTTTATCCTGGAAAAACAGCTTTTAGAGTTAACTCAGGGGCACTGAAGAAAAACTCCAATGAAGTATTTTCCCTTTAAATCACTGTAACAACTTCAGACTTGTTAAATCAGGTATGAAGAGAACGAGACGTAACAGACTGCTTTATTCTACTGCTCTTCTCAGGCACCTCATCAGCCCCTGATACCTGGGAAGCCTGAATAGGGAACTACGTGTTATCATCCGGGGATGATTTAGCATTGAAGGTGTGTCTGTGCATGTGCACATACATGTATGCACACACGTCTAACTACAGCATGTTGCCTCTGGGAACCAAACCAGCAGAAAACGACTTTTTTTTTTTTCCTTGAGGTGCTTTCTGTGGTTCAGCAGTTCACCCAAAGGTGACAGCAGCATCCCCACCCCTGCGACACTGGGGGGACTGTCAGCTTGTGCCATCACCAAGAGCGTTAGGGGAGAGCATAACAGGGTTTCTCCTCAAAACCTCTCCTGCCTGGTGCTTCCCGAGCTTACCTTCCCTTACGATAGGATTTCTGGTACCACACAGCATTGCTCGTCTCTTTCTGAGCTCTGCACATAGCAAGGAAAAACCCTGTGTGGGGTCAATGCCTTCTGCTTCCTCTGTGGCCCCTTCCCAAATTGGCAGCTTAAAATCACCAGTCCAGAAGCCTGGTCACAAGGAAGATAAGCTATGACACGCCTGCACATGCGTCAAAGAAACAGAAACACTCAGCAATAAAGTTATTCAGATAAAAGTCTATAATTAAATAAAAACACCCAGAAACAAATGGCACACTATCTACCATATGTATGGTATTAGTGCATTATAATGACACCCTGCAGCATAAGCATAATTAGGAATATATCAGGATTCCCATTATAAATCCTTATTATTAAGGGGTTCATAACCTATTGTACAAACTTGCCTGGGGCTAGAGCTCGGCAGACAAGATAGCAGTTCCAGCAGCATATTTTATTCTTGAAAGCTACTTACAAAGTTGGGTTTAAAGGTTATCAGTATTTAAAATTTCTGCAATTCCAAGTAAGTGTCAAGGGTTAAGACTTCATTATTTCTAAGCTCTGCAATTGAGGGATGGGGCAAATTTGGTTTAAAATTATAAAATAATCAGACAAGCTGCTTCTACAGTTTAAAAACCCCTTTGAGTCCAACACACCTCAAATTACAAAGTGACCAGTCTCATTACAGCCTAACAGGCTAGCTGGAAAAAGCAGGGGAGAAAAATAAGGGTGCATTAGGTCAATGGACAATGCTGGGGAAGCAGAGAATGCCTCCATCTGATGCTTCCATTTTGTACCAATGCTGCAGCAACAAACCCCAAATATAGCAAAAGTAGGATCACCCATGAGCTGTACGGTTGCCTGAAAAAGATGATCCCTCCTGCACACAAAGCCTGACTCTCAACCTTCAATATCACGGTCGAAAGTTTGTGTCAGACAGTTACGAGACCAGTCTAGCTGAACACAAGATGCTGCTAGCCGTTTCCAACTGTTTTATGGATTTTCTAGTGAACAAGAACAAGCTATTTTGGGGTTGCTGGGAGGAAAAAGAAAGCAGAGCTATTTAATCAAGATTTAGGATTTTCTTTTTTAATTGCTGACTTGTGAAATCATCTCTCAAGAGGTGCGGTATACGGTCCGGAGGGGACGGAAGAGGTCAGCACAAGCAAATGACCCAAGTGGCAACTGCACAACGGTGCTGAAAACCAACACCCTGCACAAGAGCGACAGACTGAATGAAAAAACAGCT
This sequence comes from Ciconia boyciana, assembly GCF_034638445.1. NCBI lineage: Eukaryota > Metazoa > Chordata > Aves > Ciconiiformes > Ciconiidae > Ciconia > Ciconia boyciana. Next base: position 4,964,302 of record NC_132956.1, on the reverse strand, counting down.
TTAACTAGCCTTTTTGGGCACCTCAAAATTAACGCCCAATTTACACCACGAGTCCTGTAAATGGCAATAATGCCCCTTAGCTGATGCTTCGACATTTTCTAGGCTTCTCAGTGCAGTGATAATCGCGGTGGCCCAACTCCTCCTGCTTCTCATTTCAAGTTTAGGAAACCCGTGGTGAAAAGACACCTCAGATGGCCTTCCCCAGCAGCCACACTGAAATGAAGTCCACTACATATGACATGCTGCTTCACATTTATTAGCTGTATCTCTAAGCACTTGCTGCTCTTGCAGCCCGCAGCCCAGTAAAGCGGGGCATGGTGAGCGCCCAGGGTCGCACACTGAACTCGCTGCGGCTTCCAAGCATTTTGCAGATTGACAATAATTGAGGCTTGTCGTGACAATAGCACAGATAACAACAGAGGGGCCAAAGCCAACAGAAAGGCAGCTTTTCTAAAAGCCAACACGACGCAGGCTCAAAATACCACTGTGATTAGGGCACTCGCAGGCAGCGGGCAAGCCAAGATGATGCTGCGTGCAGACGTTCATCTAGGAGAAAATATAGCAGGTGCTGCTTTAGCAAGCACTTAGGTCCTGCCTGCTGCCCTGTTTATCCTGCTGATGCAAGACAGTGATCCAAGGCATTTTCCCCAGAAAAGTCTTTGGTTAATGGATACCTGATATTACTGACTGACATTGCATCCCTGAAGGTGGAAGCGAGGCTGCTCAGACCCCGCTGGGGTAGGTCCTGGGAGCAGAGGGATGGCTGGATCCACCAGGATCTCTGAAAGGGATGGAGTTGCAAATATTAAGAGCAAGAGAAGGATCTGGGACAATACCTGCTGGCTCCTTAGCGCAAGTGTAGTCCTGGGAAATTTGGATCTGGGCCACGAATTTCATTTCTAGATTGGTGACAGCACATAAACCACTTCTGGTTTTGTTTATGATGCTTCGGCTTATGTTCTCAACATCACCATCCCATAGAGCAGAAGCCTCATATTTCATCGCTCAGTATATTCTGCATATACAAATATACCAGCCTGTGTTATGAACTCAGCATAACAAATACCGAAGGCCTGGAAAATATAAAGCTCAATTTATTCATTCAAACCTAAACTACAAAAGCAAGCCTGTTGTTTGTGGCACATTTCAACACTTAAACTTCAGAGTTCCCATGCTATATCCTCCTCCAGCAGCATGTGCTTTCCACACACGACGCGAGGGCTTGCCGAATTTGTTATTTATTTCAAGACATTCTGCAACTGTTCGTTAGTGATAAAGGCACACAGATTTTCTGGCTTAATACAGTCTCTGAGAAACTCATTTGGATCGGGATCAGGGACTGTTGCTTCATACCACTCTCCAGTCTGTGTTTTTGTACAAATCCCAGAATTAGAAATCTGAACACATACCAAAAGGAAAGGAACTTACGGTATAAATTTGTATTTCACAACCTGTGTGCGGTAGATCTGCAGTTTCAGAGCCCTCCGAATATCAATGTTTTTTGACAAATACGCAGTAAAATTCGACGTTAACATGACAAGAAAGATGGCCAAATGCGACAAAGCATCCGCTCGTAACAGTGAAATGGCTGGATGCTGGTTATTTTAAACTTAAAATAAAAAAGGCAAAAAACCCCTTAAGAATATCAAATCAGTTCACTGACTTCACAGCTACGTTTTCATACTCTCGCATCCTAACACACAAAGCCAAAAATTATTTGTTTGGCTCTTGGTGCAAAGATTGTCTCCAGCGTGCAGGACGCAACGCAACATGGTGAAGCCCACTTGGAGAACTCAGAGCTACAGAAATGCTTTTTTAAAAATAAAAGCTTCTGAAGTGCTGGAAGATGCGACGTAAAGTGGAAGAGAACATAATGAAAGACTGAATTTAGTAAGGACACTGAGGCCGGACATTTCTGTTCCTGAAAAAGACTCCCGAAAATGCTAACGATCACAAGATCGTTACATAACCAAAATATCCGTCAGAGCACGAATAATTTACATGAAAGAATCAAAAGCTTCTGATTCAGAAATACTGAGTTAGTACACTTGAAAAGTTAACAGAAACACACAGCAGCAGCGGACTGAAATTGTTGTATTATTCTAGTGCACTGGATGCGCACACGCTAATTTAGATCCACGTTCAGCCTGTAATTGGTGACCTATAAATAAGAGGAGAAAGAAGTCATTGTGCATTTAGATCTGTATTGAGGGCATTTTCACAAATCCTTTTGAATGCGTGGATGGAAAGTTTCTTCCACACACAGGGCAGCCGATTAAGCTGCTACTTTCGCTGTATTTTGCAAACCTGCCTTAGGGAGAGCTGCCCTGGATACCTGTCCGGTCCCACATGAATTGATAAGATTCAAAGAGCTGGCAAGTATAATTCTTGTTATGCCTAAACCTTGCTGCTAAATACAGGAATAAAGTATACTTGGTCTTTACATTCGCTTTTCAGACCAGACCATCAACTGATTTTACCTACAAAACTGGTAAATTGTCTTAGTTTGGCTTGGATTGGCTTAGTTCAGTATTGGTTTATAATTTTAACAGGCTGGCCATTTGCAACAGATACATAGCAAACCTGTAAGGTGGAAACGCAAAACCTTTCACTTTAAAAAGTTAATCAGGATGAAGGACATCTTGCCTTTGGGGGCAAAGGAAAAAGAGATTCAACACGAGGGATGATGTAAGAATTCCTGACCTTAGCACAGGAAAAACAAGAGGAAACGTTGGGATCTGGAGATAATAGAATAATCAGCCCAATAATTAAGTTGATTAGGATCCTGATGGACATGTTTAGAATAGCAGAAATCAGAACAAAAATACTGACCACATTACTGCTTTTCCCCTAAATAGAAAAAAACTATAAAACATTTCAAACAGGCAAAGGGAAAGCTGGAATGAGCGCTTAGAAACGAGGGCCAGCTCTAGGCAAGGGACATCGGCCGAAAAGCATGCCAAGCACACCTCGCTGTGAAAACAGGCTCTGCCTGGTCCCACAAGCCAAACCTGGGGCAAATGAAGCATTAAGATTTAAACACCTGAATGAAAAGAATAAATGAAAGATTTTAGGAGGCACAGGCTGCTGGCAAGCAAGGAAGGAGCCTTGTGACCCCCACGGCAGGGATGTCCTTGGACCATGCAAGGACCACGCAAGTGCAAACGCATGGGGCTGAGCCAGAGATGCGACGGCCAGCCTGCATGCTGCAAGCGGTATGAATATGGAGAGGCTGAACATACTGTTTTCTCAACTGCGTTTCTCACTCGAAACACCAGTATTTGGATCTACAGCGTGGGCCATACGGGAGCTGTTACCTGGCAGGTAAGCTGCATGAGCTTGTCAGAACAAAAACCAGTGAGCTTTTACAAGATGCGATTTCACCAGGCACAAAAATAGCAGCTCTCCCCCTGAATAACAAGGGAAATATTTGCATTTTCTTTCAACACCAGCTCGCAGCTCTGAATTTCAACTTCTGGGTGTCACTTCAAGGCAGTGGCAGGTTTTGCATCAAGAGCTTTCCTGAAAGTTTCACATTTCAATGCAAATGTTCTTAATCCTCAACTGTAAGCTGTAATTAAGGCACTAATTCCACTAGGTACTTAAGCACCCAAGCAGTCCTGACAAGGTTAATTGAGCTCAAGTATTTAAAGCCATACCATAGCAGCCCCAGCCTCTAACAGCTTGCTCCCCAGCTCTTCAAAACCTGTGACGGAACGCACGACAGATGTGCCATTTAGTCCTGGCATCCATCCTTATGTGACATTAAGACCCCAAAAATGGGTCAGCAACAGGTGAAGCACCACATCCACAGTTACTGCGAATGGGAAAGAATTCCTTCTGCGGCGACAGCGAAACACAGAGCACCACTGCAATTATTCATAGGAGATGATGGTTGCCCAGTGCCATAATTAGCTACAGAATATTCATTAATTCTTCAACTAATTCACTTGGGGGAAAAAAAGCCACACCAAAGTGGTGAACTGTACATCTCCTTTTTTCTAAAAAAAAGCTAAAATAAAATGCATGTTTTATTCAGTTCCCAAAGTTTCTTTTGAAGGAGGTTAAATCTCTTCCTAAAAGAGCTAAAGACAGAACAAAAAGCAACTACCTCATTTTGTGAAATTGATGCTGGAACCTCCGAGCCCAGCATTCATTACAAATTCAGCATCAGAGCCACTTACTTGATAGCAGACAGCTGGAAGTGGAGGATTAAGGGATGTCAGGAGCCAGGTCTGAGGCTAATTCTCAGTAGCCTGCCACGTTCTTCGCCCCTGAACACTCAACAGATCATTTTTCTTACCAATACCCATGACCCAAGAAGAGCAGCTAAACTCAAACATCACCGTTCCTCAACTCCAGACGTCTCTGCTCAGAGCATGGATGCAGATATGGGCTGGTGACATCAGGTGGTACAGATGCACCTCCTGGATCATACACGTACCGAGAACAACCACATTGCAACCCTCAAAAACAAAAGCCAAACCCCTGAGCAGGGCATCCTGGCTGCGCTGCCGCACAGGCAGGACCATGGGGTATGAAGTGGAAACGAACAACGGTGATAATTGCAAGAGCAGAAGCGCATCGGAAACCTATCACAAAAGGCACTAAACCTCCATTCCTGAAGCCAGGACACTGCCCAACGTTTTTGCGTTTTGCTGAAGCCAAACGTCTCCCCTCTTCCTCCTCCTCTACAAAACAGAGCTCATTTATCTGCTATTGGCATTTAGGGGTTTTCACTTCATCACCTCACTTGGTCCTGCAAGAAGCGAGGCTGCGTAGGACGCGGCTTCCAAATACCCGTACATCGCTTTTATCAACCTGACAGCATCTAAAAGACAGAAAGCATTTGTCACAGCCCGCCTTCTTCTGAAGCCACCACAGTTTCTAGAGGACTATTTTACGACATCCTCAAGCCCAGCCATCGTCCCTCCGCTGCTTCCCCCAGGAGATTACATCCCCGCTAATTACTCTCACTGTCAGGAAGCTGCTTCCCCAGCGGAACTGTGGCAGCTCAGTGAATGACTGTGATAAAGTTTTACTTTGTCTTGGTGAGGCTCTCTCCTTTAGCACAGACACGCTGATCTATCAAATGGATAAAAGGACCTGGGGGAAAAAAAAAAACAACACCCACAACAGAAGCTGGGGCAGGGGGAGAAGGAACCATTCAACACCTAAACCTGGCCAAGAGCGATTAGCACGGGCTCAGAATAAAGCAAAGTTGTTGCATACCCCTTAGCCTTTGTTAAACGGCTTACTGTTCATATTAGACATGCATATGTTGCCTTTCATCCAAAGAGACCTGCAGTAGCTTATCATCAAGAGAGAAATCAGCTCAGCCCCTGGATCGCGCCCTGTGGGTGGGAGGGTTTGCTGAGCAAACTCCAAGGGGCTTCACACCATTTTGCACAACGCAAGGTTTGCCTATGGCAGGGCTCGTGCATGAACCCGGGCCGATGTGCAGGGCTGGAGCTGCTCTACAGAGGAGGAAGGCAGAGCAGATGTGAGTTAATCCGCCCCAAAAGGGAGCTGGCAGCCAAGCCGGGTGCCGAGAGTCCCCTCCTCCTTCAGGAGTGCACACACAGTTTATTCTCCTATACAAAATTCATAGTGAGCTGTGACTGCTGCGTGCTCATCTCACAGCTGCTAAATATTTATGAGCCAATTACAAAAAACAAATTTATCACTTTAGGCCTCAGCCAAGTTCGGAAGGATTCAAATATTTATTCTGACCAGGAGCTCTACCCCCCTCGTATGCTTCCTCTTCCCCACCTTGCTTCCCACTCAAGAGGAGGGTCAGGCATTTTCGGTCCTCACCCCTCTCCCTGGGCAATACGTCGCTGTTCGCTTTAGTCATTTCTCTGGCTTGCTTGCAAAGGGTTTCTGTCTGACAGCAGCTGATGGGGGGACACCAACATGCATGCTCACGCTCCCATGAAGGAGCCGGTGGGTCAGGAGACAGACGGGACACACGCTGAACATCCTTTGCAGCACGGAGCACAAAGCAGCGCTGTCGGCATCTGTTATTTGGGCCAGGCCCTTGGAGCAGGGGAGCTGCAACTGGGAAGAGGGACGAGCTTTGCCAAGTGAATCATTTCTTCCCCATCCCACCCTTTTGGCAAAGCCAGCACCACCTTCCACTTCCAACAAAGGGCATTGGCAGCGCTCGGCTGGGGAAGGGACGTGACCCTTCACTTCCAAGCAGATTTTCCTGCTGTCCCCAGTCAGCGAGAGTGGCTGAGCACAGTCACCCATGGCCCAGAGCGATGATAGCTCAGCCTCTGCCACGGATCCCATCTGTCCACGGACATAAACAGGTCGCTCCCCAAGTCCCCGGCGCCCCGAACAGACACACCTACTGCTGGCAAGGCCAGTGGGCTAAATCCTCAGCTTCTTTGCTACAGCTGCATGTTGTATAGAGCTGCACATGAATCACTTTCCTCCTCAGTTGCCTGCATAAAGACTATTAAAATTAACAGAATAATGCATATAAATCTGCTATTGTTTCCCCTCAACACAGAGGAAGAGCCAAATCATTGCTAACAGGGGTGGCTCAACAAGGTTTTATATTAGCCTGGTCAATTCAGAAGCTGCAAGTTGTATCTAATTCAGCGCAGCTGCATTATCCCACTCAGGGAACTAATTAAACCTCCAACAACAGCACTACATTTATGTTTACATCTCATTGTTGCCATTACGACCAGCCAGATCAGCCCCTTTCTGCACATACAAATCACCACAAAAAAACCCCAAACATTCCCTACAGGTACATCTTTACCATTTCTTACCAATCATAGGAGTCTGCTTTAGGATATTTTATAGCAAGAACTGGCCTGACTATATAAACTACTATCAGCAGCTCCCTTTTATGCTGCTGCTTCTATAGAAAACTTTTGCTGTATTTTGCATGAACCATGCCCCTCCTGCCGACAGCATCCAAGAGTGCAACCATTGCTCCAGAAGTCAGAATGAGACCCCAAATGCCTCTAAGTCTTTGGAAATGAGAGCAAATCAAGGTAAAGGCAGCGAATCACCAGCTCCTGGCTTGTCCCCCTTCCTATGAGAATATTTAACCTCACACAGTGTTTTTCAGTGGGAACAAAAACATTCTGCAAAAAGAGGCTATCGCCATCTCACAGATGGGGAAACTGAGGCAGAGAGGAGAAACCTTTGTCCAGAATCATTCAAGCTGGTCTGTGACAGCCATGAGACCCCAAGGCAAATCAGTGCTCTGGCCACAGGATGCCACTACCAGATTAAAGCAATTCCACAGAATGTTCAAAGTACACCAGAAACCAGGAAGACAAATAACATCATCAGGTTTTGATAGTACACATTTTTTTAAGCTAGGCCTGCCCCATTGTAGACAGATGTGAATTTTTCACATTCTTTCTTGATTTCCTCAGCTAAACATAATGGGAAGGAAAAGCAGATTTTCCTCTTGGGGCTTGTTAGGCTGACACTGGGTGGAAATGATGCTTTTTGTTTACAAGCAGGGAAGCAGATCTGCGGGGCTCATTCCTCTGAGCAGAGGAAGGACAGGCACACCAACACTTGACCTCTGCTACCAGTGAAGTCGTGCAGCACTAAAGCCAAGGGCTCCTTCCCTTTCAGTATTTGCTGTAAACAGTTCAGTTAGGCATGAAAAGCACAGTGAAAATTATCTGGTTCTTTCAAATAATCCTCCTGCTGCAGAATCTTTCACTCACAGTCACAGTACAGCTGACCCAGGTGATTAACAGCAAAGCCTCTACAACCAAAACAGCTATAGAGGAAATTAGGTATATTTGGCAACCCTAAAACTGCAGGGAGTGAGAGTATGAACTGCAAGCTGGGCTCGTACTGAGGAGAGATTCCCACTTTGCTTTTAGCATCTTTGAATATGTCCCTCTTCCACAAAAAGATGATTTTATCTCTGAGTTGGGACCAGAGAGGCAGCTGAGCATCAGTCGGCGCACAGAGGACAGGCGAGCAGGCGCACAGCCGACCCACAAGTCTACATGCCCGGCACACACAGCTCCACACCCCCAGCACCATGCCAGGGGTTTTATTTCCTTTCAGTGTACAAAGAGCAGTTCATCTGAGCTTATCTCTTCTGCAGCGCTGCTGCTCTACCAGCAGAGAATCACCTCCAAAGAATGTTTCAGTAATGCTGCGGTGCTGAATTTCAGAGGGACACTTAATCTTGCCTGAGTGGTTCACTAGGGCCAACTTTCTGAGCATGAAATATTTAACTATCCATGGGCCTCCTGTACTATAATAAAGTGACTTCTAACAAGCCTCAAATAAATACGTGAAGAGGAAAGCGGGAGCTATTAAATACACAAAACCCAGCCCAATTACTCTCTTTCCTCCATCCCCATGAACCCAGGACACTGCTTACCACCCCCTCCAGCATCAGGGACCCAGAAACAAAACATCTCTGGATGCTGGGAGAGTCCACGGGGGAAGAATTGGAAAGAGGAGGTCAACATAAAGATTTGTGAGCAGCGCTGTTATCAACTCTCCCTCATTTTGGGGATGTAAAAACTTATCTGGCTTGCCTAAAAGAAATCAAGTCCTGTATTTGAGCAACTTAAAAACTTTGAAACTCACTTCTTGCAATTCTGCTTCCCCCCCCCCCCTCCAGTTAAGCCTATCTTTTGGTATTAAACACCTGAAGGAGTTACAAGTGAGCATTTGCCTGTTAATGTGATGTGAGAGTTAGTAAAAGCAGTGAAAACCACCCAGGACCCCCTCCGGAGGCCAGTGCAGTAGAGAGGAGCTCATGCTGTACAGATTCATTCCTGGCACAGCAGCTCTTAAGCCTTACCTCATCCCACTCCGAAGCAAAGGACGGCGACTTCTCCAGCCTCTTCTTCCCAGTGCTGCAGTTCGAGAGCGATTCGCTCCGGCTCCCCATGGCATCGTCCTCTGTCGGAGAGCAGGTCAGAAGATCAGAGTCCGATTTGGACAAGCTGCGGCTGAGTTTAAGCTCGGCTTTGGGCTTGCTCCCCGGGTGGGCTCTGCCCACAGCTCTGTCCCCCTCTTCCTCAGCACCGCCGGGGTGCTGTAGCACGTGGGGCGTGACTACAGTTTCAGGATCCGCCCGGTTGACGTGCGTGTGCTGGACGGTTGCGTAGACCACTTGCTGGTTTTGGTCTGGAGAGCTGGTCCGTACTGATCCAGAGGCAGGTAAGTCAGCATCCTCCAGCTGCATAGCAGGTGGGTGGCTTGTAGCTTCCGTGCCTCCTTTCTCCGTGGAGGAAACGAGCCTGAAAGGGTCCTCACTTATCTCACAGATCGGGGAAGAACCGTGAAGCAACCCTGAAAACTGCTCTGGAACCTGGATGTCCTGGCTGTCGGCAGAGTCCTGGCTGCGGCTGCCACTGCTCCTCCTGTGGTCTTCGAGGGGATGAAAACAGGGAGGGGGGAAATTAAAAACATGGAAGAAGCAGCAAAATTCCAGCTCTCCCCCTGCCCTCCCTCAGCAAGGGAGGGAGAGATAGAGAGAACAGTTCAGTATTGTTCTGCGTGCTTAACTTGTACCCAAAGTCATGGCATTTATGAAATTCCAAACACTGGCCTGATTTATGCAATCTGGCAGTTCTCCTTGTTGTTTTATTCCTGTTAACACTAACTATCAGGCCTTGCTATATAAGGTTAAGAGAAGCGCTAACTATATCCTGCAGAGAGAGCAAGTGAGGTAGGAGAAGCAGAGACGGAGGCTCCTGGAACATGTGATACATTTCCGTAAAGGCCAAAGTGTTATTTAGAGCAGCGTTCCCTGCTCTTGGCACGAGCTGCAGGGTGGGAAAACTTCTGGACTGTAATCAACCTGCAAGTTCCAAAATCCGTTCCCCAAAAAAACCACTGCTTTCCTCCCTAGTGGTTTCCGAGTTTAACCTCTCCTCCTTACTCAGGGGAGAGAAAGAAACAGTTTATGCAATAAAAAACTTGATCAAAAAGTCTCCTTCTTGCAAGTGAACCACTGAATGCAGAATGGTCTGATCTACTAACGCAGCGAGCTGCGTGGAGCACCGGCTGTCCCAGAAATATGACACTTACTCAGCTACTCCTGCACCAATATCTTAAATATCAGGTACCAGGGTCCTGCATAAATCATGAATAATTGCCTGATCCCAATGGCCAAGCATGTGCACAGACATACGTGTTACTCACCTTGGTCACATTACACACATTCGAACTGCAAAAGCAAAACTTTGTAAAGCTAAGTATAACTTCTGTTTACCCACGATTCCTATACCTGCCCATAATTGCTTGCAAATTTTAACCACTTCCATTTAGTGCTGAAGAAACACTCTTCGGCCCAAGGACCAAAAAACTACACTGCAAAGGAGCATTAAGGCAAAGCACCCTGATAATGTGGCTCTAAAGTGCAAGGAGGATGTTCAGATGTGAAGAGGAAATTGCTTGCTTTGCAAGACAGCAGCTCTCGGAAGCCAAGGCAAAGGAATCCTAATCTCAGTGAGGGCAAAATACACAAATGAATTTCACTTATCTTTAACTAAAAGCAGCCTAGTAACAACAACAGTGAGACCAACTCCTTCCCCCCAAGCATCCTTTCCAGCACTAGGCTTGACCAGGTCATTTTCAAACACTAACACCCATCTGGTTTGGTGGTCTGTCCTCACACCAGAAATGAGGCAGGAAAGGACTGAATGAGTCATTTGTCTTTGCAAGCCGCTTTAGGTCCTGGGGTCTCATGCACTCTGTGTTTGATGAGCGTAAGCTAGTCCCTCTCGCAGGCATTTGTTTACTCCACAGAAAGGCTAAAAGCAGCTTGCTCAGTTGGCAGCTGAGTCAGGAACAGCAAAAGCCTGAACGGAGGTTAACTGCCAGGGCAGCGTGCCGGCAGACCTCGCTTCTCGCTGGGATCAAGTGATGCGAGGGCTTAGTTCATTCTGGATCCTATGAGTTAAAGATTCCAGGACAATGAAGTAGTTGTTGATTGTCTTGCATGGGCACATAAACCACAAGTTCTGCAGCTGAAGTTGCCAAGGGGGAGGCACATCCCCTGTGGGCAGGTCCTGTCACCAGCACCCTTCCTAACACTGGCTGGGGAGTGCCAACAGCGGCACCCGATCAGAAGATCTCAAGACCAGACTATGTTCACTTACTTTGCATAAAGTTATGAAGCTGTAATGCTGGAGACAAACCTTAGAAGACATCAGACATGCTTCCTTCATAGGACAGACTGGTATTAGTAAGAAAAAGCTACCGACCTGGTAAGAGGGCCACAGCATTGATAGGACAGTCACATTAACCTGATGGGGAGGGAACAACTTCTGCAAATTCAACAGCTTTTCTTCTCAACCTCTTTCCTTCCTTGGAAATAACTTCTTCCATACCCCAGCTTAACCTTTACTGACATTTCTGCTGAAGGCAGAGAGGCGGCTGGTGAAAGTTTATGCCACATGCTGGAACACTTGGGTCCAGCCAGAACAAAGTGCTCCAAATCCCACCCCAGAGACTCACAAAAGGGCTCCTGTTGAACAGAAATCACAGCCGCCCATTCATCCTTGAGCCGATGAAGGACTTTGAAATACGAGGCAGCTGCCAGGGAAGGAAGGGATGAAGCAAGGGCAACAGCACTTGCTCAGAAGATGTGAGGAACATCTTGAAGGAGACACTTCAGAGCCTGCCCTGAAAACTGCAGACTGAAGAACTAATGTAGGAAGGAAAGGGTCATCTCGCTCCTTTTTATCATTGAGGTGCACACAGCAGGAACACCGAGGGTTCCCCAGGCCTTACCTTTTGGTGTTTCAACTAAAGGTGCCTCAGGAGGGCTAGCGGAGAGGCCAGAACAACCCCTGGCCATCTCGGGAAGGTGTGCCTTTTTGAGATAGGTTACTGACATGATTCAGCTGATGTGCTGATCACTTTTGTCATGGCAAAGAGATGAGCAGTATTCATTCTTCAAGGGCGTAGTGAATTTGGAGAATGGGAAAAAAAATATTTAGGTGCTAGAAAAGCAGAGAGACCCCAGTTCTATCCATCTGCTGCACTTCAAGGGATTTGAAAGCATCCTCCTCCAGTTACACCTTTTAACTCAGAAAGGGAGTCGTCCTTAACACAGGGACTTGTGTCCAACTCCCTTAGCTCATTTTACACCCAAGCACAGGCATCTGACTGGTCCTGACTTCTTCAGCCAATGCCTGCTGCAGGTTTCACCAACAGGAGGAACTTCCAACACCTAAAGGGAACAGGAACCCCTTTCTGGGTACAGACTGTCTGCTTCCCAGGGAGGATTCAATTAAGAGCTTCCCTGCCAGCAGCCTGATGATTCCAGATACGAAGCACTTCCCTAAACTCGTAACGCTAGGCTGCAACCGCCCTGCCTCGATCGAATTTCTTTCCCTATATATCATCAGCAGGATTTGTTTCGTGCCCCTGGATTAGGAGAATGAAGCTGTTATTGCAGCTGCTTTTTGCTCGAGCTCCCCACCCTTAAAACTAGCAAGAGCATATGCTAGCCTCTAGCTTTCATATAGAAAAGGTTCCTCATGCCACGTCATGCCAGAATTTGTCAAGTGAGGAGCATGCAAATCTATCTCCCATGGCACAGAAGGTCAGAGAAGAGAGGGAAGCTGGCCTTTAGGGTGCTACTTTAGAGGTGCAAAAATAACCTTCAACTGCAGTAAAACGAAAACAAAGGCTCATTTACACAGCGAGGTACTGCACGTCAAACCCAGAAATGTACAGTACGCTCCTGTGCTAGTCTCATCAAGCTCAGCCATTTTGGACAGAGTTTATCCTCCAAAAGCTACCTGAACTTATGCTCATTTGTACTCCCTCCTCTATTCCCTTTTAACAAAGGGCAGTAAAACACTGCCCTAGTTGCTCAGAGAGATCACTACTGTGACTCTGCACAGAAGCTTCTAAATATATCATGACAGCAGAAATGCAGGTTTGGTCCTGAGAATGGGAAAAGGATCTGTCGTCCAGCCATGATAAAACCACGGGAGGGCATGCAGGCTGTGGTTCTACACTATCATTCATCTCACGGCAAGCCAAGAGGTTTCCGTCCCTTTCAACCTTTGTTTGCAATGCCCATGTGTCCCCATAGATCCCCTTCAGTGATACCCATCCCACTGCTTCTGTAGCCATACTGTGGCTCTGTGAAAAGGTATTTTCTTTAAATCTCTCAGCAGCATGTTTTTGTCTCTTATCATTGGGTCAGATACTTGGTTTAGAGCACAGCCATACATGTGGTTGAGCCTATACAACCATAAAGAAAAACCCTAGCAGGAAGAGGGGCAAAAGTAGGGACTTCAAGCTGGGCTTCCTGTGGAAGCAGCACAGCAGAACCTCAACAAATACCAGTTTTTAATAACCGTCAGAAGGAACCAAGTCAGTCCTACCTGCAGCTGGTTACTGCTGACAGCACTTGTGGATGACTCTCCTGAGAAGCAAGACAGACATCAAAACTCAGAAGTATTTTCTGCATTCATCCTCCACCAGGTCTCTCTGAACGCAGCAGGAGCTGTACAGTCTCCTCCCGGTCAGTTCGCCACTCTTGGCCTATTTACAAGTCCCGTTACAAGGTCTGAATGCCCTGACTTCATGCATGCGATTGCACGTAGTTTCCTTACCAAAGGGGATGGGAAAGCATTTGGCTCAAACCACTTCTGATACTCTGCCCAAAACATTAGGCCAACTTTTCCCAGTGCTCCAGCATGTGACAGCAAACTGCTGTAACATACACAAAAGGCAACCAAAGCCAAGCGGATAATACCACATTCATCTAGTCACTGGATACAAGACAACTTGCAGCAAGAGGAACAAAGGCAGCTATCACATATGAAAGGCACCATTAAAAACAGCGTGCCTGAAATTCAGCCTTTCAGCTGCCCTGAAAAGCCCTTCTCAATAGCCCGCAAGAATCAGAGTCCTCTTCTGACCAAAGGCTCCTCCAGAACTCATCAAGTAACATCTAGAAGCCCAGCCTCTTAGATCGAGGGCCAAAAGCAATTCAAAGCCATGCTTCAGGCTGTTCCTTGTCTTGGGATTGAGCTGCTGCCTTTGATGCTCCAGGACCCTTCTGATCCAGAGGTGGGAAAGTTCTCCAACACCCCAGTTAAGGCTTCAGTCCCTCACACGGCCCTTGTTTAACTTTTTGCCAAAACAACTCTGCTACTCCTTATGCCTCTTTCCCTCCTCTCATCGGCATATACCTTACGTTTCATACTCAAGCTATGCCTGCTTCCCCATGCCCTTCTGGCATCTGACCCCAACTGCTGAGAAAGCTGGAAACGTTTCCTTTTGTTCCCTGTGTAATAAAGCAGATTTCAAAGCTGATCCACACTTCCAGAGCAGTTATGAAACTCGTGTGCAGAAAGAAGCAACCTGTAATGCTGTAACAGAAAGCAAGGATGAACAACACAAAAACGGTCAGTGCCAAACAAGAGAAAAATAGTCAGTGCCTCATTTCCTACTGGGGTTGAGAAGCCTGAAGTCCCCGGGAGGACCGGCAGCAGGTGAAGGATGGCATGGGGCCCGGTCAAAGCTCAGCTGCTCCTGCAGTATAGGGAGAGCTGCCAGCTGGGGCCACTGCCACGCACGCAGTCAGGCCACAGGGATCACCCCGAGATGTTTTGGAAAACAGCTGGTACCCTCTGGAGAAGGGGGACAAACAATCGTGTCCCTTTCTCCAGGTCCACCATGAAGAGCAATGGGAGATGGCCCTGGCAAGCTTAAGAAATGCAACAGATGAGAAATACATTGGCCAGGCCCCTTCCCCCTAGAAGCAGCTCTTCACCTCCACCAGACTGAAGGCTCCACACCACATTGGTCATAGTGCTAGTTGCATTTAAAAGAGCAGACAAGTCCTGGAAGATGAGAAAACTCAACCGCATCCTTGGATTTCTCCTGCTACAACTATGGAAAGGGCTCTAGGTTTGTTATAAACACAGTAACACTTTCCACGGGCTGCAAACCCTGAAGTCACAGCTATTATCTTTCTAGCTGTACATTAAGAGACAGGACCCTGCTCTGGATCCTTAATAGGCTAAGCAACCTTAATAGGTTGCTTCTTGCAACCTCTCCATGAAATGGGGTGAGACGGCCTGCAGTACCAAGGTCTTCAGGTGTCTAGGGGAAGGGATTTGCATCAAGAACAAGCAGATGCATTACTTTGAGATTTTATTTTAATCTGACACGTAATTACAACACACCTTCATTCATATTAATTAAACCTAGACAGAGTAGCCAGAGAAAGGAGCAAAGCAGTCAGGAATAGCTCGCACTTGAATAACCAGCAATAGGTGCACACTGAAAAGATAGCCTGAAAGCTTCTGGTTCAATGGCTGTCGCCCGAGGACTATTCCTGGCCGAGACCGCAAAGCACCAACCTGAAAAGCATCCTAACTTTGCCTCCGGCAGCAAGTGGCTTTGGCAAATGCGGGTGGGAAAACAATGACCTCTTGTGCCACTCTATACAAGCTAGGAGTGCGGCAGGACTCAAGGAATGAAAGCTATCATGCTGCAAGAAGGAAAAAAATAAGCTGCAGGTCTTACAGGGCAGTCAGTGAGGCATCCCATTGAGTCCTCATTATCTTCTGTTCATCCTCAAAGTGAGATGGTTTCCAGGTTTAAAATCCAAACTAAATCCTTCCAAATTCCTACTCAGGACTTTTGAATAAAGCAAGAGATGTTTTTCCTCTAAACAAATCTTTTGTTGTTGTTGAAGGAAAGCCAAAAAGCCCAGCAACAGCCAAACACAAGAGACAAGGTGTTCCCAGCTCCTCTGTAAAGCACAAAAGTCCCTCTGGGGAAGAGAGCCTAGTTTGATACTTAACCTGCCTATATAGTGGATTTTCAGTCAGATCCAGAGAGGGGCTTGCTCTACACATGTTTGTTTTCCTCCTTTGTTAGTTTACATCTCAAATTAGCTTTAATACACAGTGGGATGTTGATTTTAAGACCAGGATAGCAGGGCCAATCATCTGCTGATATAAACATGCAACGCCAGCAGGTCTTCAAGTTCAGCTGGATGGAGAATACGGCTCATTTAAATGCTTGCATTGGTTCATCTCCCTTGTAACAACATGGCACAGCCTTCCACCCCTCTGCATTTACTTGACTGTGCACAAGCTTTGCTTATTTGCTAAGTTAACAGAGTAGGTCCTCGCAATCTCTTAGTTGTCAAAATAGCGGAGTTGCTTTTCCTCTGTGTACATTTTGTACAGGAACGTTTAGATCTCCCCTTTATAAAAGTGAAGATTACCAGGAAACAAAACAATTGCAATCCAGACCCCAGCCGCCCCACCCAACAAAGAGTTTAATTGTTCCAGTTACTCTCTGCCCTCTATATTTTCCTTAAATGCATCCAAGCAAACAGCTCTGCTTTTTGGATGGTCACTTACCTTTTGTTTTCCTATCCACCGCAACTGGCTTCTTAGTTTCTGCTGTAAGCAACAGCTCGTAAGGGTGTTCCTCTTCCTCAGCTCCACTTCCCCTGCTCTTTCCTCGTGCAACAGAGGCCTAATGAAAAAGAGCATAATGTAGTGCTCCACAAAGCAATGCTATTTATCCCGGCAATAAAGCACAAGGCCTCTTTATGCCATGGTTTAAGCAAGGAATTGGCAGAGGCAACACCTTCGCAGCGGAGTGTGATCCAAAATGTAATGCTCCCTTCCCCCCCACGCTCAAAAAACCCACCCAAACCCCCTTTGTTTTCTAGTATTTAAGGTTGCTGACAGCTTTTTAGCACTGACCAACCGATTCACTGCACAAGGTCTGCATTCAGCCTGGAGGGGGGAAAAGAGCTGAGACAGTTATTCCTGTTCATCCCAACTCAGACTTACTGTTGCTATTGGAATTTGCATCGTCACTCACTATTTAGTTGCTGGCTCTATTAGGACATGGCTGAAAAAAAAAAACCAAAAGCCCAAATCCCTGCCACCACCTCAGAAGTCTCAGATCTAGCATTTCTAACCTCAGGATGCGCAGCATATTTAGGACTAAAGAGCCCTCAGACAACACTGTATAAACTCAGTTTAACCTCAGGATGCGCAACAGTGACTGTGCTTATTTAAAACCCCAAAAGCCTCTGATTAGAGCTTGTTTGTAATACTCGCAGACCCTCCAGCAAGCTGCTCTGGAAAGCCACCATCCATGTGCAGGGATGCGGTCTTGGTGCAGGATCCAAATGAGTCTTTGCTGCAGACTCGCACATGTTGGTCTACCTCAACGCCAAGGCTGACAGGCATTCAACATCCTTAGAGACCCACACAGGCCATCCCAGTGCTAGTGGGGCTACACTGGGCTTCAAGGCACCCTGCCTGCATGGTCAGCTGCCTTTCAGCACCATCTCCTGGCCAGACCCTGGCAGGTTGATGCAACCCTGTCCCAGGAGCCATGTGTGCCTACAGCCAACCGTGGTGGGGCCAAACCCAAGCCAGAAAGCAAGTGATCCTTACTTGCAGCCAAGACAGGGAAGAACAGGTCCGAACAAAACATCCTCCCAAGGAGGGCTCTCATACTGCTCGCAGGCTCCTGGAACTGCCGCTGTCTAGACAGCGGACTAAGCATCACCTCCAATTTCTTCCCCAAAGTGAAAGCATCGGAGTTGCCTCAAGGGCAGATAGGTACCTACCTGACTGCAGTCTAGCCAGGACCTCTGGAGGCTTAGGGAGTCTTGGAAAGACACCCAGGAGTCAGCAGCACAGACCAGAGTCCTGCATCTGTGTACTGTTCCTGCATAAGCCCAGCTGGCTTTTAAATCAACTTTCTCAATGGGAGGAAACGGGCCATGTCCAGCAAAGAAAGTGTTTATTCTACCTGCTTCAAGCATGAGCTGTCAAGCAGACCTGCTCCTTTTCAGGTGAAGGAGCTCATAATGAGCAAATTAAGGAAAAAAAACTTCTGACCAGATGGTGGCACAAAAACATCAGACCATAACAGTAGGTAACAGGCCCTCGCCAGAGATCTTGGAAAAATACTGCACAGCAGCAGCCTGTCATAACAGTTGTAGCCTGGACCTCAAGCCAGGCATTAGTATACTCCTAAGACTCCTGCAGATGATGATTATTGTGCTGTCCTCTTTCAAGTGCACTGAACGCGTTCGAAGGCAGTAGCTCCCTACCAGCACACAATTCCCAGCTTTTGCTTTGTAAACTTTTCTGCATGTGTTTATACGCCTGGTTACACTTCATTTTCTCCCCCTCTCATCCTTCCAAGGTTTAAATAGAGTTTCAGGTTCAAACTCACTCAAAATGAAGACCATTATTTGTTGGAGAACCGTGCTTGCTCTGTAGGCTCTGCAACCAGGAGTAACAAAAATCAAATAAAACTTTCTTCCAATTCATCTTTGTTGGTTAGCATGTATAAATACTCACTCTTATCAAAGCCCAAAAATAAGATGTTGTTAATAATGAGCATGCTCTTTAAAGTGTACTTAATCCACAGCAGTGGACTTTGAAAGACTTTTTAAAGGCCAACTCATCTCGTTTCTCTCTCCTCCCCCACCAGAACTGCAGACCAAACTGCTGGAACAATCATGGCACCGTGTCTTTTGTCTGCACTTCCCTTTTGGAGATGAGTAGTAAACAAATGGAACTGAAGTTTAATTTGACAATGCAGACTCTTACTCAGCTACAAACCCAGAAGGTTTCTGCAGATAGTGAAAGAAAGCACTTAAGCACCTCCAAACAATCAGCTCTTTTGCCTGTTTGTGCTAATGTTTTTCTATGATGAAAGTTAAAAGTTTCTTGTTTATGCACATCTGCTTTGACTGATAGCCCCATCTTGGCAATGGAATAAAAAGACTACTTTTGAAACTAGAGTTTGGCCCAACCCCAGAAATATTCAATGACTAACTGTCCTGGCTCTAATGTGAGAGCAGGTCTGGAGGATGGCAGATCAGGATGCTGCTCCGAGATGTTTATGGCATTCCCTAAGCGTATTCCTGTTCACGCCTGCCCAACCCAGAGAGAACATGTACTGAGATGGCAGATAATGGGCAAGAATCAGAAAAGCAGAGCACCCCAGAAGTAGCAAGCAAAGAAAAAGAATCAGACCCCAAACTGCCTTATCGGAACATCTAGAAGGTCATTTCCAGGCAGCGAGACACACTGCCTGTAAGTTATATCAATGAAATTGACTGCAAATCAAGATCTCCCCAGCGAGTCACTTTGCATACAAGTCTATTTGCCAGCAAGATTTCCTTTAATGGATCATGTTTCCAAAGCTGTTAATGGCAGGACAACACAGCAGGTGTTTTATAATTAAATATGGCAAGATATCTCAGCAGGAGCAGTCAATGCACGTTTCTTTCCCTCGTGTTTATCATCATAAACAAGTTCTGCTTTCCAATTATGCTATGACCTGCTACCCAGCTCTCCTCTGCTCAGAGCCGGCCACGGGACTGGTTATCACACACTGCAAAACCATTTTAACAGCAGTGGAGAGATCAGTCCACAGTTTCACATTTCAATTTTACTGTTTATGCAGTGTTTGGAGCTTCACTCTCTCTATAAAAAGTCAGTTCTATTAAAGCAAATAATGTTTACTCATGTCTCGTGTAGATTTGACATACTTCAGAAAGCAGATCGCATTTATGCATTGTAGGAAATTCAGCAGATCAACACATTCAAAGCAAAGCATCTGGTGAACTGGAGTCTGTTCTGACAGCTAGAGACAGCACACACTCCACTTCTTTTACATACAACCTACTGGAAAGGCAAGGAACCTAGTTGGAAAAGCAAGGAACTCCACAAGATTTGGTTTTGCTTTGAAGATTTTTCCTGGGTGTCAGCAGAAGTTGCCAAGACACATTTGTGGTTTCACACACCCCCATACGCAGGTCTCCCAGAGAGCCCTCACATCTGAGGTTCACAGGCAGGTGAATAAAAATGAGCAATAGGAAGCCCAGGAGCAAGAATGCAGGATGGGAGAGCTTTAGTTCCATCAAAAAGCAGCTCACACGCATTGACCTCTGCAGAAGACAGCTTTAACATATGTTGGGCCAGATTCTCAGCTGAATTCAAGCTCCTGATCTCCGTTCACGTCAGTGGGACCCACAAGCCCACACGTCTCCTCCACAGCTGGAAGCTAAGAGGAAGCAGGAAGCGACGGCCCTCTGGGTTTCAGTCTCAAGTGAAGATGCATTTGGTGGGATCATTACAAGTGGGCAACAGTCCACACTGCAACGTGATTCAGAAAAATCTCTTCCTAAGGGAATTCCCAGCCAAGAATAGGAAAGTAAGGCTGAAGGTCAACACGGAGGTGCCCTGGAAGAACCGCACTAAGGAAGTTCCCATGGCAAGTGACAGCAGCAATGCCGGAGTGAAAGAAAACTTCACATTCACAACCCGACTTGCAAGGGAGGTAATATCCTAGTTGGCTCCTCCCAAATTATTACAACTGTTCTTTAAACCACATTCGTATAAAACATCCCAGATCAAGTCCCACGTACCTCACAGGAAGCACCGTGGCCTATCTTCTTCTCCACATGCTGATCCTCCTCCTCATCAGGCGGAGGCTTGGCAGGCGGGGGTGGACGTTCTCTCTGCGGTTTAGAAGACCACTGTCAACTGCGTTGTGTTAAAGCACATCCCCTTCTGCTTCCACCAACACTACATCCATGCTGCTGTGAATGCTGCATGGTAAGGACCTCCTCAAATTAACCTGGGTGGAGTACAAGTTCAGTCCTAACAGCACAGAGTTTGGCAATGGTTGCTGCCTTTCCTCCTCCTCTTCCTCCTCTCCAGCAGGATACCTATTCAGACAGAGAGCCCTTTCTGCAGATTCACCGTACTGCAGTCCTGTGGATGGACTGCTATTGATAACACAGACCACCCACTGCTGCTCCGCAGCGGTAACACTGCACAAGGCCAGCTCAGACCCACGTGAGCACCAACTATGCTTTCAAGAGAATAAAACCGCTCGGGTGGAAGGTGCTGTGTACACAGGTTTATTGCTTCATTACTTAAGCCAGTTCATTCAGACCCAGACTGGTAATCTCAATGGCATAGCACTTCACAGTGAAGGTCAGCAATGACCTCATGCAAATGGGTAGAAAGGGAAGACTCATCGCTTGTCTCTTAATGAAATAGTAACAGGAATAAGTGATTCCAGAGGCACCTTCTAAAGTGAAAAACCCTAGAGATCGAGACACAATGCTGCACTGCATTCCTCAAATATCCCAAGACTGCCTGTGGGCGGTTAGAGCTGCGCTGCCTCGTCTCCATGCAGAGCTGAACACATCTCCAGGTCATCTCCTGCCCTGCAACAGCTCCATCTAATGGCAAAGGGAAAGACGGCAGAGGTGAACCACTCGCCCCAAAAAACTCAAGCAAGTCTTGGGAGAAACTCCAGCAAGCTCCTGGAGCACATCCCTCTTTCTTCTCCCTTTTCACTGCAGTCCAGCCTCTCGTCTTTTCTTATTTGTGATAGACCTGAGCTTATTTCACATCAGATATTATCAACGCAGGACAGCACATAGACGGATATAAGCCACCAAGATGTAGTTAGTAACAGGATAGCGCATCTTGTACTGCATATCCTAAAGAGAGATCTGGCTGAAATACCAGTCTTCTAAAGCTTTTGTCTCATTTCTACGGTATTTGCTAATAGTACAGGAAAAAGGATGCACCTCTTTGCGGAGAGAGAAAGCATGGTTACAGTACCACCAGCAGTTTAATTGTTCATTGCTGCTTTGCCTTTTGTCCAAAAATACATCCATGGAGCAGGCTTTGTAAAACCAACTAGAAAACAAACCCTGAAGCTGACACAGCATGCTGCAAGGCCAGCATCCCATCTGCCCCATAGCAGCGTTGCCACCAATTGCTAAGGGGGCAGCAGATGCAACTAACAGAAGGTGAGGAAGACTTCTTTGGAGACAGTTCCAGGAGCTTTGCACTACCTTGTAAAGCCTCGAGTACCCTCTACAGATCTCTGCAAGTAATACACAAAAAACACGTTTCCACTGCCAACTAGTTTCCAACAGGATATTATTAAAGATAATTTCTTGAGACCCTTCTCTTGGGCAAAGCAGAAAGCAAGACAGATGAGAAAAATACTCCACACAAAAGTTTCCAAAGCTTTCTTCTAGACAATAAGTTAGCCCTTCAGCTAAGTGCAATGTCCTGACAAACCAAAATTCACGGGTACCAGTATTCAACTGCCAGAAAACAGAAGGATGCAACGTTAGGTGAAAATCAGGCACGTAGAAGTGGCTACTCGTGGGCACTGCAACGGAGGTTATGTGAACAGGCCAGTGAAAAAGGAGAGGTACCTGCCTGCTCTAATCAATGTCAGGGATGGGTTTAAAGGTTTCCTCAAGCTGGGGGATTGGCAGCCTGCTGCAAAATCATGAAAACGGAGATAAGTTACCTATCCCTCTAAGGCAAGCAGAGATGAACACACACAACTACATACAGGCCTGACTCCTGCTGCTTTGAGACCAGTTGATTCCGCTTCCTTATTCACAGACTCTCGATCTGAAGATCTCCCGCTGGCAAGGCTGTCCAGGGAGTGGCAGGACGTTGCATTGTATAAAGCTTCATACGGGCTCTCCTTTTCTGGGTTCACGTCAAAATCTATGATCAGTTCCGTAACTGCTTTCTCCACATCACCTGCGAGAGGGAGAGAGACACAAGAGCATCACTCGAGGCTTCTGCCCCCGGAAAGTCAGCACTTGCAGGAAAAGGAGCGCTGTGTTGCACAGAAGCCTACCCTGAGATATCCAGCACACAGGATCAGTGGCTGGAGCAAGCGGTGCTTGAACAGTCTTCTCTGCAGCTTTGGCACTTTTCTTCCCAATCGTGTAATCTGCAATGAGGTGGGGCGACAGGGTCAGTTTATGTCAATCTAGTTTTATGTCCACTTCAGCATACGGTACTTCCTCCCTTGTGGATGGAAGGCCAACTGTCAGCTTATTAAGTCTCCAAAAAATAACCAAAGTACATTATTAAAACTTGCAGCTCAGATCCCAAAATAGAAGCAGGCGGCCTCTTTAATCACATGCACAAGGTTAAGGATGGTTCTTTGAACCTTTACAGAGTCTTTAATCAGAAAGCTGCAAAGCTCCTGTATGGACATAATGTCACGGAGCAGATTACTTCATGTTGTAGACACAAGCTACATCACTAAACAGATGCAGTCTGCTCTTCTAGAGTCGTAAAACAGCAGAGAAACCAATTCTATCTGTGGTCCCCCAACCACAGGCAGAGCCAGAAACCTTAAGCTTACATGAATATAGTCAGACAGCAACATCTCATGCAGCTAGCTCGCTCACGGGCGCAAACTAACAGCATTTACCTGCAAGAACTTTAGTTTTAAAGCTCATCTTTGTCTTCAATTTCAGAATAGAGATAATACCTACTAGCCTCACAGGCAAAGCTTAATTAAAAGTCTGCAGAGTGCTTTGAACCTGTAAAGCACTCAAATGCTAAGCATGAATAATGCACACCAGTTGCATACGCTTCTGATCTTTCTCCCCACAGCTGAGAGGAAATTGAGACAGCCTAATTACAAGGTATGAATTTAGCTAAGATGCCACATTTCATTCCCTAACTTGGACAGACACAATGGGCCAAGCTCCTTTATAAACCACAAGTAATCAAGGCCGTTTCTGTACATCTCATCTACAAAAGCCATGCCCAAGCTTCACAATGAAGTGAAGAGTAGGTTGTAAGATCCGTGGACGACTATTTGCCTACACAGACACATAAAGGATAGTTAATCCAAAACCATTTCTAAAGCTATTACTTTGCATTCTGCAAGCAGATTTAGGCTATCCTTAATTTTAATTAACTTCTAAAGTGAGTTAAACAAAGCTCAATTAAGCCCATTTAAACTGTAAAAGTCATGCCACACTCCTTCAGCAAAGGAGCTAATCCCCCTAAATCCCCCCCTGGAAGTGCCCCTGCAAACACTTGCTCTGAAGACAGTTCACCCGAGCATTTAAGCATCACTCCTTCCAACACCTGTAAGACTCTCATTGAGGGACCTGGCCTGAGGCTGCTTTGCTTTCAGCACTTTCCAGGACTAGAGAACAAAATCCTGTACTTGCACTGGCACAATTATCCCCCCAAACTTTCCCCTCCTGCCCACGCACAGAGCTACACCACTTACCTTCGATGAGAGCTGCTATGTGTTGGCTTTTCTGAGAAGGCAGTTCTCTCACAATGTCCAGAGCTGTCAGGCCTCTGTTATCCTTTATGTTCACATCAATACCTATGGCAATAGGTGTAGAGAAGGCAAAAGCAGGAATATTTTCAAACTATATGCAAATTCACACCTTTAATCAAGTTAGAGCTTACATTTGTGATCATTGCAGGGGGAAGCTAAAAAATGCTCTAGAGAGGCAGATTTAAATCCAAACACCAAGAGAGAACCTCTCCTATCACCCTCTCCAAGGAACAACAGTTCAACAGCTGGTTGGAGAAACATGCTGCCACTATAAAGGGCTTTCCTCAAGCTCTGGGTGAAGGGATCACCATGTTATTGCTTCAAAAGGGGAACATTCTCTCACCTGCAGCCAGCAATATTTGTACCACATCTGTCTTGCCAAACAAAGCAGCTTCGTGCAAAGCACTGCCTTTTTCAGTCTGCAAATTAAATGGAAAATAGCATGAAGCTAGACAGTGGGGAATGGTGATGGAGGCATGTTTTAGAAGGTTACAGAAGCAATAAATATACGGCATCATATACAAAGTGTGGGCAACAATATCTACAACTGAGGACAAACTATCAATATTACTACAATGTTGAGAATTTGGAATGGAAAATGGGATGGTCACTTCAGAGAGACATGAAGGCACAGGTTAGAGACCAAGAAAGGACCCTCTACAGCTTAGCAAGAGGTCATGTCCTGAAAAGGAAAGACAAGACCACTACATACAAGCTATTGCTGTGAAAACAGCATATTCACAAGTGGCTTGATAGGAAGGGAAACAGTTTGCCTCCATTGCTATCAAGAGCTCATGGTTTTGCGGGGCAGAACAGCTTAGGCGAAAGGGCTTTTTTCCCCCCTCTCCCTCGCTATCTGTCTGGGGCTCTTTGTCCGACTACCAAGCAGGCGTGAAGCATGCACGGCGCCAGAATCCCTCTGAGCAGCTTCTCAGAGCAACCAAGAGCTGAATAAACAGCCCAGAGGAAAATAAAGCTGTCGCTCATCTTTCATAAATGATCCCTCCGGGAGGAGGGTTAGGAGGAGCTCTCTGTATCATGACCACAGGGGTTTTCCACCGCCCAGCAGACCAGCCCTTCACACACCGACACACTAGATACCTGATAGTTGCTATCCATGCCAGCATCCAGGAGGACGTGGACTACAGTTTTGTGACCATTCCTAGCTGCCAAGTGCAGGGGAGTGTGTTTCTTAGTGTTGCAGCTTAAAAGATTGGGGTGAGCGTTCAAGAGCATCTTCACGACTTCCAGCCTCCCATAGAGCGCAGCCAGGTCCAGAGGAGTCTCAAACTTGTTATTGCGCATGGTGGGGTCGGTCAGCTCCTCCAGAAGGACCTTCACCACCTCTGTGTGGCCGTACTGCGCGGCGCAGTGCAGCGCCGTCTCGTTGTCGTTGTTCTGGGGGGTCACAAACGCCAGCGCGTCAGAACGGGGGAGAACAGAGCTGCTCCGTGCCTCGCTCAAACCATTGAAGTTTAAATGCAAAAACAAGACAAAAAAAAGCAGTCGGGAAGCAGAGAGCCCAGTTTGAAACAGAGCCTGGAGCAATGTTTTCACCGTCTCACTAGCCATTTACCAGGCACAGACATCCCCTCGTGAACTCAACCACCGACCCACCCAGTAAAAGCTTCAAAAACATTCAGAACAATAAGCTTTACTCAGATATGGGAAATTTGCTCTACAGGCAATAGGTGCTATATATGGAATAGCCTGCTTTCGAAGCACTGAGGCCAAAATCAAGGGACCATGCTAAAGTTTAAGGGATTGTCGAGCTGTATCTGGACTCCCATTAATCCTGCTAGCACTTGGGGAAAGCAGTCTGTTATCTGTTGGCAGCATCCCACACTCTGGGGTGCCATAAAAATAAAAGGCTGCAATATATGATAGAATTCATGCTGCAGTTTGCCTATCTGCTGTAGCTTAATCGTCATCATTTTAGATTTAAACTTCAATTGTTTCAAATCCTACTTATCCTGATTATAACAGTCATTCCACCTTTGCAATTCTGAAGCTCGCAAGCTGGCTGGTTTAGAGAAAGGGTGCATGAAGTTACATGCAGATTGTGAATTAGAAAGCAGTGCGATTAGATCACTCCACTAACAAGCCCTTGTAGTCAAGGTCTCGGGTCAACTGAGGGAAGAGATGTCTAAGGGACACGAGAACACCTCCACAGTGAAAGCCAGATCCAATTAATGCATGCAGCATCTGTCAGGTTAAAAATCAGCAATGCAAAGCACTGAAAGACAAGCAACCTAACACATTTCACTTGCAGGTGCAAAATAGGAACATTACCAGATTTAGAAGAGCCTTTTCTCAAATTAAATTCACCTCAAGTTTCTAGTTTTACTACTGTGTGTTATACACAGAGGGATTTCTGTTTAAGGACTTTAGAAACAAATACTTATCTAACAATTTAACCCAAAATCTTTAGTACAAACTGTTACACACTTCAAGTTTAGCCAAAAGAATCATGATTGAATTTGTCATTTTAAAAACAGTTCCCATTTAAAAAAACAGAGAATGTACTTGTCTTGATGGAGTTAGAAGTACTACTTTAGAAACTGAATTTGATCAAAACACCTTCCTTTTTGCTTTCAGACCACATGCGCTTTTTTGGATACCAGCTTGTAGGAGCAGTCAGTATTTTGCACCATTTCACAACCACGCTGCAGAACTTGCGCTGTTGTACAAGTACTTTAATCCTATTAACATGTTAAGTCCTTCTAGAGATTACAGGAGTCATGCATGCAAACTCCCATTTGTTTTTATCTGGTATTTGCATCATTTTTCAGCCACGTAAAGAGCATAAGGGAAGCGAGGAGTTCTGGAGAGGCTCTCTGCAGCTGCAACTTGTATAAAAGCAAAGGCTAAGGATGCAGGAAGCAGCAACAGCCACATGCAGAAGTGAGATATTTAAGAAGGTAAGGAAAGCATGGCATCGCTGTCAGCACAGAAGTTCAAAGTCAAACAACAGGCGCTCTACTTGGAGTGGCAGAGGCAGCCATGGTGAAGGAAGGCACATACAAGCGGACAGAAGTTACTGTAGAATAAAGAAGCCTGCACATAAAATACACATACGGAGCGAGAAGGGGAGAGAACAGAGAACTACAGAGATTACACCTATCAATCAGCTTAAGCTGCTGGTCTTGAGGCATTTAAAAGGTTGGTAAATCGCATTATTCTTATTTGACAGGGAAGGGAACCCAGGTATTGGTGAGGTAGCCAGACCCGAGGCCCTCAGCCTGCCCCATAGCATGAGGGAGGCTTCCTGCCAATTTTTGCAGAAAGAGTAGATAACCCCAGCCCCTCTGGAGCAGGAGGTATCTGCCAAAGAGCCATGGGGGGTATGCACTGCTCATGCCATGCTAGCCCTGGCTACAGGGGATTTCCACTGCTAGGACTGTCCCCATCTCATCCCTCCCTGGCACAGAGACCACATCCCTCAAGGGTGCTTTAAAGCACACAGCAACTCCAAACACCTGCCTGACTGCTCAGAAATGGGAACATAACATCCTTTAATAACACAATTGTTGAAGACTTCCCCCATCTTCACTGCAATTTAGTCTAATTTTCCTTAAGCAGGTCAGGGCTCCGACGTTCAGGATGAAATCCCCAGACTTTCCTCCTGCAACAGAGATCACCAAGCGGTAAATTCCCCTGAATCATTACAGCAAGTCTTTCCCCATCTCAGACTGTGCACTGGAAACTCCCGCTATTGCATAAGTTTTTATTGCCTTCATTTTAGGAGAGCTTTGAGCAGCCAAAAATGCTAGAGCCATTCCAGACAAGGGAGTTTGCCTCCCTTCCCTGTATCGCCTCTCCAAGCGCAAACCAGAGCGGAGCCTGAACAATGAGCATGAGCACTCGACATACATATTTATCGGAGATGGAAAAAGAAAATTCCTTTCCAGCAGCCAGAAGGCATATGGCTTCAAATTTCAAAACTTCTTAGAAAAATAGAGCACTCACCAGGGCCCAGGGGCTGCATTCTTGCAAGAATCCTAGCACCCCCCCAATTCACAGTTGGGAGTGAGAAGCTGGGCTGTACGATGCCCGCCTACAGACCACAAACCAGGAACACTAGCAGAAATGCCTCTGCTTTCATATGGGCTCCATCAAATTTTTCAAGCCCTGGTAACTAGATACCACATACCATAGCCCTTATGCTCCTCATCACACAATAAAATGGAGCATCTACAGCTCCTTAAAGTATATCTGCCTGCACTCCTGTTCTTAACACACTGTAAGAGGGCTTCAATTGAAGAAAGGGAGTCTTGGTTTAAATACAGGAAAGTTTTCTAACTTTCTAACCTGCAAAGATTTGAACAGTCGAGTAAACTGCCAAGGGAGACTATAGAGCTGTCCCTCTCCGAGGTTTCTGAGAAGCTGCTAGACAAACACTGGTCAGGAATGGTTTACGTAGACCTGATCCTGCCTCAGGGCTCAAGAAAGAGGCTACACAACCCTTCGGTCCCATCCAACCTGTTCCTAGGATTCCTTTTTTGTAGGATTTTTGTCAGTGTGTGCGTGTCTAACGTAGGCTCGCCCTATTAAAAACCTACTATTTTGCTGCTCCAGTGACATGACTGATCTTAAAGCACAGAACAGGGATGTCCCGCTGGCACCCACTCCATAAAGTTTCAGTTAAAGGCACACCAAAATGAAAGGAAAAAACCCCGTTAAGTAAAATCCAAACTTCACCAGGAGGTGACACTCAAGGCACACCCCTCGGGCACAAAGCAGGCCAGAAGAGTTGGCTGGAGCTGCCCCGTCAGTTGTACCATCTCCTTCCCTCCTTTTGCAGCACAAAATTTCCATCAGTGCCCCGCGCGGCACTGCCAGGAGCAGAGTAAGGATGAACAGGCCTCCTTCCTTCCTACAGGTGCCCAACAATGCCAAACACATTTCGGGAAAAAAAAAAGTGATCCCCATATGTCCAACAAGCTTTTGAGAGCTCTGCGGGTGGGTTCGCTGCCCAGTTTCATTTGCAGACTCCAGATGGTAGGCTTCCACTTTTCTCAGCAGCCCATTTAGATTTATAGCACTTTAAACCCAATCTGCATGATTCATTTGCTTCCAATTAAAAAAGACAAAGGTAGTTTGTGCAGTGCACAAACCTGAGCTATGTGACAGCTTTTTCGACTTTGGCTCTGCTCAACCAGTTGGTTCCTTCATACAAATTAAATAACCAGATTCAAGATAGCAGGAGTTACTGAAGCAAAGTTGCTGCTCCATCTCTTAACTCTGCTTCTACCATTTGCTTTTCAGAAGTCCTTCAGGCCTGTAACAGACATATTGCAGGGACCTCCTATTGAACAAAAGATGTTGAAAAGGAAGGGGCATAAAAAGTAGCTGTTAACTATTTCTTTAACTTTTAGGAGAACAAGCAGCTTCTGGCTTTCTTATCTTTTCCTCAACAGGATATTAAATTGTAGTCCAGCCTTACAGAAATGCTTTACCCCTCTTCTAAATATCCCAAAATGCTTGGAAAGATGAAACATCTCGCTTCAGTCATTTCTGTATGACATCCCATCCTGCATGGGAGCAGAGAAGCTGGAAGCACCAACTAAGCAAGGCCTTTGCACCTGGACTTTTTGTGGTTCTCCCACCCGCAGCCAGGCTATTGAGAAAACATCAAGGTTTGCATGACAGGTATGATTCCACATGCTCTTCATCAAACCTGGTCAGAAACCAGTGGAAAGCTGGCCAGAACTTGTGCTGAACCTAACAGATTGTGTATAAATCATCTCTCTCTCCTTAAAACCAAGGCAAAGATTTCAAAAACACTAGCCTTGTTCTCAAGAGCACCACAGCCATCTTGAAAACTGAACTGAGAGTTTAAAATAAGGCACTTGTCAAAAATATAAAATCCAAATTAGAATACTGCGTAAACAAAAATCCACAAGAAAGTCAGCTCACTGTATATTTCATCTTTATATTCCTTCTTCACTCCACATTTTAATGCCGGAGTGTGTAAGATTTCACTCTGTTATTGACAATGTTTTAGAAGGCTCCTTTCAGGCAACTGAACTGCTCGACTGTGATGTTTCCACAGAAGACATTCGTTGTTGTAAAATTCCCATCTGGATTTTTGTAAAAAAAAATAAAAATCACCGATACGGATGAGCTTCATGTAAATATATTTGTGCTTCAAGAGGTATACACTAGAGCACTTCCTGAAATAGAAGTCTGCAAAAACAAACATAATTCCCACCGGTTCGCAAGCTCAGGAACTTTGAATGTGTGTTTAAGGTAGCGCAGATCAAGCAGAGTGAAAGTTTTAACTAAACTTTGAGAGACAGAAATCTGCCATGGATGGCTGGATCCAAAATAATTGGCTGGAAGCAACTGTGGCATGGTAGCTGAGAGCAGAAGTATCTCATGATAAATCAGCAGACTATTATGCCATCGCTGGCCTGCAGCTTCACTATAAATAAAGATGAAAAATGGTGTCCGAGAACACCACCGGGAACTTTCTTATCTGCTTCCTCAATTGCTCAGCCTCAGTGCATCGTAAGTGCTGATGTCATGCCTTTTTGTAGCTCAAGAACAACTAAAAGCAAGAAAGGAGCAAAATAGGCAAGAAAACAGGAACAGAAGACTAGGGCTGAAGGGTCAGACGACACAACACACTTAACATCAAAAAAGAGAGACTGATGCAATAAGCAGGACATGAAGGACTTGGGAAGGGAGGCATGAACATTACTGCCTTCCCTTCTCCCCACCACCACCAAAAGAATTAACCGTCCATTCAAACGACAAATATAGCATTATGCGTTTTGTAGGAGAAAAGGCAGGAAAATTCCCTCCAAACAGCCCACAGAGAAAATACATCCATGTTTAAGCAGGAAAAAAAATTTCCTTCTCTTTGCATTTACCAGCAACATTAGCACATGAAACAAAACCTAAAGCATTTTAATTGCAATAACATTACCTTTTGGAAGTCATCCAGCCAAATCAAGCAAACTGACCATCACCATGACTCCTACAAGGCTAAGCAATGAAGGAGCCCCCAGGAAAGTAAGGAAAAGCTTCCCTTAAATTATGTTTCTATAACTGCTTTGAAGAAAAAAACCCACAGTAAATAAATGGTCGCATTTTACTTTTCCCCAAGCAGCTGCAAACTGAACAGGTATTATTGCAACTGGATGACATTGCACCTGGAAGCACGCGAGTGCAGCTTGGAGTAATGATGCAGTGAAATGCTGACAGCAAAGTACACACCTTGGCATTGATATATGGGTCAAAGGGGCCGTACTTTTTGAGTTCTTTGATCTCAAGAGCATTCTACAAAAAGGAAGAGGAAAAAGAAAAAAAATGTGATAATGAAATGGGTGAGATAAAGCAACAAAGCAATGGGTGACTCCCAAGGGGTGGAAATGATAGAACACAGCATCTTGTTCCAGTCAAAGCTATTAACAGCAGAAGCCATTCCAGCTGCCGATTCCTGTAACGTGAACCACCGTGCATTTCATTTACAAGACCCCAAACACAAGGAGCACAGGCTATTCGGCTGACTTTTCTCATTTAAAAAGGTTCTTACTAAACAGGCATTAATGAAACATTACCTGTAAGGATTACACTAAGCTTTTAATCTTTTGCAAAGGTTTCCCCTGTACCTGTCCTACGCAGAGCAGAACAGTTTACACTCAGGGCCCTCAGTCAGTTCTTATCAGATTGATTGCAAACAGCTAACTACACTTCTCAAATCTATTTGAACAGACTGAATGCCAGCAGCTGCACCTGAAGACATTATTAACCACAGCCCCAAACTGGAAAACTATCAACCAAGACATTAAAACACACACTCTTTGTTATTTCTCCTCAGTTGAGGAGTGGTAGTGAATACCATTTACCACCATATTTTTCATTTCATGGTGCTTTAGAAGCAACCATTTAGCCTTGGAGCAGCCCAATACATCAAGTTAGCCATCTTATACTGAGGAACAGACAACTTAAGCATGGCACTTTGGTCCCCACAAAGTATGGATGGGAGCAGTATTAGGACTCCTAAACCTGACTCCAAAGGGAGTTTGCTCCTCAGCTTCTGAAAAGTATACACCTCAGATCAAAATTAAACAGCAGAAACTCACAGTTCCCAGCCGCTCATCTTGACTTTGACAGATTTTGCTAAACTTGAGCCACAAATATCCGACCTACTTGTGAATTAACTTCTGAATGAATACACATTTTTAGCCTTGAGGTATTAAGGCAGACAAACCTATTTTGCTTTACTCCTCTCCTCCTGGATGAAAACCTGAGTGGTTTAGGAGTTCATTCACAGGGACATTAGATATTTCTGCCTTAGGGACAGGACAACCAAGAGCTACTGTAGCTTTAACTGTCTGGTTTGGATCTGTTACCACATGTCGGCCCAAGCTCACTCAGCCATAAGAGGTTCAGTAACACTGCTCAGCTGGCCTCACTCAGTAAACTGGTTCCCATATCCAAAACTCTTAAAAGAAATACTTGGGTCTTCCAGCAGTACCATTTCAGAAGTTCCCTGGAATGGTAAGATACCTGCTGACTTCCACGGGAAGTTACACGGGAGCCAGCCCTCCAAAGGGGACACAGCAGCTGCTGTACAGAGTAGCTGTCTCATACAAATCAATCCCTCTGCATCCTAGACCAAAACCTCTCAGCTTGACAAAGGGAAGAAATCCACCAGATTTTTCTTCTTGCCTGATTGAGAAACTAATTCTTTAAGATTAAGCTAGGGATTTATCTGGGGGCAAGCAGGGTTAAAATTATCTTACAACTTACAAATTAGTTAACTGGAGCAAGTGCTAGAGACAAGCCAGGAGAATAGCTGAGAGAGCATGGCCAAACAAAGACTAAACAAAGCCGCTTTGATTAGTTCCCAAAGAAGGGAGCCAATGTGTCCTTTGACAGAACTAGAAACCTTCTCAGCTATCCAGCAACTGAAAGGAAAAACTATGGGTTAGTTTTAGAAGCCCAGTATGAAAGCAGGAGACCACTTCCTACGTGTTGAGTGGTTCTCATATTTCTGTATCTTTATATAGACATATATACCTTACTCATTCAACCACTAACTCGGAACTGGAGGTATTTGCTTTAGGTAGTGCCCTTCTTATCCCATTAGCAAGCAGGACATTATAACAATTGCTACTAGTTTGGGAAGGGTCAGGAGTCAGTTGAAGTAGTCTCCCTCCATTCGAGGGAAGTAATTCAACGACATATTAGAGAAAAATACGCAGACCTGCTCATTCACTTTAGTATGTGAAGGTCCCTGGTGGATGAGGAGCTTCACGATGTCTGCATCTCCTTTCCAAGCTGCCAGGTGAAGAGGGTAACAGCCTTTACAGTCTGCTACGTTGGTTAGCGCGTCGTTCCTCAGCAGAACTTCCACCACATCCCTGCAAGAGAAGGAAACTTGAGTCCGTAAGATATCCAGTCCTTGTTTCTCAGCTTACATTCTGCAGTAAGTAGAGTACTTTACAAAAAGTTCATCTGAACAGGACTATTTCAGAGATCCTCTTGACATGTGATTTTAAAGCGTTCCTATTAAATGCTGCCCAAGGGAAAAAAAAACAAAACAAAAACCAAACACAAAAGACTGCTAAGATGAGCTCAGGAAAGATCCGTTACCTTTGTACTAAGGGAGCTGAACAGGGACTGAAGTCATTCGCAAGCCACTCTGGTGAAAAGTGAATTGCACCGGCACGATGAAGATGAATAAGGATTTGAACTCTCTCCAATTTCTCAATATCTTAAGTAGCAATGAACAATACAAGATTTACCACACTGAGGACTGGAGTTACTTCAAAATGTAATATGCATGAAAGCAAATTTTAAGTGGTGCAGGCACAGCAACACATTGGACACCAGACAGACTGCAGAGGACTGTTACTGGAGAAGCCACCTTTAATATCTTGTTATATCTTATCCAAATTGCTTATAAATAAAAGGGTGGTTGAAAACCTCAGTGCTTCGCCAAATTTTTAAAGATATGTATGATCATACTGTGCAGCAGCCAATGCCTCTATAGCTTCACTGCACTGATGTTCTTCACTTCTTCTCCTGAAGATGGTGTAGTGCTGCACCATCGCCACGTTTTTGGTGGAAACGGCATCAGACTGGTGAATGAATTACACAGAAACCGTAGCTTGTAAAGCACATAGTATCCCCTATGATCAAAGGCATTGTAAGATGACTCACTTATGACCATTCAAAGCAGCATGGTGCAGTGGAGTGTATCCAGTACTGTCAACGCAGTTCACATTTGGCCCTCTCCAGATGCTGCAAGACAGAAAACGTACAGGGAACACTTAGGCATACACCAAACAGACAGACAGCCGGCAAGGACAAGTTTCAGCAGAGTTCTCACACCAAGTTGGTTATCTGGAAGCAAACCAGTGGCTGGACAGCTGTGGTTAAGAGCAGTAATACAGAGAACAGACCGCACAGCACTGCGTCGAGCAGAGGGGTTAGTGTCACAAAGCACACAGCCAGTACAGGGATTCACTACTCGATGCTTTATCGGACCATCCTGGTTTTAAATCAGAGCTCCCACGTTCTCCTGCTACTAGACATCTTTCGGCCATACATGTGCTTGCCAAAAAGCATTTTCAGAGGAAGATGTGTCTATTAAAGTTAACCACAAGAGACAGTAAACCATCAACCCACTGCTAATTCACACCCCTCTGAAGAATGTTGATGGGTCTGGGAAACCCTCTTCCCTCCATGGCAAGAGTCACTAGGGGTGTAAGTCAAAGACTGTGGGATACAGAGCTTGCTCTTGGTCACCAGTGTGATTCCACGCTGACTTCTTACTGTCCAAAAATCATTTCCATCTGTCAGCTGTTGGCAGTCTATATGAAAGAGTAGGTGGTCTCCGAGCACTTCTGAGAATACTGTTAACTTCCCTCCTTTGTTCAAAAGACGAACACCAAGGATTTAAGGATTAACCCTGTAGAGGATTAATCTTCCCTCTAACCCCTGCAAGGTGTCCTATTTAAACCAGTGGAGAAACGCATGTGTAAGAAGCTGGCATTGCTCTTGAGCTTGCTGTTACAGGAGTTTGGTTTCTGCTCCCACCCTCTCCCAGAAAGGGCACGTGAACCAAACCAGTACGTTCTTATAAGCAAAATGAAACCGTTCACCCTCTCCTGAAGATGGCCCTCTCCGTTACAACCCATCATTCCTTGTATGCTGGCCTGTTTTAAACTTAATACTTCCAAGAATTATACAGGATTTATTATAGGCCTAGACAATCACGCTTTTGCTAATACAGTACATTTTCCTGCTTTGTTTTCTTTAACTAGGGGTAGAACTTAACAGCACCCTCTAATCCCCAATTTAATTGGTTTAAAATAAAGTCAAGTGTTGCTTTTTATGAAGTAGGCCTTTCCTGATCATTTCATTTCCTCCCCAGCATGTAATCGCTACGACTCATTGTGTGATACAGAGGCAGCCCAGAGCAGTAACTAGGTTTTCTAAAATAACAGTCATTACTAGAGGGCTCCTAGCCAGAAAAAACTCTATACCACAGTGTATAAAACCAGCAGGAAAGGCACCAAACCAACAGGAATCTCGTGCAGACCAAGTGGAAATTCAGAAGTAAACTAAGGAGCATGCTTACTCTCAAGCACGTTTCAGGTGGGATTCGGGAGCACGCCGAAATGGAAAGTCTCTCCCCTCCAAGCGACTCCTGATCCAGCAGAGCATTATAAAAGGCTTTGCAGTCCTGAGACAGACACGAGCTCCACTAGAGGAAAGGCAGCTAAGGGGAAACTTTATCCAAGAGGGCTGGGAAGGAAGCCACAAAATCCAATTTGCAAAGGATCAGAAGGCTTATCCAGAGGCATTCCTGCACACCACACACCATCCTGCGCTTCAGAAGGAAACGGCAAACCAATACATGCATGCAATGCATGTCAAGTGCATTTACTCGCATCATTTTCAGGATGATGGCTTAAACTATGTCCAGAAGATACACAAGACACCAAAACAACGATCAGATTGAGTCCAGGAGGTGCCCTAGCCCATCCAGCTGCAACAGTCCTGAAGCACGAAGGGGACCTGAGTAATTATCAGGCTCTGGTTTATTTTTGGCAGCGGGCTCATGCAGTGCGGTTACCCAAATAATTTATTGCTGATTTAAAGTGGCAATTAATGGTTAAAACTAGTGCCAGAAAGACTCGCGTGTAGTCTGGAGCAGTTATAAATACTGCGCCTGCGCATCCCCTTGCGCAGGCTGCTAACTTGACCAAAGCCAGAGAGTTCAGTGGTTTTACACATGAAACAGAGCTGTGTTTTGATGCTGAGCTCAAAAAGCTTCAGGGTGTACATATGAAAAACCAGTGCCATTTAATACAAATATTTCTTTCAGCTGAAGTTATGAAGTAAGGAAAACCAAGGTTAGCGGTGTAATGGGCATAAACCAAGTCACTTGCTCAACGTGATCCACCCAGTTGGCAGCAAGACCAGGGACTGGAGCCCAGGATATCCATCTCCACCAGAACACGGTCTCCCTGTGAGAGAACACACTTCCATAAACTTCCTTAGAAATCTTCTGGTTAATGCTTTAGAGTAAAATGCGAAGTTCACTCAAGGGACTCGGAGGAGGAGAAAAGTTGGAGTCCAAGATGGAGCTGGTTCAACGGCGAGCACTGGGCACTGCAGAAATCAACTGCTAAGATTTTAAGATATTTAAAAAAAAAAATAATCTGCTGTGTCCTTTCTTCCCCCTTGCCCTTTTATTCTTGCAAATAAAGAAAGCTTTTATCAAAGAAAGGTCAAGTCACCCAGAAGTTCAGACTGAAAGGATCCAAGAACTATTTATATTTAGATGCGAGGACTGCAGTGAAGTATATCAGTCTCTTCCCTCCTCTTCCTCTCCAGCTCTGCTAGGAAGGCCATACAGTTCTCCTGACTTAACAGAAACCAAATCTTTCATCCCATTTTTATTTATGCAATGCGTAGCATTAAAGTGACAGGCTAAGATAAGATCCCAAGCTTCTCATGTTAGATCTAAACACAGGAAAATAACTCCACTATGGTCTGCAGAAACTAGGAGGTGGAAAAAGACTAGCATAGGGATGTTACTTCTGAAAGACGCCGCAATTCCCCCAGAGTGCTATTTGCAGCGCCTGGTGCATCTGATCTGAATGACATCTCAGGCAAAATCTGTAGGAACTGTGGCAGAACTATAGGAAACAAAGCCCAGGCTCTAATCTAAAATATTAGGAAAACCCCCTCAGACCACTTTGGGGAAGAGGTGGGTACTCTGGGATTAAAATTAGATCTCTTGAAGTGCGGAGTTTGTCAGGTCTTTTCAGGCCCGACAGGGAAATTTAAAGAGGTTTAAGTCAACAGGAACAACTCAGCAAGACTTTGAGATGTCAGGCTCATGGGTATGTGGAGCCCCGCTCAGCCAGGCCCCTTTGGGAACTCTTATCGGACAAATAAATACGGAATAGCGTCTAACTCCTCTTGGTTCAGCCCAGCACAAGCACGTTACACAACACGGAGAACAATAAAAATTATACATTAAGAATCAAGTAAGTGGGTTTTATGGAGACACAAAAAAATCACTGCAGGGAAATCAGGAGTCCGCAGCAGCCGGGCAGGCTCAATCCCTTTCAGAGGGGCTTCCCCTCCAAGTCACTAACCTCCCGCTGTGCGAAGGCGCAGATGCTCGCACCAAGGCCCAGGGCCAGCATCTCCACCTAGAATATATTACCTCCAACAGCCTGCAGATGAGAAATGAAGTGAGAGAGATGAGCACTTACTTAGGCGCTGTGAGATCATGCAGTGGTAAAGCCTGAATCATTTCATCTTAACAATACCTACCTACAGACCCGTTGCCCTGATTTTACAAGGCAGAGGGGAAGTAATTCAGAACAGGGCAGTACAAACGTTGCCTTCGGCAAAAAATAGACAAGACAGAACAAAAATGCAGGAAATCCTAATGCCAGACCACTGCGATACTCATCGAGCCTTGCAAGCCAGGGTGTAGATGACAACTCTGGAAGCCACAAGGGCTTTACTCCCCGCTGTGCTACATAGCCTTGGGAAAAGCTCTACTTCCAGACCTCAGTTTTCCCATCTGTGAAATGGAAATACAGCACTGAGAGAAGCAGAGTACAAAGCCAAGTACTATCTTTGTACAGTGTGACTTTGGGCTGTTTCTGATTAAACAGAAAAACAGATCCCGGCACAGGAAGGAGAATGCTGTAAATACAAGTCTCCAATAAAGCTCAGA
The DNA here is from genome assembly GCF_034638445.1 of Ciconia boyciana. NCBI lineage: Eukaryota > Metazoa > Chordata > Aves > Ciconiiformes > Ciconiidae > Ciconia > Ciconia boyciana. The sequence goes on along the minus strand of NC_132956.1, from coordinate 4,925,937 downwards.
GAAGGTCTGGAGCCAATTCAACTACCACCGCTGTTTGCTTTCTTTTCTCCCCCAATCCCTCAAAACCCCTTTACATCAAAGAGGGGGTTTGCTTTTATATTCGCAGTGATTACTTAGATTTCACCTCCCTTTGCTGCACCAGGGAAGTATTCTAACAACGTTTCTGATGTATCTGTTTAAGACAATTAAGACTGAACATTAAGGACGTAAGAAAAGCTCTGAAAATTGCAAAATCTGCTGTTTAAACTAATTCTTGCACTCAGTTTTCTCTTGCTCCATGATTCAGCAAGTGCTGGAGCCTTTTAAATAAAGCTTCCTGTTTGTAAAAATTGCTGAATAAAGCACATTGCTTTAGGTCATGATAAAATCCAATAGTTCCTTTAAACAAGACCATATTTGTCCTCTTGCTTTTCCATTTATTTCTTCCTGACCGTAGTAACTTTATTCACAAAATCATCTGGGGCAGTGGGCTAGAGCAAAGGCTAAGCCACCTAAAGAACAACTCAGTGTTTTCAAGTCAAACGATGAGTCTTTGGAGCTCATTTGTAGTTTCACTTATGTGGATTACGGAAGCACCCAGAGACTTCAGGGACCGGTACTCTTACTTGTGCAGATCAGAAAGCAGAGCCCATTGCTACCCTGTGTATTTACGTACTCAACGCTAAAGACAAAAAGAACAATATTAGTACTATCACTGCTTTAGATACAAGAAGCCAGTGCACATCAGTGCCTTGGCCCAAGGTCACAAAGGAAGTTTAAAGTAGCTGAGAACTGGTCCCAGATGTTTGGAGACTTAGTTCAATGCCTTGGAGACAAAATGTCCTGAGGGCAGTTAAGGCTGGAGGCAGATTAACTCCTAGTCCATTGCCCCGAGGACAACACAAGCAAGTCAATACAGACATCTCGGCTATTAATATCCATACAACTGCTAGATTCTTGCAATGCTAACACAACCCTCTTTTGGTATTTCCTGCTTATAGACTGGTAGTACAAACAACTCAAATGCTTTGTGCAAGACTTTAGGTTTAGAAAGCGCGCTTAAATGTTTCTGTAGCGCGAGAAAGGCAGCGCTGCTCCCATCTCACCGACGGGAAGGGGTACGGCGTGGTAGGGCTTCACAACAGAGCTGCGACCCCTTTCCTTGCGTGCCTCAACCACTAGATAATACAATAGCCTTTCCAAAAATAAACTGCTGATGCAAGGCTGGAGAAGATTAAAGCAGAGTATTCATGGGGCAGGGGAGAACGTGGCTAGATCCCAAGTAATACTTTCTCGGCCCCTCTTGGCAGGCTTCAGGAAAGACCGCGGAGAGCAACCCGGTTAGATTCCAGCTATTGGAGAGGCTGCAAAGGAAGCCAAAGCAGTGATCTTTGGCTTCTACGCTCCTCAACTTCTTTGTCCAGATTCTTCTTTGCTGTAAAGAAAGCAGTCAGTTGGGATGATTGCTCCCACCCAAAACTCCTTGGCTGCCTTCTTCCTATACTCTTGTCCGCACTGTCATCCTCTTACCCCTTTCATGTCCCCCTTTTCGCTCTGTTCAGCAGATTCCTTCCAAGCTCGACTGTCCCTCACCCAACAAACTGGGGAACATACAATCTATGCATCTGCCTGGTCTGTTCTGCTCAGGCCTGAAGAGTTTGTACAGCACCTAGCTCAATGGGAGCTTAATTTTGACTGCCGCTTTCAGCTTATCATAGAACACCTGACAAAAAAATGTGCTTTCTGCCTTTGCTAGTATTTTCCACTAAGTGCAGCAAAGCTAGCTCTAAAAGCACAATATTTAAGCGCTTGGCATTATCATTTTACAGCTGCAGCATCTTATCAGTTACAAAAACAAATTCAGACATACTACCAAAAATGTGGGTGGCCATTTAATATAGAGTATAATTATATAATGCTTTGCAGAGAATCCCAGCATTTTAAATGCATGCAGAAGTCTCACTTCACATTCCAGTCCTATGCCGGAAGCATTTGCTGTATATAAAATTCTCCCACTAACATTTCTGCGTCCATTTTTCTACTGGAAAAAATAAAATACAGTAATTCACATTTAGCACTCCACATGTGATGATGCTGCCAAGCATTTTACAACCAAATACAGTAATTACCTTCTACCTGATGTAGAAGAGCTCTGTTAAGGGCCAAAGGGCCACAGAGGGAGAGGTACAGATTGTTTTTGTTGGATTTGTTGTCCGAGTTGGGTTGTTGGGTTTGATTATTTTTTTTTTGCAACAATTCAGAACAAAATTTTCTTCTTGACTGACAAGGCTAAAATGCAACTTCCTATGCTTAAATGAAAGAGAAGAAGCTGAATGATCTGAGCTAATACTACACGTGCTTCTCAAGTGCCTCTAGACTTGGGAAAAGCACATGAAAGAAGAACTGTCAGCAAGGATGCTATCCATAGATCATACAGCCTGCAAGACCTCAGGAGAGCTGAAGCTCTCAACCAGCTTTTCACACTGAAAGAAGCAGGGAAGTTAGAGCAGAGTGTATTCCCAAAGCTGTCAGGAGAAGCGTGGAAAAATCCTTCACACTGCAAGCAGTAAGTTACATTGATAAATCTTGATGGCAAAATGAATCAGAAAAGGATTACAGAGCAGATCTGGATTTACAGGGCTGTCAGCCCTCTGACCACAGACACTGTGTACAGACAACTCAAAAGGTGCAATGCTGAGTGTGTCATCTTAAACTGGCTACGAGGTATTACTACCCATGTTTCCTCCTGCTGGAACTCACCGGGTCCTCATGCTGTGCTTAAAAATCCAAAATTAGAGGAAATGGGAGACCACTGACCCCACGCACAAGAATTAACACACTGAAGAGTGCAGCACTGCCCAGCTGCTACAGCATCAGCGTAGATTTACGCGCTGCTTTTAATACCTCTCCCTTCCAGAAAGCACCTACGATATGTGAAAAATCACCACTGAAATGCCGTTAGTTCTGGGCTGCAAAGCAGAAATTTTCCTGGCAATTAACACACAGGAGCAGGAAAGCAACACCTATAAGGAAAGAACATCGGGATCATAAACATCTGTGCAAAGCATCCAGTTTTCAAACATGAAAAGAACGAAACCGCCAGAGCAGACAAATTGATCCTACTGGGATTTGAACACACCATTCCAGGAAATCTGGATACTTGAGACATGGTGCATAGGTTAAAGTCAAAGTTAAGGGGCACATGCATTAAACGTGCAGCCACTTAGACTGCTGAACCTGGACACAGAAGACTGGTAAGCGTCATTCCTAAACCGACAAAGCATGCTAACTCCAGGCTCCTTCCACGACGGGAGAAGTATGCCAACGTCTCTGCAGAGAAGACACTGTTAATGTGGGGATGACTCACTTCTTGCGATCAGCGGAAGTCTCGATCTTGCAGCTATGGGATTAATGTTGTGTCAGCCCATGCAAAGCGGGACTAAACGGTAGAGGTAACAAAGCTATTTTCAGAGATTCACAAGGCAGCAACACGAGATCTTACTGTCTCTATTTTTCCACATTGTCGGAACATACCTTCTTTCCTTACAGAAATGTAGGCAGAGCTGAGTCAGGCAGTCAATCTATCAAGGAACGACAATTGTGTTTCCAATTAGAGCAAACAGGTGAAGACATGCAGTATATACATTGCAAAGAAGAATTCAGTGCCTGCTGGAGGTGCTTCTTCCCACTCTAATTGCAGGCAACTCTTTCCAGAAAATTCCTTTCAAGCACACGAAAAAGAATAGTTTCCCAGTGCATGCATTTCTTTGCACAAATACCTAACAAATCTGGAAAACTAAACTCGGTGGAAGCCTGCTGAAAGCATTACATTGCAGCGTAAAAAATCTTGAACAGGTAGTGTCCTCACCTAAGAGCAACTTCCAGATTTATGGACATGTTCACGGGGAGAATTTGTTTATTTTGCAGCTGCATTTGTGTATCAAGTAAGTTTTATGGGAGTAATAAGTGTTTTCAACAGCTGTATCCACAAAACTCCCTTTAATTCTCACATATAGGTCTGTTTGCATATGACGGACAGCTCTACATAGCAGGGTACACTTTCATCTCATCTAGCAGCTGCAGTATCGACTCACACTTCCCAGTGGACCTTGTATCAACAGATTTTAGATCAAGTTTAGATCAGGGTCTTAGCGAAGAAGTACTCAACAGCTTCAGCAAATCTTAACTACACATCTGCAACTTTTAATGGAAACTACCACCTAAACTTTTCTGGCACCCAAGTTTTGAAGAGGCACAGTTAAGTGAGAGCATGAGACAAATTTCATCATCACATCAAACATGAAAACTCATGGATATTTACATAAACCAAAGAGAGCAGGAGAGCAAATCTCCCCTCTCAGCTAGTTCCCTGCTAGGAAAGAGAGCTTGGCTGGAAGGAGAAACCACAGCACAGCTCTGTAATGTTACATTAACAAAGAAAAATTGGGGGTGAGTTTTTACTAGAGTGACTTTTTGATCTCCTACATGCATCTGGATTTCTTTCCTTTCAGAATTTTGGCCAAAAGAAGTAGGTTTGGCACATGAGAAAAAAAACATAACTTCCTCTAGAGTGAAGCTGTCACACCGCCCAGTCTCCAACAGCAGGATGCAAAGCTGAAGTTCCCCAAGAGAGGAGAATCCATGTGTTTGGAAGGGGTGGTGGTGGGAATATGTCTGTGACAAACACGGCAGAGGAAACAAACCACCTCCACGTGCATGCACCAAGAACGACAGCATCAGGGTGATCACCGACCGAGTCCTCGAGGAGCCAGCATGGACATTCAACTCCGAACACGTACGGCAGCATCCATCTGCACTGAGGCCGATACAGGATTTTGGCCACCTTCCCACTTGGTTCCTTTCCCCTTGCTCTCCAGGGACCGCTTCAATCATCGCACATGCAAGAAGGCTGTTCTGCTGCTATTTAATTGGTACCTGCACCTCCCCCAAACCACTACACGCATCCTACACATCAACTTGCTAATAACATCCAACCACTTGGAGGAGAGGCTTAAAAGCATTTTTTCTGAAATTCTCCTGGGCTTTTTTTACTCCAAGTAAAACAAGCAAGTCCAGCAAGCAAGTGACTCTTCAATGCCCACCATCACACTGAAATCCTGGATGTTTCCAGCCCTGGGTCACATCTAACCCACTGCAAAAAATCCAAAGGCGCTCTTTTCAATGCACCAGAAGGACAAAGGCACATGCTTGGCCTGTAGGAATCACAGGACTTCCAATTTACAGTTATGGCTAACATCACACTGAAGGCTCACTTTCCCTGTGGTAGAGTACTTTCCATATTACTAAGCGTGCTAAACTGTGAGACTAAACATACAGGACAGACAGATTAAAAGACTTAATCCTATTGCACTAAATGAAATACGCATGGAAGGGACATGGGAAGGGACATGTTAATACCTGCAAGCAAGACAGAGCGGATGGTAAGCACAACCGAAAAAGCAGCTCCTGGGGGACACTGATGCCATGTAAAGTCTGAGCAGCAAGACAAACCTTTGGCCATTTCACCTCCTGGTACACCTTCCCTTTCCTCTACAGCATCAGGACCAGAACAAGAAGCTTCAAGCCATTCTGTCTTGAAAGGCTCAGGGCTTATTCTTCAGCACTTGCCGATTATTTGGCAATACCAACTTTGCACGTGTGTGGCACAAAAGTTAGAGCTAAACACTAAGAGGATGAAGCCCAACACCTTCCCTATATCCCACCAGATAAATTAGAGCCAAAGACAGTTTAACAAGGTAAATTTTCCTCAAAGTCGTAGGATCATGAGTTCAAGTACATGACACCAGAACGGATGGGGAAAAGTGGGGAACTTAACAAGGGCAGGACGTGCAACAATGACGCAGCTGACATGGCACACCACCACAACCCAGCCCGAGAGCTGCCGGAGCTCCGGCTCCATAATCAGGCACTTGCTCTCAAGGTACCCAGCAGCAAAGGCAGAGCTACTGACAAGGGATTCAGGTGAAAACACTCTGATTCAGTCCGACTTTCTGGCTGTCACACCGCAGCAGTCAGAGAGCGTGCCTGGCCCCCTGCACAGGCACAGTATGAGACCCCAAGCTCCCACCCCTCGAGTGCTTCTACTTTGCCAGCTCATTTTCAGTGTGAAGCAATAGCTACAAAGATCGCTAACAGCTCCAGCCTCATTGCCCAACACGGACAGACAGTTCAGCCAGCGTAAGGTTAACAGCGTGCTGTGAAAAAGCCAGCATTTCAACGAGCAGAGCAATACCATGCAGCAGCTGATCCTCTAATGGCCAAATTGTTCCTTCTCTTTATGAGCAGAGCAGAACCACTTGCTACAGAGATGCAATGACTGGCTAAGGAGGCAGCAGGAAACCTGCACGAGTTTTCAAAGTGACAGCAACCCTGTGAAGGGTCAGTTCAGGAACCGTAAGAGGTACAAGGTAAGTTCATCTATTTCTCTCAAAACCAGCCTACCAACTCCCATTCCTCATTTCCAGGAGAAGGTTGTTTTGGGTTCGCGCAAGAACTACAACAAGAACACATTTAACCTCTGGGCTTGCAGGCTCACGCCATAAAGGAACAAGATAGGGTGGGCAGCGCTAATAGAAAAGCATCCATCCAGGCTAAAATTCCCCACTAGGAAGAGAGCAGCCCTAGCCTTACAGATGGCTCCTGGCAGTGGAAATGCATTTCTTTAAACTTAATGTATGGTGGGGGGTGACAGTGGGCTCCGTCACCTGCATTATGCAACGGGAGACAGAAAGGATGGGTCACGAGCGTATGTTACGCTACATCAAAGAATCCCTCCGAGCAGGAAGCAAAATAAATAGCTGCAGGAGAGGGAAAAAACCAGGTCTGGTTTGAATGCATATGCTGCCCTTTATTCTTAAAAGCATTACAGACACTCGCTCTGCAATCTGCTCCCATTACGGAAGCATTTCCAGGCGATTACATGCAACGGAGCAGAGTTCACATACAACATGGGCTCTACATGCTGGCACTGACTACAGGGGCCAGATCTAAACACAGCTTTTCTGAAAGAAGCGCAAAAAATTTCAATCACCAACACAGGGAACGCCAAGCAGTGTCTCCAGAGGAGAGTGGCCAGGAGCTTTGGTTTCTGATATGTACGGTGTCAGGAGCATCCCCCTCCCCACACACGGTCCAAGGGCAGCGCGTTGGCAGGGGAAGAGGGGAAAATGGGAAGGGAACATCAAAATGGCATCACCCACAGGTCCTTCACATTTTCAGCTCCCAAACACTACCACGCCTGACGACTTTGGCACTTAGCTCAACTGAAGACAAAACTCAGAAGGGATGAGGAGATTTCAGAAGGAAAGAGAAGGGAAAATGCTCACTGGAGTAATTTTAAAAAGAGAGTTTGCATTTAGCTTCTAACGCACGTAACAATGTGAGATGCAGTCTCCACCAGTACCTTAATAACAGTGTTCTCGAACTGGAGTGCCTACATTTGTCAGGGAGCAAACCTCGACCACCCAACATGCAGATGTAGGATTTTACCTGAAGCACTGAAGTTGAAAGAGCTGCCTTGCCTTTTCTAGGTGGGGAAACTGACCTCTAAGAGAGGACAGAAATTTGACAACGTTTGCAGAATGCTTACAAACCTCTTAATGAGGTGTACTAAATACCAATTTTGCTCTGCATTCTCCTCTTTTGCATCTGACTAGATGAGGTTTTGAGGAATATGAGCAAAAGGAAGCAAAACATTCCTGCAGAAATTCAATAAGCTGAGCAGCATTATGAATGTCATATAAAACAGCCTGGAGCTGACAATATCACAGAATTGCGAACTGGAACTAGCAGCACTGCTACGGTAAGCATTCCTCACTCTTCATTTGAAGCTACGCTCTACTGTTTCCACTGTACTGGAGAAGATGCAACTAAGTGGAAGAAAATGCAGTATTTAAAAAAAGAAAGACTTAGATGCAGAGAAACTGAGCAGGACATATCTAGATGGTGCAGGCTCCCAGGTTCTGCTGAAGCACAATTCCTTAGAAAGGTGCAAGACTTTCCCTTCACCTTCCCTCCATCCAGCACTTCCAGAGAAATGGAAGCAAGCTGCCTGGGAAACCACAAATTCCTAATCAAAAAACACCAAGCAGCTCATGCTGCAGCGCTGAGCTGGCTACAGCTGGCAACCTCGCACTGTATTTTCCCTCCCCCTTTTCTTTTGCGAGATGATTTAACAAGCTACAGAATCCCAAGAGACATGACAATCTACCAACAGAAATAGAGCATCGTGTCTTGAACTGTACATGTCCATCTGCACTGTTCCCTTTTGACAGACACACAAAAGGTCTGAGTCTGGCATAAAAACGTTGCCAAAAGGAGCTTGTGCAACAAAAATTCTGGCAGAGTGTACTTCATTCCCACCGCCTCTCACTCCCCCTGTATGGGGGGAATTGATGCACCAATTAAGTGTTTCGGGGTGGCAGAAGATGTGTCACCCTCTGCTAGCTGTCTACTCTGCAAAACAGCTCCATGTTCATTGTCAGATGAAATCAACAGGATTAGAACAAGTCAGAGCTACTGTTTTTTTCCAGCATCCACACTGATCTGATCCAATACGCATCTCAGTGGGAATTTGGGGTTTCTAGCAGGGAACCTTGCACCTAGAAGCATATAGGAAAGGTGATACCTTATTTAAACACGGACACCCTCCTCCTGGTTAAGTCTTAGATACGCTCTATACAGAGAAAATCAATACCCCCATCTCTCAGTGCCAAACAGACTGCTCAAAAGCCCTGCCCTCTCCTCGCTCCAGCCCACGGCAGCCAAGCTCAGATGCTCCATTTGGCCACCATGCCCTCCAGCCTGGTAAAGCCATCTCCACTTCATGCCTTATCATCCTGAAACCATGCCAGCCTGCTCACTTCCACAGCAAAGCGGGTTCTTCCTTTTCAGACTGGTTGCTGCCTAGAACTGATGCCCGAAACGCTGAACAACAACACTTGTGTCTGACCTGGAGTAGATGAGAAACAGGTAAATAGGCCAAGTAAAGCAGAGCCAGAGAAACAAAGATTCAGAGACTGAATTACCCCTTCCCTACATCAATTAAAAAGCAAACGCAATTATTTTGTACCAATAACTGCATCTAGAGTACATTTTTGCCTCAGGGAGACAAAAAAAAAAAGACAGGGGTTCACATAACATCCCATTTCCCTTGTGACATTGCCAAGATCAGTGACATGAGGGCTTTGAATTTATGCTGGCACTGATGTGCTTAATTGCTCAGACAGACGGGGAGAGGGCACTGCACGTGCAGGGAGAGACCCCGCACGCCTTCGGGAGAGACTTGCAGGGTGCCAATCCCAGTGCATCAGGACAAGCAGGGAGAAACGTTAAGCTTAAGTAAAAAGGAAATTAGTCGCTCTGATATTGAAGACCGAATGCAATGGGATGGGAGAAGAGGCCCTCAAGGAAGGGAACATGGGACTGGAGAATTAACAGCTGTGACAAAGCTCCCACTTAAGCATTTGGAGCAGACTTTGCCCTTCAACACAACCCACATCAGCAGTCAAGCCGTTTCACCCACAAAGCTCAATTTAAGCATGTATCAAATCTCAGTGCTCCAGCTTAATCAGAAGTCCCTGAAGGCTAAAGGAAGACACAGCTGAGCAAGAAATTAACTGGCAACAATGTGGGACACAAACAAGGCAACTACATACCACTGCACTGACTCCAGATGAAATTCTGTCTTGATGAGCTTTTTAATGGATGCCCAAAGAGCAAGTAACAGGGAAACGAGAGAGCGAAGACAGTAAGGGTACGAAGGCAAACAGAAAAGTGACCCCGCGGTGGCTTGGATGGGAACGTTAAGGACACACCTGAGCAGTCATGTTCAAGAGCACTGTGATAAGCTCCTCCTCATTCTTGGCATGCCTCAAGCAAACAGAGAAAGCATCAATTTAAGACAACAGTTCTTAAGAAAGGTTAAGAAAAGGAGGATGGAAATTAAAAAGGACATCCTTTTACTCTAGAAGCATCTGTGAAATCCCACCCATTGAAAAGCAGGCATGAGAGCGAATGGCAAAGGCAAGTAAATTATTTCCGGATCTGGAGATAGCTCCTGTAAAGCTGTCGTTACTTGTCTACGCTATCTGTAGAATGGAGATAAGGTTAGGAGCTGAAAAATATGAGTGCATAAGTCAGCCAGCCAAACGATACGTATTAAATGCTAAGGTCCCTTCCCTGCTAACTGCTTGTGAAGAGCTGTGGGGAAGGCCAGAAGGGCAGGTACCGCTCCGCAGAGAGCTGGCAGAGACATCTGTAGACATCCCTAACACCGGTAAACTGAATAAATAACGGAACAGGCAGCAAAGAGAGCTCTTTCCCACACATTTCACTGTACACCTTAAGCTTCCAGTTCTGCTTTTATCCACCTGCCAGATCTGATTTTGCCCAAGATGACAAGCCAGCCTCAAACAGCTTTTTTTCCTCACCAGGAAAAAACACATTTTCTGTGGGGAACATAGACAACATAAGATAATATGTTTCAAACCCCTTAAAATATTTCTGCTCACTTATTTGAAAGCATACAAAACCAATTCTGGGCTTTTTCTCTGTTAAATACAGTTCTCCCAGCCAGGATCTGCTTTTAGCGGCACAGCCTTCCCCAGCCTAACATTTTTAATGTACAGCAGGAATGTATGTATGCAAGTCAGACTACTAAATTACAAACTTATGCAGGGATAAAACTCTCCATTACCTCAAACAATTTCAGGGTCATTGCAACTCTACCCCAGCAAATAATTATATCTCGGCTGTAACAACTTACAGCCATATAACTACCAGGATCCTAAGGCATTTCAGATGGCTTCAAAAGCTTACCCACCACTGACAGTGACAGCTTTTGAGATGGAAAGCACAAACTCCTTTTCTCAGACAGCAGCTCTGCACAGCTGACTTGGAGCAGCACTGAAGACCATTAAATTGTACCCAACTTTCCTGAGGAATTTAGAATAAAAAGCATAAGCCAAGCATGAGTGAGTTGTGGAGAAAACCAGAATCTTTCATTCCCTCAAACTGAGATAACGTCAGAGACCGAAAACTCAAGTCTCGTGAAGCAGTTAAGGTCAATGCACAAGAAAAAAACCCCAGCTTACTATATTTTTATGCACACAATTTAAATGTAACATTCAAAAGTTTACTTCAAGATTCAAATTTCTTGTATTTGTTAACAGCACCTCAAGAGCCAGCATTCACCCCATTTATCTTTGCATCTGAAAAACTGGTTCCAGACAATGCCAACAAACAAGCCCGCAGCATCGCCCGCGCTGCACCGCCCGGTGCTTCTGGACATGGGAAACCATTAAAGCCTGACAAGAGTAGCTTGGGTTAGAAACGCCGCATTCACAAGGATGAAACACCGAGCACTATAATGGTGGCAAAAATAAGAGGAAGACCAAGGCAAACAGCGACTTGCCTCTCTTCTGAGTCATTTTGAAGTTGTACTTACAATCTATAGCATCTTTGGGCTCTCATTTCTAGGCTTGACAGGAAAGCAGGGCTGGACTCCTTACAGCAGCTCCCCCGCAGCCGAGCGGTTTCCAGCACTAACCTCAGCACAAACACCGAACACCATATTCAAATGACATCCTCCAAGTGGGACAATCAGAAGGACAGCAGTTTGGGGTTTTTTTAACCAATTCTCTTCTTTTTAGGTCTTTATTTTCAGCAAAAAAGAATGTCAAGGACACATTCTGTTTCGCTCTTTCTGTGAAATAACTCCCCTTGAGGTTAAAGGAAATATTTCCAAAATGCCAAATCCAGCACTAATTATGCATGTCCTCCAAGTTCTCTGTATTTTCAGCTGTTTAACTCAATGGAGATGAGCCATAGGGGTTCAGACATATGGCTTCAGACTCCACCAGGCTGAAATGAGGCTGTAAAGAGAGCCCAACGTCACAAGGGGAACGCAAGCAATTTTAAATCACGCCAAGGTAGTTACTAACGACACTCCAAGACAACCAGAAGACATCCACGGGGGATCACAGGATGAATCGAGGTCATTTAAATGTCTCTTACATGACAGCCAACGCTTTATCAGACTTAACACTGTGCAGCAAGAAACCGTGGCTTGAAAAAACCCTGGAAAGAAGTACTAGCAAAAAACCCAAAGTCCACGGGACATATAGTCCCTTAAGTCATCCGATGGACTTCACAACCCTTGCAAAAGAACCAAGACCAGAATGCAAAACTTTGAAGTCTCCAGAGTTCAAGGCTTTATCTTAATCCTGTTCCCACTTTCTAAAAAAAATTGTGCTGATTTTTGAAATTAAGAGCGGTAAGGAAGGGTCTGGGGAGCTCATCTGTATCATTGCACGGGAAGGCTTCAAACCTTACCAGGCACCAGGCTTCTTTAATCAGATTATATTTTATAACCAATTTACTTTGTGATGCCAAACTTGAAAGGATTTCTCATACTCTCTTAATTAGGATGAGGCAAAAAGTCATTTCACCTAATTTTCAACCCACTTCAAGATTAGATTTGAAAGACCACCTATGACACCTTCAGCCTTGTTTGCCCTAAGAATCTGAAAAACAGCAGGCAATAGGATTAGATAGAAATCTAATGAGATAATATATTTACATAATATTTATGCCACTCACTTTTAGGCAAGGTTGTGTTCTTGCATCCTTAGGATGCGGCACTACAGACACTTCCTTTTAGCTGGAAAAAGCTCGAGGTTTATTTTTAAATTTAATTTCCCTTTAAAAGAAACCAAGTGTTTAAATAACAAGGGAAGAGTGCTAATGTAATCTGGGTTTACCAAACCTAAACAACATGAAGTCAAGCTCCGACTTTCCTTAAGCTAAATAACACACTCTCAGAGAGCCCAGTAAAAGCCTTGCGCACACACTCCTGTTTTTAAAAGCAACTTTTTTCTGTAATTTCATTAACATCCTGCTAGTTTCAGGTGTATATACTGATTTTAATCTGAAACACTTAACAGCCATGCAAGGTGGGATACATCATCAAGAACGTACGTATACATGTGTGGTCTCAGCACATGGCATCTTAGGGTCTCAAACATTTAAGCAGTTCACCTTTACTAACCGTGGGGGAAAACAGCCACCTCAACCCCACTGTATGTACTAGTCTGCTACAACTCTTTGTTTAGGTAAAACCTACACAAATCTACACACTGCACAGATAAAAATAGTTTTAAATTCAAGCACCTTATCCAGCAGTCTGGGTGCTTTACAGGATTTCTTCCAGGATACATTTATGGAAAACTCTGCCCTGGCACACGTTGTTATGGAGCATCCAGCTCCACATTCAGTTTGAGTTAAAGGATAATCAAGAAAATTTAGCTCAGATATTCATCCAAACTTCTCAAAGGTTGTCTCCCAGTTCATGCAACAAAGAGATTCCCCGATAAACCTTGAACATTTCTCAATCAAGCCATGGTGATTCACTGCAGGACAGAAAGTCATTTTAAATTCAGGTTTAAAAATGTGCACTTGACATGATGAACACCCTGGTACCGAAGGGCATTAAAGCACTGCCTTACTTTAAGCAGGGCATTTCCCCATCCATGAGAGGGTGGCAGGCAAGTTCAGAAAGCGGTCCTTAAATAGGATATAAATAGCTCTGAGGACATAATCCAGGCTCTCCAGGTTTCGCACAGAAAAGAGGGCACGTTCACACAGTCCAGCACCCATTTCCTTCCAAATGCAGCTCACATCTTCCTGCCCTCCGTCTTTAATTAAGCATTTTACCCCTCCATCAGACTATCGAAGATCTTTCTTTTGCTGACAGCTACCGTCCCAGGTGGACTAACATTTCAATTTATGTTTTTCTCCCTTCTGCAGAGAGCAGCTGTATTAGCTTCTCCAGTCTGTTGCTATAGAAACAAATCAATCCTCAACAGTTTTATTTTTACCAGTTTCTGTGAAATAGGATTTATTTCATTTCCATGACTAAGCTGAACTCCAGAGCGAGCTCTTTGGGCCAGAGACAGTGCCATCTCAGCACTGGACAGGACCTTGTACCCAGTGTCAATGACAAGAGGAAACAGCCATCATATTTAAATGCACCTTCCTCATTTCAAGAGGACACTTCACCTTGAAACGATTCCCATAGCCAGAGCATTACTGAGAAGCAGCTGTATCCGTGGAGCGGAAAGCGGCAGAGGAGTGGATGGCACAGCCTGGAAGGCTACAGACGTGCTGGGAAAGCTCAGCAGAGCACCCAGCAGAAAGCTCACCCACCAGATGACGAGCACTCTCTAGAAAGGCAGAAGGATCGTCTTCATCGAGTCCCCACAAAGAGCTGCACACAGAGGCTGAATTCAGCTCAGTGTAAGCTCCTCATGAAAGGCAAAGGGCTCACATGGGAGTCGAGGCATTAACACATGTTATCTGCTGCTGGCCAGCGAAGCAGCCCCTCCGGGCACTACGATGGAAGGAGCTCAGCCTCCAGGAACTTGTCTTATCCTTGGCCAAGTGCAGCTGGGAGGGGGCTTTCCCTTTGGGTCTGGGATGAACGCAGGTGTAATCTGTACGTATTACCTCTATTCTGTATCACATCTTTCACTCATTTTTTTTAATATCCTGCTTGCTTTCCTTCAATCTCAGTAAAACAGTGCATTACATTTAAAAAAACCCCACTGGATGAACACTGTGTCTTGGCTCAGCTGCTCCTAATATATCAAACACTGTTTCATACATTCATCTTTAGGAAAGTTCAGTTCTCTGCCAAACAGCCTTAATCAGCCAGAGTAGCATAGGACCCACGTCACCAAGCTGAGCAGCTCCACTTCCATAAACACATGCTATTTAGGCAGTCCATATGCAGACACAAATTACTGCATGCAGAGAGCAGGACAACTGCTCTCCAAGCAAAAGAGAAGGGGAGAACCTACTCCTCCGTACTGTCACCTGCACATTTCTGCTATTTCCCTCCTATTGGGTCTAGGAACCGTGCAGCCTCACAAAACAAAAGTTTTCTGTTAGATCAGCCAGCTGGAGTGATTCACTCTGGCAGAGCCACACAACAACTCGAATACCAGGGAAAGAAAATGGGGGAGGACAAGACCACCGCTCTCAGCAGCTAACTGCTGGACAAGCTTAGTTGTAGCCTTCCAATTGCATTAAGTGCCAAAACACGTTTGTTAAACATTCGGTGTCCAGCTGAACTCGGCGTAGCTCCTGCCTTCGAAACGCAGAGCACTCTGGATGTACTCAAATCTGTAGTGACATTTCTTCAGTTTCGGGACTGCAGACAAAAGTAGAGGGGAACGAGGCTATGGAAATGTCAGTATGTCATTGCGCAAACATCCCATATTTGTTTACATGCATAGCTGTGGTTTTGGTCCTGAAATTCCTACACACAGCTCAATGGTAGGATAATAAGTTGGGGTATACAGATCAAAAAGCCACGAGGGAATCTCACAAACATCCACTCAAGTCTCACAAGCATCCGCTCTGCCATCAAGCTAAGAACAGAGAAATCCCCCTGCATGGACGCGCTGAATGCAGCTGCCAATTCCAGCATAATAAAGTGAGCCCTAAAGTCTTCAAGATGCAAATTGCAAGATGGCACCTGGCATTTTAACCAAACCATCAGCGCCTAGCTCAAACCGCTCCTGGGGGCACCCTGCACACAAGCCACCTTCTCAGTCCTTGGGCTTCTTACAGCTGTTTAGGACAGTCCAGCCAGCTCTTGAGCCAGTCTTGTTCAGGACATGGAAAATAAGTAAACTGCATGTCATGGATGCATTTCACTGTTCCTCCCACAATGGGGCAGAGCACAAATCTTATGTGAGCCCTGCGAATGCTAAGAGCTGTAAAATGATGCTCCTAGGAAGGAGTGTCACCTAGCAATTGGAAAATCACCCTGGGAGCCCTGCCTCCTCAGCTCTGCTCCTGCCCTCAGCAACGCATGGGGATACTCCAGCTATTTAAATCCTGGCATCTGTCAGCCTTGGCTCTGACATCCTCAGCATCCTCAACACAATCTGACCCATCTAACACTCCTCACCTAACATCCTGACCCACCTAATGCTCCTCACACCACATCTCAGCCCACAGTAACTGCCTCATGGAGTATTTGAGGTAACCTGTATGAGCATACGGATATTTCCAAAACCTGTTTGGCACTTCAAAACACCCTGCTGAGAAACTCTCAAAGCAAAGTGAAAATTAAGCTAATGTCTTCTCACCCTCCGTCTGACAAACACGTTGGCACTCCCAAGAGAGCAAGTCCCAGGACACTGGAGGACTCGGCACCCGGGTAAAGACTGATGGGAAGTCAATAGCCAGAAGAATTCACCCCAGCCTGGACACCCACCTATGTTACAGAGCCAGTCACAGAGGTTTTGAGTCACTGCCTACACAGTTAAGACACTATTACTCAGAGTTAACAGAGAGATTCCTATCCGACGTGCTGCGCTCGGAGCATTTTGCTCGAAGCCTGCACCACTTCAGTCAATTCACATCTGCTCCCAACTCCTTACCCGTTTAATTCAGCTCTTCCACACCCTCCACAGCACCGCTGCACCTCCCTCCAACTTCTAACCATCTTTTCTGCCAACCAAACCAGGCAGCGCCAGGTCGCTGCCCTCTGCGTGCGTGGCATGGAAACCTCAGACTGCACACGGCGTGTCTGGAAGGAAGCAGGACAAAATTTTCCCAACAGAGTTTCAAAGAAAGGGGAGCCACCTACACAACACAATTTTCATGTGCACGCCAAGCAAGCCCTGGGTGCTACATAAAGACCAAGTTCTCTTACAGTGGAAGAGACAGCATCCGCGGCTTAGGCGAGCAAAGCAGGACACAGCTAACGTGACTTCTCCGAGGTCCCACAGCAAGTTTACGGCACAAAAACCCCAGTCCTCCCCAGACACAACCCTAATCACAGAATCATGCTGACCAAGGCATGCAAATAAAACATTCCAGAGCTGAATTAGAAGATCACACAGATACAAAACGCTTAAGAGCCACTGCCAATACTTGTAGCCTTGCTGAATTATTTTAAAAGTGCTTAGAAAACAATTCACAGAAAAAGAGCCGGTGCACACCTAATGCCTGTGGCACTAATACTCTTAGCAATACCAGCGTTCAGGTATCTAATTAGAGAGAGATCTGCCCTGCTTAGCTGTTTGCATGGTAGGGTGTGGAATAGAAGACACTTTAAAAGTGGGCGAGATTATTAATCACAGCACCAAGAAGAGTGAAAGACCCAGTCATGATTTCTAACACAGCCCTGTTTTATGCAAACGCACCAGGAGCGACTTCCTTTTTATGGGGGAAGGGAAAGAGAGGGAAATATTTTGTTTGCACCTTTACACAATCCTGGAAGCTTGGACCTTGGAGCCGAGCTGCTGTCCCCTGCCACTATCTCAGCCAAACACTGCAGGACTTGCCACTTAATCACAAGACCTGGCCCCACATAGCACAATAACAATACACCTGTGAACGGACAGACACACTAACAGCCTTTTCTCTACTACGTATGGGGCAATTCCTCTTTTTCCCCCAGTCAGCTGCACCGTCCGAGCGGGACCTCCCTTCCCAGTGGAAATGCAGCAGGCAGAAAGGCTGCAGACAGACTCTCAGACCACTGGGAGAACGTGTAGCACCAACAAATAATCTCTTTAAATCATTCAGCTGCACAAGAACAAATCTGAAACCCCACTTTTTTTAAACTAGAAATAATTTTTCTGACTCTAACCACATTTGGACTATTTGAAGCTACTTTAAATGTTCAGCCATTGCACCATGTCATTTCCTAAACCAAACAAAATACTCACCAGTAATAACTGCTGCAAGTTGACTAGAACACTTGCTGTGGCTTCTGTGAAGCAACAACTGAACCCTTTCCCACAACAGATGTATACAAAAAAGTCCTAAGTCACAGCAGAAGTTTCTCCTTGATACACTTACAGAAGATTACGTACACAATCCGAGGCTCAACACCAGCCTCAGTTTCCCTTCTCGTCGACAAAGATCCAGTCTTTTCACATCAATAGATGAAAATAAAAAGCTTTTTCTGCAGATTTGGCTTTAACACAATTCATCCCTTACTGCTACTGGCAAAACCTACTGAATGCAGCTTGATATTTCAGGCCACAGATTGCTTTGTTGCTTTCTGCCTTTAACTTCACAGTGAAGCAGAAAAAAAAAAATCCAAATTCTGCAGCCTCTGTGCCTAAAACCCAAGGAACTTCATGGATTCACAAAGCATTTGGGATTTCTGGACTTGCTTTTGCTTATAAGCATTAAGCTGTGTTTACATTAAGTTGATATTATCTCTAGATGCTCACTGATCCTCAAGAAATTCTTTTGCCCGTGCTATATGAGATAGCTTCTGAAAAATGGAGCGGCTAGGGTACGATCAAGGAGCGGAGATCTGCATCAGACTCCTGGACCCAGCTTTCAGCAGATTTCCAGGCCCTGAACAGATCCCAATGATCGCGCTACGTGAGCAGATCCCAGAGGCTGTGTGGACGGCAGCATGAAGCCAAGCCTCCCCCCAAACCCTGGCAAGCCACCACCTCTTTGTAAGCCCCACCATCTGCTTCAGAAAAAGCCAGAAACCAATCTCCCTCTCCTCTGCTGCTTCTCATCCTCCCCATATCCTTCCTATTACTTCAACCTGCCGCTTGCGTTCCCTTATTCACATTAGCTTTCCACCGAGGTTTATTTTCCTGCCTAACATTTCTAGTGTTACATCGTGGCACATTCACCCCCTAGGGAGAGACTTTATCTTTAATTCTATCTATGCATTTCCTTCTCGTGTGGCTTATCACAGTCTATCACATCTCGCTTCCTGCTTACCTGCAGAAATTGGTGATTTTGTTTGGAGTTTGTGCACGTCTCGCACCCAAAGGGCTCAGCTCAGTGATCTAAGCAGGAAGTATGAAAGCCTCAGACCTTGACAAAGTTCACATTTAAATTATAATAAACATGGTAGGCAGTTAAGTTTATGTGATAAAACAACATGTTCCACAGAATTTACTGCCAGGGGCATCTTCTATGACTTTATGGACCGGCATTTGCTCTCTTTGTAAAAAAAAAAAAAGGCACAAAATTAGTGTCCCAGCTCAGACCAGTCCCCCAGCTCAACACAAACGCTTACCAGGTGTAATAATGGGAATGCAGCTTCCCACACCATGCCCACAAACATGCCTGTTTCTTCCAGGAAATAGCTGTTCTGTACCTAATTCAAAACTATATTTTTCAGATGTCTGAAACGCTGCAGAACTGCGCAGAAAAAGCTGGGACCGGCACCTCAGAAGGGGAGATGGTCTTTTGAGAACAGGTAGTCCAAACAGTGCGACTTTAAAAAAAAAAAAAGGAACTAAACACCGTGCTGACATCAAAGAGACCCGAAATCAGACGGAGGAAGGAACAAGGGAGCTGTGCCAGCCCAGACGAGCATTTACGACTCTGCTCTTGGAACGAGCTTTGGGAGGTGGAGGACAGCTTAGCAGCTCCCTTATCAGGAGGTATCTTTAAATATGTGAGCAGCTTCAGCAGGACCAGGAATCAAAATCACCGCGCAAAAGGAGGAAGGCTGCTAGAAGTTGTTTGAGGAAGGGAAAACACGGAATGTACAGAACTGACCATGGACAGGCTTCTCCACCACAGCCGAGGGGGAAGAAAAGTTCCCATGTTCTAGCATTGGTAAAGGTAAAGCTTCCCACACCACGCACAACCTTAAAATTAAAGTAACCTGTCTTTTCCTCACAGTTGATCTAGACCCCTACCCCACCAGCTTTGGCCATCCTCTCGTCTTGCAGGCTGACTGCTGTTTTGCAAGGCAATGGCACGGGTGTCAGAGGCGCTTTTCACAGGTGCCCAACTAAGAAATCGTGTTTGGCTCTTATAAAAGGCACAAGGCCGTTTTGCCAGAAGCTTGCAGCAGGACCCACTTCTGAGCAAGGATAAAAGCAGTCTTACCCCCTTGTCTAAATACTTCTGAATCTCAATGACAAAGCTTTGTAACCTAAATTCTCTCAGGTACAGCTTTATCATACATACAAAAACTAAATCCCTGCTCCAGATACCTATTTTGTGATTTCTTTACCCACCAGCACTGAAGACATCTATTGTTTAAGCAGCTTTCCTGCACTGCAGAGCCTTGATAAGAAGTTAGCCACCAAGTGAAGCACCTTAGCATTCTCCCTCAACTTAACACTTCCATTAATGCTTCCACTTAATTGGCACCGTGACTTTCTCTGGGCACATGTCCAGTCCATATTTACTGTTTTTAATTTAGAAAATGCATCTAATCATCATGGCGGGGGGGGGTATTTAAGAGAAAACCTTTTAGCTTTAAAGTTATTCCAAAGTTGTTCTTGACCTGTTGCACACCTCGGGATGCCATACTCCGGAGAAGGCAGGGGTTGGTGGGGCGGACACTGCGCAAAGTCTTTTCTGTTACCTCTGCCCTTCCACCCTCCTCCTACAGCATCAGGTCCCTTTAATTTGCCAATCTTTGACTTTCCATGAAGTGTCGGGCAGACAAAACTTCATATTCCCTGTTTCCAAACCCTTGAAGTTATTTTTAAAAGAGTACAGAAAGGCAAAGTTAGCTATAATTAAATACCATGCCTGCTGTGAAGAACTTATTGCAACATCCTCCCTGCCCCCGGGAAGCAGGGAAACCGCAGGCGAAGGTGTTCCGGAGGAATCATGCACATCAAGAGATGAGCAAAGAAGTCAGTAATCAGGCTTGGCACCAGGGGCAAGAGTTAATTTCACACTTTGCAGAATGAAAACAGACCACAACAGAGCTAAGGCGACACACAGGCAGAAGACAACTGTCCAAATTTCTTCTCCAATGCACTAAGGCTACTTTGAAACTTAGTCTGGCTACTTTTTTTTTGGAAACTCAATCCCTAAAATCCAACCTTATGCTGCTGTACTAAGGGGACACGAAGGAGTATGTTTGCTACTGTAATAAACCTTTCAGCGGAGCTTGTACATCTTCGAGCCATCTCACAGCCACACCAGGATGCTAAGCAATCACTTAGATTGAGCCCAGGCTACAGAAAACAGTTTTGAACACTGCCCAGCTTGTCCCAGCTGCTCCCCAAACAATTGTCAGACTCTCCTTGCAGGTAAATTTAGCAGCTGTTTCTCATAAAAACCTCCTCACTGTAAAACAAGCACAAGTCTTCTCACGTGGAGTCATTTAACCCAAAGTAAAAGCCCAACAAGTTGACAGAGCACCAGAAACACTCAGAAAGCCTCTAAATAGTTAAAAGTCCATTTTCAATATCCAGCATGCATCATTCCCTGCAGCACCCAAGCCCTCGAACAATCCCCAGCTACCCGCTGCTTCCCCACACACCGTGGCCCCCTGAACTCCCACCCCACTGCCAGTTTTGCAAGAGGTGACTGCAGGTAAGAGCAGACTATCCTCACGGTCGCTGCCCGGCGTTTGTAACGCTGAGATCGAGGAAGACTGCAGCCACTGCTCGTACAAAGGTGGTATTGAGGCCACGATCTGCTCAGGTTTGCAATCACGCTCAGGGCGAGCATCCACGTGGGGTGTGCATGCAAACTGCTGTAAATCCAGGGATGATGCTGCAGATTTCACGCAGCAAGTTAACGATGCGCTGCAATGACTCCCAACATGCTGGGAACACCAACACGCTTCCAGAGCGAGAACCACCATCATAAGCATGCAAAAAGCCTGACAGTAACTCAGCAGCAGAGAGAAAACGGTTCAGGGATTGGGAAGTTTGGTGGGAGAAATGGATCGTTATAGTGTGAACTGACAGACATTTCAGACAGTCGAGTTAATGAACACAGAAGCTGTGAATGACAGCTGTGACATCCACCATCCTTCAGATACGCGTCTACACACGAAACCACGTTTACATGTGAAAAATCACGCTAACTGATCAGACATCAAACAGCCTGCCCATTCCACAAATCAGCTGGTATCACAAGCCGTTGTCTTACCGGGGAAAAAAGGTCGCTGTTGTCACCACGCACTGTCGGAAAGTGCGGCGGAGCTGTTAGAACAAGAGGCTGATAACACTCGTGGTGTGTATTTAACTCACTGACCCTCTCCACTTTATCTAAACACCCTGCAAGTACATCCATCTTCCAACGTAGACAAGCCTGAAGTGGGCAGAGCCATTTCCCACTCAAAACAAGGACTCAGAGCCTTTAATATATTAAAAGAGAAGAATAAAGTTCGACCCAAGAGCAGATTTACATTTCAGAGAAGCAAATGTACACACCAGGAAAGCACAAGCTCTCCGTGTTAGCGGGTCTCTGCCATTCAGCTCAACATGCAAGAGCAGAGTTCTGATAAGGTTATGTGAAAGGAAAAATGGATCAAATTTGGCCACAAATGGGCAAGTCATATCCTTCTTAATAGTCAGGCCGCACAGTGACCATGTCACTCGGCGCTAGACTCAAATCTCCTCCCCCGTCCCAGTATAAACCAGTTGCTCAGGGAACAGGAACAGCAGCATTTCCAGCAGAGAAGCTGAAATGGCAAAATGATGCAACTCAAAAAACGCACCAGCAAGTGGTTTCCTCAGGAGATGCCAAAAAAAAGGGGAGAAGAAAAAACTAACAAAGGTCTAAGAGCTTCAAAACAGAGCAAATCACACAGCACGGTACTTTAAATGTTAAAGCAAATGACTCTGCCCTCCATCTGCTTGTGCAGCCCCCAGCACGGCTGACCCCCAAGCCCCACCGGCCACCGCCGATTTGAGTACCATAGCAGAAGGGTGTTACTGCAAGCCACGAAAATTACTGAGGAAGGGCGAGCGTGCACAGAGCAAGAGCAGGGAGAGGACACCTTGCCAAACACCCGATTGCACATCTGTCCCAGTAAATTCATCCAGCAGCTCTCCTCACCGTGGGAACCTACACATGTCCTGGCTTCAGAGTCAGCAGCCTCTGCTAGCACCCTGACCTGGAGTCCTCCTCCAAACGCATCACGTTTTCCCAGTTACACCAGTCTACAGCTACCGAAGGTAACCAGCAGGCATCCACAACCCCGTAGCCTGCAGCAGTCCGAGCCCCGGGGGACATGCCACCGAGGGCAGCAGCCAGCCCTGGAAGCGCCCGCTCCAGACAGCCTCCTCTTCCCCTCCCAGCCCGCCGGCCCCTGCCACTCCTCGCCTCAGGGCGCACGAGCCCAAGGGGCTCCACCGCTAGCCCCCTCCAGCACGGCCTCCTCACACCTCTGGTCCCACGGGCAGCACCAAACCCTCAGGGCTCCCCCAGCCCCATCCTCACGCACCGTGTGCCCCACATCCATCACAGCCCACTGTAACGTCTCAACCCATCCCCTCGGCCCCCCAGTTCCCACACCATGTGCCTCCTCCTTTGGCCCACGCTGGCCCAGACCTCCAGGGGACCGGCCTCCCCAGTCCCTCCGCACTCGCAGCACTGCAGCCCACATCCACGTCCCCCAGGGCTCCAGCCCACACCACTGAGCCCTAGGGACCTCCAACAGCCCCTTGTCCCACAGCCCTCTCACCCACGTGCTCCACCCCAAGAGCACATCCAAACCCCTACAGCTGCCTCCCTGCCCCTCATTCCTCCACAGCCCACAGCCCTGTTCCACAAACCCCAGCTCATGCCTTCTAGCCCCACACCCCTACAGACCCACAGCTCCTGCCTCCTCCACCCCTATCAACATGGCTGCATACTCCCTACCTTCCCCACAGTTCTACAACAGCCCAAAAGCCCACATCTCCTTTCTCACCCACAGCCCCCCCAAGCCCCACAGACACACGCTCCCCCCCCGGCTGCACGGCCCTACAGGTCCCCAGCCCCACACACCATCCCCTGCCCCGTGCCCCTGAATCTCCCCAGGCCGTACACCCCTCTTCCAGCCCCATGGCCCTGCAGCACCCCATCCCCATACACCCCACTGCTCTAAATCCCCACAGAGCTGGGCCCCAACCACACTCTCCCTACCTTCGCCATCTCCCACCCCATGGCCCTGCAGCCTCTCGGTCCCCCTCCCCTATATATGTCCCTTCTGTCTCACAACCCACCAGCCCCCCAAGCCCACACAGCCTCCCCCTTACCAGGCCCGCAGCCCCCTCCCCAGACCCCCTACCTCCTCCTCGGCCCTACAGCCCCTCCACAGCCCTGAGCCCCCCCGCCCCCAACCCCTCAGCCTCCCAGGCCGCGCTCACCTGAGGAGACTGGACAGCGGGTGCCCCACACCGCCGCTCCCGCTGCCTCCTCCGCCGCCTCCCCCCCCCGGGGCGCCTCCTCCACCTCCTCCTCCCCCCCCGGAGCCACCGAAGCCGGAGCTGAGACGTTTCCCCGATAACAGCTTCTCCACGGCGGGCAGGTTCCCCGTACGGGCGGCCTCCAGCAGCTCCTGCTCCTTCCCCATGGCCCGGCCCGGCCGCCGCCGCCCGCCGCCGCCGCCTCCCGCCAAGCCACGCCCCCCGAATGGCCTTCCGGGGCGGGGCCTGCGGGGAGGCGGGGTCGAGGGGGGCGGAGACTGGGGGAGGCTCCGCCCATCTCCCCGCCAGAGGCCCCGCCCGCCTCCCCGCAGCTCCGCCCCCCCGCTGGGTTATTCTTTCAAGGAACCCTTTTCTCCACCTCATTTTTTGGCTCGTTTGAGTTAATTTTATTCGTTGAACGCGTGAATAATATAAAAGCGGGATTCCGGCACGTGCTGCAGGGTGAAAGAGGCGGTTTTTGGTCAAATCCCATCTCCCAGGTTTCTATAAAACACCCCCGGGCAGTAGCTCAGGGGTGTATACACAGAAGACCACGTATAAAAGCAGAATGTATATAAAGGAGGACATATATCAAGGAGGAATATCTTTGCCAGGGTTTTCCCTCCACGTATTTATTGGGAGGATGAATATTCACGGGTAATTTCGCAGCTATTTTCCCACAGGGAAGCCTTTGGGGAGGCGCGGTGTTTTGCATTGCAGGCTGAGGATCAGCCTACACTGGGAAGTGAAACGGTTACAAGCACTTATCCGCTGTATAATGCTAGAAACCAGCATAAAAATAATTCAAATGCGGCCAGATGGTTCATTTGAACGTGATATTAACAATATCAGCACTAACAGCTAGCGCTGCTCTCTCCCTCAAAGGGGAGTTGCACAGTTTGACTCAGGCGGTTTTCGATCCCCGTGCGTGGGGAAGCTCGTCACAGCGCAATTCGCGCTTAAGGGAGGTGAAGGGAGCTCGTCCCCATCCCCTCTTGCACCACACACATGGGAGACTCGCAGGAGATCACAGCCTCGGCACCCAGCTAAAGCACCACCGGCCTCACGCCGCTGAGTGTTCGTCTGGGTCTCCACACGCAGCATTACCTCCCTGCCGGGGGCTCGGGACCACCGAACCGCAGAGAGGAGGAGGAGGATGCGTAAAGGAGCTGGTGGAAATTTCACGTATTTAGCACCTTTAGCCAAAGGCATTCCAGGACTTCGCATGCCGGAATGAACCCTGCAGTCCTGTGAAGCGGGTGAAGGTTGTCCCGCTTTACAGCGTAATGAACAAAGCAAGCAAGCAGCGGGTCAGGATCCGGAGGCCGAGGAGGGGCCAGGGTGGTCGGGGATGTGGGTGCCAGGGCTGCCCCACACCGTGCCGCAGCCCGAGCCTCGCTCCCTGCTGCCGGAGAGGGACCTGTTAGAAGGGAACATTGGAGAAGATGGACCGCGCCAGCCTGTCCAAACCGGCCCCTGCTCCCGAGACACAAAATCAGCGGGAAACCCGCCGTGACACCTCGAGGAGGTCTGGCTTGTTGGTAACTTCCATCAGGGCCCAGACTGAGCTGTGCACGCCCGCCCCGCCCCGCTGTAACGTCTGTCCTTTTTAACATCCAGTTTTTTCTCTGTTTCTACGCAAAAGATGCCCACAGCTAGAGGGGACCCGCCCGGCCCCCGGCCCCCAGCCTCCCTCCCCCCTCAGCCACCAGCCCAGCTCCCCGCAGGGCCTCCCTCACCCCACGCTCGCCCCGGATCTCCCCTCGCCCCGGCCGCCCCCCCGTGCCCCAGCACCGGCTCCAGCCCTTCCCACCCCAGCTCCCCCAGTCCCCCCAGTCGCCCCAGCCCTTCCCACCCCAGTCCCCCCAGTCCCCCAGCCCTTCCCATTCCAGTCCCCCCAGTCCCCCCAGCCCTTCCACCCCAGTCCCCCCAGTTCCCCAGTTCCCCAGCCCTCCCCACCCCAGTCCCCCAGTCCTCCCAGTCCCCCAGTCCACCCAGTTCCCCAGTCCCCCTAGTTCCCCCAGCCCTCCCCACCCCAGTCCCCCAGTTCCCCCAGCCCTTCCCACCCCAGTTCTCCCAGTTCCCCCAGCCCTTCCCACCCCAGCTCCCCCAGTCCCCCCAGTCCCTCCAGCCCTTCCCACCCCAGTTCCCCCAGTGGCCCCAGCCCTTCCCACCCCAGTCCCCCCAGTCCCTCCAGCCCTTCCACCCCAGTCCCCCAGTTCCCCCAGTCCCCCAGCCCTCCCCACCCTAGTCCCCCCCCAGCCCGGCCCCACGCCTCACCCGCAGCCGCAGGCCCGTTGCCCTGGCGACAGGCCCCGCCCCGCCGCCGGAAAGGCGCGGCCCTTCGCGGCAGCCGTAGCGTCGCGTCGCGTCATCAGGCAGCGACGGCGCTGGGCGAAGCGATGGCGGATCCCGGCGAAGCGGGCCGGGAGGAGCTCGGGGCCGCCGCCGACCAGGACGCGCCGCCCGCGGCCTCGTCCCCCTCGGGGGATGGAGCGGCGGCCGCGGAGGAGCCGGCGGCCGCGGAGGCGGCAAGCGAGGGCGAGGCGGGAGAGGCTGGCGGAGACGGCGAGCCCAAGGCGGAGGCGCCGGACGGGGAGGTGAGGCTGGGCCGACCCCGCTGTGAGGGGGGAGCGCGGCCCCGCCGGGCTCTGGGGCCGCCGAGCCGAGCGCTGCGCTCTCGCCCAGGTGAGGAGCGTGGAGGGGGAGGCGGCGGACGGGGAGGACCCCAACCTGCAGCCGTCCGCGGCCAAGAAGGTGAAGCTGGAGCTGAAGGAGCGGAAGGAGAAGAAGCACAAAGTGGACGAGGACGAGATCCAGAAGATGCAGTGAGTGCCGGGGCGCCGGGCCGCGGCGCCTGGGGAGGCTGGTGCTCGGGCGGGCACCGCGCCCCGCACGGGGTGCGCTGTTGGGAACCGCAGTAATCGTTTAACCGGTTTATGAGCGCGTGGTTAACGATGTCTGTAGCTCCGTCCCCGATCCCTCCCCTCCCGAACGAGCCCGGCCGTTTTGCATTATAAACCTTAGCACCGCGGGAGCGCTGCCTTTCCCTTCCCGGCTCTGTTTTGTACTGCAGGAGACTTGGGACAGTAGAAGGGCTTTGCAGGACTGTGGCAGTGGCCTGAAGAGCTTCAGACTTTTATTTTTGCTGTAAACGATCAATTCTCTCCACTCCAGAATACTGGTCTCTTCCTTTTCTGAAGAACAGTTGAATCGTTACGAGATGTATCGCCGGTCTGCTTTCCCCAAAGCTGCTATTAAACGGGTACGACTTCAACAGTGCTTCGCCACAGAAGGAGTCTGAGCAGAACAAGCGGGCTGAGCCTTACTAAGCCCGGCTGCGGTCATGCCTAGGCCTTGCACGAGACGAGCTGGCTCTGCGGTGCGCCCTCCTCCAGCTGCGTCTCGGCCCCCGTGGCTGAAAGCGTTGTCCTCAGATCACCTTATCCCATTAGGTTCTAGCTCAGTGCCCTCGCACGGCTTACGCAGTTTAAATAGGAGCTCATCTTAAATAACGGGGGCCTGGGGGGCCGTGAGGCAACGGGAAAAAGTGACTGCTGGTCCAGGGCCTGCAGCTGAATGACGGGTCAGCTAAACCTTGACAGCCAGCACGTGCCCAAAGCTATAGGACCGATTTCTAAAGATCAATTATTCCTCTTCTAAGCACTTCATTAGCTGTTGGTTGATATTTGACAGGCTCAAACTGCTAAATATGAGTTAAACCGTTTCACCATTGCTGTGTGTCCCTCGCTCAACTGTCTGTCTGTCTCTCGTGCAGCTGATCCAGTCCATCACCGGCACCTCCGTCTCTCAGAACGTCGTTATCGCCATGTCTGGCATCTCCAAGGTCTTTGTTGGGGAGGTGGTGGAGGAAGGTGAGTGGCACATGTTGACTAAAAAGTTAAAGATACGGGGGGAATTCATTGCTTAAAGCAGAGCAGAAGGATGTGGACCAAGACCGGCCACGTTGTGGTTCCCAGTCTTGCTGTCTCGCGGGGCCCTCTGGCCTTCCAGCAGCAGCAGAACACTGCAGTTAAGGGCTAAGCCAAGAGAGGGGTGAAGCGTGGTGTTGCCCATAGTCCTCTAATCCAATCAGTATCACTGCCCGTGAGTCAGCAGAGGTTGGTGACCACCGACCTCCTGGTTGATCCTCTCTAGGGAGGATGACGTAGAAGTTCTTGCCCTGTAAGTCAACCTGTGAGCAGGCTGCAGTAAGGATCTCTTGTTAATACTGCCGTGGACAAATTCAGCCCAGAGAGAAATGAGTTATTTAAGCCTCTTAACCTGTAAGAGTCTTCCTTTGTGGGATGAGCCAAGATCTCTTTGGGACACCGGGTGGGAGGCTGACCCAGCTGTGTCCCTGCTCTGCTTGGGCTGGAGGAGGAGGTGATACTGGTTTCGATGCCAATAAGTTTGCATAGGCTTGTCACGCAAAGCGTGGCCTATGTGTGCCGGGATCACCATTACCGGGGTGATGCAGCTTTACTGCTGCTGTCTCTGCAGCGCTGTGTTGCCTGAGGCGGTTTGGATAAGCAGCTTCACTGCTGTCGTTAATTGCTTCATGTTGTTAATTGCTTCGTGTCCTTGGCAGGAGGCGTGAATGATAATTACTGTAAATGATAGAAAAGAAACTGGCCCGTAAGTCCACTGTAGGTTTTACCTTCCTGTCGCTGCTGTACACAACAACCCCAAAACACACCACCCAGCCCAGGGGTGGCTTGAGAGCAGAAGGTTTAAGATTGTAAGTTCTTGCGTGATTGAAACCAGTGTATTCCATAGTAGCTGGAGTGGCTTAAAAAGCAGTTCATTCTGGTCTGGTATCAATGCCCCCAGGAGTGACTTTTCTTTCAGCCAAAAAGAAGCACACAAAGTGGCTTCATTCTTGTGTATTAACAAAACGTGAGCTGTAAACCCTGGATGAAAATGTTACCTGTTGCCTTTAAAATTAAAGCTCAAACAGCAAGAGACTGGCTAAGCGTAGCTGTCCTCATGTGAACTCCTTCGTTTTTGTTTAGCACTGGATGTGTGTGAGAAGTGGGGGGAGCTGCCACCCCTGCAGCCCAAACACATGCGAGAGGCGGTGAGGAGGCTCAAGTCACGAGGACAGATCCCCAATTCCAAATATAAGAAGATCATCTTCCACTGAAGGGTCCCAAGAGCAGCGAGAGAAGACAAGTTAAAACAAGCTTCCTGTTGCGAACCTCCCAACAGTTCCAGCAGAGCTACAAGACTGAAGCTCCTTCAGGAGCGTTGTGTGTAGGCTTAAGTGACTGCAGGGAGGCTCCCTGCCATCACTGCTGAAGCCTGGCTTGTCATCCGAGGACTGTGCAGAAGCAGGCAGGAGCCAAATCTCTGACCTGGAGCCTTGAGCTCCTCTGCTTCAACAGAGCAGGGACAGGAGCATTCAAGGTCTTCAGTGTCTTCACCCACCAGGGTCATACTGATGTAGTGGTGTCTGTGTACAGAAGTGTCTTTTTTTTTTGTACATTAAACTTGTTATCATATTCTTAGTCTTGTTGGGAATAGCTAATTGTGTAATGGTGTTTGTGTGATTCAAAGGAGGGGGAGTGCAATGTGATGATCTGTCTCAACCAACCCCAACATGTTCATGAAGCTTCGCCTTGCCTTGGGCATGTATTGTTCCATTAGCATAAGTGAGGGCACGCATGCTGAAAGCTGATGCTTCTCAGTCATCACTAAGCTGGTTTTATGGAGCTGTCTAGAAAGCAGTACAATCCAGAAGGTAAAGGAGGGAAAAAAAAAACAACACATGAGGCGGTAAGGAGGTTAACAAGTTTAATTTCTTTTCATGGTTCATAGAACCGATAAATGCATGAGTGGAAATATACTGCAACAAAGTTCCAATACTGCCTAAAATTCAAGTTCAGACTTGCACATTACCCACCTGTACATACAGTAGTCCCCTGCGAGCACGCTTCTTCTAACTAAATGTTAAAGATGCTGAGGCCATGTGCTCTTCCTAGGGTAACCATGTTGTAGTTACACAAAGGATTAAGTTGGCTCTCATCATAACATAGAAAGAGCCCTTACATAAAAGGCTCGATAAAGTAAACTTTGCTAATCGTCGTTATAGAGATACGGGAGTTTGTGTCCTCCCACGCGTATGCCTTGTACCAAGGAAATGGATTTTGTTTTACAGTACTTTTTACTCGTACTTAAAACCAAAACAACAGAAGTGCTTTAATTCTTAAACAAAACCAGGTGACTTGAGTTGCTGGAGCCAGAAATTTGCTGTAAACAACGTGGCCCCAGCTCTGTTCAGTCTGCACACGGGGGAGGGAGCGGTAAGGAGGTGTGTGACGTGGCAGGTAGGCACCACATCTGAGAAAACCCTTTGCACCCTACTCGTTTCCCAAGCTGGACACCTACTCAAACAAAAAGTCATGAAAATTTGAAAGCAAAGAAAGAAACCTCCCATTTTCAAGCAATTAGTGAATAAAAACTAAGAATACCATTGCATTCCACCAAGGCAAGCATTCTTATATTTCTTCCTTCACTCAGGAAGAGGGAGCAAGCACAGAAGCACGTAGGTTTGCCTAAACAGAGTTCAGCTTCTGCTTGTGTGGGCTTTGCGCAGTTTGTAATGGTACTTACAGTGAGCTGTTCGCAGATAGCTTTGTTTCGCAGCAAGTCTAGATACGTAGGTGCTTTGTTACCTCCTTTCTGTCTTGCTATGAGAACTGCTCACAGCAAGAGTCTTACTTACTCCGGAAGCTAACTCGCATTTCAGAACCCCTGCTTTCACTTTTGAATTCTTCTATGCACGAGGCAGTACTGGTGAAAGAAATGCCTGCTGACGCTTAAAAAGTTAAAGTGCATTTTCCTCTTGAGAACAGGCCTGACAGGCTGCTCTAGTACATTTTCTATCAGAGGCAAAGGCTGCGTTGAGCAGGGAATGGGTCACAGAACATGCTCCAGAGCAAACAGCCAAGTTGTCTAACAGGAATGAGGAGGAGTGATCCTCTCCCGTGGAAGAGGGAAAGCAACTGGCAGAAGTCACAGGTCCACACATCAGAGCTAGCCCAGGCTGAGTGGGCGATGAGTGTGAAGCCTCCTGCAGCTCAGCTCCCTACTGCCAAAGGCAAGTACTCCTCCTTTTAATTCATTTGTGGCTGCCTGCTTCCAGAGGTTCTAGAAGGAAGCTCAGGCTCTCGCTGCCGCTGTCATATCTGGTTGTAGGCACTGGTCAGTCGGATCTTGGCAGAAATACTGGACTCCAGCAGTACAGCCTGCCCCACGGCTGTCTGTTCAAACCTAGCATACAAGGACTAATTCCAACAAACGTTATTCAAAGCTACTTTCAGTCTAATGGAGTCAAACACGGAACTAAGATGATGATCTTAAGAGTGACAGTTGTTTTAATCACCGTCCCTCTCTTACATACCCTCTTTTTTCAAAGTGAAAGCTAACAACCACAAGGAATTCACTCTTGGCTTCCCGCAAACCACAGACAGCAGTGTCTCCGCATCTAGCCTAGCGCTGTAAATATGTCCCTGTTTCCCCTAGAGCGAAAGAAGAACTAAAATGATCTCAGGAGTGCCTGTTAAGGGGAAGCGTTCACCAGCTCCAGAGCTGGGCAAAGGGACAAGTATATAAGAGCACGGCAGGAAAAACAAACTTAACTCCCACGTTATTTGCTTTCTTTTGCGTAGTTTCCAGGCCTCAACTCATCATGGCTTGTAAATCAGAGGCTGCTCCTTGCATAGTGAGCAGGATTAAAATCTCGTATTACTTTAGCTGAACTAATTTTAGTGGAGTAACGCTTACATAGAAAAAAATAGAAAAATCCATTAGATTAAAGTTGTGGGGAGTGCGTTCAGCTAAAAAACACAATAAGGGTTACCTAACCTTTATAGACAAGTGAAGTTTTCATCTGATTAATAAAGGGGAATCGCATATGATCTGCCACTTTTCCTAGCACTTAGTGTGTGGCAATCGCTACCTTTTTTTACACACACTAAAAAGCCTCTGCATCAGAAGTGATACACGTACACAAACGCAAAATGCATCTGGAAAAATCCAAATCAAAGTTTGAAGATAAAAATCCAACAAACTCGGCACACAGTGAAGATGCTGGGTATAACAAGGGAGGGAACAGACATTCTTCCATAACACAGAGGGGGCTGAAAGTCACACCCTTCTGAACCAGAACACAGAGCAAATTCTCCTCTGGAACAGCTTCCCCCTTCACAGCTGCCCCTTACGGCTGCTTCCTTCTTCAGCACATCGACCATGTATTGCCTGGGCTAGTGGAGCAAAGAAACCACGTACCAGTTTGCCTTCGGGAGTGGATTTGATTCTTGCAGTTCATAAGTGACATTTTCTTTTTTACTTTTTAAATTAGTGTTCACTTCATATTTTACTAGGGTTTTCTTTTTTTCCCCTCCACATTTGTAGGGGCTATTTCTTTGTAAATTAAGTCAGTCACTGATCAGAGAGACTTCTTCCTCTGCAGGGAAGCAGCTCCAGAAAAGGCGAGAGTACAAACCATGCTCAACCCAGCAGCTACTGTTTCATCTGCACCCCACAGTGAGCAGTTAATAGTGTCAGCCTCCACCCAGGGGGTCCTGGTCACCACCCTTCTCCTGACCCACATACCAACATCTCTGTGAAAAGACATTTAAGAGCAGGCATGAGCTCTGTGCTAATAAAAACACATGACCGTGCAGGAACGCAGACAGCTCTTTCCTTGTGCAGCCAGTACTGCTCTCCCTCTCTCCACTGGAGAAACTCTGGCATGCAATGGTTTGAGGACAGCGTGCATCCCAAAGAAAACGCATAGGTCATCTCATTCTGTGACTTAACCAGCTTCCTTCATCCCTGTTCTTTGACAGTAAAATTAAAGAAAGTTTAAACAGTGCTTTGTAATGAGATAAATTAATTCCTTTGTGTTTCTGCATCAGTAAAGCCAAACATTGCGGGATTAAGTGAGAATGAACTAGACTAAGTCTAATATACTACCGATTCTGTCTTGACACAACAAATTACTGGTGGAAGAAGAAGTCTGAAGGAATTTCTTTACTATCCTGACCCTGTTCTTGAGGGAATAGTGAGCTGTAGCCCCCTTACTCCACAGGGGGGAAATCCCTTCCACATGTCCCACACCCACCGGCCTCCTATGGTTCTGTTTTTCATGTGACAGTACACATGCTTTCACATCAGAGCTCCGAGCAATGTTTTCTGCCATACCTATTCTCTGTCACTCCTGATGTGGTGACATAACTACACTCCTTTTTCCGTGTTCTTTGGCATGCATGATTGGGCAAGAACACAATGAGGAAGGCTGAAAGAAGCAGAAACCCCAACATGGACCATCTCTAGATGTATGAAAGGTGAAGGCTGAGAGCACACTGTCACTACCACTCATGGATGAAGAGACATGGGGTGTCCCCCCCAACTTCTGACCTTTTGTTTGTAGGCTGACCACTGCCCTGGTTCAGTGACAGAGGCAGCACCATACTGCCAGGACAGAGGAAAGTGGCTGCAAACAGGTAACTCCTCCTCATTCCTTCCCCGTTGCTCAGCCAAACCTTCCTTCCTTTCTCCCTCTTTCAAGTTCATTTTGCAATCACAGTTGGTTTCCATTCTTTGAGGCGATCGGTCTCCAGGAGGTTGACCCGTTTAGCAGCAATATAATCAAACTAGCCGCCTTAGTGCTGGTGGTGGTCTCCACTCCTCCTGAGCAGCTGCAGCCTGCACCTTCACTGTCAAAGCTGGAAGAGGGGATTGTATTTCCTAATTTCCTGCAGAAGGCGAGCCTTGTCCATGTTGGCTTCTGCAAGGGCTATTTTCATGGTCTGAAGCTCCCTTTGCAACTCTGGCACTTCCTTTAACTGCAAGAGACAGAGGGAAGAAAACAAACCAGGAGTTTCCAAAGGTAAGCAGCAGGGCAGATCTGACTACACTGATCTGTTCGAAGAGGAAAACCAAAGCAGGAGCTTTTGAGATGAGTTACGCTACGTGACACAACCACACAAAGCTCACTGACAACGTGACCCAGTTTGATTTGCAGGAGCAAGTATGTGCCAACTGGTGCCTGCTGACTTCCATACCTGTCACTAGAGTCAGCTCAGGCTGCCAGAGATGACTGTCTAATGACTATTTTCTCCCAAGACTTCCCTTCACATTTCTAGGCACAGGAACAAGACTTGCAGTGGGCAAAGTTTCTTCCTGCAAAGCAGCTAGCCGATTCTGGCTGAAGATGACTATACAAAGAGAGCAGGAAAAAAAAAAATTGGTCTCTGATCTGCATTCTTCTTTTATAAGGGGTCCTGATACACCTCTAAAGGTTTGTTAAAATTAAGATGATAGCTGGAGCAAGCAGATGCCTGGCATTCCTATTTCTTGTCTCCATGAACAAAGTTAATTCTGTCCTCAAACATTGCCAGTGAGATCCCACTACAGTTTCATGGCACAGGACAGGTTTTTTCTTGAGCTCTCAAATATTTTTACTCAAGAATTGAGCCTTTGCGTTTGTTCCTATTAAGTTCGATAACATCAGAAAATAAACTGAAGCTAAGCTACTGTGATGCTTATGTGCTCCAGTTCTGGTCAGGGCCCTGTTTCACAAGATGCTATGAACAGGAAGAAGAAAAAGCCTCTGCAGGAAGTGGAAGAGAGACAGATGAGAAAGGAAGTGATGTGTCACCAACTAATGAACAGAATCCAAAGTCCCCATCCAGTTCTGTATCTAGTCAGCACATTGCTCCCTTAATATGTATTTTTCCATAGCAAGTAATCAATTTACCAAGTAGACCCGGCACCAAACAGGAAGTATAATTAGAGAACAGTACATATTTAAAAATAAACCAGCCATCTGAATTCCAGATATATGGATCAAAATGGAAAGAAAGTTCAAACTGAATAGCAGAAACTTTAAGCAACCTGAAACTCCCTGGCTGTAAGACTTACTCTACTCTGACAAAACATCGCTTTCTTTGCGGGAACCTCCTGATTCCTGTTTTTCTAACAAGGAACTGGGCACAGGGGGAAGATGGAGCCAATCAGAAAAAAAAAAAAAGATTTCTGAAAGGGAACAAGAGAGTTTATGCTGGGCAAGGTATCCTTACTTCTCAGAATGCCTGTAAAAGGAGGTACAGGCTGCTTTTGTGTGCACTCCCTATCTGCAACACACCACACCTACCAGTAACTGCAAACACATGAAGACAAAAGACTTCATTTTCCAGCCTACTGCCAGCTATCTAGCTGTCCAGACAGCAACAGGCAGCAGTGACTCACCTGCAGTCCACGTGTTCCTGCTGCTGGGGCGGCCAAGACACACTCTGCTGGGGCCTTCTGTTCCTGAAGAACTGACACAGGTTTTTCCTGTTTCGGTGAGCCCTCCCCTTGCGGAGCTGGAAAGAAGCATAGAAAACATTCAGGTGTGGACATTTATACAACAGGGTACTCGGGACAAAAAAAATAACTTGAACTTTTTTTTTTTTTTCTCTTTTTAAACAGGGAAAAAAACCAAAATCTCATTCCCATTTTAAAATGGAAAAACTAAAGCAAGGGAAGAAGCAGTAATCTGTCCTGACTGTGTGAGCTCAAGGAAATGTCAGGCACGAATTCAGGCTGCCGGTTCATTGTTTTAGGTATTAACCTATTCTGCCTGAGGTATCAAATTTGATATCCAAACAAAACAACAAAAGCAGCAAGAACTAGAGAGGCAGGAATGCATGCACCCAGAGATTAACACTGCAGAGCAGCCAAAGGACCTGGGTGCTTGCCCTGAAGACAGAAGATTATTTGCCCATTCTGGTAGAAATGTCTGCAGAGAACAGAAGTAGGGACTGCTCGCACACCAGAGCCCATCCTTCCCAGCAGCAATCATAACATTTCAGTTCCAGTCTCCTCCAGCACAGCCTGGGGGGTGCCAGGGGAGAATAAAACAAGTTTCCCTATGTTGCTGACCTGTTAGATAGAACACCCCATCGTCTCTGCGCTTCACAATGACGTGATCTACTGCCAAGGTGATAGGAACAGGGCCAGGGGAGGTAGGGTATACTCGAGGGCTGTCATCCTGGAAAAAAAAAAACAAAGCAGAGAAGAGATTAACTGCTGTGACAGCTCTGGCAACTCTGCAAAGGACTCCCCTTGCCCCCAGCCTTCACAGGAGTAGCGTTACCGATTGGCAGCACTGCCAGAGCTCACCAAGGTCACCCATCATATGGAAAAGCCTGGTTTTATACACAAGACTGCATGCGAGTCTTAATCTGTGTAGAAAGCACTCCCACAGATCAGAACCAAGTTCTGTCATATCCAAATAAAGGCTGAGGAGAGGCCTACAACCAGCACCCTGAAGGCTCCTCTCACAGTTGTCATCCTACAAATTCCTGATTCAAACCCCTAGTCAGTATTCCTTAGCCAAACAAAGCCAATATCCGTTAGTCTGGAGATTTTCATGCTGCTGTGCAGCAACACCGGTTCCTGCTTGTCAGTGGAGCCAAAGCATTGCTTTCAAAAAAGTTTAATCAAGAAATTCTGTCAGTGCCCCCCTCCTAAATATCAACAGGCTCTTACATAATGTTTTTCATCTGTAATTCTCTAAATGTTTACAGAAAAGGTCAAATATTTCCCATTTCACACAAGCACTTGGAGGAAGAGGTATTTAATTCAGTGTGCCTAGGTGGCCAAGAAAGCCAATGGCATCCTGGCTTGTATCAGCAATAGCGTGGCCAGCAGGACTGGGGCAGTGATCGTCCCCCTGTACTCGGCACTGGTGAGGCCGCACCTCGAATGCTGTGTTCAGTGTTGGGCCCCTCACCACAAGAGAGACATGGAGGGGCTGGAGCGTGTCCAGAGAAGGGCAACGGAGCTGGGGAAGGGTCTGGAGCACAAGGCTGATGGGGAGCGGCTGAGGGACCTGGGGTTGTTCAGCCTGGAGAGAAGGAGGCTGAGGGGAGACCTCCTCGCTCTCTACAACTGCCTGACAGGAGGGTGTAGAGAGGTGGGGTCGGTCTCTTCTCCCAGGTAACAAGCGATAGGACGAGAGGAAATGGCCTCAAGTTGCGCCAGGGGAGGTTTAGACTGGATATTAGGAAATTTTACTTCACTGAAAGGGTTATCAAGCATTGGCACAGGCTGCCCAGGGAAGCGGTTGAGTCGCCATCCCTGGAGGTATTTAAAAGCCGTGTGGATGAGGTGCTTAGGGCCATGGTGTAGTGGTGGGCTTGGTAGCGTTAGGTTTACGGTTGGACTCGATGATCTTAAAGGTCTTTTCCAACCTATACGATTCTGTAATTCTTTCCCTTGAGTCTGCAAAACAGGTCATCAACAAAGCTGGGGAGAGAATCTGAATGTCAGGCTCCCATTTCTCCACAATCTGATCACTCAACAATTCCATTGTGTTACTCGTTCATCCCTAAGGCAGTTTTGAGAAGCAAAATAAAACAGTATCAGGAAAACAGGACCTCTACAGATGCCCATAGCAATCCCACAGCATCCTTTCCCCAGCAGAGTCTTGCAAGTGAGCTCTGCCCAGGCTACCATCCTGGGGGGAATCTCTGGTTCCCCATACACTCACCTTCAATGTGATTTTGGCATCCACAACTTCTATCTCCATGGGGATCACCTCTGGAATTATTTCATCCTCAAGAAAGGGGCCAAGGTTGGTAAGGAAGGACATGAAGAACTCTGCTGTGTAACTGTGGACCAGCATATGAAGGAAGCCATTCTGAACAGCGAGTGGTGAATGCACAGCAGCATTAGGTCCTATGTCAAGACGTAAGCACACTTCTGGATGGGTCTTACTAGCTTCAGGGACTGAAGGCTTCTCTATACCTGGATCTCCTAGAGCTATAGCAGAAAGATCTCATTGCAGAAGATGCCATCAGTAATAAGATATAAACTCAAAATACGTATCTTGAAAAGGTAGTGTTGAGGTATCTTGAAAAGATACCTATTTACCATCCCGATGCAGAATGGAGTCAAGTTCACAACGACAGCAGCCTGAAGCCATCCATCCTTCACGTGAAACGAGCACACGTTTCAAAAGACTAAGAGTCCACATCACAGAAACTAACACCAGAACTGGACTGTTTAAACTTCCAGACCCATCCCTCTCTCTCACCACCTCAGCACACTTTAACACTAGCCTTCGTTTTGCAGAGCTGACCACAAACTCACCACCCGGCTCTCCAGAGCTGACCAGTCCTTCCACCGGCCTCGCCACCACCCAGTCCTGTGTTCCACTTTGCCCCCTCGTGGCCGTAGGCAGTACTGTTAAGGGAAGGACCAACCCTGAAGTCATGTCTTCACTTGAAGCTTTGGGTTGTAGTTGCTTTTGGTTTCGTTTTTCTGGAGTTGCGTTGGGGTTTTTTTTGGTTGGGGTTTTTTGTTTTTTCTTTAATTCGAATTTAGCCCTGGGGAAGTACCCTAGCCCAGAAGCTTTATTCTCAGGGCAGGAATAACTTCAGGGTTTCCCTAGATAGCTTTATTCACTCTTTTAATTCGTTTCATGCATCCTAGCAGCAATTAAAAAAAATCCCAGTCGATGATCACTAGGCACCATAGAGGCTAATGGTGTAGGCACTTTGGAAACATCTTTCCAATACCAGATTTGAACCACTGACAGAAAGATTCTTAGCATTCACATTCAGTCGCACACAGGTCATATACAATCCTAAGTACACCAAACATTAACGTTGAAGTACCAGTTAAAATGGAATATTTCCTGAGGGTGGTCAGTATAAAAGCCAGTGACAAAAGTGCAGCTATAAAAGCAGCAGACTCCAAGAGCCAGTGTCTTACCCAGATAGCCACGCAGATACTGCCACATTCCGACGTTGTTCAGTTGCTCTGGAACCACGTTCATGACTTGTAAAGCAACAGACAAATCATCACCTCGTGCCTCTATTCCACAGTTCACCTCATTCATCTTCAACACGAGGACAGACACCTGAAACAGCAAGCGACAAGCTCATTTATTAAAACAAACATCACCGCAGGGTTCGCTTCCAGATTCACTTAGAGACAGTATTAGAGTGAAAAGGAACAGAACTCTGACCGGCTGAAGGCTGGGGTCTTCACTCTGTGAAGTCGAGCTGTTTATTTCAGGAGACGCTCCACCCTCGTCCTCTGCCATCAGGCTTGCCCTACTGCCTGTGTCATCGTGGACCTGAGGAAGATGCCCTGAGGGAAGAGGGTCCAGGCTGGGTTCTGAAAGGGAAGTAACAACAACAACAACTCAATTCTGTTTCTTTTTCTGATTTTAAGAAGTCCTGATCTCAGTATCTGCCTGAATCTCATGGCCTATCAGCCTATACCATCCTCTAGGGAACTCTTTCCAGCTCCTCAGATGAATTTAAGCCACACAGAGCTGAAGTGAAAGACGTCCACTGAAATGCTCAGTGTACCCTATTTCCAACCAGCCCTTACTAAACCCTTCCTAAATGCTATGTACCATCCACCTACCTGCGTACATTTACAGTCCTTGCTCTAGTATGGCCAAATGCCTTAGAACACCATTGTTATGTGCAGGGGTCACCCTCCCCACTCATTTATACTCCTCATCTCAAAGAAAAGGCACCTATAAAAGCAGAAAGAGCCATTGTGGGTGAACTACTCATGACCTTCAAAAAGAATGAGTGGCACAAGTGAATTCCATACAAACACAGCATGACTCGGTTGCCCATGGCAGAAAACTGTTCACTGATGTGAAATAAGAGTGGGGGAGAATAAAGCCAAGTGCTTGTTACCAGAGTCTGTGAGCATCACAAAGCCGTCACTCCCATCGCTGTCCACAGACAGCCCATCCTCAGGGCCGCTCCCATCCACAGATGTGGTGTCAAAGGAATGCTGGGACGCTGTCCTCTTCATGGAGAAGAAACGCATTCGGCTGCTGCCACCCCCGCCTGGAGTCACTGCTCCCTCTTCTGCTTTGGGCGCAGAATCCCTACCAAAAAAAAAAAAGTGATAAAGGCAAACAGCTCAGCCTCCACGTTACACAGATATTGGGCTGGACTCTGAACACGTGCAAGTCAGGCTTTAGTGTACTTAGACCAACCCCCGGAGATGAAGATCTAACCTCTCTCTAATCCAAATAATATGAAAAGAAAGGGAGCAGTCGGCCTACATTTTCCCCCTTCCCTGCAGCCTTGCTGCTGCTATTGTGAAGCACAGGACAATGGCCCACTCACTTGGCTGGGGGGAGAGAGAGCATTTTCTGCATGGTGGAGGTCATCTTCTCCCGGCTCAGGCTCAGAGCGTCTTTTGTTATAGACATGGCTTCTTTGGTGAGGTCCATAGTCACGTGCAGAGCTTCCTTCGTGGCATCCTTTGTGATATGCAGCGCACTAGACAACTCCACCTCTATGTTCTTCAAAGGGATGAGTTCTGCCTGGCCATTGAGAGTGATGTTTCCTCTCTCCAAGGGCTGCGTGTCTGAGGTTGGGCTAGAAGGGAGGGCAGGAGGACTCTGAGGATGGCTGCTGGTCTCTGCTGGTCTTTCTGCAGCCAGGGCTTCCACAGCTTCATGTGCTTCCTCTATCAAACCTTTCTCCTCTATGCTCTTACTACGCGGAGCTGTACTCAGAGCTCCATCACTTGCGGATCTTGGGAGTCTCTCCAGCGGTACACTGGTTACACTGGTACCTGTATTTTCAATCCCACTGTCCTCTGGGACCTCTGAGGTACTGCATACTCCCTTCTCCGAACTGGTCTCCGATTTCAGCTCCTTCTCTTCGGCCACCAGCCCCTTCTCTTCGGCCACCAGCCCCTTCTCTTCGGCCACCAGCCCCTCCTTGCTGTCTGAAGGCGAGAGCTCAGACTCGATCAGGCTTGTTGTGTCCGAGTCAAGCGATCTGGGTTCCAAGACAGACCCTGGTGCGGGGTTCATGAGTAGGGCCACTTCAGCACTATGGAACATAACTCCTACACAAGCAGACATGGGATCTAAAG
This sequence comes from Ciconia boyciana, assembly GCF_034638445.1. NCBI lineage: Eukaryota > Metazoa > Chordata > Aves > Ciconiiformes > Ciconiidae > Ciconia > Ciconia boyciana. The sequence continues at coordinate 4,884,859 of NC_132956.1, read as the reverse complement.
GAGACCCAGTCACTTCCTGGGTATCTTGGGCCAACTGCTCCTGCAGTGTTTGCAGAACTTCTTTCATCCTGAGCAGCACCAAGTATTGGTAGTGGTTGAGCCGAACTTTGACATGAACAGATGAGGACGCAAGCACATGGATATCGGCAGAGGCTTCCAGCTCTTTATTATCTACTCCATCATCAATTTCACAGTCAGATTCTCCCAAGACATCCATTGTCTCTGGGACCTTGTAGATATTCTTCAAATCCTGGTCAGTCTTTGATCTTTGACAAACCCCATGTTCTCTGGAAAGGTTCTCATTCTTGGAGTGATTGCTAAAGCTGGCAGAAGGCTTGATTTTCAACTCAGAGGCAGCCAGTTCCTGTCGTTTAGATATCTGAGCTTGCCCCCATCTCTTAGGAAGGCAGGCCCAAACGGAAAGGGGAAAAGGGTCAATAAAGCTAAGGGCTCTGCCCTTCGAGCTTTCAGCCCCCTCAAAGTCCAGGGAAAGCTCAGTGAAATTCATAGACCACAGATCTTCAGAGGCAGAGGTTTTGTGTAGTAGCTGGGGAAAGCCTGGATACTTCTGAGGCCTATCATCCACCTCATACGCATGGCGCAAGAAAAGGGTGTGGAGGAGGCTGAAATTGTCCTGAGACCTTGGGAACTTCGTGTAGCTGGAGTGGAAGAACTCTGAACTGGCAAATTTACGGAAGAGGCTCTGGAGGTCCTGACAGCTGCAGAAGGGAGCGTGGCGAGTGTTGGTGGCAGTCATCTCCGATGTGCAAATGCAGAGTGTCTGTGGACGATCTTGATGGTCAGTGACTTTCTTCTCCACGGGGATGTTAAGCTACACGGAGGAGAAAGACATTACAAATAAAGCCATGAGAAGGGAAATTAGCAGAGGCTTATCCTGGCTATTTACACAGAAGGTCAGCTGTGGAATATATAAACAATTGAGAAGTCTTGGTCTCTACTGAAATCCCAAGAGCTGGGCTAGACTCTCAATTTATCCCTATCTGAAAACTAAATAAAAATTTACGAATCAGGGAAGAGGAGTCAGACACAAGGGAATGTAAACCGAGTTTTATTTTAGGTTCTTTTACCACCCATGGCTTACGTAGCAGCTCAACTTACAACATTCACTTTGATCTTTCTCTGCAAGGACTCACTACGCTTTCAGGCCTTTAAGCCTCCTCACAAAACTACTAACAAGGGTAATCAATGACAAACACCATAGGACATCAACGCAGCAGACGTAGGCCCATCGGGAATGGTAGGAGGGTCAAAGTGATTTCCAGAGGCCAGAAAACAACTTTTGACTACTTGAACCATCAGTTTCTCCTTGAAACTGTTTTCATAAATACTGACTTGCCTGCCTATTCTGGACTAGAACTCAAGCACATGTTTTACTGCCCATAGATCAAAACAAAACTAACACAAGTGGTAGAAGAAAGTTAGAGAAAGGCAAAGGTTTTGTTTTCTCATTCTGAACTCCAGCTATGTCCTGGTCTCATGTTCCTTCCACAACAGGGAGGGAGAGAACACTGAAGACTGGGAAAGGAAAGAAATGAATGGTACCTTCATCCGGAAGCCATCCAGTCGAACATCAACATGCTCATCATGCTTGCCTGAGTCCTCCAGCTTGTAGATGGCTTTGAACTGCTCCAGGCTGCGATAAAGGTCCAGACAGAAGAGGTTTATCCAGAGCACGCTTGCTGTATCCAGGGTAAGCATCAGGCCATTCAGCTGTACATACAGGTTTGGGCACGGAACTAGAATGAAACAGAATCAAGACAGATTACTAATAGCAGGAAAGGCACTTCAAGCGGTCTGCAGCTCAGTGTACAACCTGCACTGACAACACCAATGCAGAGGGCTTCAACACCCACTGGAAGACAGATCTCTTGATGAAAGGAAGAAGCTGTGATGCACCAGAGAAACGTGGTGTTCCAGGTCTCACATCAAGCCATCTGCAGAGCATCCAAAGCACCCTACGGTCCTACTCCAGTGCTACTCAATAAGGTAGAACCCCAAGAGTTGGGCAGACACAGCAGCTCCTTCAATACAGTCCTGGATACGTTATTTTGCAAGCACAACTTTGCCTTCACATTTTGCACCACGCAAACTCTATGCTACTTTCCCACAGGCAAAAAAAATACTAGAAAGGCAAGCATTTGAAAACTAAACAAAAAAGGACATCCAGAGAATATATGACAGGGTTAACACACCTAAAGAGCTAAGAGTTGACTGATTCTTTAAGAAACACCTTTTATAAAAGAAGGTGCTAACCTGGGTGTATTACCTGGAAAGTCCTGATTGTCTGGGAAGTAATACTCTGTGAATTCAATATGGATTGCAGAGACCTGATCAGGAAGTTTGAAGAATTTTCTGCTACATGAAAGCAAGGTGGAAGGTTTCTTACTGTGTTGACCAGCTGTAGAAACCTGAAAACACAATGGTATGCAGTTGTGCAGAATTCAGATTTGGCAAAACAAAGTGTCCCAGTAACCCTGCATTCTCCCGTATTCAATCCATCTCATTTACACATCAAACATACTCTGCTTTCCAGTAAAAATAAAACTTTTTTCTACCTGCTAATATTGTCAGCTCCTCTCCTTTGAGGGAATTTAGTTCTTTATGTCTCCTGTCACTGCTAGTAAGAGCCATGACAATTAGAATTAGGTGGTGTGAATAAACAGAACTGAAATCTATTATAGCTTCCTTCAAGATTAACAGCATGTTGGTAAGTCCATTATAGTATCTGGTACTGATTACGCTCTTGCAATGGCTACAGGGTATATGGATATAGGGCCTGATCCCGTCTAGTGATGCTTCCTGTCCTGGGTCAGAAAGCATGAGGGAAGACTTATTCCTCCTCTGTCAAAAATCCATATCCTTGCTAACTTCTCAAATGCATGAAATCTTTTGCCCTGGGCCTGCCTAATGCTTGATGCAAATTTAGATGTGAACAGACACAGAGTGCACAAACTCTGTGGTTGTGCATGCAATTTCCTCTGAATGTGAAAATTATCAGCAGTTCATACTTGGTTTAAAAGTTTTACATGCAACATAATTAGCAGCATTTGGGTTCTCTGGGCAGAGCTTTGACTGTCTTGGATGACATGAGATTTGCATGATTTATTTGAATCATATCAGATTACATTTCTTTTTAAAAAGTGACAAGAACATCTCCAGACACTGCTCAAATCCCTACCTGGTGAACATCCAAGTCATCCACTCGAACTACCACACAGCTGGATCGAAGCCGGTTCCAGGGAGGGTGCCGGAGTCGTGGCAAACTTGTGGGAGGTACACGGCCTTTCTCTAAGGGACTTTTATGAGGACTCAAGGAAGTATCTGTGGGGATGGAAAAGCAGAACCAGCAGGGTTTTACTCATGTCCTTTGTAGCGATCTCCACCATCAATACCAACACGTACATGCTTACAGAGCAGAATTAACAGCCCCAAAATTAGAAACAGATGGGCAGCTAGGCAGGAAAAAAAAACTTAGGACTTTTGAAGGAAGAATGCTGTGAAAGACGAGTGTGCTCTCTAGCAAGAGAACACGTTCTTCAGCCAGGCTTTAAGTATTTAATTCACTCCTTATATACTTACTTCTGGAGAAACTCAATAATTAAGCTAGGAAAGTGACACTGCAGTCTGTCCATTCTTGCTGCAGTGTTATTCCAGTATGATAGCCATTTTCCTTGGCCATTATATTTATGATTTTTGGTGTGCTACAGATTTCTGCAGCAACAGATCAGCCTGCTAAATAGGGGAGAGGTAACTAGAGATATTGCTGGATGGAGCAAAATTGTTACCATCTCCTGCTTTACTAGTTTTATCAAATACCATTACCTGGTTTCCTTTTGAAGGGGGAAAGTGGAGTCCTGGCAAATGCAGGGTCCATTTCTTCATAAAGCTTCTCAATCTTGCTTTGAAATTCACTGACCAACTTCTTTGCCCACTGTCCCCGTGTTTCCATTGCTTCACTGTACCTCACCCAATGCTTGCAGGCATCTCCTGCATGAAAGCAAACATCTTGTCTTTAAAAATGAGGTTCCTGGATACACACAACCCTCCTGTGCCCCTCAAATGGATGCAAATCTGTACAGCGTTCGTCTTTATTGATATCACATCTGGAATACGTAATATGCAGCATACTAAGGGCTTGTGAAACAAGTGCAGGCTTTCACACAACAGAGCTGGGCCTATCAGCAAGTGTTCCAAATTCAAGTGTTGGGAAGAATGCCAAGGTCACTTTTCCTTGATTACTCAGTTAACCACAAACAGATTTTCTCCTGGGATACATCCTATACTTTCCAAATTGATTAGGCACGTGTACGAACCAGATCCAGAGCTTAAGCAACTGAAAAGGAATCCAAAGTTTCAACTTTATGTCTTTACAACAGACATCAACTCATTCCTCTCTTTGTACTCTGCTCTGCCAGCAACTTGTCAGTCATCCACCGACAGGGAAATTAGACTAACCCTGCCCACGAGGATTTAAGTCCCAAGTCCTTTGTGTAGCCTTTCTTCCAGTCCTGCCTGAAGCCATATAGCATCACTGTTCTTCAAATTCTTTTTTATCTCCCTTCTCAAGTTGGGAAGCCACACGTTCCCCCCCTACCTGCCCTGTGGAAAGGGTAATAGTCAAAAGCCATCCTCCTGAAGGTCAGCTGCATGGCACCTCCCAGCATCCCATGCTTCAAAGCGCCTGTGGAAAACAGAACAAAGAAAACCATGATCAGCTCTGCAGTCCAAGTCCTGATCCAGGAGAATTCAGAACAACATTGCTTTGATCGCCACCGCTGATTGATTGTCACCATGGACAGTATTAGGGTATCATCTTTTAGAAAGCTGTATGAAAACCATGTTCTGGGCAAGGAAAAGGACAACTGAATGTAACAGGCCAGTGATTCATACCATAAGAACCAGACCTAGAATCTCAAACACCAAAACGCAAAATCCCGTTGCTTCCCAGGCCCCTATCAATTACACTTCCCACTACAATAACCAGCACTTCTATTTTGAAGGGCCACTGTTTTGGTAGGGCCAGCAAAATAAAGACAACAAAACTGTGCTAAGATGTAGATAACAGCAGCTCAGGAGACAGTGATACACAGATCAGTTAAAAAAATCTGGAATAGCAATGGGTGTGGGTAGCAAATTTTTTTCCCTTTTTAAAGCGAAGATGTGTAGAAACAAACAGTACAACTTGGATCAGAGATGGCTGTGCAAAGGGGAGAGGGGAGTACATTTGCCTCAAAAGAGAAAAAAGTACTTAGAAGTATATCTTAGTAGGGGAATCTAGGAGTAAAACACATACTAATTAGCAAAGCCTTGCTTGAAAAGAATATGGTAGGCAAGGGAATGGCCTGTCAAAGGCAGCAAAGAATCCTTGTAGCTATGCTACCGTGAATGTCCTGAACACCCTCAAAACAAACATTTTCTCACCAAGTGGAACGATCACGCTTTATTCCCATTGCTCAATACCAGACTGTTCCTAGAGCATATCCTCTATCACTTCAACTAGGTCACTGGCAACCACATCCACTGATGGGCTTCCCCATGTTTGTCCCAGGGAGCCAAGAAAGATTTTCCAATACCTAGTTCAGACATACAGAACTGATCTCTCCATCAGCCTGAACAACTGCCTATTGCCTCATTGGGAAACAGTAACATGAAAGGTGGCTGTTTTCAAGAGGAAAATCCTCCTTCAAGAGATAAAACTCATGACCAGACTAATTTTTTCCTCCTGCAGTATCCTCCCGATGCTTCTCTCAGTTACCTGACTCTCGAGTGTGGCTGTCATCGCAGATATGCAGATCCAAGCGTGAGATGAGGAGGTGGTATGACGACTCTTTCATATCATGCTTATCAAAGTATTGACCAATGCTACTTGCATTTGGGCTGACTCCGAACGGCTGAGACCAGGACTGCTGGGTACTTGGAGCAGGCGGCGTGATCTGTTAGAGAGAAACAAGCTTGGTAACAACTAATAGAAAGAAAAAAAGAAGAAAAAAAAGAGGTTATAATGCAATTAAAAACAACTCGTGCAATCTTCCAGACTGCAAGGCAGCAATTTATAGAAATTGAATTGGGAGTCCAGAAATCTGGATCTTTTCATATGTTCTCATGAGCAAAATTCTTTGTCTGTCGTTCTGCCTCCTCTACGTCTTGGAATATGCTTTAAGATTCCTGGATAAAAAGGACTAAGAATTCCTGATCCCCCTTCTATGTAATCTCACTGCACTATGTGCATGGCCCTCCTTCCCCAGGGCTTCCACTACCAGCAGCTATATTCTTCTTCCCTCATTCTTTTCTCTGAAAACATCTTTTGTCCTCTGCCCTATGTATTTATTCCCGTGACATTCGTCAATCAATTAGTCTGCACAGCATTTTGGAAACAAAGAAAGTGGTAAGGGAAGTTCAAGGTCACTGGCAGAAGCAGCTGTTCTAAGGTTCTCATACACTGCTAAGCTACATGCGAACCAAAGAACAATTGCAAAAATCAAGAGCTCTCTCCAGAGTATTAGGAAGAAAAAAAGAAACCCGAACAACAACAGTGAAATTGGATGCCAATGTTTCCCTTGAGCATCGCAGCTCACTATGGTTTTAATGTCATAACTTATTATATCAAAGTCCCTTCCCCCAGGCCTATGCAGATTGTAATTCACAGGCAGAAAAGATTATTTCCAGAACATATTTAGTGCTTATTTCAAATCCTCATGGGGCCCTCTGCAACTTTCCATGTGCCAGCCAAATCCAGAAAGCCATGCAACTTAACACCGCTTTTTCCCTGCCATCAGACAGAATCTAGCCTGTGACTACATGTGAACATCCTCTAATGCTTATTGGCAACAAATCCAACTCCTTTGGTCACTTCATCACCCAACAACAGCCCACAATCCACACGATGCTGACCTGACACCAGGTAAGCCTACCGGTTCCCGTCAGAGATGCTCTGTGAGCAAGGGCGAGATACCACACAAACAGAAACAGCCTCTTCCACCTTGTCTTTTCCTTTTTCCTGGCAGACCAACATCCAAATCATGACTTACTCACCTGTACAGACTCTGGTGCCAAGCTTTTCCTCTGCTGTGCAGACTTCTCCATGGCTTCACTCAGAGACTCTGCATATTTCATCATTGCTTTCAGCTGAGAGTCTGTCAGCACCCAGAGCAGGTCATCAAGGAGAAACATCAGCTTAGATGCCATCACATTGCAATCTTTGGTCTGAAACAGCAAGGAGTCATCAGGGACTTTAAGAATTGCAATGTATGAATATACATACATTCTTCATATTATGCAGAAGCTGTAGCAGAAACAAGAGATGCTGCTCTGAAACTCATCTGAGAGAGAAGTTAACTTGTCTGGTGGACGTCCACAGTACCTCCTCTGAGAGGGAAAGTAGTCAAAGCTACCTCCTATTTAGGAGGCAAATTGCTCACCAGTTTAAAAAAAAAACAAAACCAAAAACCACACCACCAACAAACCCATCCCCCCCCCAAAAAAAGAAAAAAGATGGTTTAATTTCTTTTTTGTATCTACTCTTCATCGCATTTCCGCTGACAGCTAAAAATAAGGCTACCAGGCTTTAATCTCCCAGTAAAGAGATGACAGCTCTCCTTGGGATGTTCAAACGGATTTAAAAAACTTGCTCCATACATGTTATCCTCCCCTGGGAAATAAACTGCTTTGACATTTGGTAAGAACACAGCTGTTTCCAACAGAAAACACAGAGCGATATAGCAGCCTGCGCTCAACATTTGCGAAGGAAAAGAACGGTTGCTGAGGAACGTGGGAGGAAACATGCATCATCACTGCACCAGGCGGTGAGACTGTATCCTGCAAAGTATGGAGGAAACTCTCACCCTTCTCTTGAGAGAGATCTGGATCCTCCCCTGGTTAGTAATGAGTCTCAGAGGAGTAGTAACAGGATCCTGATCGCCATTGTCAGTGGCATCTGCTTCTATCCGAAGAGTCTGCCAGGTGAGCTCTTTGAACGTCAAAACCTACCCAGAAGGAGAAAAACAGGAAAATGGTGAGATTTTCAACAACTTCAAGGATTAAACTAAATGCTTAGAAGATGTGGAATGAAACAAGGCCACAGGCAATCATTCAACGCACTTTTCCTCTGTGATCCCACTACAAAAATGAAATCACGCCCCAGGTAACATCTAACCCACCCTCTCACACTGAGTTTAAAACCAGACAAACCACAAGGGTATTCAGAGCTTCTCCACTTTCATTCTCTCAAATCAGAAGAGCTCAGAGAAAGCCCTGAACCCAAGTCAACTCTCACCCGCTCTGTTCCAGCGGACGGTAGGCAAGCTCACCAAAGCTCCTTACCATCACTGTACGAGAATTCAGACAACAGCCTGATTACCCCAGAGGACTGGGGTAGCACAAGTGCCACTCTTCTGTGCACGTTATGACAGGCAACATAAGACAACCCTTTACCTCTCCTCTCTGCGGATCAGTGATGCGGGTGAGTCGCAAGTCACTCTGTTGCCAGTTTGGGTTGACACTGTAGCCTTGGAGCTGCCATAGCTCAAAAGAAGCATGAAATGCCTTGGAGTGAATCTTGATGGTGATGGAATTGACAACAATAAACATCCCCTCCACGACCTTTTCAGCAAAGCCATATTCACTGCAAAGAGAAGATCCCTCAAAGTCATCACCTGTTACAATAAAAGGCCTGGCAGAAATAAGGATACATGCAGAGAGACTCCAAGGTTTGTAAGCAATATTAGAGCCACTTAAACCTGAGTGCAGAGGGGCCAATGGTTAGCCATCAGGAACAACGACCACCCATACCCCAGTATCAGAAAGAAACCACAAGGTTTGGGGTCTGACCTTTGACCTGCAGTAAGAGCAATGGGAGACTGTCCGTTGGGTGGCCGAGGCTCTTCACATGTTCGCATCTCTACCTCCACTTTATCCAGGTACTATAAAGACAGAACATGGGAGCGACAAATACAAGACAAGCTCAGCCTACCAGCCTTAGGTCTGAGACTTTAGGGCAGGGATAAACAAGCTCTGGAGTCTCTTGACTCTCCAAGAGTCTCATGTGTTAAAGCTCTCACACCGTCAGTGCCAGGATCGTTGGGTAATCCGAATCCCCAGAAGTGGAGGGAAAAACAAACAACAAAAAACAGGCACAAGGTTGCCCTGGACTTCACTGAGAGCTCAGCCCAGCTCCATCCTGCAGTGAAATGCGGGTCTCGTGGGAGGTCACTCATCGCCAAACAGGACTATTCTCAGAACTCCCCTTCCCCTACGTGCTAAGGGTCTAGAGGATTTAGGTCAAATGAAAATTTGAGCATGCACTTCATATTTTCCCTTCGCAGAACTTTTCTCAAGTAGCAGAGATTAACAAAAGTGAGGAAGAAAAGGAATGAACAAGAGAGGAAACATTACCAGGCAGATTGGGTGCGTTTTCAGCTTTGTCCACTGGATCTGAAACAACAAAGTTGAGGTTAGAAGAGTTATCTTTGCATTGGAAAGTTTGAGAAATTGCAGGGAACCGTTTGGGCCCAAAGTTCTTCTCTGAGAAATGACCACAGTAACAATCCATCACGTCTCACCAAATCCAGGTCAAACAGGCTCAAAAAGACATTCCAGCCACTAGACCTATAAATCCAGCTTAGCTTTTGGATCTCACATATCATCATGAGTAATAGACACTCTGTGGGTCAAATTCTCATTTTTCATTTTCCTTTACGGAGAACATTCTTGTCCTTAAGGAGTTTACAATTAATTCCTGTTGTTACTGGAAGTCAGGTAAGTCTTTTGAAGACTGTGTATAAACCAAAAAGATTCATTTTATTTTCTTACAGCAACACTTATTCTGCAGTTCTCGTAGGAGGGAGAACAAGTGTTTGTTACTAAATTAAGCAGATCTGACTCTAAAAAGAGAGCGGATCAGATGAGCAAGACAGGCTCATTTTTATTGTCACTTGGCAGAGTAGTACCATATTTCTTTTTTAGCAAGTCTCTTCGATATACTAAAAACTTTTGCATTCATGTAATGCAACTGTGGTTAGTACCAACTGAGATTAAACAATCTGGCATTTCATATCAACTGAAAAAAAAATCAATTTTTTGCTCTAAAAAGCACAAGGAGGAAGAATTTGTAAAAGAGTTCAATGTACAAAAGTACAAGTGCATGCACAATTTCAGCAATTATGCACGGAAATGGACAACTGTGGGCATAAAGGCTGACTGAGCGCAGAGAGTGCAGCTTTTCACAGGCACTATTCACGCATTTCTTACGAACTGCATTTTCAACAATTAAGACTTCAGTTTATTTTTACAATACCTCACAGCATAATTAGGGTTTCAGGGAACTGCATTCCATTTTTCTCCACTTCCTATTCCTGTTGGAGGAATAGGAAGCATTTCTTTAGCATTTTAAAAAAAAGTCATTGGGGATGAGGGAAGACACAGAAAACTCCTCCCCTATCAAAATAGCAGGGAAATGGAAGGGAATGACCAAACCGAGAGGTCTGTAAAATCCCAAGTGACATGGAGGTGATGAACAGGGAACGATTGTTCACTATTTCTTCTAGTAACAGTACCAGGAGGTTATCAACTAAAACTAGTATATGCAGGCTTGATATAAGCAAAAGCAGATGTAGTTAAGCTGCGAAATTCGTTGCCATAGCACACTCTGGATGTTACATAAGTAAATGGGTCCAGAAAGCACCTGGGAAAATTCCTGGAAATTCATCAGTGGCTATTAAATACAAAGACCTCACTGCTGGCTTAACAAGTCACCTGAAGGTGAGGAAGGACCACAGCACACTTCTGCTGTGCTTCTCTCAGCATCCTCTACCATCTGCTGCCGGCCACCATCAGGGGCAGAGTGCTTGGCAAAGGTGGCCTTTGGTGACACCTGCTGTGGCTATCTCCTAGTACTCAATCAGCAAATCTCACACCTAAAGCACAGGATTTGAGACATGCAGATTGAATCACATCATGATTCTTCGTCAGAAATTCCCGAGTGACAAACAGAAGGTGCCACTGGAAGGCCTCAGCTGTGTCTGGGGACACGAGCGCAGCCTCCTCTGCTCACCCTGATAGACGCCTTGTTACAGTAGACCCGAGTGATGGCAAGCCAGGTGGGCAGCTCCAGCACATTCTGCAGCACCTCTTCATCCAGCTCCAGGTTGGTCAGCTGCCCCTGCCCTTTCAGCGTGCTCAGGTTGATTTTGTCTGGAGAGAGATTCTTGGTAAACCTACAAGAGAAGAAAGAGGAGACTTTAAAAACAACCCCTAGCAAAGCTGCTGAGACTAGAGGAGCCTTTAAGAGAGCTATTTTAAGTACTAAGAATCTGCTTGCTGTTTTGTTAAACCCTTTCTGACATTTTTAAACCCAGGGCATGTTGGTTGCTCCAGAAAAAAATGTCTTCACGCTTTGACATTTGAAGGGCTTTTTTTTTTTTCTTCGTTTTAAATCAAATTGAAGTTTGAGAAACTGAAAATTCCTTCTAAAGCACTGGGAACCTGGAAGCCAACAAAATCGCCCTAGAACAAAACCAATGAAAGCCAAACTGCAACAGGTCAGCAATTTTACTCCCGCCAGAAGTACCATATCAGTGGTGAAAAGTTTAACTATCTAGATTCTTTTTGAAGTTTTTGACACAGGAAAGTAAAAGATCATTAATAAATTACTTTTACGGCTGTCTCTTTAAACACCAGTCTCGCAATCCAGCCTGCTCTTTCGTCAGCAGGTCCAAGCATGCAACCTAACTCCCCTCCCCAGTTACCAGCCCAAGCTCCTGTCCTCTTCTCCTTTTGGCAACCAGCAGCTGCCACTCTTTCTGGTTGCAATTTCTCCTCCCAAGGGTTCTGTTGTTTCCACCTCCCTTGTATACAGCCTAGTATCTTCAGAGCCCTCACGTGTCTGAGATTTAAATGCAATGGATGAAACAATTTCAGCATGACTGCTCAAGAGCAGTGTATCCTGGGGCAAATCTGAAAACCTCTGACTTCATTAAAACCATCGTGGCCCCTAAGGAACCAGAAGAGCCAGTTTAGAGGGCACTAGACCACAGAGGCTGTATGCGTGTCAGCAATGCCTCACTGGGACGGCTGTCCCCATCGAACAACCCTTCTGTGCAGAAGGGGCCGCCACCAAGGGAGCGAGGCAGCTCGCACCAGGACGCTCCGCAGTCACAGGATTCAAAGTTGAAGACTTCCTGCCAAACAACTTACCCAATACTGAAGCCAGGGCTTATTCCACACATTCCTCCATGCTAATGCTAATTCTAATTCTGTACAGTGGTCCAGAAAGCGGAAGAGAAAGAAAGACCCTATTGTCAGCGTAAGCAGGATTAGGTTCACAGTTAGTCACACGCTGCCATTCTCTCTCCTTTCCCTGCAACAGCAGCGTGGGCTACTTCTTTGTGAAAGGCACAAAGGGCATCTTCAACAAAGTCACTGCTCAAAGAGGGGAGGGGAGGAGGAACCAGAGCAACGCTGCCGCGATGGCAGCTGACGCGGCCACCGTAGGAGCACGAGGTGTAGTACAAAACGGGCTGAGACACCAGAGCAGCTGCTGGTCAGTCAACCCAGGGCTTCCAGGAGGAAAAGTGCCTTTCCAAAGCGAGCGTTTAGTTAGGAGAAAGTCTGACGGATGGTGAAGAGCCACCGATGTCAACCCTACGCTACTGATGCAGCAACTCCTGGAAGAGAAGGGTGGCACAAACAGCTGTGAGTTTGCCTACTACTGCTTTTTACCTTGATCCTTGCTACTGTAGAGTCTTCTGCTGCCACAGAAGCCTGAGTCAGACATTTACTGTGTCATGCTGTCACCTCCCTCCCCTGAGCCAAAGGTACACACTGACAGCTGATTAAAGACTAAGTTTATAACACACCTGCCAGCATCTCAAGCTGACACATTCACTTTAAACTCGTTACTCCCTTTAACCAGAGGCCCTCTTGTTTAAACACACCCGGGAAGGCGGCCAAGTTCAACGCTGCTTCTCAGCATCTGTACAAAGAAATAACATATTCCAGAGTGTGCTACAGCAGCTGCTCCACTGGAGGGGAGATGCAGGGATCAGCTGAGTGTCTGTAAGGTCTGTGCTTGGAGTCCCGCTGTGAGCACCCACAAGCTCAGACACTGGTGAAAATTAGACCAAATACCTCCAGGGGCAATGCCTGAGCATCCTTGTCTGGTGTTAGTGAACCAGCTCCGTTGAAAACTGTTGGAATCACGTCCACTGGGATTGGACACGAAGAATAAAACAAATACAACCTGAACAGGCAGGTAATAAAAAGCACTTGGCACTGTTAAGCTCACAGGCTGTTGTGGGTAGTGATCAGCTTACGGGGGGAGAGGCTGAGGCACAGAGCAGCTTTCTCACACTTGTAAAGCAAGGATCAAAACCCTGGTGTCTCAAAATCCTCATCCCAGGCTAAGCATGCTTAGACGGGGAAGCTGCTTTCAGCTGGTAATGCAGAAGCAAAATATAAGGACATGTCTAATCAGGGAATTACTTTTTAGTGTGTATGTGTACCAAAACAACAGTAACACAGTGAAAGGACACTAAAGCTGTGAAACAGGACACTGGTGGAGAGAGCAGTATGAAACATGATCTAGCTAAAAACAAGTAACTATTTGTAATCATCTAGAGGGAAAGGCTGCAGAAATCCTGCTGAGCAGGTAAGAAAACTACCATGAGTACTACCAGACTCTACAGAAGAATCCTTTTCATGAGGCTTTCTAGATGCACCAAAATGTGCCGTTCCACCCCCGAAGGAGAGGTAACAGACCCCACCAGGGACGGGACAACAGAAGCTGCAAGTTTTGTAAACAAAAACCTAAAACTGAAACAAATTCTCTCTTTTAAACCACACAGTCAAAATTCCTGAAGCTATGCCTATTACCAAGTCCCCTGCTCTCAGTTTCTCCCCCTGTAAAGGAATCCAATATCTTCAAAGGGAATAATCTTCACATTTAAGACATTTTGATACAATACATATAATGCATGTTAGATGGGGCTTACAAGAGGAAAACAGATGATGTGTGCCTGTGAACTCGGGAGTTCATAGATGCCAAATCTTCATTACTTCTTGAAAGAAACTGCTTTGGTCACTGCCAGGGGAAGGAAAAAGCAGCGAGAGCAGACAATTTTAGATATTTGTTGGCAGACTCGCTCCATTCATACTCATCAACAGTAACATTTTTGGCAGCATGGATTGCTGGCTTAGAGAAAAGTGAATGAAAATGGTAGCTATTAGGAAAACTGACAGTGTGGGATATTTCCACTTTTTTTTTTTTTTTTTTTGCAACTCTAACAGAAGTCACATAGCACTAAGCCAGTGAACTCAAAGGACAGCACAACTTTTGAGCTTGCCAGGATTACCATGACAAAAGTCAAACCAGAAAACCTTTTTCTATCTTCTATGGAATTGTCACTGCAGAGTCACAAGGGCATTTTGCATCTGTGTACACTTACATGAGCACGCATGCATCCACACTAACAATACCATGAAAGTGTCTCTGAAAAGTCTCTGAAAGTGTCTGTCAGCCAGAAGCTGATCTGCTGCACAATAGCCAAATGGACCATCGCAGCCACCAGCATCCATAGGAAGCCTTCAAGTGACTAAAAAGCTCTTGCTGCATTCACAATCAAGGCAATGGGAAACACAAGCTAGAAGCTTGCAACAGCTATAGCTAGGGAATTCCTGCTAGGTCAAGCTTCTTACGTAGCCCAGTGGTTTGCAAAGAAGAGTTTTCCCTACAGTCTGTTTCCCACTGTTTCTTTCCACTTCAGATGACACGAGCATTAGGGCTCTCAATCAACGTTCATAAGAAGCAGACAGATACAGTTGTTGACATGCTACCCTAATTTCATAGCAGACTGAAGGCCTCACTCTTTCCTAAGAAGCTAACAACAGCCAGATGATTTAAACCTCAACACCTTCTTGGGATTTGGCCTAAAAGAATAACGTTCTTTACAGAAACCCTCAGCTTTCTTGGGCAGTTTCTGAGATCATGATTTGGTTTGCTCTGAAGCCTCATTTCATGTTGTAGATGGGGAAGGCACAGGAGTGTCAGTCTATTTGCTCTGTCATCAGCTTGAATATACATTTAAAAAATGATGTCACTACTAAAAGAACGACTGCCCGATTCAGCAGCTTGCATATCCAGAGGCCACAAGCTCACTGATTGCAAGAGGGAGTTTGGCCAAATCTGATAGCTGGCCCGAAGCCAGGCCATAATCATAAATAATAAATTTAATGTTCACATTTGTAGCTGTCTGGTCACACTGTCTCCAACTGAGCAAATACATAGTCAGACAATGCAGGAGAAGATGTCTGAAATCATAAAACTTCTTTTCAGATCCATCTCTCATTACCTTGCTGCCTCATGGTAAAGGAACCCTCTCGTCAGTAGATCCATACGCTCAAACTAGATATTTCTGCCTCAGCTTCTTCTGCAGTTATTCACTCATCATTGTCCATTGTACAGAACCACTACCTACAGCTAAACACATTTATTTCTATTAATATCTTTGTTACTATGGTTATTATATGCAAGAACTAATTAGCAGTACAGCAGTGACCTTGATTTTACTTAATGACAAGCATCATTTATTGGCAGAAGCAAGTAACTGTATGGCTTGCAATACTAGCCACAGTTGCAGATAGCAGATGGAAAAATACTCAAATACAAGCAAGCCAGGAAGGGGGTAACTCGTCTGCTGCAATCTGAAAACAGACAAGCAATATCAAGGGCCCCAGGGAAACTGCCGCCGACAAGGTTCGTGCCTTCATAAGGGCAACAGCAAGGGAAGAGATGAAGATTTTCTGCTTTAATTTGTAACACAAATATGTGATCTAAGCAACTATGGCAGAAGGATAGAAATTAGACATGGAAAAAAAAAAGTATATTCTAGCCAATGCAGATTTGCTCCTTGCCCAAAATCTTTCCCAGAGCCTTGTCCGGTTAGGTTTTGGACAGGCTGTTTAATGGGATTTCCATCTTCCTTGGGAAGATCTTCTACAATCCAAAAATCTCTGTGATAGGACATTTCCACTCATATTCAACCTTCTTATCTCAGGAGCCAAAAAGCATGTTTACTTGGAAAAAAAAGGTTCATGACTAGTAAAAGAAAAGGTCAGTGACTTCCAAATACAGGAAGACTTTCAAGGAAGACAGCAGCAGAAGCTTTAACTGCAAAGTATGTGCCTGAGAATGAACTGAAAAATAATTTTGGAGGAAATAAAACTGGGCAAGTGATCAAAACTACTGTAAAAAGGGAAAAAATAGCTGCCGCAAAGATGCATAGGAAGAAGAACTAAAAGCCCTTTCAGGAAGAAAAGCCATTTTACTTACTCAAGCTTTTGGTATAACTGTGAAACAATCTGTCTGGGGAGCATGCACTCAAGATTGAGAGATTCAGAGTTGCAGACAAGGAAGAGAAACACACTGAATTAGCAGAAAACGAGACTAATTTATGCACAGTATTAGATGGTATCTAGCACTAATCTAGTTGGTATCATACCAACTTAGTATAAAGCCATTTAGAAGGTAATAGAATCTGATCAATACCAAACTAACCAATTGTTTAGGAGATGGAAAGCACCACATCTTGTTATTGAAAATCATCTCCATAACTCCAGCTCTACACTGCGTACAGTAGTGGTGTAGCCTAGATATACTGGTAGGCAATAATATTTTCCCGTATGGACAAAGAGGTCCCAATGCAATAAGCCCGATGACTTCACCCTACTTAAGTTACACCATGTAACCTGATAACAGCCTTTAGCACCACGCTGGTCGGCTCCTTATCAGGGTGGATTTAAGTGCATTGATGTGCCTGTATACATACGCCACCGGTGGCTTAAAATTATCAGTTTTCTGTTTTTCCAGGCTTCAACTACATTGACTAAAAGGCTGGACCACTTAACCACCCAAAGCCAAATGCAGTTTCACATGGGCCACGAAACATCTTTATGAGTAATCAGTTGTCTTGGCTCCAAGTTATCTATTGCAATACAACATGGCTAAGGTAAAAAGACTTAGAAATTCAATTCCAAGTTAAACTTGCGGGGGGGGGGGGGGAATCAACATTTCCAAACAGATCAGGAATGAGACTGAACTATTACACAAAGCACAAATGTCAGCTCACTCCTCTCTGAAGTCTGCATCCTCACTTACTTAGGCCCCTGAAGACACTTTCTTGTCCCAAACAGAAAGGACTCTTAAGCATTCTGGATACCGGAAAACTGCAAAGGCTCCAGATTAGGTGCGCTTCTCGCACCACACCCACTGTCAACTAATTTGGTACTAGGAGACCTGTAAAGCAAACCATAAACTAATCTGAAAGGAAAAGAGGCCGGGTTTATGGCAGGGGTTGAACTCCACCTCGCTGAGGAACTGTTTTACTATTTCTAGCTCGTCGGCTGGAAGCTCAGTAAAGTTTAAATGCCAGCTGCCCCATGCTCCGAAATCTGGAATGCAAACCCTCGTCAGCTGCCAGGGAATTTCCCAAGACTAAACCTCAAGCAAATAATAACGCACAAAGGAGAACTAGGAAGAAACATATAAATAAATGCACTAGTCGGAAGCTTCACTTCTCAGATTTTAAGAAATTATTCGCCCTGCAATCCAATCTGCATTTTTGTTTCCAACCTGCAGAAAATAACATGTTATTACGTAATTCAGACTCCACTGAGCAGGTGCAGAGGAGGTAAGAGCTCCAGGAGCCTAGGAGAAATAAGACAAGGGGAGAAGAGTCATGTTTAACAGCCCCTTTTCCTGACCCATCACTTAGTCTGAAGAGCAGAGGTGGCGCGGAGAGGTTCCGTGCAGCCAGTGCAAGGCTCTGCAAAACCCAGCAGCCGATGTGAGGATATATCCAGCCACATTTGCCTCCTGAGCTACTGAAGTGCAATTTATTTTTGCTGCAACAAGAGTCTATTTAGCATTCCAGAAACAGCACACACTTCCCTCTCGAGCTGAGTGGAAGTGGTTGGAAACACCTTGCATCCAGCAGCTGACACACGCTTCGCAAAACTGACGCTTTGGTTCTTCTGGTAAACTGCAGCATAGCAACCCTGATTTTAGAGATTACTCTCTGTGAAAGGAGAATGCCACGTCCTGTTACGTGCACGCTCTCTTTTCCCATCCTTGTCTTGAACAAAGAAGTGGTAGTTTTTTATTACTTTACTTCATAATAGCCTGGGGTTCCGTCTTTCCATCAAGAATTCCTCAATATTAAAGTTTTAAAAAGTAAAAAAGCCATCAAAGTGTACTAGGAAAATAAGAAGTTTCCAAATGACAACATTAAAGGGTTTGCATCCAGCTTTACACGCTTTGCTAGACACAGCATGTAAGAACTTAAGAGACAAACGTATTACCGGTGGTTCAATGCTGGATACCTCAGGCTCTGCCTGGTGGCCTGCAAAATAGCAGCCGCTGCTGGGAAGGAGACTTGACAAAGCTTCTTTCTTATAAATTGGCTCAGAGTTTCGTGCTACAAACTTGTTTCCACCCCATTCCCAAAACTGTTTCTATTTGCCAGTGTTCCCAGGGCTATTTTCAGAGCAGCGTACAACCTGGCTCGTTAGTATTATCTCTACTTAACTGCTGGGGAAACTATGACACCAAATGATTAAGCGACTTCCCCATAGCCACACGAAGCACCACGCTGCCGCCTGCCCTCCAGACCCAACCCAGCCCCGCGGCGGGTGAGCTGCGGGCATCTCCCATCCGTCCCCAAACCCTCCCACCTTTTGAGACACATGTCCTGCTGCTCTCAGCCCCGTGAAGATCAAGATGTAGAAGTTAAAAATTCACAAAGGTTATCCACACCTGGGTTGCCTGCTCTCTGTAACATACTTGTGTTGCTCAAGTCTTCTTCAGCCATGCCAAAATGCGTGCAAGGCCCCTTGCAGGTGTGAGAACACAAGCGCATCCCTCCTCTGCTATTCTCTGCTGTTGTTTGTCCGAGTGCTGGCTGCAGGAGGGGGTTATTTTGGGCTTTAGCTACCAATTTGTTTTTCAAGCCTTCATGCTTTGGATTCCAACTTGTGTGCTTTGTGGCACTTGGGCACCAAAGAAATTATTACCTGGCTGAACAGAATGCACTGAAAAGCAGGAACAGAATGCTTTGCAGATGGAAAAGTAATGGGTTTTAATCATCAATTTTTAACTGCTAGCAGCTTTGTGGTTTCACATATTTCCCATAGCCGCAACAGCTACTTTAGGCAAATTATCGTCTTCAGCGATAGACATTTCCCTGATCACTGAAGGAGGATATTAAAGCAGCTAAAGCCAAAATTGCAATGTTGGTCTCAATTCTAGCAAAGATACTCTGTCCCAGGCAAAGGTTCTCCAGAGGTCTCTTCTGCCTAAATCACTCCATGATTCTGTAGCTTCATCAGGCCATTCCCAGATGCAATTTCCTTGCTTTCCTCCCTACCCACCACGCTCTTTAAATTTCTTCCAGTTAATTTAGAAATCAAGCTCAGGAAACTTGGAGAAACCTGAAGGGTTAAGTGGTAAGCACACACCTTATACTGATGGTAGGTGTTTCTAATCAGAGAAACGCTAATCAGCTTCCAACACCTTTTACTAACTGAATGTGCCATCACTTTGACTGTCACTGCAAGGGCACAGCTGCATCTCAGCGTTTGAGCACTCAGCGATGCTGCAAAACACTTCAGGACAAGTGAGAAGTAAGCACACCGAAGAATTCAGACTGTATTTTCTTATAGTGATTTCCAGATTGCAGCATTTAGCCAAGAAATCTAAGCACTGAGGGGAAAGAAGTGCTCTTTGGACTTCGGGAATTCCCCACCCCTCCGTGTTGGGCAAATGATGCATATCTGATAACATGATCTGACCTTCTGCTCAGTGCAAGCCACAGAGCCCATCTCAATGATTCCTGAACAGAAGAGACTGAATCCCATTTTCTTGGCTGAAGAACCACTGCTTCTGCCTCTTGTCCCAGTCTTTACCGAGGAGAAGGATGGGTCTCCTCGGGATCACACATCTCACTTCTGCCATCCTGACCTCAGGGAGTCTAGTGCCACCAAACAGCAGGATGACCATCAGCTGCAATGGCCTTTCTTTTCCTGTCTTAGCCTGAGAGCATGTCTTTGATGGTGAGGGTGGACAGAGGACAGGCAAGGAGATCCCATACTTTTGAGCATGGAGGCACAAACAGCTCCAAGACTAACTGAAGAGCTAATGCAGTAATGCTATGGAACGGGCAGGGTTCACAGAGAGCATTTCTGGGACTTGGAGCCAGCTCTGAATTCTTTGCATGTGGCACAAAAGTAGCACAACTGTGTGGAAGGGGTAATACAAAATGAGTTTTTAGGGCCAGGAAGGGATTCTGAGATTCTTACATCCAAGTTATGAAACAACAGCCCACAGAAGCCTACGCATTCCTAGCTCAGCACACTCTGCAACACCCACACATCCTAACTGCTAAATTGATCTAGAAGAAACTAAAGATACACTATAGGCTTTCCTGATATTTTCACTTACCTACCAGCAGTGGTTTTATCTGTTGCAAGAACTAGGTGCAATTGCAAAAGAAAGGGGGGAGGAGGCAAGGCAATCTTGTCTGGAAAATATGGCCTAAACCACTGGGAGCTGAGAAGAACGGCTCTACTAAGATGCAGTAGAATTTGTGAGGAGTTACACAATGCTGTTTCTTCTGGCTGTGTACTTGACTTACATCTACAAGCTTCAAAGTATTACATCCTGCACATGCTACTCAATTGTTTTGTTTCTAGGATTTTTTAATATACTGTTTCTAAAGCCCATCTTATTTATCCAAAAAGGTGGCTCCAATACTATGCTGTGAAAGATGGTTCTGCCAACTTCTGCCATGTGTCTTCCTCTGTATGACATCAGGATGGAGAAGTGACAACTGACGGCACGACTGATAAACCTGGCTGCGCAGCCTTGCACCTGCCAAAGATAATTTGGCTTCAGCCTTCATTGGAGAGGTTGTACTGTCCAAAATGTTACCCGTCATTCAGCAACCTTCAAAACCCAGGAAAGGAGGAAACAAACCAACCAACAGAAGCAAAGCACGGTGTAAGATGACACAGAAAACCTTGCTACAAGCACTGCCTTAATCCCTTCCACGGTTCCCAGTCCTGCTCCACAGCAACATAGCGCCTTGCGGATACTGTCCCGACCAACACGTGAAACAGCAGCTGAGACCCTACGTGTCTAGTACTCCAGTGTAACAGACTGGGAATAAAACAGAGCAAAAACCTCCGTGGCACTCAAGGACTTGATATACTCAGGAATGAAGGGTCTCTGCAAACATCAGGCCCTGTTTACAAGCACAGGGCTAGCAAAGGCAAAACCACCAGCCCAGTATCACCTACATTGCTGTTATCAACTGGGCCAGCTGCTGGGACTGGTGGCTCAAGCACTGCACTCTTCCCTCTGCAAACAGGTCTTGTTTCCCATACTGGTTTTCCTCTGTATTTTCTTAGTGATAGTGCTGGTGTTACTTCAGCCATTTTTTTTTTTCTCTCTCTCTCTCATTTCTCCTCTGCTTCCTTCTCACTCTACTTTCAGAGATTCCTGAAGTTCCTCCTCAGCTGCAGTTCTCCAGGGCTCCTGTCAAAGCTGGATACACTTGTGGTCTCCTTCCCCTGCATTCAAGCCTGCTCCCAAACCCCACCCCAGCTCCTCTGCTGACACCAGCTTTTCTTTCTTTCAGAGGCTTATGACTCAGTGGCTCTTTCACATCGGCCCTTTGGAACTGGAGCAAGCAAAGCTATTATCTGATTATTTTCTCCACCTAACTTTTATTCTTTTCTTCCAAACATAAGGATTACACATTGCATTTCCTTTGGAAACTGTGTAATGTGCGCAATTACATGGTCTATTAGGGCCTATTACGCCACAAGCTCACATGTTTTAATGCGTATAATAAAAGAAAATGTCACAAAGTGGTTGTCAGATGCAGCAGTGGATAAAAGCTTCCTAATGAAATTAAATAAAAATAATTTTGATAAGGATTTCCACTGCAGGGCTGAGAACTCAAATCCCGAAGTGTTACATTAAGTAAGTTTAGACAGTTTGGCTTGCCTCAGTTTCCCTGCTTACCAAATGGGGACAAATACCACCTTTATAATACTCTGAGATCAAGTATCTACTACAGCTGCACTGAGCACTATTTAAAAAAGAAAAGACAATAAAAAGAGGGTACTTTCAAACATTACCACAAAGAGGTAAAGGCAAATCACTGTTTTCATTTTAAAGCAATAGATGTGCTTCCATGAATAATTACAGACTGGTAAACACAATCGAAGTACTGCTCTTCTTGTACAGCCTCGGAGGAGTTCAAACCAGATTCAAGTTCAAACACACAGCAAGCAGCTGCCGCTTCAGAGAGCTCGTAGGGAGAGCCCTTTGTTCAGCTACAAGGGTTTGATGTTTGGTTATAAACATTCTCCTGCAGAATCTGCCACCCCAGTACTGCAGCCATGTGCCAGCGTAGAAGAACCAAAAAGTGAAACCACCTAATCTGTTTTCCTTCCCAAGCTAAATATAGGACAAAAGAGTGAAAAGCACAGATGGTTGAAAGCACTGCAAGTTTTTAGATTCTTCTGCTCTAGGAATTTAAGCTGCTAAAGCACAACACAAGCTAAGCCTTCTAAAATACATTCATAACTCAGCTCTGTCACCGACGGCAAAGCCCAGCTTTGCAGATCATCGCAAGTGACCACTGTCATCCTATTTGACATGTGATTCACTTAATCTGAACAGCTGGTGTGAAATAACTCTTTCATATTTCCCTGATCTTGCTGTCTCACGTGACCCTGCCTTGCAAATTTTCAGATGGAGAAGAACAAAACCACACCCCATGCAGAAATGACTTCAAATTAAGACATAACAAGAGGAACAAGGAATTATTTCATACGCAAATGGAAAGTAGAAAATAAAGGCAGATTAATGATTCAGTGGCAAAATTTGTCCGGGCAAATGAGCATAGCTGAAAGAAAGACCCAAAGGGAGCGTGAAGCTGAGGTATTTAGAGGAAACAAAACCGGAATGGAAAAACATCATCTTTTTAACATTTCTTGATGTTAAAATTCTTTTAACATCATCTTAACAACATTAAACTGTGTTCAAAATGCATTTCTGAAAGACATCCACAATGTGTATGCAAGAGAGGGGCAGGATCAGACCAACCACCCCAAATGACAGAGTAAGTCCAGCTAGTAGGAAAACAGGTAAAGCTCCAGAATTTTTCATGACTCCCTGTTCTCCCTGGAACTGCACGGAGAGAGACACAAGTGAACACTAACAACCAGCCCAATCGGAGGGAAAAAAGGGGGCACTTTGAGCAGGAACATGTTGTAATAGTGCAAGGTAAGGGAGACTGAAAAGCAAAATTAAGTAAAAGCACCAACAAGAAAAGTGTATTTATCTAAAGAAAGAGAATTATCCATAAGAACAACACACGCACTCTTTCATCGTAGGAGGAGCGGTACCTAGGAATAAAGCCCAGCTCTATTTCAGCCTCCAATAATAACTGCTCTCATCCACCTCTCCTTGTTATAAATACTTCAGTGCCTCCTGACAAGAAAGCTGAATCCATAATGAGCACAACGTGCCGATTTGAGGTGGAATGAGACAGAAAGCTCGGAGATTTGTGATGTCAGGTCTAGCAGAAATTCATTTAAATTAGTGCACTGTTCAGAACAAGCAGCAGGCTCTATTACACTCCTTTTTGGTACACTGCCTGGAAAGCTAGAGTACTGAGCAACTAGTGACTCAGAACCGCCACAGACAGACACTGTATTGAGGAGATTGCTCGCTTAAAGTTTGCGGGGATTTTTCTAAGGTTCCAGAAACTCTCAGGATTTACTACCAGCCTCAGAGAGCCAGGATTCCCAGGTCTTAATTCCTTGCTCAGCACTGACCCCGCACAGTCACTTCAAGCCCCTGGCTTTGTATCTGAGCTTCTCCGCCAGTAGAAATGGGAAGGACTTGATCATCTGCAGCTCACAAGGCACAGAGAGGAAAAGCACCGTGCAAAGCTGTGCCTCCACCAGTATCCTCTGAGATATGCCACCTTTATCCTTCACCACATTCTCTCAGCAATGCAGCGGGAGGACGTGTCCGTGGCCAGGAGATCACACAAGAACCACTAGCTGTCATGCACCTCTTTTCTTTCAAACGGCAGGGAAACTGAGGCACCACGATTCGCCCAAGGTCAACTCCCGAGTCCGTGGCAGAGCCACAGCTGAAGCTGTACTTACTGACTTGCAGTCTTACACACAAAGCACCAGACGATGGTCTTCCTCAGTGCACCTTTTAGTGCCTTTAATGAACTTCATTGAAATGACACAACACCAATGAAAATAACAACCAAGTGCCTGAGCACCACATATTACAGCACTCCTTCTCCCCCTCAGACTCGGTACCTTTTGCTGTTTATATTCTCCTCTCTTGAACCTTTATTCACGCTCACCTGCTCCCAGCCGAGCGGGAGCTGCTGTCGGAAGCAGCCCGAGCCCACAGCTGCCCCGGAGGGTCCGCAAACGCAGCCCCCCACCAACCCGCGCCCGGCCAGCCGCTTCCCTGCGCCGCCAAGGCAAGACCGGCAGCGGCAGGAGCCAGGCCGGGCTGGAAACCTCCACCCCAGCTCCCGCACGCCGGAGGCATCGACCCGGGGGTCTGAGGGGCCTGACCCCGGCAGGACGCGGCCCTCAGGGGAGGGCGGCAGGACCCACTCGCGGCAAGCCGGGCCCGCTCCCTCCGGGCCCTCAGCTCCCCGGGCCCTCAGACCCACACCCCCCCCCCCCCCCCGGGCCCTCAGATCCTCCCCCCCTCCGGGCCCGGCAGCTCCACAGCGGGGCTGCCAGCCGGGCCCTGCGGTCCCCAAGCCCCACAGCGGCCCCTCAGGCCCGGGCCCTGACCCACCGGTCCGCCTCAGGCCCGCGCCCTCCCTCACCCGCAGCCCTCCCCGGCAGGAGGAGGAGGAAGGAGGAGGAAGGAGGAGGAAGGAGGAGAGGACCGGGCGCGGGTGCCTCACCGGGAGAGGTGCTTCAGGATCTGCTTCTTGATGATGCCGGCCATGCCGCGGGGCGGCGGGGCTCAGGGCCGCGGGCGGCGGGACCCCATCGCGGCGCCGCCGCCTCCCGCCCCGCCCCGCCCCGCCGCGCCCCCTGGCGGCCGCCGCGCGCGCCGCAGCCGCACTCCACGCGTGTGCGCGGCGGGGGCGGCCCCACGGGAGCCAACCGCCCCTCCGCCGGGTGCAGCGGGCACCCCCGGTGCCACGGGAGCACCGAGGGGAGGGGGCTGCCAGCGAGGTGCCAGCGGTTTTAGGCAGCTTCTAATTACGCCCTGTGGCCTCTGTCACACCGTGGGTTACTCACGCGCCTCGAGCCGCAGGCGAAAATCCGCAAAAAGACACAAACCAGCTTAGTTTCGCACCTCTCCTTTGTACAGCTCCCTTGCAAAGACCATCCCAGGTCAGCCAAAAGTAAGGTTTTTTTAAAAAAGGCGCTCACACTAAAAAAAATGTTAAATATAAACCAATGTAAGCAGTGAGGCTGTCAAATGAAAAAAAAAATACTCCTAGTTTCTGCGCTACTTAGTTTACGTTTGCATTGTGGCCCTTTGCTGGATGACAGCGAATTAGACCATTTCACCCGTTCTGTGAGATTTCAGCCTGGATTACAAGGGAGCGTTTTGCTTTCAAGGCGACGCGCAGCAAAGGGAACCCCACCGAAACGGTTACGCTGCTCTGCAGGTACGGCACACGCCCCGCAGCCTCACGCTGATCAGTCATGCCTTTAACAGCTCCATGGTGAGGAAACCACGTGCTTTGTACTTGACCGAGTACATTCTGTTTTAATTTGACAGTACGCAGGGTAAGTCAAGCAGCGTACAAGCCTTGAGCTTTCATCACAGCCCAGTGCTGAGCACTACTGATCACCATCACTAATTCCTGCCTATTTTTTTCCCCAGGAGAAAGTCACTAATACACATTGATGGTGCATGTTGTATGTTTGATGTAAAAGCAACCCATCTTCAACATAAAGCTGAAAAACACTCAGATCATTGATCAGGGAGACACATCCCCAGTCAGAACATTCACCTTCCAAGACACATCTTGGTACCATCGTTTCAGCTCCTTGCAATCTACTCTGTATCTGACGCAGGAGATGAAGCTGCACCACGACCCCTTTACTGTCAGGCACAGGAAAGTCAAGAGCAGCAGGATCCCTAGTGTTGCCAAAGTCTGTTGTAGAAACATCCTCTAACTTTTGCCTCATCTCAATGTTTGTCGAACACAGCCGTTAAATATTTGATGTCTCAACTACACCACATTCTTTACAGGAGACTGTTGAAAGCACACAAGCTCCTAAAAATATAATCTCCTCTAAATGATTGCACTGTCCTGTCCCATAGCAGAGAGCAGCTCGGAAAAGGAGCCCTCGCAGTTCTGCTCACCAAATGCTTTCTTCTAAGATGGAAGTCACCCCTGCACTTTCACATTGGATGCAAATATGCCGAGAAGGAGTTGGACAGTTCTGCAGACTGAAACGGATGACAAGCGACATGCAGAGAGCAGCTGGTGATGCAAAGAGAATAAATTCTTTTAATTCAGTTGGAATTGTGCACCTGCATTACGTACGGCTCACCAAAAGCAAAATCCTTTTAATAAACTAAAGGGTCTGGGATATGTCTTCAAGAACACATCCCTTTATGCTAAGAAGGGAACTGAGCTTTAATAACTACTGATGCAACAGCTCCAATAACGTAATTAAAAGTGTCCATGCAGATGCCCCAGTAGCAACAGAAAAGCAGAAATATGTTTGGCAGCATCAAAACAATTACTGTAAGAAGTAGCCTTTTAACAGCATCTCTTTGCTTCCCTCTGTGGAGAATCAACATTTTATTAAATTCAACCTATTTCATGCTAGTAAAGTCACTTCATGTTGCAGTCTCCCCAGTTAGAGATGTCCCAGCAGTCTTTTCTGATGTCACTTTTTGTCAGGTTTTTTTTTTTTAATTAAAAACACGCATACTTGTTTTGAAACAAGAACTCAAAACGCAGATAGTAACACACCTCTCGAGGGGTATGACGTGAAAAAGAGAGACTACATAAGGACTAAGGAGAAAAACAACCCTGAAAAATTCCGCGCAAGACAGGTAGAGAGGGAACAAAGAGAACTGACATCTCTTTCTGCCATGCAGAAAAACCACACACAGAGTAAGGCTCAGATTCTCCGTATGTAAACCAGCATCAATGTTTTATTGTTGTCTTTTACGATTCAATGGGGGGAAAAACAAACAAACAAACCAACAAAAAAACCAGACCAGGTATAAAAGCATCAGTCCAGTGTGCATCTAGGTCAAACCGTCTGCAATCTGAAATGACGGCAGATTTCCTCTACACACTGTTTTGATACAAAATCCTAGGAACATCGGTCTACGGTATTTTATCGTATGGAAGATCGTAATACGAAAAAGAAAGGCTAGCTCCATTTCCACCTTTATCTGTCTGGACGGGTCATTCCCGGCCTGGTTGGCACCATCATGGGTCTGGAGGGTGGCCTCATCATTGGGGGCCCTGGCATCATCGGCATGTGTCCTCCCATCGGTGGCCTCATCCCTGGAGCTACAAGGGGAAAGAGAGGACGTTAGGGAAGAGCTCTCGGGAGTAGTGACTGCCGAGTCACATCAACACAGCGTGCAGGTTCTCTCCCCCATTCTCCAGGCAACTTTCATGTTACAAGTCTGGAAGCTTTGATCTGGAAGCTGGCTGAGATGGATTACATTTCCCTGAAGGATATTAGCAATTAGTAGAGGAAGAACCCAGCTCCTGGGTTATAGGCCCGCTTTTGACAATATTCACTGATAAATTATTTTCAGCCACTCAAGAGAGACACTAGCTTAATTATGGAATTGAAAAGTTCATTTGGAAAAAAGCATGAAATCCTCCAGTTAAGTGTGTTTGAAAAAAAGACTGGTGTACTTCTTACAGCTGGGTAACAGCATTACCAAGGAAAAGCAGGCGCTCTACTAAAAAGCACTGAAATAATGGTTTCCATCCAACTTCCCAATTAATTTTCGGGCAGCCACTATGCTGCCTAATATCGCAGATTATGCACGTATTTCATGCCTTTAAAAAACACTTAAAGAACAGTTTCTACCAGCAAGACAATAATTGCAAAGACACTTCACTAATTTCAGTGTGCACGTGTGTATTCCTTTAGATTTGTTCCAGTAACTGCTTCAATAAGATGTCCTCTGAGAATTCTTCAAATGCCAGTAAGCTCAAAAGCGGAATGGATCAAAGACATTTTAGTTTGCCTTTGCAGTTCTGAAAAAAAAACTTTAAGGCACGTCGTTTCTCTGGAACACATTATCTTGAGACATTTTAAACAATAAAATTCATTTAGTGCTGAAATGTACCCCTTGTGCAAAAATGGAAGTGCTTCAAACACAGAATTCCTAAACAATTAAAGATTGTACTGCTAAGACTAGAGGCAGAAAAGCTACAATTTACCAGAGTGATAATTTCAGCTGTACACAGGGACTAGTAACTCTCAACAAGTACTACAGGAACTTTAATCAGCAGTTGTAAGACTGTTTTACGTCTCGCCATGCAGAGATAATGGATTGGCAAACACGTGTACATAGTATATGCAAACTGAAATACTTCCACAGCTTGATGCTTGGGGCTGTCCATCCACGCTGCGTCTAATATGATGTCCGAAGAGACGCAAGCTATGAACTAGTGCATGTATAAACAGAGCGCATCACTA
Source organism: Ciconia boyciana (assembly GCF_034638445.1). Classification (NCBI taxonomy): domain Eukaryota; kingdom Metazoa; phylum Chordata; class Aves; order Ciconiiformes; family Ciconiidae; genus Ciconia; species Ciconia boyciana. The sequence goes on along the minus strand of NC_132956.1, from coordinate 4,856,083 downwards.
CAGCGAGCGCCCAAGTACTGCAGCTGCTTCACGTCTTCCGCCGAGTTCCTTTCACAACTCCCTACTGCCCAGCGAGACAGAAAATATAACCCAAACACCCTGCAAACCAGACCACGCAGTACCTCAATTAGAGATTTACCTCTCTCCAGACTTACCGGGTCCAACGGGCATCATTCCTGGTGGGGGTGGGCCCATCATTGGCATCATCGGTGGTCCACCCATATGAGGGGCTGGCATCATGCCAGGCCGTGGGGGGCCAGCTGAACACATAGACAGATTGGTTACGCATCTGGCTGCTTTCCCACTCATCAACAACGTGCAATGCGAAGCAGTTAATAAACTTTACAGGACATTTTAGTAATTAAGGTGTCTTAGATTGCTTTACAACCATCTGCCTTCATTTTCAGTTTCAACTCTGACTTCAGGTGCCAAAAAGTGAACCAGAGAAAGAATACGCTAGCTATTATTTCCAACTTTGCATACTTAATGCAGATGACTACCACTTCCAACAGCAGGACTCTAAGCAGAAAGGGATCTCAGCCGTTTGCCAGCTGAAGTGCAAAAGAAGGTTACCAATCCTATTCTATTTAAAAAACAAAAAAAACAAAAAAAAACCCAAACACACCAAAACAAAACCAAACCCCATGCTGGAAGTTTTAATGAAGCTATCTACACAGCAGCTAGCAAGTAATGAGGCGGCACACATTTCTATTAACGTACTCAACATTACTAAAATAAGACTAACTAAAGACTAAAATGGTTGCCAAAACACTCTTACAAAGCATTCTCTCACATTTTGGTATTCACGAGCAAAAAATGTCTTAGCTTGATTCCAAGCTAAAAGGACTTTTCTTTACAAGTCCAGGAAACATGCAACATAGCTAAAGAGGGCTGCTGTCCCAGTCAAAAACTGTCCAGTTCAGACTTACGGATGCTGGGAGGAGGTGGTATCATGGCTCCTGCGGGAGGTGGTGCCGAGAACGGTGTAGGTGGGATTTTCCCTTGCTGAAATGCAGCCGCTACATTGGGGGGGAAAAGAAAAAAAAAAAAGGAAAGAAAGAATCCCAGGAGAAAAACCAGTTACTAGGCTGAGGAAGCTCCTGAGTCAATCTTCCTTCTCATGCCACGCGGTCAGAGCATACTTCACATCATGCTGCGTGCTCAGTTGTTCTAACTCTGGAACAAATCCCTGGTTTATGCTGCTTGTCATGGCGGAAGCACCTGATATTCTTGAAGACAATTATTACAGTAATTACTCCAGCTGAGACTAGATTGCTCCTTGATGAATTTCACACACCTAACGGGAAGGCGGATGGCAGAGAAAATACATCACGTGATTTGCAGCTGCAGCTTTCACCTGGGATCATTAGGTAAAGACATGCTATCTTGAAAATGGTAATAAGGCAATGACTTAGGTGACAAAAAGCATGAAAAACATCTTATGTGAGAGGGAAGAGAAGAAATTCAAAAGACTGGGAATCGACTAGAAGGAAGGCAAAAGATGTGAAAGTTGGAAGCATCACGAGGAAAACGGACACAAGGAAAATGGAATGAAGCTGCGTCAGGGGAAGTTCAGACTGGGCATTAGGAAAAGGCTGAGAGGGGGGGTGGTCCATGGAACAGGCTCCCCAGGGAAGCGGTCCAGCACCAAGCCTGTCAGAGTTCAAGGAGCACCTGGACAACGCTCTCAGTGATATGGTTTAGTTTTAGGTAGTCTTGCGAGGAACAGGGAGTTGGACTCCGTGATCCTTATGGGTCCCTTCCAACCTGAGATATTCTATGATCTAAAGAAAGTTGCCATAAAGTTAATCTGGCATTTGTATTTCTTTTCACAGAGAAAAGAACCATTATTCAGAGGACAAGCGAGAGGAAAAGAATCCTATAAACTGACAGGAAACACTTCACACTTTATTCAAGCCCTTAATAGCAAGAGAGAAAAAAAAAATCAATATCCCTAGAGAACTGAGGGCAAGTAACTACAGCATTTAAAAAAAAAAGATGCAAAAATCCATACATTTTAACATCCATTTCCTATCTTTTGGATTTCTTATTCATGCTCTTTACATAAACATGCTACTACCAAAAAGCAAAAATGTGTTACGTGACCTTGTACAATGTTACCAGCAGCACTAAGGGCAGTGGTATCTACAACCATTTACAGCAGTAAATGCCTGCTTGCAACAGCCCCTCAGGCAGAGCCCTCGGTCTCTTACGCAGAAGCCCACACTCTGACAAGTTCAAGATTCAGATTCTAAGCTGAGTTTTCACTCACAATTCACAAAGCAAAGACTCACCAGGAAAGCGAGGAAGAATCGACATGGAAGAAAAACAGCTAGAGGAAAGATAGGGGAAGTAACAGGAGAGCAATCCGGGGTCACAGAAGGATTAGCCTTACTTGTTTTGTCAATCAGGCTCTGAGCTTGTTCCTCCATCCATTTTTGATAGTAGTCTTTCACATTCTCTTTGTGTTTTCGGCCACTGCAGTGGGTTTTTCTCACGGAGGGCTGAGAAAGAGCACATAAACCCAAAGCTTACTGGGAACCGTTGTATAATTTTAAACATATGCATTTTAGCAGTATAAAATCAGATGGTTTCTGCACCCAGTCAAAGGACAGGTGACATGCAAAACCTTTACATATAAATTATGTGTTGAGACTCCAGTTCAAGTAAGAGGTTGCCCTGACACCCAGCCAGCTGTCTCCTCCTAACTCACCACAACACTCATAGGCAGCCACGAGCGTCAGCTGCCCTTGCCTGCTGAATGCTAGCGACGCTCAAATTCCTCCCGTTCTCATTTCTTTTTTGCAAAGAAGTAGGAGAGGAAAGAAGTTAAACAAGTAGGATGTCGTAATATTTCAAGTAACCTGGCTTTAGCCTACTTAAGTTTTCTTTTAACACGCTTGATACAGACGAGGAATCAACGCAGAAGACTTAGCACTTACCGAGTCATGGGTGAGGTATGTGTCACAGTAATCGCAATAAAACCTGAAAAGGGAAAACTCTTGTCATTAAGAAACCACTTTGCACTGTGGGCGTTAAAACACAGCCCCTCACAACGCTCCGCGCCCGGGGCGGCCGAAGGAAGAGGTGCTGCGCGAAAAGGTCACCCAGGGCCCAGCCTGCCAGCGCCCCGGCCCGCACCCCGGGACACCCCGGACCCCTTCCTCTCGTATTTCCACGCTTCCCGAGGCTGAACAAGCACAAACCGCCTGCCGGGGTCACCAAACCACGCCCGGGGCCCAACCGGCCCCCTCCCCGCCGGGCCCGGGCAGCCCCTCGCCCCGGCAGCCCCTCGCCCCGGCTCCGGGCCCTGCCTCCCGCGGCCGCCCCCTCAGCGCCGGAGCCCGCCGAAGCCGCACTCACTTAGGCATGGTGCTCCCCGCCACCGGCGCCGCCAGGAAGTGACGCACTCGCACAGCGACACCTTCCGCCGCTTGACCTCCGGCGGCTCCCGTAGAACGACGGCGGCGGCGCAGGGCGGGCTCGGTGCTCGACGGCGGCCCGCAAGGGACAAAAGAGGCCACGGGCAGACTTCGCTTTTCCCGCCTCGCAGGCGGGGCCTCCGCCGCTCCCCTCAGTCACTCCTCCGGTGACGCCACCGTTCATCCACCTGCAAACCTACATCAGCGCCGGGCACCGGGATCGCGACCCCCCCTCCCCCCCCCCCGCTCCCGCCGAGGCCCGTTCTGCTCGTTGTTCCCTCCGGAGCGGGGCCCGGGGCCGCGGCGGGGGGCGGCTCGACGGCCCGGCCCGGGACTGAGCTAGGGAAGGAAAAACCTCCACGTAACGCGGCCGGTTTGCGTTAAAAACCAGTGAGAGTTTATTGACATTAAAACCGCTGACGTATAGCGGGCGTCGTGCGAGCCCCTGTCCCGCCGGTGCTGGCGGGGCGCGAACCCGGGGCCTCCACCGCCTTCAGGGGACACGCGCGGCGTTACCGGTCACGGGGCCGCGGGGCTGCAAAAGGGGAATGACGGAAAAAGCGTCATTTTGGGGGGGGAAAATCCCTCGCGCTGAGCGGGGCTGCGCCAGCCCCCCTCCCCGGCCCGGCAGGCTTTGCGCCGCCTCGTTTGCATAGCGCCACGTGACGTCACAGAGCCCGCGGCTAATTTGCATACATAAACACGCGCGCTGGCCGCCCGCGCCGCCTCCATATATGGAAGCGCGCGGCCGAGGGCCGTGCACATCTACCCCGCCCCGTGACGCAACGCCTCCGCCCGCCTCGTTCGTGCGCGCGGAGCCCCCGCGTCAGGCGAGGCGCCCGCCGACGTATGCAAAGCGCTCATTTGCATACGCGCCCCCACCCCCTCGCCCTTGCGGGTCTCCTTCCGCCGGGGGCTGCCCGCGCCGCCGACGCTCCGCCCTCCCCACGCCGCGCGTGGGGTGACGCCACCGCGCCCGCCGCCAGGCGCGGTGGCGTCATAGGCCGCGTGCCCCTCGCGCGAGGCGGGGCGGCGCTTGCGCAGTGCCGGCGGCGGCTGGCGTCGCCCGCGCCCCCTCCCCCCCCCCCCCCCCCGCGCCCGCGCTCCCCCCTCGCCCCCATGCGGCGCTGAGGCGGCGGCGGCGGCGGCAGCGGGCGGCCCCGGGGCGGCGGGGCCTGCTGAGCGCCATGGAGGGCATGGACGTGGACCTGGACGCGGAGCTGATGCAGAAGTTCAGCTGCCTGGGCACCACCGACAAGGACGTGCTGATCGGCGAGTTCCAGCGGCTCCTCGGCTTCCAGCTCAGCCCCGCCGGCTGCGCCTTCTTCCTCGACATGACCAACTGGTGCGGGGGACCGGGGGCCGCCGGCCCTGAGGGGGCTGGGGGGGGGGCCGGCCCTGAGGGGTCGCGGGCCTCGGGGAGGCGCCGGCGCCGAGGCGGCGGAGGGGAGCGGCGGGAGGCCGCCGGCGCTGAGGCGGCGGAGGGGAAGGGCGGGAGGCCGCCCGCCCCGCGGAGGCTCGGCGCCTGAGGGGAGCCTCGGGAGGCCGCCGGCGCTGAGGGGCCGCGCACCGAGCTGGGCCGGCCGCCTTCCCCCCGCCCCGAGCCGCCTCAGGGGGCAGCAGGCCCGTCCCGCCGCCCGCGGGGCCCCGCCGTGAAGGGGGGGGCGGGGGGGGGGAGCTGCTGTGCGGAGTGGGGGGCGGCGGTGTTTGTTGCGGGGCCCCCCTTCCCCTCCCCTTCCCCGGGGTCGGTGATGGCGGGGAGAACTGACGGTGGGCCGCCGGCGGAGCGGGGTGTGTGTGCGGTGGGGAGGCAGCTATCATGGCAGCGCGGAGGAGGAGAGGAGCAGGTCGGGGCTGAGGAGGGACTGGGGTTCGCCTCCCGTCTCCAGCTCGGGGTTGTGATTTTGCCAGTTCGTGGAGCTCGTCGGTCAAAGGGCTGCAAAGCTGTTAAAGAGTGACTAATTGATAGGAAGAGGGGCATGTGATCCAGCGGACCCAGGAGCTCTTAAAGGGCGCTTTCTCTGCGGAACGGGAGGATGAGCTGAATTCAGGGATGGATTATGGTGCCCTGGACTCTAAAGCAAGCTTCAGAAGGAGGGAAAACTGTATGGAAGTCTTAAAGCTACCACGGTCTCTGTGTGAAAGTTGCCTAGGTGTTCGGTAAAAACTTAGCATCTGCTTGCAAACTACGGGTCTCTCGCGAAATACTCTGGCTTTCGGTGTATGTTTTGGCTTTACAAAGTCTCTCTGTCACTGCCCTAGGAAAAAAGCAGGTACAGGTTATCAGGGAAGCTGCAGCTTGAGAAAAACGTGTGAAAATATGCAATATAATGGTGAAAAACAGAAACCAGGAGTGTTAGTGGTGCAGTGAGCCCAGTGACTGCGAACGAACGTGAAATTGCTGCTGTCTGAATTGTGGGGTTTGACTCGTTATTACCACTTGCATCTTTTAAACCATCTCTAGTAGTTTTGCTGTTGTGTCGGGTGACCCTCTTGTTAGGGTTGCATCTCTTCGCTGTGATGGATGCAGGAGAGCAAAGTGTTCTCTGTTCCAGATTTTGTTAACAGAGATTACTTAGCTAAGTTGTAGTTAGTATTTTTTTCTTAGTGGTATAACATCAAATCCAGAAACCTCGAGTTTGAAACTTGAAATCCAAGTGAAAATCTTGATATCAGCAGTCGGGGAAAAAACTTGTGCGGAATTGTTGAACTAGTAAGTAATAAGACAACTTTGTCACCTTCTTCCTTTCATCTTTCCCTCCTTCTACAGCTCTATATTGAATTATATTGGCAAATCTGCATCTGCAGAGGGAGTAAGGGAATAGCAAATAATACCATGTGTTTTGTAAGCTGATCCAATGCGAAAGAAGGTCTCTCGAGGAGTTCAGGAGTTTGCTTTGGAGAAATGGGTCACAGCAGAAGATGCTTTCCCACTTTATTCGTGTGTTGATAATATGAATAAAACTACTGACACTGCAGCGTCATACTGTTTTTTTCCATGGCATTCTTTGGGAGAGCAGAAGGCTCAGCAGAGCTGAACCCAAAAGTTACTCGTGAAGATACTATGTATAACCATAGTATTCCTGGTTCCTGTTGAAGAAGCTCTTTCTCTTTCAGGGGTATTTAATTGCTTTTTGAAGTAACAGTATCTCAAACACAATCTTATAACCAATGGCTTTTTGAAAAAGAATCTTTTAATTACAGTTGAAGAAAATCTTAAGTGATGAAAATAGCTTTAATTTCACAACTTTAGTGGCTAGTTTGGTTCTGAAAACATAAGTTTTCAGGTTTGGGGGTTTTTTTTCAGCATTGGTTGATAAGCCTTGTAGCTGGATGGGGGCGTGTAAAAAGGAAATCTGTTAAGTTGGTGTAATGTGTACAAGCGTATATGAAAATTAGCGCAGGCTGTGGTGTGATTACTCTTAGAGTGGGCTTAAAGCCTGTGCGAGTTTAACCTTTCCAGAGCAGGGCGTTGAGTTAGGTATGCTGACAGGTGCTGCTCGCTTTTCTCGTGTGTTCTTGCCAGGGCGCTGCTTTCCTGACCTGTGGTATCGTTTGTTGTGCCTGGTTTTGTGCAGCTTGCAGTTCTGCTGCTGTGTTTCTGTCCCGTTCTCCAGCTCCCACCGCTTCTTAGTATGGCCTTTGGGTTATTGGCCTGAATATCCTAACCCTGCTCTCAGTCAGTATAAAAAGCTGCACTCAAGACACATTTTCCTTTTCTGGAAACACCTTTCCTTTGTCATGTTGAGGGACCCTGTGTAATCCACACTGCCCCAGGTGATGTTAGGCAGTGGCCTACTAGGTTTGTTTTTTGTGGCCTAGAATGAGGGTCAGATCTTCTATCACCAGTCTGTCCTGCAAATAATTTGTCTCGATGAGACTGTCGAGTCACTTTCCCTTTTGTTAAACGTATGGCACTTTTCTGCAGTGATGATCCCTTCACTCTTTCTGCATTGGGATTACTCTTCATCTGCGGGAAATGGTGAGGGAGTTCACAGCAGGCGTGAGAGAAGCGCACTTACTTGGTAGACTGGGTTCTTTTTAGCGATGTCCATGTATGGGTTAATTAACAACAACATAAATAATTTTCACTAGAACTTTTTTCACAAGTGTGGCAGGCTGCTCTTTGGTGATAATTATGTAGTCTCCAGACCTGAAGTTACTTCCCTGTTGTATGCCTTTCAGGTATCATGTGGTAAATAACCCAAGATATCATGTGTTTTGAAAGACTATTTCCAATAGTATTGTTAGTAACTGTATTTAATATATTGAAAGTGAATTTGCAGTTCTGCTGAAATAGAGGAATTATTTTAAAATAGCTTGTTCAGCCAATTTGGGGAAAAAAATAGTGGTTGATTGGGGAGCAATATAGATACTTGTAAATAGCCTTTTAAAGTCTGTCCGCTTCTCCGGTTTACCTGGAATTGCTCAATGCGCCTTCAAAGTTCTGGCAGACTTGGGACAGTACTAAGAAACTGCTGGCTGGTTTTATTAACAATATTGCAAAAATGCTTCAGGTAGAACAGATGCATCCTAAGTTTCTGAGACTGTTCCTTGATCTTCAAGAAATACAGGTTAAACACTTTGGTGAGTTGTCTTTTTCCCTGTTATTTATTAAACACTTTCCTAGAGTTCTGCCTCTCTTTAATTACACATTGAGTTCTGTTTGTGGGCTGTTCTAACTTCTTGGCTTTCTGCTACATAAATCCAGCTTTGCCCTTGCTGAGAGTCCCGGCTGTCCATTCTTTAAAGGCAGCACACATTGTCCCTCTTTGCCATTTATTTATTTATTTTTCATTAGAAGTTGTGAGGCTTTAGAGTGAGAGGTTGAGCTTTCACTTTTGGCCTAAAACCAAAAGTGAACTTCTCCAAACGATGTTTTGGCACCGAAATGTTTCTTCCTTGGGAGGAAAACCCAGGCAGCCTAGTTGGGAGGGCATTTTGCTGCCATTGCTTCTAGGATAGAAATCCACCCTCCATTAAATGGCATGCTTAACTCTCCCTGCTCCCTTCCCCCCTCCAGATGTTATGCAATGCAGAAGCCCGGCTGCCTGCACACTGAAGCACATCCAGCGCCGCAGGTTTGAGGGAGGGGGCTCAGCGGGCTCTTTGGAGTAATTTTTGTGGTAAAGTTAAGTTCCAGGTGTTGACTGCAGCTCTTCAATGTTAAGTGATAGTATGGCCGGGAACATGTCTGAACTTGTCTAGACTCAGTCTACCTACATAGGAAACTCCTTCTGAAAACCCTTTGTGCTAATGTTTTAAAAATAAGGATTGTTTAGGTGAGACGGTTGATGCTGAATGAGTCTGCGCCGAAATACCTCCTCACAGTCTTCCAAACACAAGAGCGGTTGTAGGTCTCTGGATAGATGGTACCAGGGCAGACTGGACTTTCCAAAAACACTTGCAAAACAAAAGTTCTCAAGTGTCAGCCTAGCCTTGACTGGTTTTCAGCAATATGGATTGGTGTAAATGTAAGAGCAGAGGAAACTTTGCACAGAATGTGCATTTCATTTTTTGTTGACGCTCAGTTAAGGCCTGTTTCATGAAAGTCATTAGATTCCTCTGAAGTTGGTATGGAGATTGTATGGTGACAAGGAAGAGGAAATATTTTTTTTTTAATTGGAGAGTATACCAACCTTGAGGGTGAGAGGCTGCAGCGTAAGGCTTGGAGCTTCTTTAATTCTGTGAGAAAGTGAGTTAATTTGATTTGAAGTAGCTAGTGGTGCTGGATTTAAAACCCATATTTCAACACAGTTGGCTGTGAAGGGATTCCTAATTTGGAAGACTTAATGTATGTATATGTCAGTAATTTACATGTAATATTTCTTTACATTCTCTTTTTAGCTTTTGTTTAGAAAGCTGAATTTTTATTAGTCTAGTAGGCGTGATATTTAATTGAAATGTGTCAGATAATGATGGTTTCCATTGTGTGGGGGGAAAAAAGTTTTATTGTTGCAAACCCTAGACTTTTTTGATCTAGCTTTCTGGTGAAAAAGGTCTTTTTAAGGTCATTATTTATAAGGTAGTCAGATCTCTTCTGGAGGTCCTCAATTTTTTGCATATGCTTTGAAGAATTTGTAGCTGTATCATGGTTTAACTAGTAGTCTAAAGATGATGTTTTGCGTGAAAATATTTGTAAGTTTATCTCTGAAAATACTACAGAAATCTGCTGTAAAACCTCTTTCTATATTGTGTAAGATGTTGGGCATTTCTGTATGTATGAGTGAGGGGAGCCAAGGTGAGGTAGGAATTTGCTAGTGGTGATATCGATTTTTACATCAGAGATCTGAAATTTTTGAGCATAGCAAGGAAAGTGTATCTAACATTTCTGTGCAAGTGTTTTATTGGTCTTGGAGAACAGACAGAATATTGGCTTTTAACAAAATTAAAATTGCCTTAAAAATGCACGTTTTTATCTCTGTGGGTGGGCTGTTTAAATTCTTTGTATTAAATGAACCACCTATATTGCCCAGAAGTGGATGTGCTTGATTGTGAGTCTAAGGACATGTTTTAGCTAATAGGGTTTTTTTTAATTGCTTTTACTCTGACTTTGTATAAGTGTTTAATTTTTGCTTTCTAGCAAAGGTGATAGCATGCTACTTTAAGTAAAACTTGGATCTGTGGATGAAAGCGTATCTGTTAACACTTGATATTAGTGCTGGACTGTAGGTACTATTCAGAGAAATACTCAAAGTATATTTAGGTAAGACATCAGGACACACAGAATTTAACATAACAGACTCAAATTAACAGGATTCACTCACATGATGCATTTCCCATGATGGGTAACACTAGTACTCCTGCTCTTGATTATTAACCTTGCAGGTGTTCGCAGAACTGCCATTTAAAAAAAAAAAAAAAAGCATGCCAATGTCCTCCCTTAACAGATTTTTGGACTGCTTTTCAAAAGAAGCTCTCCAAGTGTGAGTCAGGAAAAACTCAGGTTTGAAATGCTCCTTCTGAGCTCAGACACAGAGAGGTTACCACGTGTTGGCCAACGGGTAGTGGTGGTGCGTGGGCAGGCTCTTCATCTCGATGTCCTCAGCTTTCCCGCACTCACGGTATTGAAAGGGTTTGCTGGTACAATACATCCAGTCATCCTATAGTAAATTTTTTTCTTTTCTTTTTTTTTTCCCCCCAGTCTTCAAATAGTTGTGTGTTATGTTTCAAAGATCTATGGAAAAAGCATATATAGAAAGCACATATAAGGACATGCAAATTCAGACTGTGCAGCCGTAAAGTTTTTTAGGTATTATGTATCAGGATATGAGTATTGAGGTGGAATGTGTGGCCTTAGCTGCTCCTGCACCATGAAACCTTTGATCGTGTGGTTAAAGCAAAAGCCATTTTTATTGATTACAGTATGGCTCTACATGATTGGCCTGGTAGAGGGATTCACTACAACTAACTGCTGCCATTAAAATACCTGCATTTTTATTCCAACCCTTGCTTAAACACCAGCAACCCCCCAATAATTTAGTTGGTCTCTTAAATCAAAACACTTTTTATATCAGTCTTTAGATGCAAATATGCATCTCTCATTACTGATCAAATACTTCTGATTATCGGTGTAATATGTTGTTAGTTTTGTGCTTGTTGTGGAGAAAAAATATATATTCTTGTCTGGTCTTATATCAAGATCTCTTCTATGGCTTTTATTTGGAAATCCTGACTGAAGCATGAGGAAATTAATTTGTTTTCCTCAGCTGTTTGCAGGCAACGTTTTTGTTGATGTCCAGTAAACTAATCAACTGCTATCAGAGAACTCCATCTGATTTTTCAATAGATGTTCTGTCTTGCTACATTTACTGAGTTTTCCTCTTTTTCTCCACGTGTGGGAAGTCGAAGGTAGGATAAAGCAACAAACAGTAGGGTTTTCTCTTTCCTTGAACTAATGAATATAAACCCTTCTCTCATGTTCATGTTGGCATTGCTGGATTTGCTGCAAAGATCATTATGCCATTGGGAGTGGGGAGTTGCAGTGTGTGTGCTTTACCTAAGAAGAGTCCAGGGATCCCTGCTGTCTGTGTTTTGTCTGCTCCTTGTCTCAGGCGGTGGGACTCCTGTGACTTCCCTTTTGCTAATCCACATTCAAGTAAACCTGAGGAAAACTTCCCCAGTGTTCTGGATCAATCTCAAGCTTAGTCTTGACACTCCTTTCCTTTTGAGAGGGCAGTGGGGGGGAATCCTTGTGTCATGGAGGAGGCAGGAAACCTGAGACCTGATCTTTCAAGTCCATCCTCCTCCTTCCCTGGAAACTTCTTTGGGTTAGTTCAATACTCATCCAGGCATCTGTTAGGGAAGTGATAGGGGCGGGTGGGAAGTCGTATTACTTTGCTTCTCTTCTTCCTAGATTGGGTGATAAAACCAAAACAATATTGTATTCTTGTGCGTCTCAGTACGTAGGAGTTGTTTTAAGTGATCTAGGTCTTAATGTGACTCTATCTGTTAATATTTGTAGGTGGTGACCAATTGAACTGAATGTGGGGAGAAGGGTGAAGCACTTGTTTAAAAGATCATTTGGGTTTTGATAAAGTTTCGTAGTAGGGAAGAGGGAAGATGAGGATTTAATCTTGATGGCATTCTTACTTTAAAACATTTGATTACCTGCTGTCCTTACAGGCAGAAAAGACATCACAGAAATGGGGCTAGTAGCTCTTGAGGTACCGTTGCCAAAATCCCAGAACAGACTGGCAGTCTCTGAGTTATGGCTGCTGCTAAGCAATGTGCCCACAGGGTCATTCATACCCTATGGCTGGGGAGCAGACAATACTTTTTAAACTGCTTAATCCATTGCGGCTAACTTGCAGCATAGTGGATATCTTCTTATTACATGTGAACTATTGTAGACTGTTGCATCTCTGGTGTCCATAGCTGTCATCTGATGCTACTAAAAATAGCAAAATTATAGAGTTAAACAATTGAAAAATATTTTCTTGGACAGCTTTTATTTAGTGCGTTTAAAAAAAAAAAAAAGGCAAACACACACCTTTTCTCCAAAATAACTCAAATATTTGACTTGAGTATTTTGAATGAAAGCTAGACTTTAAATTTTTATTTTGTATTTTTAACTATAGAACACACTATACTTGTGCTGTGCTCCAAGTTACAAAACATTTAAAAATTGGGTGCATGTGAAATGGAAATGTAAGCAGACAACTGTAGCAGAAGGAATTGGGTACAATATAATTTTAGTCCAGCTGGACTGCCTTACATGCCTGAACTTGTTCTCAGACAGTTTCTGTATCTTAATCCCCCTTTACTTTAATGCAGACAATTATAGATTGGTGACATAGTTTATACTGAGGAATTAGCAGTTACAGAATCTTTTGCGTACTGGCAGCTCTTGCTTACTTTCCACGGGGAAGAGCCGTTGCCTGTTTTCAATGGCAGCAAGTAGAGAGCAGCTCCTGCTGTGACATTCTCAAAATATTTTACCCCACACTTAAAGCTCCGGACCACCTGCTTTAGGAGGGTTCAGCTGCTGGGGATGGCTGTGTGGACTTGTGCCTAAAGCAGCATCGTAGTATTGATTCTGTCATTGAGACTGCTTGCTGTTTTTTGGCAAGGTACAGTGCTCGGCCAAGCGCAAGGCACCACCATAATGGTTAAACTGCTGATGTGTGTATGTACATAAAAGCCTGCTAAAGGAAGGTGATTTCCTTTGGTGGTTTGGGGTGCACTGAAAATGGTGTGCCTCTTCTGTAGCCTCAGTTTCTTTCCTCGTGCTGCCCCTGCAGAGAGCACGGTATTGCATCTAGTCACCGCAGGTTTCTGTTTTCTTCCTGGAACATCCCACTTGTATTGGGAACTGGCTGTTTTCAGCTCAGACAATGAAATGTTTTTCTGTGGCTTCATGTGAGAAAATACATAAGCTTTGAATTAGCCAGCTCTTTTTTCCCCCCTTCTTCAGCTGTGTAAGTTCAGCTTAAAGCTTTTGACTTCCTCAGTGGTCCTTTTGGATCATCCAACGTCTTCTAAGGTAGTTTCCCAGCCTCATGGTTTAGCATAAGAGAGGTCAAGAATGAAAGGTACCTGATACACAAATTTTGCTTTCTGAAACAATGTCTGTTGAAAGCTATTCACTGATTAAAATTCCAGCCCTTCAAAACATCTTGAAACTTTCCACTTAATTGCCATGTGTCATCTCTATTGAAAATGTTTGAATTGAAAACTCCAGGTAGAAGTGCTTTCCTGTGGCGTAATGAGTGCATCTTGTCCCCCGCCCCCTGAGAGAGCTTTCTCTAAGGCTTTGAGTGAGGCGTCTCCTACTTCAGGAGCAATAGGAGAGCTGTTTGAGATGTCCTAGCCCGTAGTGTTACCAATCCAGTTCCCCAATAAGCTGGGGCAAATTAAATCCAAATAAGATACTAGAGACTAAGAGACAAAAAGAGTGGATTTAGGATTGCCTCATTTGGATGTCCTCCATGTACATTTTTAGTCTCTCCCACCTGTATCATGTAGAGATGTTCCATTATTTAGGAGTGAGAAATTATCCATCTGCTGCACTATTTCTTTTGCATATTTCTTTGTGTTCAACAATAGACACCTTATGGGGCATTGTGGTGCCTGGTTACATACTGCATTTGGAGAACGAGAGAAAGGGCTGTAGAGATTGAGAGCTCAGTTGTGGAAAGAGTACAAGGTGTTCTACCTAACACACGTTCTTGAGATGTTATTGTACTTTTGTATCGCTGCTCACTTTTTGCATTGCGTGTTTCCAGGAGAATGACACCCAAGTTGCCTTTCTCATGACAAAATATTGTGCCATATGTGAGTGCTGAGGACATACAACGAACATGCATTACAGATTGGACACTTGCCTGGCTTTTCTCTTCCTCCACAGAGGGAGAGAAATGTAACTTGGCGTTTACAGTTGCTCTGCACAACGAAGTGACTGAGTCCATTTGTCAAGGTGCTTTCTACTTGACTTAATAAATGTCCTTTACTTACTGCCTGTGTATGATCTGAGGGCTACATCCTGTGTGAAGTTCGAAATTGAAGGCTAACTCGGTATTGCACTGGGAAGCCTAGCCTTTGCTTTTTCTGGCAGCTCAGGAGAATCAGAGTGCTGGAAACTGTCACCTGTTAGCTAGGGATAGGTGGTGTGGCTGTAGGAGGGGCAGGAGCTAGTAAGAGCAAAATTTGCAGGCTGGATTTTGAGCTTAAGCTTTGATTTGGATTTTTTACCCCCCAAAAAATCCATCTTGGGGGGAAAAAAAAAAACCACAAACAAAACCACAAAAAAACCCCAACCCAAACCTTCTTCTTTGGCTCTTTCATCAAAGAATTTGACAATAAATGAAAACTTACAGATTCCTATAACATTTATAGTTAAAATTTTAAAGTTGTTGCTTTCTACTGTAAATGTTATTTTGGAGTGGAATTCTTATGGGTCATCACATAGATGAGAGAACCTGCACATCATAAGGGATTTTTTTTTGAGTTCAGATCTTTAAGCTGCAGGATTGAAAACAAACCCAAACTACCGTTCCTTGTGTCAACCAGGCAGGGTGGTTGGTGGGAGAGGTGTGTGGGAGGGTTACAGCTGCTGGATGGTAGACGATTCCTCCAATTCATTCTCC
Source organism: Ciconia boyciana (assembly GCF_034638445.1). Lineage (NCBI taxonomy): Eukaryota > Metazoa > Chordata > Aves > Ciconiiformes > Ciconiidae > Ciconia > Ciconia boyciana. The sequence goes on along the minus strand of NC_132956.1, from coordinate 4,841,073 downwards.
CCTGTTTTGTGAGTGTCTGCCAGGATCCTAATATCCCTTGTCTTGCATGTTAGGATGACCTGTTTGTATTGCTTTCCTTCCAAGATGCTTAACTTGTACATGTCGAAAGAATCGTATGTTTTATCGGTAACAGAAGGATTAGGTGTTGTGCATATGCCCTGCTTTGCATAAGGCTGCAGTGAGTAAGCCTCAGTGCTTCGGTTTCTTCATTCTCCTAAAAAGGAATCTAATTCAATTAATAAAAAAATATTTCCAATTACCTGTATATTGCTTTTTGTTTGCACAACAGTTAGGATTTATAAGGAGGCCTCTAGTTTGTGAATTGATTTGGAAGAGTTTTATTATTTCTGAATACTGCATGGTGACCTAGTTAATTGGGAGTAATTACTGTCTAAATATATTGGTTTAACATAACAAAAGGCTGTCTGGAAAAAAACCAGGGAAGGGAAAGAATGGCTCAAGATAAACCACCTCTTTGCAAACACTTAAGAGTTGTTAAGGGACATCTCCAGAGCTATTAGCAGAGAAGGTTTTAACTTCACTATTGTAATTTAGCTCCTGAGGCTTGAAACAAAGCAGCAGAGCAAAAGAATTGATCTGAAAAGGAACACTTTCTCTGGTTCTGCGGGTAGTATTTTGTTGGAAAAGCACTTGACACGTAATAGTCATGGGATGCCTTTGGAAAGGAAGGAGTGGGATACCCATAGTTAGAACGGATTTGGCGATAATATGGAGCTATAGCCTTTATTTGCTGCCTCCTCCCCTCTCTCTTTCCAGAATCTTGCTCTTAGGACTAAAATTGAGCACTGTTTTGATTTTAAGTAGGCTCACCAGGTCGCTGGGGTGACTTCTGATTGCAGGCTTTTTTATTGAGTTTGAGGCTAAATCCTGTCAGACCTGCTCTGTAAGTACGGCTGAGCTACAAACGGTTGCAGTCCAGGAGTGCTCTAAAAATGGCAAAATTGCTTAATTTAGGAAAGGTAGGAGGGCCTGACACCTGACGGGCTGCGTTAAGACAGACATGTATGGCCATCCCTGTAATTAGCAGAGATCAGTCATGTGAATTACACTGGCTAGATTTGGCACACTCATCTTCATTTCAAAGTTGTTTGGTTTATAATAGTAATTTATCTTGTACGGCAGAGAGCGAAGGGGTAGTGTGGTGCGAGTCACACCTAGGAGGAGTAAAAGCAGAAGCCTTTAGATGATAACCCCTTCCTCTCAGAGGTCTAACTCTTCATTCCTGTCCCTGAAGTATCTGCAGTTGGTGCTATGCAATTACAGCCGGGGCACAAGGGTAAAGACCTAAAAAAAAAGTGTGAGTGTATATATATAAAAGCACTAATTTCAGGGTCTTGAGTGTTTGACCTTGAAGCCATCTCTCATTAAATGCTTGCATTTGCTTGTAAAGCCCACTAATATTGTGCCCATAGTAGAAAGGCAGAGCGATTGGGTGTACTACTTAGTCTCAAGAACCTGCAAATAATCAGGTTGCAAATAGTTTGCCTCTGCAAATGGCGCTGATTTTCCCCAAGCAAAGTACTGTATTCAAACCGATACTTGGGGGGTTTGGGGGTAGGGAAGGAGGGGGAGCACTGTCTCTTGGAAAGAGTGGAAACAAAGCTAGCAGTGATATGTTGCTGTCTTTGCTGGTTGTGTAAGCAGAGAACATGAGTAAAATGTGAGCGCTGTGGGTATCTCTTGCAGCAGAGCGATGCCATACGGCATCTCGGTGGCTATCTCTTAGGGTTGTCTGTGTCAAAACTTGACCTTAAGTCAGATTTGCTTTGTCATCCTGACTTTGACTCTTGCCACTTTCAATTTCTCTTTGGTTTTGGAAGCCTCTTTTTAATTCTCTAGTGGGAAGGCCAAGATGTATCTGAACATGCAAAAGGGCTCACCTCAAACAAAACTCACTGCACATTGATCAAAATGGTGGGAGCAGGAAGGTGGGTTTGTGAATATCTGATCGCAAAAGGGTGGCAAATCTGTTTTTCGGCATGTGTTCTTCTCTAGTTAGTTTTTAACTAAACGCTGCAGAGGACTGGAGTTGTTTCCCAATGGCAAGGCAAGCAATGAAATATGACACAGGGAGGGGAAGAGAGTTGGCAGAGGGCCTGTGTGCACAAATAGCCCACTACCTTTTGAAGCGTATTTGCAGCCAAGCAAACAGTGCAGGCTGCCTTACAAAGAATTACAGTAGAAATCTTCCCCTTGGAACTTTTATTTTTTTCTTCTCAATGTCAATAAAACGTCATTACTACTGATTCCAGAATCATAACTCACAAGATGTTGCGGTATGTCTGAAAATGTAGTTCTGTAGTAGTGGATTAGGAAGAGAAAGAGCTGTATTGCTGTCTTTTGTAGCTCTTAGAATACCTTTTGCCTTGGATTGCTGTAATACAGGAAGAAATCGTAGTGAAAACTAAACTCTAGATCATAGTGTTAGCTGGTTGAGCGAACAGGAGTCTCTTGGCACAGCCCCGTTGTGAGTTATGTAAATCTTATGCAGTGTATAAGCAACAGGCGGTTGGTGACGTAAAACTGAGCATTTGTCTCTAGTTATTGGCTAACGTGACATGCACCCTTCCTGTAGCATTTGACTGAGCTGGCTGTATTAAATATAGCCCTGACACTCCTAAGTAGAAAATGCCTCAAGCTGAATAATGGCTTCTGGTCTGAAATTCATTGTTCTAAACGTGGAAGTCTTACACGGTGGCTCTTTTGTCTCCCCTTTGTATCAAAGTCTGTTCCGTGTTGAAGGCGAAAGGTCTCGCTGTAAGCCTCAGTTTGCTGATTTTGCAGATCGATCACCGTGGCCATGTTGTGCAGAACATTCCTCCAGTGCCTCCTAATGCTCTGGCTGTGCTCTGGGAGACTTAGCAGGGTGTCCGTAACTCCTGCGGTGATTATCTTCTGTCATTCGTGATGGATTACCAAACTGATACATCTGTTGTTTAGGTCCTCTCCCACTCGACCCCATCGCGGGTGGCTCGCAGATCTGCCTAATACTGCTATTACCCCTTTGACCCAAGCTCCAGCACTATTAGCTACTACACTTTGGGTCCCCTGTGTTTTCTGTGAGGAGAAAGCAGTGCTACTTCTCCCATACAGTTCTGATTTTATCCAGAATGTCTAATTTTTTTTTCCCCTCGAACACTGTAGGAATTGAACAGGAGGCAGTTTCTTTGCTCACCGTTTCGAGCCTCTTTCCAGCTGGCAAGCAGTCCAAAAAGCCCTATGTTTGCTCTTTCTCAGGGTCATGCTGCAAATGTTTCTCTTGCTTTCACCTTGGCTCTCTGACTTTGATTTAGACACATGACACTCCACCACACAATACAAACCCTCAATATATCACTGTACCCATATAGTGCAGTTTCTGACTAGCCTTCTGCATGGCTTTGTTTTAGGTGGTGGTTCCCAGTTCTTGAAGGGTTTGTTTTGTGGTGTGGGTTTCCCCCCCCACCCCCAATCCTGCTCAAAAAAGCAACACAGATTTTTTTGTAATCACGAATGAAAAGCAGTTATTATGCCCATTGCTTTTGGTGAGATTTTACTCATCTCCATTCTCACAGCACCTACTCACAACATGTAAATTAGGGCCACAACCTCAGAGACATGCGTAAACAGAGGAATTACATGACTTGCCGAACACTTACATAATAACTTAATAGTATATCGTGGAACGGCAGCTAAGACTCATGAATCCTCTTCCTGTTTGACTGCTCCTCTTTTCAAATTAATTATCGTATGAGTTTCAGCTACACCACAACTCTGGAATCAATAGCGTTTGTGGCTTTCTGAACGTCCTTAATATATCACAGACTTCCACTGTCGTTTATCTTTATTCAGTAAGAACTTTTGACTCAGATGGTTTATAAGTTCCTTTGAGCTGTGACTATCCAGAGCAGAGCAGGCACTTTAATGATTAATAAATAGTCTTAGAGTACTCGTAGCCCATACATGACCATATGTTTCAAAAGCGGCAAGGCTTGAGTTATTGTCCGTAGCTGCTGATGCCCTTTGGCCCTGAGAGTTATCATAAGGGCATTCTTTGTGTTTTGTTCATCTTGTGCTCCTTCAGACCTTTTGTGCCAAAATAAAACGGAGATGTTAAGTCCTTTTGAAATTAGCTCAGGAAACAAGGCTGGTATAAGGAAACTGCCCTGTTGTTTCCATGCTGCTGTGTAGCGCTTCCCTCAGTCTCTCTTGAACTTTTCGGCAAATTTCATAACAAGCTAATGGGGTAGAGGTCTCCAAGACTCTCAGTTCCAAGATTTGCAGTGAAAATAAGAAGCAGAGTAGAAAAGTGGTCTAGAATAGTGTTCCTGGCAAGTAAAATGCTATATTTTGAGCTCTGTTATCTTGGAGAATCCATGTGTGATAGAGATAAAAGCTTTAAAAAAACGTGAGCAGCAGAGCTAATACAGTGTGGATAATATTTTTGCTTAACTGTTTAGGATGACGTACCTAAACCTGTGAAAAGGACCTAAGCCACCTGTACTTTAGGTTGTAATCTGCTTTTTTGCTTTCTAGGAATCTACAAGCCGCCATTGGAGCCTACTATGATTTTGAGAGTCCAAATATCAATGTACCCTCCATGTCCTTTGTTGAAGATGTCACCATAGGTGAAGGAGAGTCCATCCCTCCTGATACCCAGTTTACAAAAACATGGAGGATACAAAACACAGGTAAGGCTTTTAGACTGTAGCAAAACCCATGTCATGCGTATTATGTGATAGGATGGCAGGTCCAATGGAAGAGATGCTGGCTTAGGGCAGGAGGTTCACGTGCACTTAACTTGGAAGGGAGCACCCTGTTAGTGAAGGAGGTAGCCTCCCAACCTGTGTGTATTCCCCTTCTTATGTCAGCACAAGCATTTTGTGGCAAGATGTGCAACTTGGTCAGTTCCCCAGTCTTGTTCCTTGTGCCACTGCACAAACAAAAGCTCTAGGAAACTTCTGTAGGAAGAGGCAGGTAAAAGAAATTGCAGTGCAAGGGTTTGGGGTTTGTTTGTTTTTAATGGAAGTAGTTAGATCTGAAAATGGATTAAGAATCCTTAGCTAGTCATGTTTCTGATAACTTGATGCAAACAAATGGAATACATTTAAGTCAATGAAGAGATCCCTTTTAATCTCAGTGCCTTTTAGCTCATGACCAGCTTGTATATTACCACTACCCTTCATCACCATTTCTCTGAACGTCCCTGTCGTTTGGTCATTCGGCTCTGTGTAGAACTGTGTTCTCTGTGGAGGCAGTGATGCAATGATCTAACCCTGAGAAGAGGTAGCTGTGCAAGGGTAATGTGGCAGGTACCCTTTACTTTTTAATACACTTTTGACAGAATTGCTTTTTCATGCTCTGAGAGGATGCAAGGCTGGAGAGACCACATTCCAGTATGAAATAAATCAAAACAGTGACTGGAATCCAGGAAGTGAGACTGGGCAAAATACATTCTCAGTGCTTGATCTGTTGGGATGCAGTCAGAGAGAAAAATGAGATCCGTGGATGCAAAGCATTGCAATGACAGGATGTTGCATGAATGTTTAAGCTGTGTGTCTGAATTTAATTGACCTGCTTGCACTTTTGTGAAGAAGAATGATAGCACAACAAGGTATAATGTCATGAATCATCACGAGTAAAGTTCATCTGTGTTAGTATTTCTCCTTGTAAATAACTGCAGAGTTCGAGTGCTGTACAAGTTTGTGCTGAATATCCAAATATAACAGAGACTAAAACCATACTAAAAATCTAGGAGTATTTCATCAGTACATGAGGTGAGAAGAGGAGGTGTGTCTTTAAGAACACTAGTTTATAAAGACTATTCTAGAGAAAGGGCTTAATTATTTCAGTTTACTTTTTCTGCTTCTCTTTGTTTGACTTAGTGCAATGGAAAGGTGACACATATAGCTTGCTTAAACTCCAGTAATGTGAAAAATTGGCTGGCAATCTTTTTTATAACTGTGTCTCAAATACAAGTCTTACAAATGTAGTAAGTTTGACAGATCTTGTTTCTCCACTGTTAGTACCTTAATTTGCATGTGTTATGACTACACCCCTATCTTGCTCCTTTCAGACTCCTTCCTCTCTTGTTCCTCTGATGTAGTCTTTCCTGCATGCAAATTCAGCCTTAATTTAACATCCTAGTTCAAGCAATGTTTCATTGTTCTTGGAATGCTTGACCTTCTGAAGTCCATGGGTCTTCTGAAATGAGGAAAGGGAGTTAATCTTGACTTACGAGCTCCTGGCAAGGCCAACATTTGTTTTGGCTTCTGTGTGGGTTAAAGCCTGACTTCTTAAAAAGTACATCTATACTCAGTGGTGCTGTACAACAGGGGTGCTGGAGGCCAGATCTTGTTAAAACCATGCTGTTGAGGCATGTTAAATGCAACTTCACATACTGTGTTATGACTGTGCAGTTTAAGGAGGACGTAGCATTTTAAAACCATTTTATGGTTTAATTAAGGTGTAATATCAAAGGACTGTAGTGTTTCCAGATAACATCTGCTTGTTAGGTAGATAACTGAAGCAAAGCCAAGGTTTTTAACAGCTCTACAGGAACCCTTGATTAAATGACTTCAGTTCTAGAACATGAAATACCTGAGGCATGTGTCACCGAAGCGTTTAGTGTCTTGACAAGTATGACAAGCAGAGCTCTGAGAGATTGTCAGTTTTAAGCATGCAAGCAGTAAGCTAGGTTCAGGCAGGTTTTCATATGTGTTATTAAAAACTAATTCCCTGCTCTGATACCTTCCAGGATGGTGCTTGGCTTGTCTGCCAAAAGACCAGTTTGTATAGTAGAACCATTGCTGAAAGAGCAGCAGGATTTAACAGACTTATTTCCTCTTCCCACTCTACCCCCAGCTGCTGCTGGCTCTGCAGGACAGTTACTACAATTTATCATCTCCTGAGAGATGAGTGTACTGAAATAGAATGACATAATCATCATTTCATTTTATGGGGCTTATCAGTTGCAGCATTCTAGGCACCTTGCAAGCCTAAAGCCATTAAAACCGATAAAAATCACATAAATTATTTAAACTGAACCATGTTGCTGGGCTGCCAACCTTTTCAGATGAGACTTCATACTCAACTCCCACACGCCGTAGTCTGAGGTCAGCTAGTCACTCAGCTCCTCTTTCAAAGACCTCCCTATCTCAGCACTGTTTCCAACTGTAGTGATATATCTCCCACTCTGAATATCCCTGTTCACATCATGCTTTCCCTGCTAGATTGTGAATTCCACAAATAAGGACTTGACTAGAAAACCGGTCCCTGCTATGTCTTCACTGAAGTATCCACAGGGATTAAATTAGCAGGCAAGCTGTTGCAAAGGATGCTTTTTGGGGTAACCTAAGGTCAGATCAGCATCCACTGTTCTCATCTCAGACTAGACATAGAGTGGTTCCAGGCTTCTTGGTGCTTCAGGCTTTCCTTAGCCGTTTCCATCGACCTCAGCCAAACAGAAGGTATTCTCAGAGTCATTGGCTTAGTCATGTCACATTACTGGGGAAGAAGCAAAAGAAAATTTTGCTAAACTGATTTTTCATGAGTCTCAGAAGCACTTTTCTTTTTGTCTGCCCCAGTACTTGTTATCTTTGGTGGAGATAGCTGTGCTTGCATGCAGTTAACTGTGTTCCATATCTCTACAGATTGCCAGGTCATGCTGTCAGTCCCAGTGTCTGCAGTCTAAACATTGATCTCCACAAATAAATCATATGTTCGCAATCATTTCCACCTTTGCGCAAGGTGGAGAGAAGGGTTTGTGCAAGAAGGGAAAGAAATCCATTTAGAAAATAGTACTAGCTCTTCAATTATAGTTCAAACTATTAGCTCCTCCTGAGACTGCTAACAGGCTTAAAAAAGAAAGAATCCCTGAAAGAAAATGTTTCCAGCACTTTGTATTAATAAAATGTATTTTGATGTTGCAGGGCTCAGGAGCTACGTGTAGGGAGGCAGAAAGAAATGGGGGGGGACACCTAGGTCCGAGCTCATCTTTGTCTCTAGCATTGGTAAAATATATGTGCATGTTGGTTAAGTTGATTTTTTTTTTTTGCAGCTGTTACACTGTGACTTTGAGAATTCTTCTGTGTAAAGAAGACCTAGAGATTATTCAAATAGAAATGTAAATTGTCCTGCCGGTCTCTAAATGGACCAGTTAAGCCTTGTCTGAAAACTGTATTCTTCTTCAGCATCCATTGCTGGCTGTGTTATGTGTATCTTGGTATTCCTTTGACTGTTCAACAACTGCACAACTGTTGTAACAAGCGTGTTTCATCCAGTCTTACACAAACAGACACAAAGCTTTTCCTGGTGCACTGTCAGTAATTCTTTCTTCTGTTTAATCCCAGGGACAGAGGCGTGGCCCCCGGGGGTTTGTCTGAAGTATGTCGGGGGAGACCAGTTTGGCCACGTAAACATGGTGATGGTCAGGTCCCTGGAGCCCCAGGAGATTGCAGACGTCAGCGTTCAGATGTGCAGCCCCAGCACGGCAGGAATGTATCAGGGACAGTGGCGAATGTGCACTGCCACGGGACTCTATTACGGAGGTGAGTGATCCCTTTTCTGACACTTCAGGCTCTTCTTCGTGATATTGCCACCGCAGACAAAATGGACGCTCCTGGCCCCTTGCAGACGTTCTCCTGATAACCAAATGGTGAAGGCAGAGGTCTGCCAGCTCTGAGACTAAATATAGAAAATAGAATAGAGAAAACATCAAGTGAGCTGCTTTGTTGTCTTGGTCAGCACACAACTGTTTTCTAAACACTGGAACAAATTGCTGATTACAGAAAGCTCTGAAAAACAAAGGGACTTGCACAGTTCTCCTGGAGACTCTTTCCCAGCTGGTCCTTGTCGGGATTCTTTACCAGTTTTCCAGCGCTGAACATCGTGAACTACATATGGGCATAAAACCTATTTAAGTGGTGAAAACCTCATCTGAGAAGTTTAGTTAAGGCCCAGGTTTTAATTGCATAACTTGGTGCATCTACTGTGAACCATTTTTCTGTGTTTAAAAACCCCTTTTGGATATTTTGCCTGGTGCCTCAGCCTGAGCCACCAACATCTTCATTCATTTGGAGTCTTTCAGTCATTTTTAGCCAGCTTTAGTTTATACTGAGAACATCTTTGTGTCTGGTTTGGCAGTTGGGAGTATCCCAAGTTACATGGGTTTGAGTGAGAGATGTTAGCACTCAGAGTCAAAAATAACTCTTTGCTCAGAAGTACAGGGTTTTGGCAGAATTGTCAGTAAACGTACAGCTCTTCGGTCTCAAAAGTGGATGTAACTTGTCCCCGAAGAAAGGGCATAAATCCCTCCGCACAGGTTGAAAGGCCTGTTCAGCTTGCGTTGCCTGCCACGGGCCCGTGTGTTTAGAAAGCCGAGGTTTTCCCAGCTGCTGACCGTTTAAGATCTCACTAAACTTCCTGAAGTTGCACATTTGGAAAGAAAACCATCTACAGATTAAAATCCCTTTGGCTACCGAGCTTTGAGCCAAAGATGCCCTTCCCCTGCCGTACCGCTAATGGCTTTTACGCTAGTTAACCCCCAGAGGTTAGGCCCAACAGCTGTGTGAGGGCCTGGCAAGCAGCCGGGGCTGTCGCCCGCCGGTTTTTCATCCCGGCACGGCTTTGATGGCCCCGGGGCCACCGGGGCCACCGGGGCGAGCGGCCGGGCCGGGCCGGGCGTTGCGCCGCGGGCGGACGGCAGGGGGCGCCGCTGGGCTGCGGGCGGCGCGGCCCGGCCGCGGGGGGGGGGGCGGCAGGGGGCGGGCGCGGCGGCCTGGGCTCTTGTGGGGCCTTAATGGTGTTTGTGGGGGGGTTAGAGCCCTGGGAGCGTGCCGGGGGTCCTTCCGCAAGTGGTGGTTTTGTAAGGTAAAATCCCGCTGTCTCTAATTGGGTCGTAAAATGCAAACTAACGAGCCCAGCCCTGTTAAACGTGGGGAGGGACTGGAAGGAGAGCTTGAGTGAATTAGTGGTGCTTGAGAAGCAATGGTGGTTAAACCAAACAGCAAAAGTACCTGCCGTCTCCTCCTCCAGGCCACCAGTGGCAGCAGGAAAGAGCCCCTTGTAGGTTAACACTTGACTGCAGAAAACCTGGAAACAATTACATGTGACGTGAGGTGCTGTTATTAGATCTGCCGAGATGAGATAAGGTATTGCTGCTGTTCTTTTTAATTCTCCCTCTCCGTGCAGCAAAACAAAACTGGAGCACATTTAATGGAGAGGCGGGGGAAAAAAAAGGCAATAAAACTGAATTTGGATATGTACCAAGAAATAGGCCATAATGTTTGCATGAAGTGTAAAATGAAATGGTAAGTAAAATAACAATCTTATCTATGTACGAGAGACAGACACGCATTGGGTATGAACTGTAAATATGTTTCTTATTCTAACCAGTAGTTTGCGAGTTCGTGTAATAGTGTACCAAGCCTATCTTATCCACCTACGGTGAGTGTTTTGGAACTGGAATGGAGACATTTTGCAGTGAATTGTCATAAACATAATTACCTTCTAAGTCACCCTTTTGTTGTTTTATTTTAATAGGCAAGCCTTTCAAAGCTAAACAAAAAACATTGCCTTTTCTTTACCATCAGAGTAGAAGATTGGCAGTGATATCTCCTGGCTTTCATTTCAGTCTTGCTGCATAGCCTTGGATAAAGTCAGTTAAGGTTTTATTTTTTCAGTGCATCCTGTTGGTAATCTGAAGTATGGAGCTTCAAGTTGTCATGTCAATTTGTGTTTTATATGTTCTTAGCTGGTTCACATAAGTTCAGTAGGAGTAAAACTTGCCTGGTTTTCCTGAAAGATTGGACGCTAAATTAGTGTTTAACCAGTACTTCTGATGCTTCACAAAAACAATCAGTCTTTTTTCTTGCTATTGTAAAGGATGGAATTCATGTTCTGGTTTTCTCCTTCTGCCCCCTTCTTCATAAACTCCATCTAGTGACAACACGAGTGTCTGTCTTTTTCCACAGATGTCATCTGGGTAATCCTCAGCGTGGAAGTTGGAGGACTTCTAGGTGTAACACAGCAGCTGTCATCCTTTGAAACAGAGTTCAACACGCAACCGCATCGCAAGGTAGAAGGAAACTTTAACCCGTTCGCCTCTCCACAGAAGAACAGGCAACCAGATGAAAACAACGTAAAAGACCCTGGGGGTTCCGAGCTAGGCACAATCAGCAAAAACACATGGGGGCCTGCTCCTGACCAAATCGAACAAGATCAGAATGGACTGTCACAAAACTCTGTAAATCTCTCCCCCAGCAGTCACTCGAACAACTTGTCGGTAGTGACATACAGTAAGGTAGGTGCCCTGGGAGAACAGGAGAATGGGTAGGTGATGAGACTGTGATGTATGTAATAGTTCTTCGTTACAAACTGCAAAGCCCTTCCTTCTGCTTCTGCCAGACCTGCTAAGGAAGGTTTTGAATTTGACTGCCTGACTCTGCCAACTCCTCATGTTATATTAAAATATTTTTGCCTCTGATAGACTCTACCAGATCCACCTTTTTGTTTTTGCTTCAAGTCCTTCTTAAAATTTATATAATCTTGTCTGGGTGCTGTAACTATTAGTGGCTGGAGCCTGCTCCAGTTGCGTGTGCAAATAAGTCAAAATATCTCTCTAGATGTGCTCCTGAGTTTTACGTAATTTTGAAAAGAGAAAAAATAACCACACCCCCAAAACCTAAGATTAACCAGATAACTTCTTTTTAGCTGGTGTGGGGAGACTACAGAGCTCACCATTTTGATCCCAGAAGCTACCTGTCAGGAACAGTCAATCAAAGGACTATTCCTGTCTGTGTCCTTGTCTCGTTTATAATTGTAGGTGACTTTTAAATTATCTTTACTTTAAATCTCTCTCAAAAGCTTGCTTGGTGGATGCTATATGAGTCTGAGTGATATTTTGACTGTTTTTATTTGCTTGTGTGTGAAAAATGAATTGCAGGATTATTTACAATTCAGAATCCACCTGTTAACGCAGCCAGTATGTGTAGGTGTGTACTGTCGTATGTCAAACTAGTTTGATTTTTAAAATCCTTTAAAAATGCTTTACTGTACTTTAAGCAGGCTGTGTAGGACAATAACACTTGGTTGCTGAATGACTTAATAAAGCCCTAATGTTAGTTCACCTACAGCACTTTAGTTCCTAACTGGATGAACTGCCTGTCCTCTACCAGTGGATCATATTTTAGTGACCTACTTTGCACCAGGGCTATGCATTTTTTTACTGATGGCATGCGCGGGATTAACTGTTTGACAAACTACCAATCACCCTTTTTGTGTTTTGCACCCCAAACATAAATTGCTGTAAGCTGTATTGGCTCCTGCTTCAAGATTCTCGCTCACTAGAAGTGAAATGGATGGCTTAGGAAATGATTAAAAAATAAAGCCTTTCACCTATCAGTTCAAATACAACCTGAATTAGCAGTGACTGAAAGTCACTGCCTTTTAGTGATTGCTTGGTGGATAGCGGTGTTCCCTGAAGAGACAGGCCGTTGTCTGACTGCAGAGGCTGTCTATATACTGATATAGCTTCTCTGCATAAACTTTATCTCAGGTGCTTCAGGTGGGGAGTACTGCTCTGCGGCTGTCTGTCGTACGTATCCCAGCAAAGACTGGTAACAGCTCTGTCTATCAGTTGATGAAAAACAAAAAGCAGTTACTAAGTACAGCTTTGGTGAGATAGTGAACTTACCTAAGCCTTTCATAGCTAAAATACTAGGTTTAATTTAGGTGGGAAAACTCAGTCCCACTTTTGGTGGTCAGCTTTAGGCTGACCTTTAGGTGGCTTTTTTTTCCCCTTGCCTGTTTTCTGAGTGCAGAGCTTGGTAATTGCTTTGTAGTTGATTTGCACTTGCAGGTGGATAGATGTGGAACTGCTAACATATGCACTTCTGAGAAAGTTCCTGTGTAGAAGTTCTGGATGTGGGGTTTTGGCAGTAACGTGGCCTTCAGTTTTCACTCGGTCTCTCCTGGTGGTAGATATCCTTACCCTTCCTAGCAAGAGGAGAGTGGTGTGGGCACCAGGAGGTAAAGTGTACCAACAGACTCTCTTGGCTGAGGAGTAGATGCTTTGTCTTTTCTAAGAACGTAGCTGTAAGAAACAGATACCTATTGGGGGTGCAAAGGACACAGCAAAGGTCAGCTATACTGTGAAAAAGAAAAGCCAAAAGGGAGAGTGAAGCCCCGCCAGAGAGGATTTCACTAAATTTAAGTAAGGTGGTTTAGCTAGTAACCCAAAGTTCACGATCAGTACTCTTATGAGATGTGAGCCATTAGAATCTAACCTCAGACATAGGGTAGGTGGCCTTTCTCCCCCTTTTTTTTGTTTTTGTTGTTTTGGTTTGGGGCTTTTTTTGTTTCTTTTTGTATTTACAAAATATTATTGGGTGGATTTGAGGTGGATTATCTGAGACAAAAGCAGAAATTTTGTTTCTTGCTTGCTTCAGAAGGGATAACTTTATGGTCCTTTTTGGAGATGAGGTGGGGTATGTGAAAGTTCATTGATTTTTGAGGGGTTTTGTCTCTACTACAGTGTTTCTATTTGTGACATAATAAAACAAGTTAGCTTTTCCTTTGGAGGCCGTTATTAAGGTAGGTCTGAAGATGAGAGTCCTGTTCCAGCCTTGCCCTCCCTGTCCAGGAGACTTAATATCACAGACTTAATATCTATATTGATACAATACTGTTTCTGTAGTGAACAAGTTTGAGTAGGTTTGACGTCCTAGATACTTGATCTCATTTGAAATTGCCAGGTGAACATGCTCACCTTCCCTGGTTTAGGTCTAGCGCTATTGCATGCTGCCTTCTTGCAATCTGGAAAAGAAATTATTTATATTTTTCTAAAAAGGGGTGATGTGTAAGCAGTGTCCCCAGCTGGGGATACTGCCTACACGGAAAAGGGCTCATTGGAGGTGATGTCAGAAGTATTAAACCACCTGATCAGCAGATGGTGTTCCAGTACCTGTTAGGAAAAGCTATATCTGGCCCATCTTCCCCACTTCCCCGGGGACTTGACCTGTACTCTGCTGCTTGAGAGGGGGAAAGAAAACTGCTGCATTTGGAGCTGTTGTCTTGTGATTGAATATTGATGTGAAAGGCTTTATTTCAAGTTCTAGGAGCAGACAAAAGAGTACTGTGGGTTGGTTACGTAGTTGCACGTTAGGATTCCTGGATTTTATCTATCTTGGGCAGGACCTCTACTTTTTTTGTCTGCTTTTCATGTACCCGGAGAATGGAGTGAATCCCTAGTCATGTTTGACACACCATTTGGTGAGGTACAGCAAAGGGGATGGGTTAGGTCTAGTTAAGGTGTTCAGAAGGGTCTATGTCCCGTATTCAGAAGCCCTTAAATATTTCTCAGATCATTGTGGAGGCTTCCCCTCTGCCAAGAGATCGTGGAGAACCTCAGTCATGCAGTTGCACGAGACCATGAAATCTTTGAGATAAAACTATCAGTTTCTGGCATCTGCAGCTGTAAAACATACTAGAAGTTGCCAGGCCTTGTCTGTATTAGTTCTCCCTCTGGTGCAACTGAGCAGGTGTGACTTGTCCTCTAAAATTCCCTGTTGGAATCAGGATCTCAGTGACACTGACGTACCATCTGCTGCTGGATTAGACAAGTATATCCATGTTTCACATGTGGAAACATTCAAAATGCTTTTATACAGCAGTATAGAGTACATGGTTTGGATCCTCTGCTCTGTGAAACAAACTTTCCTAGGAAAAAACCAAACCAAACAAAACAAGATGCTGAATGCCCTATAAGCAGATAAGATGAAACCGGTGATATGGTTGAAACAAACTGATTGTGATCTTTATTCCTGCTGTAGTGTATGCCTTCCCTGGGTCCACCCTGCTCACCTTATCAAATAACCTGCAGGAGGGTTGTAGATCAGGGTCTCTGTTCAGGGCATTGCTTTAAGCATGTTGTTGTTATATCTATTCCCAGTGGAGTTTTTGCATGTTCTTAGAATTAAAGATGTGCTTAAGTGCAGGATAGGATGCTTATCTCAAGATAGGGATGAGCTGTATTAGAGTCCAGATATACCCATGCATGGGTATTTTATTCTCCTCTTTGGCAATCGCTTTCTCTCTGTATTCTCGAGAGAGATGAGGCTAATATAGCTTCCTTCTATTTACTCGCTCCTGTCTCATAGCAACACTGTCGAGGTCATTGCTGCTCTCTTGTGACAGTCTTTTACATTAAAAGCGCAAGATGCAGTCTTACAGTGCCTGGGGAATTAGAGTTAAATTTCTTAACTAAGGAAAGAAACGTACAGGTTTAAATGTCTAAAAAGATCTGAAGTGGATAGCCATATACTGACGTTCAGATTGTACTTGTCACCTATATATAAAAGAAATATATATCTAAATCTGTTGCCCATATGAATTGAGGAATTGCTGCTTTCCGTGTAATGCAGAAAACTGCAGGTAGAAGTTCTGATTCTGCAAAGATTTGCCCGTACAGAACAATTGCATAGTGACCGCCATGGCAAAGGGCATTCTACAGCTTGTCTGATATTAATCTGTTCTGTTGTTACTCATGCTGCTCTTGAAAGCCCAATGAACTATAAGCATATTTGAAGTTCACAAAATTAAAATCTTAACACCTTTTTTCCTGCTGTATTTATGCTCCCCATCTTTCTTCATTCTGTGTGAAGCTGAACTCTGATCCATGCTACTTGACAGCTTTCTGTATGTGAGGGGAAACCAAACCTCTCTCTACCCTTAGAGCCTTTAACTGGCTTCCCCTCTCTGAGTTTAAAAGTTGCTGCCGCTTCTAAATGCGTGCTTCTTCCAAACTGGGACACTCCAATTTGCATATTTTTGGAGTACCTCTGTAAAGTTTAGACAGAAATTTTTTCACTGGAAACTATTTGGGTACCAAACTGTATTTGTGGGTAAGGAAGATGCCCCAGAAATGTTTGCATCCATGGAGAAGAGAAGCTCCTTCCATCCTGGTATCTGGGCTTCAAACTGGGCTAGTTACCACATGGTTAAATTAATTTAGAACAAAGTGGGAGAACGTTGGACTCAAAACTACCATAGCTGCTCTTTGACAGCCACACTGCTGCATAGCATCTGCAGGCTAAACTGATGTTGCATGAGCTGGTTTGCTTATCTGGTGAAAGACTAATGTGTTTGGATGCTGCATGTTAGCTCATCCATGAAAACCGACAGTCCGTGTGCTTTTGGACTGTGGGAAATGTGAGATGATCTGATTTTAGCTTAACTTTGCTCCATTGCAGGCCAACAGTTTCCCTGTTCTTTTATCTCTGCAGACTAAAAGCACGCCATTGATTAAGTTACAAGAGCTAAGTTGTTGCATGGTAACTTAATCATGTACCTGAGCCCTCATGTACTTCATCAGCTATGTGCATCTAAACCAGCCCTACGAGTGGCTGCACTCTGAGAAGGTTCTTAACTTCCTGGTGGTCTTAACTGCCACGCCATGTTTGCACAGCATGCATGGAACAACAAAAGTGCTCAATACTTTGTTCTTCTGTTTGTGTTCAGTTTACGTAAGTTAGTCAAGAGAACTCTGCGTAGTTTGGAGAAGCGCTGACTAGGAGCGGCCCAGGAGGTGACGAGGAAACGGGGACTTGTAGCGTTGTCTGATGCTACTGTCAGTGTACACTGGGAGACTCCTGTATTGCTTTGCAGCTGTGCATCAGAAACTCCTGTCTCTCTTGAGGTGTACCTTTTATTGATCTTGACTCCGTCACAAAGGTGAAATAAAGATAGCTATTTGAAAGCCTGTGTTGTGATGGTTTATGAAAGATTAACTTAATCTCCATTTTATTTCTAGCACAGGTGCCTTCATTTAAAGAGCTCAGTATTTACAAAGGCCTTTAACTCTCCAAAATGTCTAAATTCCCTTCTAGATACAGAAGTCAAATGATAATTTATACCAGTAATTTTCATGTAGAGTCTTTTCTTGAAAAAACGCGGTCCTCTGTTCTCGCATATTTATCTGTATGAATAGAAAGTATGCTTTCACTAGCAACTTAGCAATTACTTCTGTGGAAGATATTGGAAGAACTGAAAGTAAATTTGCAAAGCTGCAGCTGAGCTTTTCATAAAGACAGTGATCTCATTTTGAGAATAGAAGGGAATTCACCAAAAATAGTGTGAATAATTCTTCAGCTGAAATAACTCCGAAAAACTGCAATTGTATGCAGAATTATTTTTGCATGTTTATGATGTAAAACATTGCATACAGGGGATAATTATTCTTGAAAATGTCATGTAATGGAGTTTGGTATTTGCATTGCAGCAGTAACTGAAGTTTTCAGGTATCAAGACACTTACACTGTGCACGTTGAATAAATGTAATGAGAAACGATTGCTCTGCAGAGAGCTTGCATCTTACTGAGGAAGAAGAAAGTATTCTCATTTCACAAAGAGGAGTAACAGTTTCTTACTCAGGGTCTGATGTTAAACCAAGCCTACACTCGATCTTAAAGAAAAATAAGTATTTTTAAATTTTGTAAGTTCTCACATACACTAATAAATCTCACGGGTAAGTGAAATACAGTGAAGAGTGGCAATCCCACAAGGAAAGATTTTGAGCTTTTTCTCCTTGGTGAAATTCATTGCATCAGGAGAAGCTAACCTTGGTCACAGGTTCTGGGACTGTTCTTGGAATTGCTTGTGAGCGATGCTCATCTGGAGATGTCAGCCTGTTAAGTGTAGCAAGTGGTACAAAGCTGCATATACTTAGTAATCTGACACTCTGAAGGTGAACTAAATTCTGGTTTTAATTAACACATGATGAGCATAATTGTGGAGCTTTAAATTAGATGCTACAGAAAGCAGTATCTGAAGATCCAGAGGGTTTCCCTGAAAACAAGGTTAATAGCCTCTTCGCAGGGTCTCTGCATACAAAAAGACTGATGAACTGTTCTCGTGGCTGACTTAAGCTGAGGACTCTGGACTGTGTACTGATTAACTGTGTTAATTCTTTTATGTCATGGGGTGATGCAGATGTCTTGGCTTACGGCGTGCACAAGTTAACTCAACGAGGTTTTGCCTGTGAGACACACTGTGAAACACAGAAACGGTGCAACGCTGGCTCTGCTGTGCAGGCGTAGGCCCCAGCAGAGCGGGCAGGCGGCTGGGAGCCGTTGGTGTTGAAAGCACTCTCATGAGGCTTGTGAGTGCTTGCCAGTCAGTATCTGCAAACAAACCCTTATGTGCAGGTAACTAAAAGATGAAGCAAATTCTGGTAAATGGGTCTGTACAGGTAATCGGCAACAAATCCTGTTTTTCTTCTGTAGAGCAGTAAGTACAATAGTTTAATCCCTTTGAGGTGAGACTGCTTAGGATCTTGCTTATAACATTGTTTTACTTTGGGGGGGGAGTGTGTGTCCTCTGGGGGTTTTTTGTACACCTATTCACATTATTTTAATGTTTCTCTTCTGCTCTTCCCCTTCCCCCTGTTTCAGTGACTGTATTTTTTGGAAATGTCGAATATCTCAGTCTCTTGATTTTGGTGGGATCTTCTCCTTTCTAAGGTGAACTGTTGTGCTGGAATCTGCTGGGTGTTATCTTTTGAAAAGCAAGCTTTACAAACTGGGAGTGCAGCATATTCCTAGCGTAGAAGCGTGTTTGTTTTTCCATCACTCTCATGTATTTCTATCTGCAAACACCAATTTCCAAGTTTCCAGTCTTCCATACTTCCCACGCAGTTCATGAGATGTCCTGTTTAATTGTCTGCTAATCCTCCTCTCTTGGTTGAATTTTGAGAGCTGCTGATAGGTGCTTCATTTTACCATCATCTTGAATTTTGCCACCTGATACATCCTAAAGAATTAACTTTTTCTCACCAGCTGTAGCAAGATTACAGGCTTCTTATAGCACTTCCTTTAGAACATAGATATACAACAGAGCTCTTGAACTTGGGTTTTTGCAACTGGGCTTATGCTAATGAAGTTGGTACGTACTTTATATGAGTCATGTTAAAGACTCATTGCTTCATGGCTCTGTGGCTCATGCAGCGAGGTGGTTACAGAGTTGTAGGAGAACATGTAGGAAAACGTGTTTCCTTTGAGATTTGCCCTGTTAACGGCAAAATGGTGAAAACTGAAGTCAGAGCTTTACTTAAAGACCGAGAATGGCTTTGTGCTAATTGGGCTCTCAGCTGTCTTACTCATCAGCATGCTGGAAAGCAGCTGGACTGTGTCAAAAAAAGCATTTGCATAATGGTCTTCCAATTTTGGCACTGAAATACAATGAGCTTTTCTCCCTCGTCTCACTTCTGACCCGAGTATGTGTCTGGATCTTACAGGAGGATTTTGTGTGTGGTTTGTACCTTTGTCATTATGACAAACTTTATATCCCTGTGACTTGAGAGATCTCTTGCTTGCCTGTTGGTCACTTTCTTTTGCTTCCTGATGGAACCCTGGATAGCTGATTTGAACAATAGAAATTACAGAAAGGAGTTCCTGCTAATTTGAGACCTGTTACTAGACCTGTCATTTCGGTGACTCACTTCAGGATGTAAAGGAGGGAAAATGGATTCTGTAGTAAGCATTTTGATTTTTTTGGTTAAATGTTGTGGTTGATTTTCACTTGCGGAAAATGTGTATTGTTATCTTGAGAGAGCGGAAGTGGCAGTTGTGGGAGTGTGGATTTCCAAATCCTGTTTTTCTTCTTAAACAGACTCTTCTACCAGTTACAGCCTCTTACTTAACTGTTTACTATAATGTTTAGAATAGATTTGTGAAACTGCAGTTGCTTGACCTCGCAGATATTGTAGCATCTATAGGGGATTTTTGCTCTGGTGTAGAAAATAACCACAAGTTACGTTGTGGCCCAGTAACACCTGACTATTACCTGCCTAAATAGCACCTGAAAGAGGTAAGTAGCTAGCATCTGACATCTCTGGGGAAACCAGCTACAAACACCAAAACCTGTGTTTTAAGAGTGTTTCATAAGGCTGGACAGTAAAGGTCATCTTGGTGGGGAAAGGGTTGCATTTGCTTTAGAAGTACTGGGATGGGATGGTCAGTATTTGTAGGCGTACAGTCATCGATTTTATTTCTTGCCTATTGAAATTGATTATGTCTCCAACTTTCTTTCAGGGTTTCCACGGTCCTTATCCCTTCGGACAGTCTTAAAACACAAAAACACAAAACGGGTATCGACAACAGGAGAATTTAACAAAGAACTGACTTTGGGGGGAAGGGAGGGGGATTCATGTGGCAGACAGACACAACGTGGAGCCCCCCTTCTCTGCCTCCGTGTTCTGGATAAAGAAGAAAAAACAAAAGCCCCGTAACTTAAGACTAGCTGTTTCCAGAGGAAAATACGAAATCTAAGTATGCATGTGTGAATGCTGGATTTCAGGAGTGTTGTTAAATGCTATGAGAAAGAAAATATACCGACACCATGGGGTTTTTTTAGAAATCATTCTCACACATAATTAGGTAGCTTAAAAAGAAGTTTAAAAAATGAAAATGAAAAAGCCATCTTTAAAAAAAAATATTTTGCCTACAGAGCGGTTGTAGTTTAAGGAAATGTTTAATTTCTGTTTGTCCATATTTTTTTTAAATAAGGGACAGCGTGCATTTTTATGGAACTGTCATGTTTTGCTTGCTACCGAATGGGAATTTGCTTAACATCATCTGGGGTTTGCGCAGTGACTTCTTTTTGTCAGACATTTTTTAATGACAGGTTGGGTCTGCACCCAGCTCTGCATTTTTGATATCATCTGCTGGGTTTAGTTACCAACTTTTTAATCTTCTTTTTTTTTTTTTTCTTTTTCCTTTTGGTTTGGGTGTTGCTGTTAGTTGTCCTGCATGTCGTTGGAAACCATGCTGAAGACCAGGTCTCAGTATCAAAGTTGGAGAGAAAGACTCTGGGACTTCTAGGATAACATGGAGGGCTCATTTCCCTTCCCCTTGTATGTGAAGTACACACAAATACGCACCCATATTAATAAGAAACAGACTTATTAAAGTTCCAGAGCTGTCCTATGTGGTTAGTGTTTTAAAATATCTTTTTGTTAACTCTTGATATACAGTAGCTGTGCCTAGAGCAACCAAGCAAGCGCATCAGTCTTGTGCCAAGAGGAAACTCTTTTTCTGTAGCTGTAATTCACTTGGTAGTAGTTGCAAAGCTTCACAAAAGTCATGTCCTTTTAATTTTGAATCTCCCATCTCTCTCTTATAGAGTATAAGTTTGAATTCATTTCTCCTGTGATAAAGTATTAGCTTAGAGGCTAATTGTTTGCGTTTTTGAATGCAGAGCAAGAGTTAGCATCATCAGCTGGATTCCACTCTGTCGCCTTGTATTCATTCGCCTTTATCATCCTGGCTTGTAGCTTCGTTGAGGCTCTTACCTTCTAGATGGGCTCTCCAGGGCTTGGTATTAGAGGAGGAATCGCTCCTCTGAAGATTTGGGTTGCTCTGCTGTTCTTCCAATGTATTTTCCTCCAGTTACGGGTTGGGAAGTCCAGTGTGAGGGGAGGCAGAAGGGCCTCGAGTGCTGTGGTGGATTTCTAAAGTGCTGTGTCACCACAGATCCTGCTGAAGGAGGGCGAGGTGAGGGGACACCATCTTACTCAGAAAGGTGAACAAGGCTGGAACAGCCATCTGCCAAAGTAATATGCAAAGCTCCCACTACCTTCTTCAAATCTTTCCAGTGAAGACTCTTGTTCTCCTTGTTGGAGCAGATCGCAGGCTTGCTGCATGGTGCGTGGCTTTACGCTGATTGCTCTTGCCTAGTTGTATTTTTTTGGCTGGTTTTGAATGGGGGATTCATTTTCATTGCAGCCACCAAGGACTCTCTTGCCTTAGTGCATACAAATGGATCTTGTGGAGGACAGTGGGAGTTCCTTGTATCCGACAGAGGAAGAATTGGGCAGTAGATTTTGTTTGTATTTCAGAGGTTCAGTTGTTAAGGGTCACTGTTATCTAAGTCTCCCTTCAAAAGTCTGTTTGCTGGGAGAAACAAGTATAATGTAAGAAATCATCTGCATAAAAGAGGCACTGCAGGATTTGGACTACTAGCCATTTGCACTTGCAGTTTGGTGAGCACCTGGGTCTGTCTCGGCAGCTTGCTAGAACTGGGTGAGTGTTAAGATCCAGAGTGAACCCGTGGAAGGCGCGGTGCTGCGCTGCTCGGTGCAGCTGTAGTGTTTGGTTCTTGTCCTGTAACATCATTTTGCCTTGGATTAGTTATCTCCTCTTAGCATTCGATCTAGGGGATGATTTGCATCACTGTAGCGTAGTGTGGGCAAGTGGATTCTTTCTTCGGTCCCTCCGTTCAGAGCAGGTGGCTTGTGTGACAAGCTCTGAAGGCATGGACGCATACCTGACCATCACACCTCTTCCAATACTGCTGCTTCCCTTCTGAAGGCATGTGAAACACTGGAGACTGCTGTTTGTCCAAGTGACATGGTGATTCCTTATCTTTATTAGCTCCTTTTATCAGCTGTATAGTGGAAGGGGGGAAAAAATTAAGATCTGAGTCTGTATGTTATCGCTGGTGCTGCAACCTTTGCCTTGTGTCAGCTGAGGCATCTGGGGGACCCATGAACTCGGATACCCCCACGCTGGCTTTCTTCAGCTCCCAGCCACGTATGCTCCTCCCATATATAATGGCT